>NC_092708.1:392458651-393121729 GCF_047496885.1 Scyliorhinus torazame
AGCCTCTGACTATCCACTCTGTCTATGCCCTCATAATTTTGTAGACCTCTATCAGGTCGCTCCTCAACCTCCATCGTTCCAGTGAGAACAAACCGAGTTTATTCAACCGCTCCTCATAGCTAATGCCCTCCATACCAGGTAACGTCCTGGTAAACCTCTTCTGCACCTTCTCTAAAGCCTCCACATCCTTCTGGTAGTGTGGTGACCAGAATTGAACACTATACTTCAAGTGTGACCTAACTAAGGTTCTATACAGCTGCAACATGACTTGCCAATTCTTATACTTAATGCCCCGGCCAATGAAGGCAAGCATGCCGTATGCCTTCTTGACTACCTTATCCACCTGTGTTGCCCCTTTCAGTAACCTGTGGACCTGTACACCTAGATCTCTCTGAATGTCAATACTCTTGAGGGTTCTACCATTCACTGTATATTCCCTACCTGCAGTAGACCTTCCAAAATGCAATACCTCACATTTGTCCGGATTAAACTCCATCTGCCATCTCTCCGCCCAAGTCTCCAAATGATCTAAATCCTGCGGAATCCTCTGACAGTCCTCATCGCTATCCACAATTCCACCAACCTTTGTGTCGTCTGCAAACTTACGAATTAGACCAGTTACATTTTCCTCCAAATCATTTACATATACTATGAACAGCAAAGGTCCCAGCACTGATCCCTGAGGTACACCACTAGTCACAGCCCTCCAATTAGAAATGCACCCTTCCATTGCTACTCTCTGCCTTCTAAGACCTAGCCAGCTCTGTATCCATCTTGCCAGCTCACCCCTGATCCTGTGTGACCTCACCTTTTGTACCAGTCTACCATGAAGGAACTTGTCAAAGGCCTAACTGAAGTCCATATAGACAACATCCACTGCCCTACCTGCATCAATCATCTTTGTGACCTCTTCGAAAAACTCAATCAAGTTAGTGAGACACGACCTCCCCTTCACAAAACCATGCTGCCTCTCACTAATACGTCCATTTGCTTTCCAAATGGGAGTAGAGGGAGCTTTACTCTGTCTCTAACCCCGTGCTGTACCTTTTCTGGGAGTGTTTGATGGGGACAGTGTAGAGGGAGCTTTACTCTGTATCTAACCCCGTGCTGCACCTGTCCTGGGAGTGTTTGATGGAGACAGTGTAGACGGAGCTTTACTCTGTATCTAACCCCGTGCTGTACCTGTCCTGGGAGTGTTTGATGGCGACAGTGTAGAGGGAGCTTTACTCTGTATCTCACCCCGTGCTGTACCTGTCCTGGGAGTGTTTGATGGGGACAGTGTAGAGGGAGCTTTACTCTGTATATAACCCCATGCTGTACCTGTCCTGGGAGAGTTTGATGGGGACAGTGTAGAGGGAGGTTTACTCTGTATCTAATCCTGTGCTGCACCTGTCCTGGGAGTGTTTGATGGGGACAGTGTAGAGTGAGCTTTACTCTGTATCTAACCCTGTGCTGTACCTGTCCTGGGAGTGTTTGATGGGGACAGTTTAGAGAGAGTTTACACCCTTTAGTCACAATGGAAAAAGGAAGAATTAACTTGTATTTTTCAGGATGTACGAAAGCTCTTTAATGAAGTTTATGTGGAAGTTCACTCTCCATCTTACTGTAGGAAAAATGGGAACCATTATGTGGCCCAGAAAGATCCCAGAAACAGTAACTGATGGTGGATCGATATAGCATTCAATATAAAACTTAAGCTGTACCATTTTCCATTTATAAATTGCCTCAACGTTGGAATAATTCCAAAAAGCATCACAGGCGCATTGTCAGGGTATAAAAATAGGGCACACAAAGAGAGGTGAGGAGGCTGGTGAATGATAAACATGTTTCAAGGAGCATCTTACAGAAGGAATTCAAGGTTGGGGATGGGGAGCTTCAGGGCGGCGAGTTCTGAGCTTGGTAGCTGAAGGCACTGTTACATTATGGTGCAACTGATAGGAGGGATGTTCAGAGGCCAGAAGTATCGAAACATGGAGGCTGGATGGACCGGAGGAGGTTGCTGAGATAGGGAGGGATGGGTTTGTGGATAATACAGGAATTTACTGCATCTACTATTGGAAATGATGTGCAGCGAACTGCAAAACGCTGGCTGCGATCGGACGGCCCCGACACGTCTGATTCGGTGACACAATGAGGCCGGTAAATGTCCCGACAGTGCAGGAAATGAATGTCAGTGTGGCCTTGGCGGATCCGCCTCGCCAAGCTCCAAAAAAGAGTCCCGTTTGATAGCGGGATCGTTCACGGCAGTGCAGGCGCCGGGAAACACCCCACTAAACGCACCCCAAACGGTACTCTGGGCTGGATTATCCGCCACATTTCTGCCCCGACCCGCCGGCGGGATTCTCATTGTGGGGCAGCCCCACGCCGTCAGGAAAACCCCCGGGCGCCGGAAAAACAGAGAATCCCGCCGGCGGAGAATCCCGCCCTCTATTTTTCCTCCCGTTAAATTGTGCTCTCTGAGTGAGACCAGCAGCTCGGAATCACCCCAATACTCCCATGTACCTGATTCTGACACATAACAACCTGTTCAAACACTGCTGCATGTTTCCACTTACATGCCCAGCAGAGGGAGCTGGCACATCACCGGACTCAAAACAGACAGACTTTCAGTCCCCAACAACTCTGCCAGCACGGAGCACCTGTTCTACTTTCTCTAGAATATTGGGAAAGGACAACAGAAGAACGAATGAAATCCATGAACAATAAGGCTGCAAGAACCAAAGGTTGGGGAAGTTTGTGAGAGACACAAAAAGTCCAGGAGATTGCTCGCAATGAGAAACTGCGCAGTGAGAATGACCGGGAGGTCAGTTTGCAAAGCAGACGGACAGAGTCTGACTCCAGTAAAGGGCAATAAACAGGACTGGGTGATTCCGGTAAAGGGGGCAGGTTGATCACATGGAAAGGGACAGGTAAAACTGGTAAAGGGACAGGTTGATTCCCGTAAAGGGGATGGGTTGATTCTCGTAAAGGGGACGGGCTGATTCTCGTAAAGGGGACGGGTTGATTCTAGTAAAGGAGACGGGCTGATTCTAGTAAAGGGGACGGGTTGATTCTAATGAAGGGGACGGGCTGATTCTGGTAAAGGGGACGGGCTGATTCCAGTAAAGGGGACGGGTTGATTCTAGTAAAGGAGACGGGTTGATTCTAGTAAAGGGGACAGGGTGATTCCAGTAAAGGGGACGGGTTGATTCCAGTAAAGGGGACGGGTAAATTCTAGTAAAGGGGACGGGTTAGTTCTAGTAAAGGGGACGGGTTAATTCTAGTAAAGGGGACGGGTTGATTCTAGTAAAGGGGACGGGTTGATTCTAGTAAAGGGGACGGGGTGATTCTAGTAAAGGGGACGGGTTAATTCTAGTAAAGGGGACGGGTTGATTCTAGTAAAGGGGACGGGTTGATTCCAGTAAAGGGGACGGGGTGATTCTAGTAAAGGGGACGGGCTGATTCTAGTAAAGGGGACGGGCTGATTCTAGTAAAGGGGACGGGCTGATTCTAGTAAAGGGGACGGGCTGATTCTAGTAAAGGGGACGGGTTGATTCCGGTAAAGGGGACGGGGTGATTCTAGTAAAGGGGACGGGGTGATTCTAGTAAAGGGGACGGGGTGATTCTAGTAAAGGGGACGGGTTGATTCTAGTAAAGGGGACGGGTTGATTCCGGTCAAGGGGACGGGTTGATTCCGGTAAAGGGGACGGACTGATTCCGGTAAAGGGGCGGGCTGATTCTAGTAAAGGGGACGGGTTAATTCTAGTAAAGGGGACGGGTTGATTCTAATGAAGGGGACGGGTTGATCCCAGTAAAGGGGACGGGTTGATTCTAGTAAAGGGGACGGGTTGATTCTAATGAAGGGGACGGGTTGATCCCAGTAAAGGGGACGGGTTAATTCTAGTAAAGGAGACGGGTTAATTCTAGTAAAGGGGACGGGTAAATTCTAGTAAAGGGGACGGGTTAATTCTAGTAAAGGGGACGGGTTGATTCTAATGAAGGGGACGGGCTGACTCTAGTAAAGGGGACGGGTTAATTCTAGTAAAGGGGACGGGTTGATTCTAGTAAAGGGGACGGGTTAATTATAGAAAAGGGGACGGGTTGATTCCAGTAAAGGGGACGGGTTAATTCTAGTAAAGGGGGCGGGTTAATTCTAGTAAAGGGGACGGGTTGATTCTAGTAAAGGGGACGGGTTGATTCTAATGAAGGGGACGGGTTGATTCCAGTAAAGGGGACGGGTTAATTCTAGTAAAGGGGACGGGTTGATTCTAGTAAAGGGGACGGGTTGATTCTAGTAAAGGGGACGGGTTGATTCTAATGAAGGGGACGGGCTGATTCTAGTAAAGGGGACCGGTTGATTCTAGTAAAGGGGACGGGCTGACTCTAGTAAAGGGGACGGGCTGATTCCAGTAAAGGGGACGGGTTAATTCTAGTAAAGGGGACGGGTTGATTCTAATGAAGGGGACGGGTTAATTCTAGTAAAGGGGACGGGCTGATTCTAGTAAAGGGGACGGGTTAATTCTAGTAAAGGGGACGGGTTGATTCCAGTAAAGGGGACGGGTTGATTCTAATGAATGACGGGTTGATTCCAGTAAAGGGGACGGGTTAATTCTAGTAAAGGGGACGGGTTAATTCTAGTAAAGGGGACCGGTTGATTCTAGTAAAGGGGACGGGTTGATTCTAGTAAAGGGGACCGGTTGATTCTAGTAAAGGGGACGGGTTAATTCTATTAAAGGGGATGGGTTGATTCTAGTAAAGGGGACGGGTTGATTCTAATGAAGGGGACGGGCTGACTCTAGTAAAGGGGACGGGCTGATTCCACTAAAGGGGACGGGTTAATTCTAGTAAAGGGGACGGGTTGATTCTAATGAAGGGGACGGGTTAATTCTAGTAAAGGGGACGGGCTGATTCTAGTAAAGGGGACGGGCAGATTCCAGTAAAGGGGACGGGTTGATCCCAGTAAAGGGGACGGGTTAATTCTAGTAAAGGAGACGGGTTAATTCGAGTAAAGGGGACAGGCTGATTCTAGTAAAGGGGACGGGCTGATTCTAGTAAAGGGGACGGGGTGATTCTAGTAAAGGGGACGGGTTGATTCCGGTAAAGGGGACGGGCTGATTCCGGTCAAGGGGACGGGCTGATTCTAGTAAAGGGGACGGGCTGATTCTAGTAAAGGGGACGGGTTGATTCCGGTAAAGGGGACGGGATGATTCTGGTAAAGGGGACGGGCTGATTCTAGTAAAGGGGACGGGCTGATTCTAGTAAAGGGGAAGGGTTGATTCTAGTAAAGGGGATGGGCTGATTCTGGTAAGGGGACGGGTTGATTCTAGTAAAGGGGACGGGCTGATTCTGGTAAGGGGACGGGTTGATTCTAGTAAAGGGGACGGGTTGATTTTAGTAAAGAGGACGGGCTGATTCTAGTAAAGGGGACGGGTTGATTCTAGTAAAGGGGACGGGCTGATTCTGGTAAAGGGGACGGTTTCATTCTAGTAAAGGGGACGGGTTGATTCTAGTAAAGGGGACGGGCTGACTCTAGTAAAGGGGACGGGTTGTTTCGAGTAAAGGGGACGGGCCGATTCTAGTAAAGGGGACGGGCTGATTCTAGTAAAGGGGACGGGCTGATTCTAGGAAAGGGGACGGGCTGATTCTGGTAAAGGGGACGGACTGATTCTAGTAAAGGGGATTGGCTGATTCTAGTAATGGGGACGGGTTGATTCTAGTAATGGGGACGGGTTGATTCCAGTAAAGTGGACGGGCTGATTCTAGTAATGGGGACGGGCTGATTCTAGTAAAGGGGACGGGCTGATTCTGGTAAAGGGGACGGGTTGATTCTAGTAAAGGGGACGGGTTGATTCCAGTAAAGGGGACGGGTTAATTCTAGTAAAGGGGACGGGTTGATTCTAGTAAAGGGGCGGGCTGATTCTAGTGAAGGGGACAGGGTGATTCCAGTAAAGGGGACGGGTTGATTCCAGTAAAGGGGACGGGTTAATTCTAGTAAAGGGGACGGGTTGATTCCGGTCAAGGGGACGGGTTGATTCCGGTAAAGGGGACGGACTGATTCCGGTAAAGGGGCGGGCTGATTCTAGTAAAGGGGACGGGTTGATTCTAGTAAAGGGGACGGGTTGATTCCGGTCAAGGGGACGGGTTGATTCCGGTAAAGGGGACGGACTGATTCCGGTAAAGGGGCGGGCTGATTCTGGTAAAGGGGCGGGCTGATTCTAGTGAAGGGGACAGGGTGATTCCAGTAAAGGGGACGGGTTGATTCCAGTAAAGGGGACGGGTTAATTCTAGTAAAGGGGACGGGTTGATTCTAGTAAAGGGGACAGGTTAATTCTAGTAAAGGGGACGGGTTGATTCTAGTAAAGGGGACGGGTAAATTCTAGTAAAGGGGACGGGTTGATTCTAGTAAAGGGGACGGGTAAATTCTAGTAAAGGGGACGGGTTGATTCTAGTAAAGGGGACGGGTTAATTATAGAAAAGGGGACGGGTTGATTCCAGTAAAGGGGACGGGTTAATTCTAGTAAAGGGGACGGGTTAATTCTAGTAAAGGGGACGGGTAAATTATAGTAAAGGGGACGGGTTGATTCTAGTAAAGGGGACGGGTTGATTCCAGTAAAGGGGACGGGTTGATTCCAGTAAAGGGGACGGGTTAATTCTAGTAAAGGGGACGGGTAAATTCTAGTAAAGGGGACGGGTTGATTCTAGTAAAGGGGACAGGTTAATTCTAGTAAAGGGGACGGGTTGATTCCAGTAAAGGGGACGGGCTGATTCTGGTAAAGGGGATGGACTGATTCCAGTAAAGGGGACGGGTTAATTCTAGTAAAGGGGACGGGTAAATTCTAGTAAAGGGGACTGGTTGATTCTAGTAAAGGGGACGGGTTAATTCTAGAAAAGGGGACGGGTTGATTCCAGTAAAGGGGACGGGTTAATTCTAGTAAAGGGGACGGGTTGATTCTGGTAAAGGGGACGGGTTAATTCTAGTAAAGGGGACGGGTTGATTCTAATGAAGGGGACGGGCTGATTCCAGTAAAGGGGACGGGTTGATTCTAGTAAAGGGGACGGGTTAATTCTAGTAAAGGGGACTGGTTGATTCTAGTAAAGGGGACGGGCTGATTCCAGTAAAGGGGACGGGCTGATTCTAGTAAAGGGGACCGGTTGATTCTAGTAAAGGGGACGGGCTGATTCTAGTAAAGGGGACCGGTTGATTCTAGTAAAGGGGACGGGCTGATTCTAGTAAAGGGGACCGTTTGATTCTAGTAAAGGGGACGGGTTGATTCTAGTAAAGGGGACGGGTTGATTCTAGTAAAGGGAACGGGTTGATTCTAGTAAAGGGGACGGGTTGATTCTAGTAAAGGGGACGGGTTGATTCTAGTAAAGGGAACGGGTTGATTCTAGTAAAGGGGACGGGTTGATTCTAGTAAAGGGGACGGGTTGATTCTAGTAAAGGGGACGGGTTGATTCCAGTAAAGGGGACGGGCTGATTCCGGTCAAGGGGACGGGCTGATTCTGGTAAAGGGACGGGCTGAATCTAGTAAAGGGGACGGGCTGATTCTAGTAAAGGGGACGGGCTGATTCTAGTAAAGGGGACGGGTTGATTCCGGTAAAGGGGACGGGATGATTCTGGTAAAGGGGACGGGCTGATTCTAGTAAAGGGGACGGGCTGATTCTAGTAAAGGGGACGGGTTGATTCTAGTAAAGGGGATGGGCTGATTCTGGTAAGGGGACGGGCTGATTCTGGTAAAGGGGACGGGCTGATTCTAGTAAAGGGGACGGGCTGATTCTAGTAAAGGGGACGGGTTGATTCTAGTAAAGGCGACGGGCTGATTCTGGTAAGGGGACGGGCTGATTCTAGTAAAGGGGACGGGTTGATTCTAGTAAAGGGGACGGGTTGATTCTAGTAAAGAGGACGGGCTGATTCTAGTAAAGGGGACAGGTTGATTCTCGTAAAGGGGACGGGCTGATTCTGGTAAAGGGGACGGTTTCATTCTAGTAAAGGGGACGGGTTGATTCTAGTAAAGGGGACGGGCTGACTCTAGTAAAGGGGACGGGTTGGTTCGAGTAAAGGGGACGGGCCGATTCTAGTAAAGGGGACGGGCTGATTCTAGTAAAAGGGACGGGCTGATTCTAGTAAAGGGGACGGGCTGATTCTAGGAAAGGGGACGGGCTGATTCTGGTAATGGGGACGGACTGATTCTAGTAAAGGGGATTGGCTGATTCTAGTAAAGGGGACGGGTTGATTCCAGTAAAGGGGACGGGTTAATTCTAGTAAAGGGGACGGGTAAATTCTAGTAAAGGGGACGGGTTGATTCTAGTAAAGGGGACAGGTTAATTCTAGTAAAGGGGACGGGTTGATTCCAGTAAAGGGGACGGGTTGATTCCAGTAAAGGGGACGGGTTAATTCTAGTAAACGGGACGGGTTGATTCCAGTAATGGGGACGGGTAAATTCTAGTAAAGGGGACGGGTTGATTCTAGTAAAGGGGACAGGTTAATTCTAGTAAAGGGGACGGGTTGATTCCAGTAAAGGGGACGGGTTGATTCCAGTAAAGGGGACGGGTTGATTCCAGTAAAGGGGACGGGCTGATTCTAGTAAAGGGGACGGACTGATTCTAGTAAAGGGGACGGGCTGATTCTAGTAAAGGGGACGGGTTGATTCTAGTAAAGGGGACGGGCTGATTCTAGTAAAGGGGACGGGTTGATTCTAGTAAAGGGGACGGGCTGATTCCAGTAAAGGGGACGGGCTGATTCTAGTAAAGGGGACGGGCTGATTCCAGTAAAGGGGACGGGCTGATTCTAGTAAAGGGGACGGGTTGATTCCAGTAAAGGGGACGGGTTGATTCTAGTAAAGGGGACGGGCTGATTCTAGTAAAGGGGACGGGTTGATTCCAGTAAAGGGGACGGGTTGATTCTAGTAAAGGGGACGGGTTGATTCCAGTCAAGGGGACGGGTTGATTCCGGTAAAGGGGACGGACTGATTCCGGTAAAGGGGCGGGCTGATTCTAGTGAAGGGGACAGGGTGATTCCAGTAAAGGGGACGGGTTGATTCCAGTAAAGGGGACGGGTTAATTCTAGTAAAGGGGACGGGTAAATTCTAGTAAAGGGGACGGGTTGATTCTAGTAAAGGGGACAGGTTAATTCTAGTAAAGGGGACGGGTTGATTCCAGTAAAGGGGACGGGTTGATTCCAGTAAAGGGGACGGGTTAATTCTAGTAAAGGGGACGGGTTGATTCCAGTAATGGGGACGGGTAAATTCTAGTAAAGGGGACGGGTTGATTCTAGTAAAGGGGACAGGTTAATTCTAGTAAAGGGGACGGGTTGATTCCAGTAAAGGGGACGGGTTGATTCCAGTAAAGGGGACGTGTTTATTCCAGTAAAGGGGACGGGTTGATTCCAGTAAAGGGGACGGGTTGATTCCAGTAAAGGGGACGGGCTGATTCTGGTAAAGGGGATGGACTGATTCCAGTAAAGGGGATGGGCTGATTCTAGTAAAGGGGACGGGTTAATTCTAGTAAAGGGGACGGGTAAATTCTAGTAAAGGGGACGGGTTGATTCTAGTAAAGGGGACGTGTAAATTCTAGTAAAGGGGACGGGTTGATTCTAGTAAAGGGGACGGGTTAATTCTAGAAAAGGGGACGGGTTAATTCCAGTAAAGGGGACGGGTTGATTCCAGTAAAGGGGACGGGTAAATTCTAGTAAAGGGGACGGGTTAATTCTAGTAAAGGGGACGGGCTGATTCTAGTAAAGGGGACGGGTTGATTCTAATGAAGGGGACGGACTGATTCCAGTAAAGGGGACGGGTTAATTCTAGTAAAGGGGACGGGTTAATTCTAGTAAAGGGGACGGGTAAATTCTAGTAAAGGGGACGGGTTGATTCTAGTAAAGGGGACAGGTTAATTCTAGTAAAGGGGACGGGTTGATTCCAGTAAAGGGGACGGGTTGATTCCAGTAAAGGGGACGGGTTGATTCCAGTAAAGGGGACGGGCTGATTCTGGTAAAGGGGATGGACTGATTCCAGTAAAGGGGACGGGTTAATTCTAGTAAAGGGGACGGGTAAATTCTAGTAAAGGGGACTGGTTGATTCTAGTAAAGGAGATGGGTTAATTCTAGTAAAGGGGACGGGTTGATTCTGGTAAAGGGGACGGGTTCATTCTAGTAAAGGGGACGGGTTGATTCTAATGAAGGGGACGGGCTGATTCCAGTAAAGGGGACGGGTTGATTCTAGTAAAGGGGACGGGTTAATTCTAGTAAAGGGGACTGGTTGATTCTAGTAAAGGGGACGGGCTGATTCCAGTAAAGGGGACGGGCTGATTCTGGTAAAGGGGACGGGCTGATTCTAGTAAAGGGGACGGGTTGATTCCAGTAAAGGGGACGGGCTGATTCTAGTGAAGACGACGGGCTGATTCTAGTAAAGGGGACGGGTTGATTCTTATGAAGGGGACGGGCTGATTCCAGTAAAGGGTACGGGCTGATTCCAGTAAAGGGTACGGGCTGATTCTAGTAAAGGGGACGGGCTGATTCTAGTAAAGGGGACCGGTTGATTCTAGTAAAGGGGACGGGCTGATTCCAGTAAAGGGGACGGGCTGTTTCTAGTAAAGGGGGCGGGCTGATTCTAGTAAAGGGGACGGGTTGATTCTAGTAAAGGGGACGGGTTGATTCTAGTAAAGGGGACGGGCTGATTCTGGTAAAGGGGACGGGCTGATTCTAGTAAAGGGGACGAGTTGATTCTAGTAAAGGAGACGGGTTGATTCTAGTAAAGGGGACGGGTTGATTCTAGTAAAGGGGACGGGCTGACACCAGTAATGGGGACCGGCTGATTCTAGTAAAGGGGACGGGCTGATTCTGGTAAAGGGGACGGTTTCATTCTAGTAAAGGGGACGGGCTGATTCCAGTAAAGGGGACGGGTTGATTCTAGTAAAGGGGACGGGTTAATTCTAGTAAAGGGGACGGGTTGATTCCAGTAAAGGGGACGGGTTGATCCCAGTAAAGGGGACGGGTTAATTCTAGTAAAGGAGACGGGTTAATTCTAGTAAAGGGGACGGGTAAATTCTAGTAAAGGGGACGGGTTAATTCTAGTAAAGTGGACGGGTTGATTCTAATGAAGGGGACGGGCTGACTCTAGTAAAGGGGACGGGTTAATTCTAGTAAAGGGGACGGGTTGATTCTAGTAAAGGGGACGGGTTAATTATAGAAAAGGGGACGGGTTGATTCCAGTAAAGGGGACGGGTTAATTCTAGTAAAGGGGGCGGGTTAATTCTAGTAAAGGGGACGGGTTGATTCTAGTAAAGGGGACGGGTTGATTCTAATGAAGGGGACGGGTTGATTCCAGTAAAGGGGACGGGTTAATTCTAGTAAAGGGGACGGGTTGATTCTAGTAAAGGGGACGGGTTGATTCTAGTAAAGGGGACGGGTTGATTCTAATGAAGGGGACGGGCTGATTCTAGTAAAGGGGACCGGTTGATTCTAGTAAAGGGGACGGGCTGACTCTAGTAAAGGGGACGGGCTGATTCCAGTAAAGGGGACGGGTTAATTCTAGTAAAGGGGACGGGTTGATTCTAATGAAGGGGACGGGTTAATTCTAGTAAAGGGGACGGGCTGATTCTAGTAAAGGGGACGGGTTAATTCTAGTAAAGGGGACGGGTTGATTCCAGTAAAGGGGACGGGTTGATTCTAATGAATGACGGGTTGATTCCAGTAAAGGGGACGGGTTAATTCTAGTAAAGGGGACGGGTTAATTCTAGTAAAGGGGACCGGTTGATTCTAGTAAAGGGGACGGGTTGATTCTAGTAAAGGGGACCGGTTGATTCTAGTAAAGGGGACGGGTTAATTCTATTAAAGGGGATGGGTTGATTCTAGTAAAGGGGACGGGTTGATTCTAATGAAGGGGACGGGCTGACTCTAGTAAAGGGGACGGGCTGATTCCACTAAAGGGGACGGGTTAATTCTAGTAAAGGGGACGGGTTGATTCTAATGAAGGGGACGGGTTAATTCTAGTAAAGGGGACGGGCTGATTCTAGTAAAGGGGACGGGCAGATTCCAGTAAAGGGGACGGGTTGATCCCAGTAAAGGGGACGGGTTAATTCTAGTAAAGGAGACGGGTTAATTCGAGTAAAGGGGACAGGCTGATTCTAGTAAAGGGGACGGGCTGATTCTAGTAAAGGGGACGGGGTGATTCTAGTAAAGGGGACGGGTTGATTCCGGTAAAGGGGACGGGCTGATTCCGGTCAAGGGGACGGGCTGATTCTAGTAAAGGGGACGGGCTGATTCTAGTAAAGGGGACGGGTTGATTCCGGTAAAGGGGACGGGATGATTCTGGTAAAGGGGACGGGCTGATTCTAGTAAAGGGGACGGGCTGATTCTAGTAAAGGGGAAGGGTTGATTCTAGTAAAGGGGATGGGCTGATTCTGGTAAGGGGACGGGTTGATTCTAGTAAAGGGGACGGGCTGATTCTGGTAAGGGGACGGGTTGATTCTAGTAAAGGGGACGGGTTGATTTTAGTAAAGAGGACGGGCTGATTCTAGTAAAGGGGACGGGTTGATTCTAGTAAAGGGGACGGGCTGATTCTGGTAAAGGGGACGGTTTCATTCTAGTAAAGGGGACGGGTTGATTCTAGTAAAGGGGACGGGCTGACTCTAGTAAAGGGGACGGGTTGTTTCGAGTAAAGGGGACGGGCCGATTCTAGTAAAGGGGACGGGCTGATTCTAGTAAAGGGGACGGGCTGATTCTAGGAAAGGGGACGGGCTGATTCTGGTAAAGGGGACGGACTGATTCTAGTAAAGGGGATTGGCTGATTCTAGTAATGGGGACGGGTTGATTCTAGTAATGGGGACGGGTTGATTCCAGTAAAGTGGACGGGCTGATTCTAGTAATGGGGACGGGCTGATTCTAGTAAAGGGGACGGGCTGATTCTGGTAAAGGGGACGGGTTGATTCTAGTAAAGGGGACGGGTTGATTCCAGTAAAGGGGACGGGTTAATTCTAGTAAAGGGGACGGGTTGATTCTAGTAAAGGGGCGGGCTGATTCTAGTGAAGGGGACAGGGTGATTCCAGTAAAGGGGACGGGTTGATTCCAGTAAAGGGGACGGGTTAATTCTAGTAAAGGGGACGGGTTGATTCCGGTCAAGGGGACGGATTGATTCCGGTAAAGGGGACGGACTGATTCCGGTAAAGGGGCGGGCTGATTCTAGTAAAGGGGACGGGTTGATTCTAGTAAAGGGGACGGGTTGATTCCGGTCAAGGGGACGGGTTGATTCCGGTAAAGGGGACGGACTGATTCCGGTAAAGGGGCGGGCTGATTCTGGTAAAGGGGCGGGCTGATTCTAGTGAAGGGGACAGGGTGATTCCAGTAAAGGGGACGGGTTGATTCCAGTAAAGGGGACGGGTTAATTCTAGTAAAGGGGACGGGTTGATTCTAGTAAAGGGGACAGGTTAATTCTAGTAAAGGGGACGGGTTGATTCTAGTAAAGGGGACGGGTAAATTCTAGTAAAGGGGACGGGTTGATTCTAGTAAAGGGGACGGGTAAATTCTAGTAAAGGGGACGGGTTGATTCTAGTAAAGGGGACGGGTTAATTATAGAAAAGGGGACGGGTTGATTCCAGTAAAGGGGACGGGTTAATTCTAGTAAAGGGGACGGGTTAATTCTAGTAAAGGGGACGGGTAAATTATAGTAAAGGAGACGGGTTGATTCTAGTAAAGGGGACGGGTTGATTCCAGTAAAGGGGACGGGTTGATTCCAGTAAAGGGGACGGGTTAATTCTAGTAAAGGGGACGGGTAAATTCTAGTAAAGGGGACGGGTTGATTCTAGTAAAGGGGACAGGTTAATTCTAGTAAAGGGGACGGGTTGATTCCAGTAAAGGGGACGGGCTGATTCTGGTAAAGGGGATGGACTGATTCCAGTAAAGGGGACGGGTTAATTCTAGTAAAGGGGACGGGTAAATTCTAGTAAAGGGGACTGGTTGATTCTAGTAAAGGGGACGGGTTAATTCTAGAAAAGGGGACGGGTTGATTCCAGTAAAGGGGACGGGTTAATTCTAGTAAAGGGGACGGGTTGATTCTGGTAAAGGGGACGGGTTAATTCTAGTAAAGGGGACGGGTTGATTCTAATGAAGGGGACGGGCTGATTCCAGTAAAGGGGACGGGTTGATTCTAGTAAAGGGGACGGGTTAATTCTAGTAAAGGGGACTGGTTGATTCTAGTAAAGGGGACGGGCTGATTCCAGTAAAGGGGACGGGCTGATTCTAGTAAAGGGGACCGGTTGATTCTAGTAAAGGGGACGGGCTGATTCTAGTAAAGGGGACCGGTTGATTCTAGTAAAGGGGACGGGCTGATTCTAGTAAAGGGGACCGTTTGATTCTAGTAAAGGGGACGGGTTGATTCTAGTAAAGGGGACGGGTTGATTCTAGTAAAGGGAACGGGTTGATTCTAGTAAAGGGGACGGGTTGATTCTAGTAAAGGGGACGGGTTGATTCTAGTAAAGGGAACGGGTTGATTCTAGTAAAGGGGACGGGTTGATTCTAGTAAAGGGGACGGGTTGATTCTAGTAAAGGGGACGGGTTGATTCCAGTAAAGGGGACGGGCTGATTCCGGTCAAGGGGACGGGCTGATTCTGGTAAAGGGACGGGCTGAATCTAGTAAAGGGGACGGGCTGATTCTAGTAAAGGGGACGGGCTGATTCTAGTAAAGGGGACGGGTTGATTCCGGTAAAGGGGACGGGATGATTCTGGTAAAGGGGACGGGCTGATTCTAGTAAAGGGGACGGGCTGATTCTAGTAAAGGGGACGGGTTGATTCTAGTAAAGGGGATGGGCTGATTCTGGTAAGGGGACGGGCTGATTCTGGTAAAGGGGACGGGCTGATTCTAGTAAAGGGGACGGGCTGATTCTAGTAAAGGGGACGGGTTGATTCTAGTAAAGGCGACGGGCTGATTCTGGTAAGGGGACGGGCTGATTCTAGTAAAGGGGACGGGTTGATTCTAGTAAAGGGGACGGGTTGATTCTAGTAAAGAGGACGGGCTGATTCTAGTAAAGGGGACAGGTTGATTCTCGTAAAGGGGACGGGCTGATTCTGGTAAAGGGGACGGTTTCATTCTAGTAAAGGGGACGGGTTGATTCTAGTAAAGGGGACGGGCTGACTCTAGTAAAGGGGACGGGTTGGTTCGAGTAAAGGGGACGGGCCGATTCTAGTAAAGGGGACGGGCTGATTCTAGTAAAAGGGACGGGCTGATTCTAGTAAAGGGGACGGGCTGATTCTAGGAAAGGGGACGGGCTGATTCTGGTAATGGGGACGGACTGATTCTAGTAAAGGGGATTGGCTGATTCTAGTAAAGGGGACGGGTTGATTCCAGTAAAGGGGACGGGTTAATTCTAGTAAAGGGGACGGGTAAATTCTAGTAAAGGGGACGGGTTGATTCTAGTAAAGGGGACAGGTTAATTCTAGTAAAGGGGACGGGTTGATTCCAGTAAAGGGGACGGGTTGATTCCAGTAAAGGGGACGGGTTAATTCTAGTAAACGGGACGGGTTGATTCCAGTAATGGGGACGGGTAAATTCTAGTAAAGGGGACGGGTTGATTCTAGTAAAGGGGACAGGTTAATTCTAGTAAAGGGGACGGGTTGATTCCAGTAAAGGGGACGGGTTGATTCCAGTAAAGGGGACGGGTTGATTCCAGTAAAGGGGACGGGCTGATTCTAGTAAAGGGGACGGACTGATTCTAGTAAAGGGGACGGGCTGATTCTAGTAAAGGGGACGGGTTGATTCTAGTAAAGGGGACGGGCTGATTCTAGTAAAGGGGACGGGTTGATTCTAGTAAAGGGGACGGGCTGATTCCAGTAAAGGGGACGGGCTGATTCTAGTAAAGGGGACGGGCTGATTCCAGTAAAGGGGACGGGCTGATTCTAGTAAAGGGGACGGGTTGATTCCAGTAAAGGGGACGGGTTGATTCTAGTAAAGGGGACGGGCTGATTCTAGTAAAGGGGACGGGTTGATTCCAGTAAAGGGGACGGGTTGATTCTAGTAAAGGGGACGGGTTGATTCCAGTCAAGGGGACGGGTTGATTCCGGTAAAGGGGACGGACTGATTCCGGTAAAGGGGCGGGCTGATTCTAGTGAAGGGGACAGGGTGATTCCAGTAAAGGGGACGGGTTGATTCCAGTAAAGGGGACGGGTTAATTCTAGTAAAGGGGACGGGTAAATTCTAGTAAAGGGGACGGGTTGATTCTAGTAAAGGGGACAGGTTAATTCTAGTAAAGGGGACGGGTTGATTCCAGTAAAGGGGACGGGTTGATTCCAGTAAAGGGGACGGGTTAATTCTAGTAAAGGGGACGGGTTGATTCCAGTAATGGGGACGGGTAAATTCTAGTAAAGGGGACGGGTTGATTCTAGTAAAGGGGACAGGTTAATTCTAGTAAAGGGGACGGGTTGATTCCAGTAAAGGGGACGGGTTGATTCCAGTAAAGGGGACGTGTTTATTCCAGTAAAGGGGACGGGTTGATTCCAGTAAAGGGGACGGGTTGATTCCAGTAAAGGGGACGGGCTGATTCTGGTAAAGGGGATGGACTGATTCCAGTAAAGGGGATGGGCTGATTCTAGTAAAGGGGACGGGTTAATTCTAGTAAAGGGGACGGGTAAATTCTAGTAAAGGGGACGGGTTGATTCTAGTAAAGGGGACGTGTAAATTCTAGTAAAGGGGACGGGTTGATTCTAGTAAAGGGGACGGGTTAATTCTAGAAAAGGGGACGGGTTAATTCCAGTAAAGGGGACGGGTTGATTCCAGTAAAGGGGACGGGTAAATTCTAGTAAAGGGGACGGGTTAATTCTAGTAAAGGGGACGGGCTGATTCTAGTAAAGGGGACGGGTTGATTCTAATGAAGGGGACGGACTGATTCCAGTAAAGGGGACGGGTTAATTCTAGTAAAGGGGACGGGTTAATTCTAGTAAAGGGGACGGGTAAATTCTAGTAAAGGGGACGGGTTGATTCTAGTAAAGGGGACAGGTTAATTCTAGTAAAGGGGACGGGTTGATTCCAGTAAAGGGGACGGGTTGATTCCAGTAAAGGGGACGGGTTGATTCCAGTAAAGGGGACGGGCTGATTCTGGTAAAGGGGATGGACTGATTCCAGTAAAGGGGACGGGTTAATTCTAGTAAAGGGGACGGGTAAATTCTAGTAAAGGGGACTGGTTGATTCTAGTAAAGGAGATGGGTTAATTCTAGTAAAGGGGACGGGTTGATTCTGGTAAAGGGGACGGGTTCATTCTAGTAAAGGGGACGGGTTGATTCTAATGAAGGGGACGGGCTGATTCCAGTAAAGGGGACGGGTTGATTCTAGTAAAGGGGACGGGTTAATTCTAGTAAAGGGGACTGGTTGATTCTAGTAAAGGGGACGGGCTGATTCCAGTAAAGGGGACGGGCTGATTCTGGTAAAGGGGACGGGCTGATTCTAGTAAAGGGGACGGGTTGATTCCAGTAAAGGGGACGGGCTGATTCTAGTGAAGACGACGGGCTGATTCTAGTAAAGGGGACGGGTTGATTCTTATGAAGGGGACGGGCTGATTCCAGTAAAGGGTACGGGCTGATTCCAGTAAAGGGTACGGGCTGATTCTAGTAAAGGGGACGGGCTGATTCTAGTAAAGGGGACCGGTTGATTCTAGTAAAGGGGACGGGCTGATTCCAGTAAAGGGGACGGGCTGTTTCTAGTAAAGGGGGCGGGCTGATTCTAGTAAAGGGGACGGGTTGATTCTAGTAAAGGGGACGGGTTGATTCTAGTAAAGGGGACGGGCTGATTCTGGTAAAGGGGACGGGCTGATTCTAGTAAAGGGGACGAGTTGATTCTAGTAAAGGAGACGGGTTGATTCTAGTAAAGGGGACGGGTTGATTCTAGTAAAGGGGACGGGCTGACACCAGTAATGGGGACCGGCTGATTCTAGTAAAGGGGACGGGCTGATTCTGGTAAAGGGGACGGTTTCATTCTAGTAAAGGGGACGGGCTGATTCCAGTAAAGGGGACGGGTTGATTCTAGTAAAGGGGACCGGTTGATTCTAGTAAAGGGGACGGGCTGATTCTAGTAAAGGGGACCGGTTGATTCTAGTAAAGGGGACGGGCTGATTCTAGTAAAGGGGACCGGTTGATTCTAGTAAAGGGGACGGGTTGATTCTAGTAAAGGGGACGGGTTGATTCTAGTAAAGGGAACGGGTTGATTCTAGTAAAGGGGACGGGTTGATTCTAGTAAAGGGGACGGGTTGATTCTAGTAAAGGGAACGGGTTGATTCTAGTAAAGGGGACGGGTTGATTCTAGTAAAGGGGACGGGTTGATTCTAGTAAAGGGGACGGGTTGATTCCAGTAAAGGGGACGGGCTGATTCCGGTCAAGGGGACGGGCTGATTCTGGTAAAGGGACGGGCTGAATCTAGTAAAGGGGACGGGCTGATTCTAGTAAAGGGGACGGGCTGATTCTAGTAAAGGGGACGGGTTGATTCCGGTAAAGGGGACGGGATGATTCTGGTAAAGGGGACGGGCTGATTCTAGTAAAGGGGACGGGCTGATTCTAGTAAAGGGGACGGGTTGATTCTAGTAAAGGGGATGGGTTGATTCTGGTAAGGGGACGGGCTGATTCTGGTAAAGGGGACGGGCTGATTCTAGTAAAGGGGACGGGCTGATTCTAGTAAAGGGGACGGGTTGATTCTAGTAAAGGCGACGGGCTGATTCTGGTAAGGGGACGGGCTGATTCTAGTAAAGGGGACGGGTTGATTCTAGTAAAGGGGACGGGTTGATTCTAGTAAAGAGGACGGGCTGATTCTAGTAAAGGGGACAGGTTGATTCTCGTAAAGGGGACGGGCTGATTCTGGTAAAGGGGACGGTTTCATTCTAGTAAAGGGGACGGGTTGATTCTAGTAAAGGGGACGGGCTGACTCTAGTAAAGGGGACGGGTTGGTTCGAGTAAAGGGGACGGGCCGATTCTAGTAAAGGGGACGGGCTGATTCTAGTAAAAGGGACGGGCTGATTCTAGTAAAGGGGACGGGCTGATTCTAGGAAAGGGGACGGGCTGATTCTGGTAAAGGGGACGGACTGATTCTAGTAAAGGGGATTGGCTGATTCTAGTAAAGGGGACGGGTTGATTCCAGTAAAGGGGACGGGTTAATTCTAGTAAAGGGGACGGGTAAATTCTAGTAAAGGGGACGGGTTGATTCTAGTAAAGGGGACAGGTTAATTCTAGTAAAGGGGACGGGTTGATTCCAGTAAAGGGGACGGGTTGATTCCAGTAAAGGGGACGGGTTAATTCTAGTAAACGGGACGGGTTGATTCCAGTAATGGGGACGGGTAAATTCTAGTAAAGGGGACGGGTTGATTCTAGTAAAGGGGACAGGTTAATTCTAGTAAAGGGGACGGGTTGATTCCAGTAAAGGGGACGGGTTGATTCCAGTAAAGGGGACGGGTTGATTCCAGTAAAGGGGACGGGCTGATTCTAGTAAAGGGGACGGACTGATTCTAGTAAAGGGGACGGGCTGATTCTAGTAAAGGGGACGGGTTGATTCTAGTAAAGGGGACGGGCTGATTCTAGTAAAGGGGACGGGTTGATTCTAGTAAAGGGGACGGGCTGATTCCAGTAAAGGGGACGGGCTGATTCTAGTAAAGGGGACGGGCTGATTCCAGTAAAGGGGACGGGCTGATTCTAGTAAAGGGGACGGGTTGATTCCAGTAAAGGGGACGGGTTGATTCTAGTAAAGGGGACGGGCTGATTCTAGTAAAGGGGACGGGTTGATTCCAGTAAAGGGGACGGGTTGATTCTAGTAAAGGGGACGGGTTGATTCCAGTCAAGGGGACGGGTTGATTCCGGTAAAGGGGACGGACTGATTCCGGTAAAGGGGCGGGCTGATTCTAGTGAAGGGGACAGGGTGATTCCAGTAAAGGGGACGGGTTGATTCCAGTAAAGGGGACGGGTTAATTCTAGTAAAGGGGACGGGTAAATTCTAGTAAAGGGGACGGGTTGATTCTAGTAAAGGGGACAGGTTAATTCTAGTAAAGGGGACGGGTTGATTCCAGTAAAGGGGACGGGTTGATTCCAGTAAAGGGGACGGGTTAATTCTAGTAAAGGGGACGGGTTGATTCCAGTAATGGGGACGGGTAAATTCTAGTAAAGGGGACGGGTTGATTCTAGTAAAGGGGACAGGTTAATTCTAGTAAAGGGGACGGGTTGATTCCAGTAAAGGGGACGGGTTGATTCCAGTAAAGGGGACGGGTTGATTCCAGTAAAGGGGACGGGTTGATTCCAGTAAAGGGGACGGGCTGATTCTGGTAAAGGGGATGGACTGATTCCAGTAAAGGGGACGGGTTAATTCTAGTAAAGGGGACGGGTAAATTCTAGTAAAGGGGACGGGTTGATTCTAGTAAAGGGGACGTGTAAATTCTAGTAAAGGGGACGGGTTGATTCTAGTAAAGGGGACGGGTTAATTCTAGAAAAGGGGACGGGTTAATTCCAGTAAAGGGGACGGGTTGATTCCAGTAAAGGGGACGGGTAAATTCTAGTAAAGGGGACGGGTTAATTCTAGTAAAGGGGACGGGCTGATTCTAGTAAAGGGGACGGGTTGATTCTAATGAAGGGGACGGACTGATTCCAGTAAAGGGGACGGGTTAATTCTAGTAAAGGGGACGGGTTAATTCTAGTAAAGGGGACGGGTAAATTCTAGTAAAGGGGACGGGTTGATTCTAGTAAAGGGGACAGGTTAATTCTAGTAAAGGGGACGGGTTGATTCCAGTAAAGGGGACGGGTTGATTCCAGTAAAGGGGACGGGCTGATTCTGGTAAAGGGGATGGACTGATTCCAGTAAAGGGGACGGGTTAATTCTAGTAAAGGGGACGGGTAAATTCTAGTAAAGGGGACTGGTTGATTCTAGTAAAGGAGATGGGTTAATTCTAGTAAAGGGGACGGGTTGATTCTGGTAAAGGGGACGGGTTCATTCTAGTAAAGGGGACGGGTTGATTCTAATGAAGGGGACGGGCTGATTCCAGTAAAGGGGACGGGTTGATTCTAGTAAAGGGGACGGGTTAATTCTAGTAAAGGGGACTGGTTGATTCTAGTAAAGGGGACGGGTAAATTCTAGTAAAGGGGACGGGTTGATTCTAGTAAAGGGGACAGGTTAATTCTAGTAAAGGGGACGGGTTGATTCCAGTAAAGGGGACGGGTTGATTCCAGTAAAGGGGACGGGTTGATTCCAGTAAAGGGGACGGGCTGATTCTGGTAAAGGGGATGGACTGATTCCAGTAAAGGGGACGGGTTAATTCTAGTAAAGGGGACGGGTAAATTCTAGTAAAGGGGACTGGTTGATTCTAGTAAAGGAGATGGGTTAATTCTAGTAAAGGGGACGGGTTGATTCTGGTAAAGGGGACGGGTTCATTCTAGTAAAGGGGACGGGTTGATTCTAATGAAGGGGACGGGCTGATTCCAGTAAAGGGGACGGGTTGATTCTAGTAAAGGGGACGGGTTAATTCTAGTAAAGGGGACTGGTTGATTCTAGTAAAGGGGACGGGCTGATTCCAGTAAAGGGGACGGGCTGATTCTGGTAAAGGGGACGGGCTGATTCTAGTAAAGGGGACGGGTTGATTCCAGTAAAGGGGACGGGCTGATTCTAGTGAAGACGACGGGCTGATTCTAGTAAAGGGGACGGGTTGATTCTTATGAAGGGGACGGGCTGATTCCAGTAAAGGGTACGGGCTGATTCCAGTAAAGGGTACGGGCTGATTCTAGTAAAGGGGACGGGCTGATTCTAGTAAAGGGGACGGGCTGATTCCAGTAAAGGGGACGGGCTGATTCTAGTAAAGGGGACCGGTTGATTCTAGTAAAGGGGACGGGCTGATTCCAGTAAAGGGGATGGGCTGTTTCTAGTAAAGGGGGCGGGCTGATTCTAGTAAAGGGGACGGGTTGATTCTAGTAAAGGGGACGGGTTGATTCTAGTAAAGGGGACGGGCTGATTCTGGTAAAGGGGACGGGCTGATTCTAGTAAAGGGGACGAGTTGATTCTAGTAAAGGAGACGGGTTGATTCTAGTAAAGGGGACGGGTTGATTCTAGTAAAGGGGACGGGCTGACACCAGTAATGGGGACCGGCTGATTCTAGTAAAGGGGACGGGCTGATTCTGGTAAAGGGGACGGTTTCATTCTAGTAAAGGGGACGGGCTGATTCCAGTAAAGGGGACGGGTTGATTCTAGTAAAGGGGACCGGTTGATTCTAGTAAAGGGGACGGGCTGATTCTAGTAAAGGGGACCGGTTGATTCTAGTAAAGGGGACGGGCTGATTCTAGTAAAGGGGACCGGTTGATTCTAGTAAAGGGGACGGGTTGATTCTAGTAAAGGGGACGGGTTGATTCTAGTAAAGGGAACGGGTTGATTCTAGTAAAGGGGACGGGTTGATTCTAGTAAAGGGGACGGGTTGATTCCAGTAAAGGGGACGGGCTGATTCCGGTCAAGGGGACGGGCTGATTCTGGTAAAGGGACGGGCTGAATCTAGTAAAGGGGACGGGCTGATTCTAGTAAAGGGGACGGGCTGATTCTAGTAAAGGGGACGGGTTGATTCCGGTAAAGGGGACGGGATGATTCTGGTAAAGGGGACGGGCTGATTCTAGTAAAGGGGACGGGCTGATTCTAGTAAAGGGGACGGGTTGATTCTAGTAAAGGGGATGGGCTGATTCTGGTAAGGGGACGGGCTGATTCTGGTAAAGGGGACGGGCTGATTCTAGTAAAGGGGACGGGCTGATTCTAGTAAAGGGGACGGGTTGATTCTAGTAAAGGCGACGGGCTGATTCTGGTAAGGGGACGGGCTGATTCTAGTAAAGGGGACGGGTTGATTCTAGTAAAGGGGACGGGTTGATTCTAGTAAAGAGGACGGGCTGATTCTAGTAAAGGGGACAGGTTGATTCTCGTAAAGGGGACGGGCTGATTCTGGTAAAGGGGACGGTTTCATTCTAGTAAAGGGGACGGGTTGATTCTAGTAAAGGGGACGGGCTGACTCTAGTAAAGGGGACGGGTTGGTTCGAGTAAAGGGGACGGGCCGATTCTAGTAAAGGGGACGGGCTGATTCTAGTAAAAGGGACGGGCTGATTCTAGTAAAGGGGACGGGCTGATTCTAGGAAAGGGGACGGGCTGATTCTGGTAAAGGGGACGGACTGATTCTAGTAAAGGGGATTGGCTGATTCTAGTAAAGGGGACGGGTTGATTCCAGTAAAGGGGACGGGTTAATTCTAGTAAAGGGGACGGGTAAATTCTAGTAAAGGGGACGGGTTGATTCTAGTAAAGGGGACAGGTTAATTCTAGTAAAGGGGACGGGTTGATTCCAGTAAAGGGGACGGGTTGATTCCAGTAAAGGGGACGGGTTAATTCTAGTAAACGGGACGGGTTGATTCCAGTAATGGGGACGGGTAAATTCTAGTAAAGGGGACGGGTTGATTCTAGTAAAGGGGACAGGTTAATTCTAGTAAAGGGGACGGGTTGATTCCAGTAAAGGGGACGGGTTGATTCCAGTAAAAGGGACGGGTTGATTCCAGTAAAGGGGACGGGCTGATTCTAGTAAAGGGGACGGACTGATTCTAGTAAAGGGGACGGGCTGATTCTAGTAAAGGGGACGGGTTGATTCTAGTAAAGGGGACGGGCTGATTCTAGTAAAGGGGACGGGTTGATTCTAGTAAAGGGGACGGGCTGATTCCAGTAAAGGGGACGGGCTGATTCTAGTAAAGGGGACGGGCTGATTCCAGTAAAGGGGACGGGCTGATTCTAGTAAAGGGGACGGGTTGATTCCAGTAAAGGGGACGGGTTGATTCTAGTAAAGGGGACGGGCTGATTCTAGTAAAGGGGACGGGTTGATTCCAGTAAAGGGGACGGGTTGATTCTAGTAAAGGGGACGGGTTGATTCCAGTCAAGGGGACGGGTTGATTCCGGTAAAGGGGACGGACTGATTCCGGTAAAGGGGCGGGCTGATTCTAGTGAAGGGGACAGGGTGATTCCAGTAAAGGGGACGGGTTGATTCCAGTAAAGGGGACGGGTTAATTCTAGTAAAGGGGATGGGTAAATTCTAGTAAAGGGGACGGGTTGATTCTAGTAAAGGGGACAGGTTAATTCTAGTAAAGGGGACGGGTTGATTCCAGTAAAGGGGACGGGTTGATTCCAGTAAAGGGGACGGGTTAATTCTAGTAAAGGGGACGGGTTGATTCCAGTAATGGGGACGGGTAAATTCTAGTAAAGGGGATGGGTTGATTCTAGTAAAGGGGACAGGTTAATTCTAGTAAAGGGGACGGGTTGATTCCAGTAAAGGGGACGGGTTGATTCCAGTAAAGGGGACGGGTTGATTCCAGTAAAGGGGACGGGTTGATTCCAGTAAAGGGGACGGGCTGATTCTGGTAAAGGGGATGGACTGATTCCAGTAAAGGGGACGGGTTAATTCTAGTAAAGGGGACGGGTAAATTCTAGTAAAGGGGACGGGTTGATTCTAGTAAAGGGGACGTGTAAATTCTAGTAAAGGGGACGGGTTGATTCTAGTAAAGGGGACGGGTTAATTCTAGAAAAGGGGACGGGTTAATTCCAGTAAAGGGGACGGGTTGATTCCAGTAAAGGGGACGGGTAAATTCTAGTAAAGGGGACGGGTTAATTCTAGTAAAGGGGACGGGCTGATTCTAGTAAAGGGGACGGGTTGATTCTAATGAAGGGGACGGACTGATTCCAGTAAAGGGGACGGGTTAATTCTAGTAAAGGGGACGGGTTAATTCTAGTAAAGGGGACGGGTAAATTCTAGTAAAGGGGACGGGTTGATTCTAGTAAAGGGGACAGGTTAATTCTAGTAAAGGGGACGGGTTGATTCCAGTAAAGGGGACGGGTTGATTCCAGTAAAGGGGACGGGCTGATTCTGGTAAAGGGGATGGACTGATTCCAGTAAAGGGGACGGGTTAATTCTAGTAAAGGGGACGGGTAAATTCTAGTAAAGGGGACTGGTTGATTCTAGTAAAGGAGATGGGTTAATTCTAGTAAAGGGGACGGGTTGATTCTGGTAAAGGGGACGGGTTCATTCTAGTAAAGGGGACGGGTTGATTCTAATGAAGGGGACGGGCTGATTCCAGTAAAGGGGACGGGTTGATTCTAGTAAAGGGGACGGGTTAATTCTAGTAAAGGGGACTGGTTGATTCTAGTAAAGGGGACGGGCTGATTCCAGTAAAGGGGACGGGCTGATTCTGGTAAAGGGGACGGGCTGATTCTAGTAAAGGGGACGGGTTGATTCCAGTAAAGGGGACGGGCTGATTCTAGTGAAGACGACGGGCTGATTCTAGTAAAGGGGACGGGTTGATTCTTATGAAGGGGACGGGCTGATTCCAGTAAAGGGTACGGGCTGATTCCAGTAAAGGGTACGGGCTGATTCTAGTAAAGGGGACGGGCTGATTCTAGTAAAGGGGACGGGCTGATTCCAGTAAAGGGGACGGGCTGATTCTAGTAAAGGGGACCGGTTGATTCTAGTAAAGGGGACGGGCTGATTCCAGTAAAGGGGACGGGCTGTTTCTAGTAAAGGGGGCGGGCTGATTCTAGTAAAGGGGACGGGTTGATTCTAGTAAAGGGGACGGGTTGATTCTAGTAAAGGGGACGGGCTGATTCTGGTAAAGGGGACGGGCTGATTCTAGTAAAGGGGACGAGTTGATTCTAGTAAAGGAGACGGGTTGATTCTAGTAAAGGGGACGGGTTGATTCTAGTAAAGGGGACGGGCTGACACCAGTAATGGGGACCGGCTGATTCTAGTAAAGGGGACGGGCTGATTCTGGTAAAGGGGACGGTTTCATTCTAGTAAAGGGGACGGGCTGATTCCAGTAAAGGGGACGGGTTGATTCTAGTAAAGGGGACGGGTTGGTTCGAGTAAAGGGGACGGGTTGGTTCGAGTAAAGGGGACGAGTTGATTCTAGTAAAGGGGACGGGGTTATTCTAGTAAAGGGGAGGGGCTGATTCTCGTAAAGGCGACGGGTTGGTTCGAGTAAAGGGGACGGGTTGATTCTAGTAAAGGGGACGGGGTTATTCTAGTAAAGGGGACGGGCTGATTCTAGTCAAGGGGACGGGTTGGTTCTAGTAAAGGGGACGGGTTGGTTCGAGTAAAGGGGACGGACTGATTCTAGTAAAGGGGGCGGGCTGATTCTAGTCAAGGGGACGGGCTGATTCTAGTAAAGGGGACGGGTTGATTCTAGTAAAGGGGACGGGCTGATTCTAGTAAAGGGGACGGGTTGGTTCTAGTAAAGGGGACGGGTTGATTCTAGTAAAGGGGACGGGGTTATGCTAGTAAAGGGGAGGGGCTGATTCTAGTCAAGGGGACGGGTTGATTCTAGTAAAGGGGGCGGGTTGGTTCGAGTAAAGGGGACGGGTTGATTCTAGTAAAGGGGACGGGGTTATGCTAGTAAAGGGGAGGGGCTGATTCTAGTCAAGGGGACGGGTTGATTCTAGTAAAGGGGGCGGGTTGGTTCGAGTAAAGGGGACGGGTTGGTTCGAGTAAAGGGGACGAGTTGATTCTAGTAAAGGGGACGGGGTTATTCTAGTAAAGGGGAGGGGCTGATTCTAGTAAAGGGGACGGGTTGGTTCGAGTAAAGGGTATGGGCTGATTCTAGTGAAGACGACGGGCTGATTCTAGTAAAGGGGACGGGCTGATTCTAGTGAAGGGGACGGGTTGGTTCTAGTAAAGGGGACGGGCTGATTCTAGGAAAGGGGACGGGTTGGTTCGAGTAAAGGGGACGGGTTGATTCTAGTAAAGGGGACGGGCTGATTCTAGTAAAGGGGACGGGCTGATTCTAGTCAAGGGGACGGGTTGGTTCTAGTAAAGGGGACGGGCTGATTCTAGTAAAGGGGAGGGGCTGATTCTAGTAAAGGGGACGGGTTGGTTCGAGTAAAGGGTATGGGCTGATTCTAGTGAAGACGACGGGCTGATTCTAGTAAAGGGGACGGGCTGATTCTAGTAAAGGGGACGGGTTGGTTCTAGTAAAGGGGACGGGCTGATTCTAGTAAAGGGGACGGGCTGATTCTAGTCAAGGGGACGGGTTGGTTCTAGTAAAGGGGACGGGCTGATTCTAGTCAAGGGGACGGGTTGGTTCTAGTAAAGGGGACGGGTTGGTTCTAGTAAAGGGGACGGGCTGATTCTAGTAAAGGGGACGGGCTGATTCTAGTAAAGGGGACGGGCTGATTCTAGTAAAGGGGACGGGCTGATTCTAGTAAAGGGGACGGGCTGATTCTAGTCAAGGGGACGGGTTGGTTCTAGTAAAGGGGACGGGCTGATTCTAGTAAAGGGGACGGGCTGATTCTAGTCAAGGGGACAGGTTGATTCTAGTAAAGACGACGGGCTGATTCCAGTAAAGGGGACGGGTGGATTGATGTCAAGGGGTTCCGAGAAATGGTTGCTACGTTTAGATGACAGGAACAAGCTGATATCATTTATTTCTGATTTCACCACAAATGAAAATAATTTTTGCTTCCTCACCCGACATTCACAAGTTTAACGAGTGTCAGTTCTGAACAGATTAACAGTGGGATCTTACATGTGCATTGTGGTCACCACATTTCCTCCATTCTAGAACGGTTACGATGGTTACAAAAGTGTTTCATTATCTTCAAATAGTTTGCGATATCCTGAGACCGAGAACAACACGATAAACAAACAATTTTTTTCTTTCTTCTGTACTTCCCTTTAAAGTGGCTCAGTACCAGAACGGAATATGTTTTTCCTTCGGGTGCTGCATTCCCTCCTGAACCTCACAGTCTTGTTTGAATTCCAAGTTAAATATTCCCTTTAAAATGTTGATTTTTTAAGATTCCTGCAAAGATTGGAAAAATGTACAATCTCTAACTGTATTTCAAATTCTGACACATTGAATTTCAAGATCTATTGAAAGACGGATTAATAGTTTTCAGCTCTGTCAGAACAAAATCCCAGATAATTAAACTCATCCCAGAGATTCATCAAAATCCTGGCTATTTTCTACCTCTGCTCTCAATTCCCACAATCTTCCCAAATTCCCCCATCACCACAATGCCCGCAATCCCCCCCCCCATGCCCCACCGCCTCAATCCTCACAAACCGCCCCCATCCCCACAATCCATTGTTATTCTATATATAAACCACCCTGAACCCCTCGATTAGATTCCAGTCTATAACTCACTCCCGGGTATCTGTTATTCTATATATAAACCACCCTGAACCACTCGATTAGATGCCAGTCTGTAACTCACTCCCGGGTACCTGTTACTATTCATATAAACCACCCCGAACCCCTCGATTAGATTCCAGTCTATAACTCACTGCCTGGTATCTATTATTCGATATATAAACCACCCTGAACCACACGATTAGATTCCAGTCTGTAACTCACTCCCGGGTGTCTGTTATTTTAAATAAAAACCACCCCGAACCCCTCAATTAGAATCTAGTCTGTAACTCATTCACGGGTATCTGTTATTCTGTACATAAACCACCGCAAACCCCTCGATTAATTTCCAGTCTCTAACTCACTCCCGGGTATCTGTTATTCTATATATAAACCATCCTGAACCCCTCGATTAGATTCCAGTCTGTAACTCACTCCCAGATATCTGTTACTCTGTATATAAACCACCCCGAACCCCTCGATTAGATTCAAGTCTGTAACTCACTCCCGGGTATCTGTTGTTCTGTATATAAACCACCCCGAACCCCTCGATTAGATTCCAGTCTGTAACACACTCCCGGGTATCTGTTATTCTGTATATAAACCACCCCGAACCCCTCGATTAGATTCCAGTCTGTAACTCACTCCCGGGTATCTGTTATTCTATACATAAACCAGCCAAACCCCTCGATTAGATTCCAGTCTGTAACTCACTCCCGGGTATCTGTTATTCTACATATAAACCATCCTGAACCCCTCGATTAGATTCAAGTCTGTAACTCACTCCCGGGTATCTGTTATTCTATATATAAACCACCCTGAACCCCTCGATTAGACTCCAGTCTGTAACTCACTCCCGGGTATCTGTTACTCTATATATAAACCACCCCGAACCCCTCGATTAGATTCAAGTCTGTAACTCACTCCCGGGTATCTGTTGTTCTATATGTAAACCAGCCAAACCCCTCGATTAGATTCAAGTCTGTAACTCACTCCCGGGTATCTGTTATTCTATATATAAAACACCCCGAACCCTTCGATTATATTCCAGTCTGTAACTCACTCCCGGGTATCTGTTATTCTATATATAAATCACCCAAACCCCTCGATTAGATTCCAGTCTATAACTCACTCACGGGTATCTGTTATTCTATATATAAACCACCCCGAACCCCTCGATTAGATGCCAGTCTGTAATTCACTCCCGGGTATCTGTTACTGTACATATAAACCACCCCAAACCCCTCGATTAGATTCCAGTCTGTAACTCACTGCCTGGTATCTATTATTCTATATATAAACCACCCTGAACCACACGATTTGATTCCAGTCTGTAACACACTCCCGGGTATCTGTTACTCTATATATAAACCACCCTGAACCCCTCGATTAGATTCCAGTCTGTAACTGACTCCCGGGTATCTGTTATTCTATATATAAACCACCCTGATCCCCTCGATTAGATTCCAGTCTGTAACTCACTCCCGGGTATCTGTTACTCTATATATAAACCACCCCGAACCCCTCGATTAGATTCCAGTCTGTAACTGACTCCCGGGTATCTGTTGTTCTATATATAAACCACCCTGAACCCCTCGATTAGATTCCAGTCTGTAACTCACTCCCGGGTATCTGTTATTCTATATATAAACCACCCCGAACCCCTCGATTAGATTCCAGTCTGTAACTCACTCCCGGGTATCTGTTATTTTAAATAAAAACCACCCCGAACCCCTCAATTAGAATCTAGTCTGTAACTCATTCACAGGTATCTGTTATTCTGTACAGAAACCACTGCGAACCCCTCGATTAAATTTCAGTCTGTAACTTACTCCCGGGTATCTGTTATTCTATATATAAACCAGCCAAACCCCTCGATTAGATTCCAGCCTTTAACTCACTCCCGGGTATCTGTTATTCTATATATAAACCATCCTGAACCCCTCGATTAGATTCAAGTCTGTAACTCACTCCCGGGTATCTTTTATTCTATATATAAACCACCCTGAACCCCTCGATTAGATTCCAGTCTGTAACTCACTCCCGGGTATCTGTTACTCTATATATAAACGACCCCGAACCCCTCGATTCGATTCCAGTCTGTAACTCACTCCCGGGTATCTGTTATTCTATATATAAACCAGCCAAACCCCTCGATTAGATTCCAGTCTGTAACTCACTCCTGGGTATCTGTTATTCTATATATAAACCACCCCGAACCCCTCGATTAGATTCCAGTCTGTAACTCACTCCCGGGTATCTGTTATTCTATATATAAACCAGCTAAACCCCTCGATTAGATTCAAGTCTGTAACTCACTCCCGGGTATCTGTTATTCTATATATAAACCAGCCAAACCCCTCGATTAGATTCCAGTCTGTAACTCACTCCCGGGTATCTGTTATTCTATATATAAACCACCCCAAACCCCTCGATTAGATTCAAGTCTGTAACTCACTCCCGGGTATCTGTTGTTCTATATATAAACCATCACGAACCCCTCGATTAGATTCCAGTCTGTAACTCACTCCCGGGTATCTGTTATTTTAAATAAAAACCACCCCGAACCCCTCAATTAGAATCTAGTCTGTAACTCATTCACGGGTATCTGTTATTCTGTACAGAAACCACTGCGAACCCCTCGATTAAATTCCAGTCTGTAACTTACTCCCGGGTATCTGTTATTCTATATATAAACCAGCCAAACCCCTCGATTAGATTCCAGCCTGTAACTCACTCCCGGGTATCTGTTATTCTATATATAAACCACCCCGAACCCTTCGATTATATTCCAGTCTGTAACTCACTCCCGGGTATCTGTTATTCTATATATAAATCACCCAAACCCCTCGATTAGATTCCAGTCTATTACTCACTCACGGGTATCTGTTATTCTATATATAAACCACCCCGAACCCCTCGATTAGATGCCAGTCTGTAATTCACTCCCGGGTATCTGTTACTGTACATATAAACCACCCCAAACCCCTCGATTAGATTCCAGTCTGTAACTCACTGCCTGGTATCTATTATTCTATATATAAACCACCCTGAACCACACGATTTGATTCCAGTCTGTAACACACTCCCGGGTATCTGTTACCCTATATATAAACCACCCCGAACCCCTCGATTAGATTCCAGTCTGTAACTGACTCCCGGGTATCTGTTGTTCTATATATAAACCACCCTGAACCCCTCGATTAGATTCCAGTCTGTAACTCACTGCCGGGTATCTGTTATTCTATATATAAACCACCCCGAACCCCTGGATTAGATTCCAGTCTGTAACTCACTCCCGGGTATCTGTTATTTTAAATAAAAACCACCCCGAACCCCTCAATTAGAATCTAGTCTGTAACTCATTCACGGGTATCTGTTATTCTGTACAGAAACCACTGCGAACCCCTCGATTAAATTTCAGTCTGTAACTTACTCCCGGGTATCTGTTATTCTATATATAAACCAGCCAAACCCCTCGATTAGATTCCAGCCTTTAACTCACTCCCGGGTATCTGTTATTCTATATATAAACCATCCTGAACCCCTCGATTAGATTCAAGTCTGTAACTCACTCCCGGGTATCTTTTATTCTATATATAAACCACCCTGAACCCCTCGATTAGATTCCAGTCTGTAACTCACTCCCGGGTATCTGTTACTCTATATATAAACCACCCCGAACCCCTCGATTCGATTCCAGTCTGTAACTCACTCCCGGGTATCTGTTATTCTATATATAAACCAGCCAAACCCCTCGATTAGATTCCAGTCTGTAACTCACTCCTGGGTATCTGTTATTCTATATATAAACCACCCCGAACCCCTCGATTAGATTCCAGTCTGTAACTCACTCCCGGGTATCTGTTATTCTATATATAAACCAGCTAAACCCCTCGATTAGATTCAAGTCTGTAACTCACTCCCGGGTATCTGTTATTCTATATATAAACCAGCCAAACCCCTCGATTAGATTCCAGTCTGTAACTCACTCCCGGGTATCTGTTATTCTATATATAAACCACCCCGAACCCCTCGATTAGATTCAAGTCTGTAACTCACTCCCGGGTATCTGTTGTTCTATATATAAACCATCACGAACCCCTCGGTTAGATTCCAGTCTGTAACTCACTCCCGGGTATCTGTTATTCTATATATAAACCAGCCAAACCCCTCGATTAGATTCCAGTCTGTTACTCACTCCCGGATATCTGTTACTCTATATATAAACCACCCTGAACCCCTCGATTAGATTCCAGTCTGTAACTCACTCCAGGGTATCTGTTATTCTATATATAAACCACCCCGAACCCCTCGATTAGATTCCAGTCTGTAACTCACTCCCGGGTATCTGTTATTCTATATATAAACCACCCTGAACCCCTCGATTAGATTCCAGTCTGTAACTCACTCCCGGGTATCTGTTATTCTATATATAAACCACCCTGAACCCCTCGATTAGATTCCAGTCTGTAACTCACTCCCGGGTATCTGTTACTCTATATATAAACCATCCTGAACCCCTCGATTAGATTCCAGTCTGTAACTCACTCCCGGGTATCTGTTATTCTATATATAAACCACCCTGAACCCCTCGATTAGATTCCAGTCTGTAACTCACTCCCGGGTATCTGTTACTCTATATATAAACCATCCCGAACCCCTCGATTAGATTCCAGTCTGTAACTCACTCCCGGGTATCTGTTATTCTATATATAAACCATCCTGAACCCCTCGATTAGATTCCAGTCTGTAACTCACTCCAGGGTATCTGTTATTCTATATATAAACCACCCTGAACCCCTCGATTAGATTCCAGTCTGTAACTCACTCCCGGGTATCTGTTATTCTATATATAAACCACCCCGAACCCCTCGATTAGATTCCAGTCTGTAACTCACTCCCGGGTATCTGTTATTCAATATCAACCACCCTGAACCCCTCGATTAGATTCCAGTCTGTAACTCACTCCAGGGTATCTGTTATTCTATATATAAACCCCCCCGAACCCCTCGATTAGATTCCAGTCTGTAACTCACTCCCGGGTATCTGTTATTCTATATATAAACCATCCCGAACCCCTCGATTAGATTCCAGTCTGTAACTCACTCCAGGGTATCTGTTATTCTATATATAAACCATCCCGAACCCCTCGATTAGATTCCAGTCTGTAACTCACTCCCGGGTATCTGTTATTCTATATATAAACCACCCCGAACCCCTCGATTAGATTCCAGTCTGTAACTCACTCCCGGGTATCTGTTATTCTATATATAAACCACCCTGAACCCCTCGATTAGATTCCAGTCTGTAACTCACTCCCGGGTATCTGTTATTCTATATATAAACCACCCTGAACCCCTCGATTAGATTCCAGTCTGTAACTCACTCCCGGGTATCTGTTACTCTATATATAAACCATCCTGAACCCCTCGATTAGATTCCAGTCTGTAACTCACTCCCGGGTATCTGTTATTCTATATATAAACCACCCTGAACCCCTCGATTAGATTCCAGTCTGTAACTCACTCCCGGGTATCTGTTACTCTATATATAAACCATCCCGAACCCCTCGATTAGATTCCAGTCTGTAACTCACTCCCGGGTATCTGTTATTCTATATATGAACCATCCTGAACCCCTCGATTAGATTCCAGTCTGTAACTCACTCCAGGGTATCTGTTATTCTATATATAAACCACCCTGAACCCCTCGATTAGATTCCAGTCTGTAACTCACTCCCGGGTATCTGTTATTCTATATATAAACCACCCCGAACCCCTCGATTAGATTCCAGTCTGTAACTCACTCCCGGGTATCTGTTATTCAATATCAACCACCCTGAACCCCTCGATTAGATTCCAGTCTGTAACTCACTCCAGGGTATCTGTTATTCTATATATAAACCCCCCCGAACCCCTCGATTAGATTCCAGTCTGTAACTCACTCCCGGGTATCTGTTATTCTGTATATAAACCACCCTGAACCCCTCGATTAGATTCCAGTCTGTAACTCACTCCCAGGTATCTGTTATTCTATATATAAACCACCCTGAACCCCTCGATTAGATTCAAGTCTGTAACTCACTCCCGAGTATCTGTTATTCTATATATAAAACACCCCGAACCCCTCGATTAGATTCCAGTCTGTAACTCACTCCCGGGTATCTGTTATTCTATATATAAACCACCCTGAACCCCTCGATTAGATTCCAGTCTGTAACTCACTCCCGGGTATCTGTTATTCTATATATAAACCCCCCCGAACCCCTCGATTAGATTCCAGTCTGTAACTCACTCCCGGGTATCTGTTATTCTGTATATAAACCACCCTGAACCCCTCGATTAGATTCCAGTCTGTAACTCACTCCCGGGTATCTGTTACTCTATATATAAACCATCCTGAACCCCTCGATTAGATTCCAGTCTGTAACTCACTCCCGGGTATCTGTTATTCTATATATAAACCACCCTGAACCCCTCGATTAGATTCCAGTCTGTAACTCACTCCCGGGTATCTGTTACTCTATATATAAACCATCCCGAACCCCTCGATTAGATTCCAGTCTGTAACTCACTCCCGGGTATCTGTTATTCTATATATAAACCATCCTGAACCCCTCGATTAGATTCCAGTCTGTAACTCACTCCAGGGTATCTGTTATTCTATATATAAACCACCCTGAACCCCTTGATTAGATTCCAGTCTGTAACTCACTCCCGGGTATCTGTTATTCTATATATAAACCACCCCGAACCCCTCGATTAGATTCCAGTCTGTAACTCACTCCCGGGTATCTGTTATTCAATATCAACCACCCTGAACCCCTCGATTAGATTCCAGTCTGTAACTCACTCCAGGGTATCTGTTATTCTATATATAAACCCCCCCGAACCCCTCGATTAGATTCCAGTCTGTAACTCACTCCCGGGTATCTGTTATTCTGTATATAAACCACCCTGAACCCCTCGATTCGATTCCAGTCTGTAACTCACTCCCAGGTATCTGTTATTCTATATATAAACCACCCTGAACCCCTCGATTAGATTCAAGTCTGTAACTCACTCCCGAGTATCTGTTATTTTACATATAAACCACCCCGAACCCCTCGATTAGATTCCAGTCTGTAACTCACTCCCGGGTATCTGTTATTCTATATATAAACCACCCCGAACCCCTCGATTAGATTCCAGTCTGTAACTCACTCCCGGGTATCTGTTATTCAATATCAACCACCCTGAACCCCTCGATTAGATTCCAGTCTGTAACTCACTCCAGGGTATCTGTTATTCTATATATAAACCCCCCCGAACCCCTCGATTAGATTCCAGTCTGTAACTCACTCCCGGGTATCTGTTATTCTATATATAAACCATCCCGAACCCCTCGATTAGATTCCAGTCTGTAACTCACTCCAGGGTATCTGTTATTCTATATATAAACCATCCCGAACCCCTCGATTAGATTCCAGTCTGTAACTCACTCCCGGGTATCTGTTATTCTATATATAAACCACCCCGAACCCCTCGATTAGATTCCAGTCTGTAACTCACTCCCGGGTATCTGTTATTCTATATATAAACCACCCTGAACCCCTCGATTAGATTCCAGTCTGTAACTCACTCCCGGGTATCTGTTATTCTATATATAAACCACCCTGAACCCCTCGATTAGATTCCAGTCTGTAACTCACTCCCGGGTATCTGTTACTCTATATATAAACCATCCTGAACCCCTCGATTAGATTCCAGTCTGTAACTCACTCCCGGGTATCTGTTATTCTATATATAAACCACCCTGAACCCCTCGATTAGATTCCAGTCTGTAACTCACTCCCGGGTATCTGTTACTCTATATATAAACCATCCCGAACCCCTCGATTAGATTCCAGTCTGTAACTCACTCCCGGGTATCTGTTATTCTATATATGAACCATCCTGAACCCCTCGATTAGATTCCAGTCTGTAACTCACTCCAGGGTATCTGTTATTCTATATATAAACCACCCTGAACCCCTCGATTAGATTCCAGTCTGTAACTCACTCCCGGGTATCTGTTATTCTATATATAAACCACCCCGAACCCCTCGATTAGATTCCAGTCTGTAACTCACTCCCGGGTATCTGTTATTCAATATCAACCACCCTGAACCCCTCGATTAGATTCCAGTCTGTAACTCACTCCAGGGTATCTGTTATTCTATATATAAACCACCCCGAACCCCTCGATTAGATTCCAGTCTGTAACTCACTCCCGGGTATCTGTTATTCTATATATAAACCATCCTGAACCCCTCGATTAGATTCCAGTCTGTAACTCACTCCCGGGTATCTGTTATTCTGTATATAAACCACCCTGAACCCCTCGATTCGATTCCAGTCTGTAACTCACTCCCAGGTATCTGTTATTCTATATATAAACCACCCTGAACCCCTCGATTAGATTCAAGTCTGTAACTCACTCCCGAGTATCTGTTATTTTACATATAAACCACTCCGAACCCCTCGATTAGATTCCAGTCTGTAACTCACTCCCGGGTATCTGTTATTCTATATATAAACCACCCCGAACCCCTCGATTAGATTCCAGTCTGTAACTCACTCCCGGGTATCTGTTATTCAATATCAACCACCCTGAACCCCTCGATTAGATTCCAGTCTGTAACTCACTCCAGGGTATCTGTTATTCTATATATAAACCCCCCCGAACCCCTCGATTAGATTCCAGTCTGTAACTCACTCCCGGGTATCTGTTATTCTATATATAAACCATCCCGAACCCCTCGATTAGATTCCAGTCTGTAACTCACTCCAGGGTATCTGTTATTCTATATATAAACCATCCCGAACCCCTCGATTAGATTCCAGTCTGTAACTCACTCCCGGGTATCTGTTATTCTATATATAAACCACCCCGAACCCCTCGATTAGATTCCAGTCTGTAACTCACTCCCGGGTATCTGTTATTCTATATATAAACCACCCTGAACCCCTCGATTAGATTCCAGTCTGTAACTCACTCCCGGGTATCTGTTATTCTATATATAAACCACCCTGAACCCCTCGATTAGATTCCAGTCTGTAACTCACTCCCGGGTATCTGTTACTCTATATATAAACCATCCTGAACCCCTCGATTAGATTCCAGTCTGTAACTCACTCCCGGGTATCTGTTATTCTATATATAAACCACCCTGAACCCCTCGATTAGATTCCAGTCTGTAACTCACTCCCGGGTATCTGTTACTCTATATATAAACCATCCCGAACCCCTCGATTAGATTCCAGTCTGTAACTCACTCCCGGGTATCTGTTATTCTATATATGAACCATCCTGAACCCCTCGATTAGATTCCAGTCTGTAACTCACTCCAGGGTATCTGTTATTCTATATATAAACCACCCTGAACCCCTCGATTAGATTCCAGTCTGTAACTCACTCCCGGGTATCTGTTATTCTATATATAAACCACCCCGAACCCCTCGATTAGATTCCAGTCTGTAACTCACTCCCGGGTATCTGTTATTCAATATCAACCACCCTGAACCCCTCGATTAGATTCCAGTCTGTAACTCACTCCAGGGTATCTGTTATTCTATATATAAACCCCCCCGAACCCCTCGATTAGATTCCAGTCTGTAACTCACTCCCGGGTATCTGTTATTCTGTATATAAACCACCCTGAACCCCTCGATTAGATTCCAGTCTGTAACTCACTCCCAGGTATCTGTTATTCTATATATAAACCACCCTGAACCCCTCGATTAGATTCAAGTCTGTAACTCACTCCCGAGTATCTGTTATTCTATATATAAAACACCCCGAACCCCTCGATTAGATTCCAGTCTGTAACTCACTCCCGGGTATCTGTTATTCTATATATAAACCACCCTGAACCCCTCGATTAGATTCCAGTCTGTAACTCACTCCCGGGTATCTGTTATTCTATATATAAACCCCCCCGAACCCCTCGATTAGATTCCAGTCTGTAACTCACTCCCGGGTATCTGTTATTCTGTATATAAACCACCCTGAACCCCTCGATTAGATTCCAGTCTGTAACTCACTCCCGGGTATCTGTTACTCTATATATAAACCATCCTGAACCCCTCGATTAGATTCCAGTCTGTAACTCACTCCCGGGTATCTGTTATTCTATATATAAACCACCCTGAACCCCTCGATTAGATTCCAGTCTGTAACTCACTCCCGGGTATCTGTTACTCTATATATAAACCATCCCGAACCCCTCGATTAGATTCCAGTCTGTAACTCACTCCCGGGTATCTGTTATTCTATATATAAACCATCCTGAACCCCTCGATTAGATTCCAGTCTGTAACTCACTCCAGGGTATCTGTTATTCTATATATAAACCACCCTGAACCCCTTGATTAGATTCCAGTCTGTAACTCACTCCCGGGTATCTGTTATTCTATATATAAACCACCCCGAACCCCTCGATTAGATTCCAGTCTGTAACTCACTCCCGGGTATCTGTTATTCAATATCAACCACCCTGAACCCCTCGATTAGATTCCAGTCTGTAACTCACTCCAGGGTATCTGTTATTCTATATATAAACCCCCCCGAACCCCTCGATTAGATTCCAGTCTGTAACTCACTCCCGGGTATCTGTTATTCTGTATATAAACCACCCTGAACCCCTCGATTCGATTCCAGTCTGTAACTCACTCCCAGGTATCTGTTATTCTATATATAAACCACCCTGAACCCCTCGATTAGATTCAAGTCTGTAACTCACTCCCGAGTATCTGTTATTTTACATATAAACCACCCCGAACCCCTCGTTTAGAATCTAGTCTGTAACTCACTCCCGGGTTATGGTGGTATGTATTAGGGGTATTAAGGTACCCTGTGATGCCGAGAGGCTATTGGTGGATAGACACTGGGTCCCGATTGGATCAGCCGCCTGCTGGCTCCACCCAGTAAGGCGGAGTACAAGAGCCCGGGTTCTCCCAGCAGCCGCATTCTGTAACTGTGCTGCTGGGGAACAGTCTGCGTAATAAAGCCATCGTTCGACTCCTTCTCATCTCGTCTCGTGAGTGATTGATTGTGCTACAATTTATTACACAAACTTTTAAGGACATGGAGCTCCGAATCATTCCGGAGTGTCAGCAAATCAGCCCCCACGCGTCAAACTCAGCGGCCTCTTTTAAACATTGGTTAGCGTGTTTCCAGGGATACCTCCGAACGCCCCCCAGCATACCTACAGAAGACCAGAAAACGCAGGTCCTGCATGCCAGGGTGAGCCCTGAAGTCTATACGCTCATAGAGGGCGCGGACGATTTCCCGGCGGCGATCGCCATGCTGATAGGAATCTACGTTCGGCCCGTCAACCAGGTCTATGCACGCCACCAGCTCGCGACGAGACGGCAAATCCCCGGGGAATCGCTGGACGAATTCCACAGTGCGCTGTTAGTACTGGGGAGAAACTGCAACTGCCCATTGGATTGGATTTGTTTATTGTCACGTGTACCGAGGTACAGTGAAAAGTATTTTTCTGCGAGCAGCTCAACAGATCATTAAGTACATGAGAAACAAAGGGAATAAAAGAAAATACATAATAGGGCAACACAACATATACAATGTAACTACATTCGCACTGGCATCGGATGAAGCATACAGGGTGTAGTGTTCATGAAATCAGTCCATAAGAAGGTCATTTAGGAGTCTGGTGACAGCGGGGAAGAAGCTGTTTTTGGGTCTGTTCATGCGTGTTCTCAGACTTCTGTATCTCCTGCCCGATGGAAGAGGTTGGAAGAGTGAGTAAGCTGGGTGGGAGGGATCTTTGATTCTGCTGCCCGCTTTCCCCGGGCAGCGGGAGGTGTAGATGGAGTCAATGGATGGGAGGCAGGTTCGTGTGATGGACTGGGCAGTGTTCACGACTCTCTGAAGTTTCTTGTGGTCCTGGGCCGAGCAGTTGCCATACCAGGCTGTGATGCAACCCGATAGGATGCTTTCTATGGTGCATCTGTAAAAGTTGGTAAGAGTCAATGTGGACATGCCGAATTTCCTTAGTTTCCTGAGGAAGTATAGGCGCTGTTGTGCTTTCTTGGTGATAGCGTCGACGTGGGTGGACCAGGACAGATTTTTGGAGATGTGCCCTAGGAATTTGAAACTGCTAACCATCTCCACCTCGGCCCCATTGATGCTGACAGGGGTGTGGACAGTACTTTGCTTCCTGAAGTCAATTACCAGCTCTTTAGTTTTGCTGGCATTGAGGGAGAGATTATTGTCGCTACACCACTCTAATAGGTTCTCTATCTCCCTCCTGTATTCGGACTCATCGTTATTCGAGATCTGGACCACTATGGTCGTATCGTCAGCAAACTTGTAGATGGAGTTGGAACCAAGTTTTGCCACACAGTCGTGTGTGTACAGGGAGTAGAGTAGGGGGCTAAGTACGCAGCCTTGCGGGGCGCCAGTTTCGGCTAACGAACACACAGAGCTGCTGGTCCGAGATGCGTTCGTGACAGGTATGCTTTCATCCCAAATTCGCCAGCGATTGCTGGAAAGAGACACACTAGGCCTCAAAGAGGCACGGGCCCTCACGGCCTCGTTTGATGTGGCATCGCAGAACGCCCGTGCCTCTGCCCCCGACCGCGTGGCAGCCCCTTGGGCACCGTGGACCCCTGCCGCGACCGAACCCCCGGGACCCCCCGCTCCCCCGCAGACCTGCGCTGCCAGAGCGGCAGATCACCCGGGGGGGCCCCGCTGTTACTTTTGTGGGCAGGGGAAACACCCCCGAATGTGCTGCCCGGCCCGCTCGGCCCTCTGTAAAGGGTGCGGGAAAAAGGGGCACTTTTTAGCAGTGTGCCAGGCCCGGGGGGTAGCCGCAATCTCCGGGGGAGAACCCCAAACTCAACCCCCCGAGCGATCCATGTGCGGCCAACGGGCACCGCCATCTTGGGAACCGGACTCCATGCGGGAGGGATGGGCGCCGCCATTTTGTGCTCCCCCAGCAACGTGCGATCCACGGGCGGCGCCATTTTGTCTACCACCGACCGTGTGCGCCCTGTGGACGCCGCCATCTTGGCTGACTGCTAAGGACCCCGGGATGGACGGCCCCACAGGGCCTGAAGAAAACGCCCCGATGCAGTAACTACGACTGGCTTCTGTGACCCTGGACCTGTCGCGGCCCCGAACGCTCCAAACAGCAACAACGACAGTATTTATAAACGGGTACGAGACGCCCTGCCTGATCGACTCGGAGCACGGAGAGTTTTATACATCCCGATACGGTAAGACGCTGTTCCCTTCCGATCCACCCGAGTAATCAAAAAACCTTTCTGGCGGCAGGGTCCCATTTGGTAGAGATAAAAGGGTTCTGCATCGTGAACCTCACGGTGCAGGGGTGGGAGTTCAAGAACTACCAGCTTTACGCCCTCCCCCACCTCTGCGCTGCCACACTCCTGCGGTTGGATTTTCAGTGTAATCTCCAGAGTTTTACGTTTAAATTTGGCGGCCCTATACCCTCACTCACTATCTGCGGCCTCGCGACCCTCAAGGTCGATCCGCCTTCCCTGTTCGTGAACCTCACCCCGGATTGCAAACCCGTCACCACCAGGAGCAGACGGTACAGCGCCCAGGACCGATCTTTTATCCGGTCAGAAGTCCAGCGGCTGCTGAGGGAAGGCATAATTCAGGCCAGCAATAGTCCCTGGAGAGCTCCGGTGGTAGTTGTAAAGACCGGGGAGAAGCAGAGGATGGTCGTAGACTATAGTCAGACCATCAATAGGTACACGCAGCTGGATGCGTACCCTCTCCCCCGCATATCCGACATGGTCAATCGGATTGCACAGTACAAGGTCTTCTCCACCGTGGACCTTAGGTCCGCCTATCACCAGCTCCCCATCCACCCGAGTGACCGAAAATACACTGCTTTCGAAGCAGACGGGCGGCTCTACCATTTTTTAAGGGTTCCATTCGGCGTCACTAACGGGGTCTCGGTCTTCCAACGGGAGCTGGACCGAATGGTTGACCGGCACGGTTTGCGGGCCACGTTCCCGTACCTCGACAACGTCACCATCTGTGGCCACGACCAGCAGGACCACGACGCCAACCTCCGCAAATTCCTCCAGACCGCGAATGCCCTGAATCTCACATACAACAGGGAGAAATGCGTGTTTAGCACCGACCACCTAGCCATCCTCGGCTACGTAGTGCAAAATGGAGTGATAGGCCCAGACCCCGAACGCATGCGCCCCCTCATGGAGTTCCCCCTCCCCCACTGCTCCAAGGCCCTGAAACGCTGCCTGGGCTTTTTCTCTTATTACGCCCAGAGAGTCCCCAACTACGCGGACAAGGCCCGCACGCTAATCCAGTCCACGGTTTTTCCCCTGTCGATAGAGGCCCGCCAAGCCTTCAGCCGCATCAAAGCGGATATCGCAAAGGCCGCGATGCACGCAATCGACGAGTCCCTCCCCTTCCAAGTCGAGAGCGACGCGTCTGACGTAGCTCTGGCGGCCACCCTCAACCAAGCTTGCAGACACGTGGCCTTCTTCTCCCGGACCCTCCATGCTTCAGAAATCCGCCACTCCTCAGTGGAAAAGGAAGCACAAGCCATAGTGGAAGCTGTGCGACATTGGAGGCATTACCTGGCCGGTAGGAGATTCACTTTCCTCACTGACCAACGGTCGGTAGCCTTCATGTTCGATAATGCACAGCGGGGAAAGATCAAGAACGACAAGATCTTGCAGTGGAGGATCGAACTCTCCACCTACAACTACGAGATCTTGTACCGTCCCAGAAAGCTGAACGAGCCTTCCGATGCCCAACTCGTGGCACATGTGCCAACGCACAAGTGGACCGTCTCCGAACCCTCCACGAGGTCCTCTGCCACCCGGGGGTCACTACTCCATCGAGGAGGTCAGGACCGCCACCAGGAACTGCCAGATCTGCGCAGAGTGCAAGCCGCACTTCTACAGGCCAGAGAAAGCGCACCTGATAAAGGCTTCCCGTCCCTTTGAATGCCTCAGCATGGACTTCAAAGGCCCCCTCCCCTCCACCGACCGCAACACGTACTTCCTGAACGTGATTGACGAATACTCCCGGTTCCCATTCACCATCCCCTGTCCCGACATGACCGCGGCCACGGCCATTAAAGCCCCCTGCACCTTTACACTGTTCGGTTTCCCCGCCTACGACCATAGTGATAGGGGGTCCTCCTTCATGAGCGACGAACTGCGTCAATTCCTGCTCAGCAAGGGCATCGCCTCGAGCAGGATGACCTGTTACAACCCCCGGGGGAATGGACATTTAGAGTCTGGAAGACCGTCCTACTGGCCCTACGGTCCAGATGTCTCCCAGTTTCCCGCTGGCAGGAAGTCCTCCCGGACGCCCTCCACTCATCCGGTCGGTGCTGTGTACAACAACGAATCCAACACCTCACAAACGCCTCCTTGTCTTCCCCAGGATGTCCTCCTCCGGAACATCACTTCCGACCTGGCTGGCAGCCCCGGGACCCATCCTGCTCTGAAAGCATGTGCGGGCGCACAAATCGGACCCGTTGGTCGAGAGGGTTCATCTCCTCCACGCGAACCCTCAATACGCCTACATGGCGCACCCCGACGACCGACAGGACACGGTCTCCCTGCGGGGCCCGGCACCCGCCGGAGCTCCACACCCCCCCCCCCTCAACACCAGTGACCCCCTCTGGAGCCACCCCCCCCCCCAACATACACGCCGCACGGCGTGACGGCTCATCAGGACGCGCTGCTCCCCCCCACCCGACCGGAACACCCGACCGGAACACCCGACCGGATGGCCGCCCGCCGCTCAGCCCCGAGGTTCCAGTCCCGTGATATTGAGGCGCTCCTGGACGCAGTGGAGCAGAGGAGGGACGCCCTGTATCCCGGACACGGCCGCAGAGTTGCCCCACGCCACAGCCGGCGTCTGTGGAGGGAGGTGGCAGAGGCCGTCACCGCTGTGGCCCTAACACCACGGACAGGCACCCAGTGCCACAAGAAGGTGAACGACCTCGTCAGAGCAGCCAGGGTGAGCCTCCCCCATATCCCCCCCTCCCCCATAACCCCCTCCCCCATATCCCCCCTCCCCCATATCCCCCTCCCCCATATCCCCCCTCCCCCATATCCCCCCTCCCCCATATCCCCCCTCCCCCATATCACCCCTCCCCATATCCCCCTCCCCATATCCCCCCTCCCCCATATCCCCCCTCCCCCATATCCCCCCTCCCCATATCCCCCATATCCACCCTCCCCCATATCCCCCATATCCCCCCTCCCCATATCCCCCCTCCCCATATCCCCCATATCCCCCCTCCCCCATATCCCCCCTCCCCATATCCCCATATCCCCCCTCCCCCATATCCCCGATGTCCCCCCTCCCCATATCCCCCCTCCCCATATCCCCCCTTCCCCATATCCCCCATGTCCCCACTCCCCCATATCGCCTATCCCCCATATCCCCTATCCCCCTCCCCATATCCCCCCTCCCCCATATCCCCCCTTCCCATATCCCCCTCGCCCATATCCCCTCTCCCCCATATCCCCCCTCCCCATATCCCCCCTCCCCCATATCCCCCTTCCCATATCCCCCCTCCCCATATCCCCCCTCCCCATATCCCCCATATCCCCCCTCCCCCATATCCCCCCTCCCCCATACCCCCCTGCCCATATCCCCCATATCCCCCCTCCCCCATATCCCCCTCCCCATATCCCCCATATCCCCCATGTCCCCCCTCCCCCATATCCCCCCTCCCCATATCCCCCTTCCCCATATCCCCCATGTCCCCACTCCCCCATATCGCCTATCCCCCATATCCCCTATCCCCCTCCCCATATCCCCCCTCCCCCATATCCCCCCTCCCCATATCCCCCCTCCCCCATAACCTCCATATCCCACCTCCCCATATCCCCCCTCCCCCATATCCCCCATATCCCCCTCCCCATATCCCCCAGATCCCCCCTCCCCCATATCCCCCATGTCCCCCTCCCCATATCCCCCCTCCCCCATATCCCCCCTCCCCCATATCGCCTATCCCCCATATCCCCTATCCCCCCTCCCCCATATCCCCCCATATCCCCCCTCCTCCATATCCCCCCCATATTCCCCTCCCCATATCCCCCCTCCCTATATCCCCCATATCTCCCCTCCCCCATATCCCCCATATCCCCCCTCCCCATATCCCCCATAACCCCCTCTCCCCCATATCCCCCTTATCCCCCTCCCCATATCCCCCATTTCCCCAAGTGAATCCAGCCCTAACCTTAACCTCTGCAATGCACGCGCAACCGATGGCGTGCATTCATATACCTGCCTAACAGTGTTGCCTTTTACCCCTGCCACCACCCCCACCCACCACCCCCCACAGGAGAAGCGCGCACACAACAATAGGGAGCATGTGAGGACTGGAGGAGGCCCAGCTGATGAGAGGCCACTGACCGAACACGAGGAAAGGGCCCTGGAACTGGCTGGCGGACCTGAGGACCGGGAGGTTGCTGATGCAGAGGTCGGGGGCGTAGTAGCAAGTGAGCCACCGACAGCCCGTCCCCATAACCCCCCTCCCCTATATCCCCCTCCCCCATATCACCTGATCACTGCCTGCGTGTCTAACCATGCATGCTTCATTGTGTATCGCAGGAGCAAACGCCGCGGCACCCATCCCCGCAGATGCAGACCGCCCGCAGGATGCCCCTCGGAGACCACGGGGGCGGAGAGACCCGGACCCTCTGGTATGCGACGCCCGCAAGTTGCCCCTCGGAGGCCACGGAAGACGGAGAGACCCGGACCCTCCGACATGCGACGCCCGCAGGATGCCCCTTGGAGACCACTGGAGACGGAGAGACCTGGAGCAACAGGGAGACGGCGCCCCCGTCGCGTGCGGGTGCGACGGCGCAGGCGTGTGCCACCCAGCGATGAGAGGGGCAGCCACAGGCCCCCGTCACAGCCGAGCCAGGACACCACTCCCCAGGACACCACTCCCCAGGACACCACTACCCAGGACACCACTACCCAGGACACCCCTACCCGGGACAGCACTACCCGGGACAGCACTACCCAGGACAGCACTACCCAGGAAAACGAAATACCGGACAGTGACACAGAGTGGATGGGTGGAGACGAACCCCCACCCCAAAGTGCCATGGACTCAGAGTGGGACGAAGAGCACAACACAACGCCCCTGCTGTCACCAACACCCTCCACCATCGCAGAAACACTCACCTCGGTTGGGCACTTTAGTGATGAGGCGTCTGCTACACTCACTGGTGCGCACAACACAGCCGTCCCGGTACAGCAGGTGGAGGTAGGAGCAGCAGAGGGGCCGGGCGGTCGGAGGGCAGCCCAGCCCAAGCGAACATCTGCCGCCCAGATGGATCCCGGGTTCCTGCAGTTACCACACCCACACATAGATCCGATGCAACCACCGACCCGGAGACGAGCGAAGAGGGTGACGGCCGGCTTGCGGCGGCTGCAGTCGCAGGTGGAGGAGTCCACCCGCGTCCAGGAGCTGGGAGTGGTGCCGGTCATGCGTGCCACCCAGGCCGACACCGCACGGGTGGCGACCGCGGTGGAGGCAATGGGTGCGACGGTGTCAGACATGGGGAACGGTTTGCGGGGCCTGGGGCTTTCCGTGCAGGCGGCGTCTGTGGCCCAGGACATGGCTGCCCTCTCACAGGAGGCCATGAGCCAGTGCCAGCGCCAGATGGCAGAGGCGCTCAACGTCATGGCCCAGTCTCAGCAGGCCATGGCCCAGCACTCCCCGGCACGGACCACCCCCATCATCCTCCCCGGCACGGACCCCCCCATCCTCCTCCATGGCACGGAACCCCCCATCCTCCTCCATGGCACGGACCCCCCCCATCCTCCTCCCCGGCACGGACCCCCCCATCCTCCTCCCCGGCACGGACCCCCCCATCCTCCTCCACGGCACGGACCCCTCCCCCATCCTCCTCCCCGGCACGGACCCCCCCCCCATCCTCCTTCCCGGCACGGACCCCATCCCCCCTCCCCGGCACGGACCCCATCCTCCTCCCCGGCATGGACCCCCCCATCATCCTCCCTGCCACGGACCCCCCCATCCCCCCTCCCCGGCACGGAACCCCCATCCTCCTCCCCAGCACGGACCCTCCATCCTCCTCCCCGGCATGGACCCCATCCTCCTCCCCGGTACGGACCCCCCCATCCCCCCTCCCCGGCACGGACCCCCCCATCCCCCTCCCCGGTACGGACCCCCCCATCCCCCCTCCCCGGCATGGACCCCCCCATCCTCCTCCCCGGCACGGACCACCCCCATCCTCCTCCCCGGCACGGACCCCCCCCATCCTCCTCCCCGGCACGGACCCCCCCCATCCCACCTCCCCGACACGGACCCCCCCATCCTCCTCCCCGGCACGGACCACCCCATCCTCCTCCAAGGCACGGAACCCCAGATCCTCCTCCCCGGCACGGACCCCCCCCATCGTCCTCCCCGGCACGGACCCCCCCCATCCTCCTCCCCGGCACGGACCCCATCCCCCCTCCCCGGCACGGAACCCCCATCCTCCTCCCCAGCACGGACCCTCCATCCTCCTCCCCGGCATGGACCCCATCCTCCTCCCCGGTACGGACCCCCCCATCCCCCCTCCCCGGCACGGACCCCCCCATCCCCCTCCCCGGTACGGACCCCCCCATCCCCCCTCCCCGGCATGGACCCCCCCCATCCTCCTCCCCGGCACGGACCACCCCCATCCTCCTCCCCGGCACGGACCCCCCCCATCCTCCTCCCCGGCACGGACCCCCCCCATCCCACCTCCCCGGCACGGACCCCCCCATCCTCCTCCCCGGCACGGACCACCCCATCCTCCTCCAAGGCATGGAACCCCAGATCCTCCTCCCCGGCACGGAGCCCCCCCATCGTCCTCCCCGGCACGGACCCCCCCCATCCTCCTCCCCGGCACGGACCCCATCCCCCCTCCCCGGCACGGAACCCCCATCCTCCTCCCAGCACGGACCCTCCATCCTCCTCCCCGGCATGGACCCCATCCTCCTCCCCGGTACGGACCCCCCCATCCCCCCTCCCCGGCATGGACCCCCCCCATCCTCCTCCCCGGCACGGACCACCCCCATCCTCCTCCCCGGCACGGACCCCCCCCATCCCACCTCCCCGGCACGGACCCCCCCCATCCTCCTCCCCGGCACGGACCACCCCCATCCTCCTCCCCGGCACGGACCCCCCCCATCCCACCTCCCCGGCACGGACCCCCCCCATCCTCCTCCCCGGCACGGACCACCCCATCCTCCTCCAAGGCACGGAACCCCAGATCCTCCTCCCCGGCACGGACCCCCCCCATCGTCCTCCCCGGCACGGACCCCCCCATCCTCCTCCCCGGCACGGACCCCATCCCCCCTCCCCGGCACGGACCCCATTCTCCTCCCCGGCACGGACCCACCCCCCATCCTCCTCCCCGGCACAGATCCCCCCATCCTCCTGCCCGGCACGGACCCCATCCTCCTCCCCGGCACGGACCCCATCCTCCTCCCCGGCACGGACCCCCTCCATCCTCCTCCCCGGCACGGACCCCCTCCATCCTCCTCCCCGGCACGGACCCCCCCATCCTCCTCCCCGGCACGGACCACCCCCCATCCTCCTCCCCGGCAGGGACCCCCCCATCCTCCTCCCCGGCACGGAACCCCAGATCCTCCTCCCCGGCACGGACCCCCCCCATCGTCCTCCCCGGCATGGATCCCCCCCATCCTCCTCCCCGGTACGGACCCCCCCATCCCCCCTCCCCGGCACGGACCCCCCCATCCCCCTCCCCGGTACGGACCCCCCCATCCCCCCTCCCCGGCATGGACCCCCCCATCCTCCTCCCCGGCACGGACCACCCCCATCCTCCTCCCCGGCACGGACCCCCCCCATCCTCCTCCCCGGCACGGACCCCCCCCCATCCCACCTCCCCGGCACGGACCCCCCCATCCTCCTCCCCGGCACGGACCACCCCATCCTCCTCCAAGGCACGGAACCCCAGATCCTCCTCCCCGGCACGGACCCCCCCAATCGTCCTCCCCGGCACGGACCCCCCCCATCCTCCTCCCCGGCACGGACCCCATCCCCCCTCCCCGGCACGGAACCCCCATCCTCCTCCCCAGCACGGACCCTCCATCCTCCTCCCCGGCATGGACCCCATCCTCCTCCCCGGTACGGACCCCCCCATCCCCCCTCCCCGGCATGGACCCCCCCATCCTCCTCCCCGGCACGGACCACCCCCATCCTCCTCCCCGGCACGGACCCCCCCCATCCCACCTCCCCGGCACGGACCCCCCCCATCCTCCTCCCCGGCACGGACCACCCCCATCCTCCTCCCCGGCACGGACCCCCCCCATCCCACCTCCCCGGCACGGACCCCCCCCATCCTCCTCCCCGGCACGGACCACCCCATCCTCCTCCAAGGCACGGAACCCCAGATCCTCCTCCCCGGCACGGACCCCATCCCCCCTCCCCGGCACGGACCCCCCCCATCCTCCTCCCCGGCACGGACCCCCTCCATCCTCCTCCCCGGCACGGACCCCCTCCATCCTCCTCCCCGGCACGGACCCCCCCCATCCTCCTCCCCGGCACGGACCACCCCCCATCCTCCTCCCCGGCAGGGACCCCCCCCATCCTCCTCCCCGGCACGGAACCCCAGATCCTCCTCCCCGGCACGGACCCCCCCCATCGTCCTCCCCGGCACGGACCCCCCCCATCCTCCTCCCCGGCACGGACCCCATCCCCCCTCCCCGGCACGGACCCCATCCCCCCTCCCCGGCACGGACCCCATCCCCCCTCCCCGGCACGGACCCCATCCTCCTCCCCGGCACGGACCCCCTCCATCCTCCTCCCCGGCACGGACCCCCTCCATCCTCCTCCCCGGCACGGACCCCCCCATCAACCAACCGCCACAGACCCCCCCATCCCCCCTCCCCGGCACGGACCCCCCCATCCTCCTCCCCGGCACGGACCCCCCCATCCTCTTCCCCAGCACGGACCCCCCATCCTCCTCCCCGGCACGGACCCCCATACCCCGTCCCCGGCACGGACCTCCCCATCCTCCTGCCCGGCACGGACCCCCCCATCCTCCTCCCCGGCACGGACCCCATCCCCCCTCCCCGGCACGGACCCCATCCTCCTCCCCGGTATGGACCCCATCCTCCTCCCCGGCATGGACCCCATCGTCCTCCCCGGTATGGACCCCCCCTCCCCGGCACGGACCCCATCCCCCCTCCCCGGTACGGTCCCCCCCATCCTCCTCCCCGGCACGGACCCCCCCCCATCCTCCTCCACGGCACGGACCCCCCCATCCCCCCTCCCCGGCACGGACCCCCCCATCCTCCTCCCCAGCACGGACCCCCCCATCCTCCTCCCCGGCACGGACCCCCCCCATCCCCCTCCCCGGCACGGACCCCACCATCCCCCTCCCCAGCACGGACCCCATCCTCCTCCCCGGCACGGACCCCCCCATCCTCCTCCCCGGCACGGACCCCCCCACCCTCCTCCCCAGCACAGACCCCCCCATCCTCCTCCCGGCACGGACCCCCCCATCCTCCTCCCGGCACGGACCCCCCCATCCTCCTCCCCGGCACGGACCCCCCCATCCCCCTCCCCGGCACAGACCCCACCATCCCCCTCCCCAGCACAGACCCCCCCATCCTCCTCCCGGCACGGACCCCCCCATCCTCCTCCCGGCACGGACCCCCCCCATCCTCCTCCCGGCACGGACCCCCCCCCATCCTCCTCCCGGCACGGACCCCCCCCATCCTCCTCCCGGCACGGACCCCCCCCATCCTCCTCCCGGCACGGACCCCCCCCATCCTCCTCCCCGGCATGGACCCCTCCATCCCCCCTCCCGGCACTCCCCCGGAGCCTAGCCCACTCTAACCACCCCCCCCGCCGCACACACACACACACACAAAACCCTACACACACCTCTCTCCCACACATTCAGACTGCGGCCACGCCATCGCCTGCCCAGCGGCCAACCCCCCAGGCCGTCACCCACCTCCACGCTGGTCGGGGTGAACCTTGAGCACAGGTTGACGCCGATTGAAAGGAGGTTTGATTTACGCCGACGTGACCGGTCATCACGTCGACGGGACTTCGGCCCATCCGGACGGGAGAATATCGGCAGCCCCAAAATCCATTGCCTTGCGCCCACCCGTGCAATTCTCCGAGGTGTGTGGTGCGATTGACGCCCCGCCGACTTTTCTCCCTTCGGAGAATTTGGCGAGCAGCGGGGGCGGGATTCACGGCGGCCAACGGCCATTCTCCGACCCGCTGGGGGGTCGGAGAATGACGCCCATGGATAGAGCAGGGACAGGAATGGATGTTGCAGGTTCCGGGGTTTAGGTGTTTTAGTAAGCTCAGAGAAGGAGGCAAAAGAGGGGGAGGTGTGGCGCTGCTAGTCAAGAACAGTATTACGGTGGCGGAGAGGATGCTAGATGGGGACTCTTCTTCCGAGGTAGTATGGGCTGAGGTTAGAAACAGGAAAGGAGAGGTCACCCTGTTGGGAGTTTTCTATAGGCCTCCAAATAGTTCTAGGGATGTAGAGGAAAGGATGGCGAAGATGATTCTGGATAAGAGCAAAAGTAACAAGGTAGTTATTATGGGAGACTTTAACTTTCCAAATATTGACTGGAAAAGATATAGTTCGAGTACATTAGATGGGTCGTTTTTTGTACAATGTGTGCAGGAAGGTTTCCTGAAACAATATGTTGACAGGCCAACAAGAGGAGAGGCCACATTGGATTTGGTTTTGGGTAATGAACCAGGCCAGGTGTTAGATTTGGGGACAGTGACCACAATTCGGTGACGTTTACGTTAGTGATGGAAAGGGATAAGTATACCCCGCAGGGCAAGAGTTATAGCTGGGGGAAGGGCAATTATGATGCCATTAAACATGACTTGGGGGGATAGGTTGGAGAAGTAGGCTGCAAGTGTTGGGCACACTGGATATGTGGAGCTGGTTTAAGGAACAGCTACTGCGTGTTCTTGATAAGTACGTACCGGTCAGGCAGGGAGGAAGGCGTCGAGCGAGGGAACCGTGGTTTACCAAAGAAGTGGAATCTCTTGTTAAGAGGAAGAAGGAGGCCTATGTGAAGATGAGGAGTGAAGTTTCAGTTGGGGCGCTTGATAGTTACAAGGTAGCGAGGAAGGATCTAAAGAGAGAGCTAAGACGAGCAAGGAGGGGACATGAGAAGTATTTGGCAGGTAGGATCAAGGAAAACCCAAAAGCTTTCTATAGGTATGTCAGGAATAAAAGAATGACTAGGGTAAGAGTAGGGCCAGTCAAGGACAGGGATGGGAAGTTGTGTGTGGAGTCTGAAGAGATAGGCGAGATACTAAACGAATATTTTTCATCAGTATTCACTCAGGAAAAAGATAATGTTGTGGAGGAGAATGCTGAGCCCCAGGCTATTAGAATAGATGGCATTGAGGTACGTAGGGAAGAGGTGTTGGCAATTCTGGACAGGCTGAAAATAGATAAGTCCCCGGGGCCTGATGGGATTTATCCTAGGATTCTCTGGGAGGCCAGGGAAGAGATTGCTGGGCCTTTGGCTTTGATTTTTATGTCATCATTGGCTACAGGAATAGTGCCAGAGGACTGGAGGATAGCAAATGTGGTCCCTTTGTTCAAGAAGGGGAGTAGAGACAACCCCGGCAACTATAGACCGGTGAGCCTCACGTCTGTTGTGGGTAAAGTCTTGGGGATGAAAAGAGACAAGATTTATAATCATCTAGCTAGGAATAATATGATTAGGGATAGTCAGCATGGCTTTGTGAAGGGTAGGTCATGCCTCACAAACCTTATCGAGTTCTTTGAGAAGGTGACTGAACAGGTAGACGAGGGTAGAGCAGTTGATGTGGTGTATATGAATTTCAGTAAAGCGTTTGATAAGGTTCCCCACGGTAGGCTATTGCAGAAAATACGGAGGCTGGGGATTGAGGGTGATTTAGAGATGTGGATCAGAAATTGGCTAGCTGAAAGAAGACAGAGGGTGGTGGTTGATGGGAAATGTTCAGAATAGAGTTCAGTTACAAGTGGCGTACCACAAGGATCTGTCCTGGGGCCGTTTGTCATTTTTATCAATGACCTAGAGGAGGGCGCAGAAGGGTGGGTGAGTAAATTTGCAGACGACACTAAAGTCGGTGGTGTTGTTGACAGTGCGGAAGGATGTAGCAGGTTACAGAGGGACATAGATAAGCTGCAGAGCTGGGCTGAGAGGTGGCAAATGGAGTTTAATGTAGAGAAGTGTGAGGTGATTCACTTTGGAAGGAATAACAGGAATGCGGAATATTTGGCTAATGGTAAAGTTCTTGGAAGTGTGGATGAGCAGAGGGATCTAGGTGTCCATGTATATAGATCCCTGAAAGTTGCCACCCAGGTTGATAGGGTTGTGAAGAAGGCCTATGGAGTGTTGGCCTTTATTGGTAGAGGGATTGAGTTCCGGAGTCATGAGGTCATGTTGCAGCTGTACAAAACTCTGGCACGGCCGCATTTGGAGTATTGCGTACAGTTCTGGTCACCGCATTATAGGAAGGACGTGGAAGCTTTGGAGCGGGTGCAGAGGAGATTTACCAGGATGTTGCCTGGTATGGAGGGAAAATCTTATGAGGAAAGGCTGATGGACTTGAGGTTGTTTTCGTTAGAGAGAAGAAGGTTAAGAGGAGACTTAATAGAGGCATACAAAATGATCAGGGGGTTAGATAGGGTGGACAGTGAGAGCCTTCTCCCACGGATGGAAATGGCTAGCACGAGGGGACATAGCTTTAAACTGAGGGGTAATAGATATAGGACAGAGGTCAGAGGTAGGTTCTTTACGCAAAGAGTGGTGAAGCCGTGGAATGCCCTACCTGCAACAGTAGTGAACTCGCCAACATTGACGGCATTTAAAAGTTTATTGGATAAGCATATGGATGATAATGGTATAGTGTAGGTTAGATGGCTTTTGTTTTTTGACTTCCCATGTCGGTGCAACATTGTGGGCCGAAGGGCCTGTACTGCGCTGTATTGTTCTATGTTCTATGCCCTATGTTCTATATATAAACCACGCCTAACCCATCGATTAGATTCCAGTCTGTAACTCACTCCCGGGTAACTGTTATTCTATATATAAACCATCCTGAACCCCTCGATTAGATTCCAGTCTGTAACTCACTCCCGGGTAACTGTTATTCTATATATAAACCACCCTGAACACCTCGAATGGATTCCAGTCTGTAACTCACTCCCGGGTATCTGTCATTCTATATGTAAACCATCCCGAACCCCTCGATTAGATTCCAGTCTGTAACATACTCCCGGCTATCTGTTATTCTATATATAAACCACCCCGAACCCATCGATTAGATTCCAGTCTGTAACTCACTCCCGGGTATCTGTTATTCTATATGTAAACCATCCCGAACACCTCGATTAGATTCCAGTCTGTAACTCCCTCCCTGGTGTCTGTTATTCTTTATATAAACCACCCCGAACCCCTCGATTAGATTCCAGTCTGTAACTCACTCCCGGGTATCTGTTATTCTATACATAAACCATCCCGAACACCTCGATTAGATTCCAGTCTGTAACTCACTCCCGGGTGTCTGTTATTCTTTATATAAACTCCCCGAACCCCTCGATTAGATTCCAGTCTGTAACTCACTCCAGGGACCCGGGTTAACACTGCTGTCTCAGTGCAGAGAGCCGGGTTAACACTGCTGTGTCACAGTGCCAGGGACCCAGGTTAACACTGCTGTCTCACAGTGCCAGGGACTGGGTTAACACTGCTGTCTCACAGTGCCAGGGACCCGGGTTAGCACTGCTGTGTCACAGTGCCAGGGACCCGGGTTAACACTGCTGTCTCACAGTGCCTGGGACTGGGTTAACACTGCTGCCTCACAATGCAAGGGACTCGGGTTAACACTGCTGTCTCACAGAGCCAGGGACCCAGGTTAACACTGCTGTGTCACCGTGCCAGGGACCCGGGTTAGCACTGCTGTCTCACAGTGCCAGGGACCCGGTTTAACACTGCTGTCTCACAGTGCCAGGGACTCGGGTTATCACTGCTGTCTCACAGTGCCAGGGACCCGGGTTAGCACTGCTGTCTCACAGTGCCAGGGACCCGGGTTAACACTGCTGTCTCACAGTGCCAGGGACCCGGGTTAGCACTGCTGTCTCACAGTGCCAGGGACCCGGGTTAACACTGCTGTCTCACAGAGCCAGGGACCCGGGTTAACACTGCTGTCTCACAGTGCCAGGGACCCGGGTTATCACTGCTGTCTCACAGTGCCAGGGACCCGGGTTAACACTGCTGTCTGACAGTGACAGTGACCCGGGTTAACACTGCTGTCTCACAGTGCCAGTGACCCGGGTTATCACTGCTGTCTCACAGTGCCAGGGACCCAGGTTAACACTACTGTCTGACAGTGCCAGGGACCCGGGTTAACACTGCTGTCTCACAGCGCCAGGGACCCGGTTTAACACTGCTGTCTCACAGTGCCAGGGACCCGGGTTAACACTGCTGTCTCACAGTGCCAGGGACCCGGGTTATCACTGCTGTCTCACAGTGCCAGGGACACGGGTTAACACTGCTGTCTCACAGCGCCAGGGACCCGGGTTAACACTGCTGTCTCACAGTGCCAGGGACCCGGGTTAGCACTGCTGTCTCACAGTGCCAGGGACCCGGGTTAACACTGCTGTCTCACAGTGCCAGGGACCCGGTTTAACACTGCTGTCTCACAGTGCCAGGGACCCGGGTTAACACTGCTGTCTCACAGTGCCAGGGACCCGGGTTATCACTGCTGTCTCACAGTGCCAGGGACCCGGGTTAACATTGCTGTCTCACAGCGCCAGGGACCCAGGTTAACACTGCTGTCTCACAGTGCCAGGGACCCGGGTTATCACTGCTGTCTCACAGTGCCAGGGACCCGGGTTAACACTGCTGTCTGACAGTGCCAGTGACCCGGGTTAACACTGCTGTCTCACAGTGCCAGGGACCCAGGTGAACACTGCTGTCTCACAGTGCCAGGGACCCGGGTTATCACTGCTGTCTCACAGTGCCAGGGACCCGGGTTAACATTGCTGTCTCACAGCGCCAGGGACCCAGGTTAACACTGCTGTCTCACAGTGCCAGGGACCCGGGTTATCACTACTGTCTCACAGTGCCAGGGACCCGGGTTAACACTGCTGTCTGACAGTGCCGGTGACCCGGGTTAACACTGCTGTCTCACAGTGCCAGGGACCCAGGTGAACACTGCTGTCTCACAGTGCCAGGGACCCGGGTTAACACTGCTGTCTGACAGTGCCAGTGACCCGGGTTAACACTGCTGTCTCACAGAGCCAGGGACCCGGGTTAGCACTGCTGTCTCACACATGCCAGGGACCCGGGTTAACACTGCTGTCTGACAGTGCCAGGGACCCGGGTTAACACTGCTGTCTCACAGCGCCAGGGACCCGGTTTAACACTGCTGTCTCACAGTGCCAGGGACCCGGTTTAACACTGCTGTCTCACATTCACGAGTGCTGAGTGCATCACCTGGTTAGGACTAGGAAAGGGTCAACAGTTAAAGCTGGTATTGCATTTACCCACAGTTCAAGTATGTTAATATAGTTAACCTTATAATAAAATAGAGTTCCACCACTTCCAGTGTTGGTGACCTGTTTGTGATCCAGAACGCCCAACACATCATGGTACAAGGAGTGGTTGCAAACTAGCACTTCTGAGACCCACCTGCAACTAATCAGCATTCCGGCTTCCTGAAGTATGGAGAACATCAACCAGCCACCACCGCTCCGCATCGCCGGCAATCTCGGGGTCAATTGGAAGATTTTTAAACAGCGTTTCCAGCTCTTCCTCGAAGCCACGGACAGGGAGAACGCCTCGGACACCAGGAAGATTGCTCTGCTCCTCTCCACGGCCGGGCAACATGCCATCCACATCTTCAACTCCCTCACATTCGCAGAGGACGAGGACAAGACAAAGTACAAGACGGTTCTCCTCAAATTCGATACCCACTTCAGCATAGAGGTCAGTGAAAGCTTCGGAAGATACCTGTTCCAGCAGCGCTTGCAGGGTAAGGACGAGCCTTTCCAATCCTTTTTAACACACCTCCGCATCCTTGTGCAGTCCTGCGGCTACGGGCCCACCTCCGACTCCATGATACGCGACCAGATCGTATTTGGTGTTCTGTCGGACACCCTGCGTCAGCAGCTCCTCAAATTTAAGCAGCTCACCCTAGCGACTGCCATTGAGACCTGTGTCCTGCATGAAAATGCCACCAGCCAGTACTCCCACATACAGATGGCTGAAACGGCGTGGCAAGGTCCCCATGAGGCGGAACGGGTCCAAACAATTGAACACCTCCAAGGCTGCAGCCTGTATGAGGGCGGCCATTTCGCGTGCTTTTCACGGCCTCCCGCGCTTGTACGCACCAAACGAGGGGATGGTGACGTGGAGGAACGTGATGCGGTGGCGCAACGAGCGTACTGATGTCACGATGTGCAGCAACTGTAGCTCCGCCCATTTAAAGCGGCAATGCCCTGCAAAATCGCGACAACGCCTACGATGTGGCAGACTTGGCCACTATGCTGCCTGCTGTCGAGCAGCTCAGCCTGCCAATTCGCATCACTTCGGCCAGCCTCGCAGGAACGTTTGGGCAATTCAACCCATGTTCACCAAGTCCGATTCCGACTTCCCGCAGATCAGTGACACCGAGGACCCGAGGGAGCCTTTTCGAGTCGCTGTGATAACAAAGACCAGGCTGTCCCCGAATCAAAACCACCAGCCGCTGTCCGTGCACAGCATTGATCCAGACGACGAGTGGTGTGCCACCCTGAAGAAGGGTGCAGTCACAATGTTGGGGGTTTACTACAGACCTCCCAACAGCCAGCGGGAGATAGAGGAGCAGATAGGTAGACAGATTTTGGAAAAGAGTTAAAATAACAGGGCTGTGATGATGGGAGACTTCAACTTCCCCAATATTGACTGGGACTCACTTAGTGCCAGGGGCTTAGACGGGGCGGAGTTTGTAAGGAGCATCCAGGAGGGCTTCTTAAAACAATATGTAGACAGTCCAACTAGGGAAGGGGCTATACTGGACCTGGTATTGGGGAATGAGCCCGACCAGGTGGTAGATGTTTCAGTAGGGGAGCATTTCGGGAACAGTGACCACAATTCAGTAAGTTTTAAAGTACTGGTGGACAAGGATAAGAGTGGTCCTAGGATGAGTGTGCTAAATTGGGGGAAGGCTAATTATAACAATATTAGGCGGGAACTGAAGAACATAGATTGGGGGCGGATGTTTGAGGGCAAATCAACATCTGACATGTGGGAGGCTTTCAAGTGTCAGTTGAAAGGAATTCAGGACCGGCATGTTCCTGTGAGGAAGAAGGATAAATACGGCAATTTTCGGGAACCTTGGATAACGAGAGATATTGTAGGCCTCGTCAAAAAGAAAAAGGAGGCATTTGTCATGGCTAAAAGGCTGGGAACAGACGAAGCCTGCGTGGAATATAAGGAAAGTAGGAAGGAACTTAAGCAAGGAGTCAGGAGGGCTGGAAGGGGGTCACGAAAAGTCATTGGCAAATAGGGTTAAGGAAAATCCCAAGGCTTTTTACACGTACATAAAAAGCAAGAGGGTAGCCAGGGAAAGGGTTGGCCCATTGAAGGATAGGCAAGGGAATCTATGTGTGGAGCCAGAGGAAATGGGCGAGGTACTAAATGAATACTTTGCATCAGTATTCACCAAAGAGAAGAAATTGGTAGATGTTGAGTCTGGAGAAGGGTGTGTAGATAGCCTGGGTCACATTGAGATCCAAAAAGACGAGGTGTTGGGTGTCTTAAAAAATATTAAGGTAGATAAGTCCCCAGGGCCTGATGGGATCTACCCCAGAATACTGAAGGAGGCTGGAGAGGAAATTGCTGAGGTCTTGACAGAAATCTTTGGATTCTCACTGTCTTCAGGGGATGTCCCGGAGGACTGGAGAATAGCCAATGTTGTTCCTCTGTTTAAGAAGTGTAGCAAGGATAATCCAGGGAACTACAGGCCGGTGAGCCTTACTTCAGTGGTAGGGAAATTACTGGAGAGAATTCTTCGAGACAGGATCTACTCCCATTTGGAAGCAAATGGACGTATTAGTGAGAGGCAGCATAGTTTTGTGAAGGGGAGGTCGTGTCTCACTAACTTGATAGAGTTTTTAGAGGAGGTCACTAAGATGATTGATGCAGGTAGGGCAGTGGATGTTGTCTATGTGGACTTCAGTAAGGCCTTTGACAAGGTCCCTCATGGTAGACTGAAGTCACACGGGACCAGGGGTGAGCTGGCAAGGTGGATACAGGACTGGCTAGGTCATAGAAGGCAGGGAGTAGCAATGGAAGGATGCTTTTCTAATTGGAGGGCTGTGACCAGTGGTGTTCCACAGGGATCAGTGCTGGGACCTTTGCTGTTTGTAGTATATATAAATGATTTGGAGGAAAATGTAACTGGTCTGATTAGTAAGTTTGCAGACGACACAAAGGTTGGTGAAATTGCGGATAGCGATGAGGACTGCCAGAGGATACAGCAGGATTTAGATTGTTTGGAGACTTGGGCGGAGAGATGGCAGATGGAGTTTAATCAGGACAAATGTGAGGTAATGCATTTTGGAAGGTCTAATGCAGGTAGGGAATATACAGTGAATGGTAGAACCCTCAAGAGTATTGAAAGTCAAAGAGATCTAGGAGTACAGGTCCACAGGTCACTGAAAAGGGCAACACAGGTGGAGAAGGTAGTCAAGAAGGCATACGGCATGCTTGCCTTCATTGGCCGGGGCATTGAGTATAAGAATTGGCAAGTCATGTTGCAGCTGTATAGAACCTTAGTTAGGCCACACTTGGAGTATAGTCTTCAATTCTGGTCGCCACACTACCAGAAGGATGTGGAGGCTTTAGAGAGGGTGCAGAAGAGATTTACCAGAATGTTGCCTGGTATGGAGGGCATTAGCTATGAGGAGCGGTTGAATAAACTCGGTTTGTTCTCACTGGAACGAAGGAGGTTGAGGGGCGACCTGATAGAGGTCTACAAAATTATGAGGGGCATAGACAGAGTGGATAGTTAGAGGCTTTTCCCCGGGGTAGAGGGGTCAATTACTAGGGGGCATAGGTTTAAGGTGAGAGGGGCAAGGTTTAGAGGAGATGTACGAGGCAGGTTTTTTACGCAGCGGGTAGTGGGTGCCTGGAACTCGCTACCGGAGGAGGTGGTGGAAGCAGGGACGAAAGTGACATTTAAGGGGCATCTTGACAAATACATGAATAGGATGGGAATAGAGGTATACGGACCCAGGAAGTGTAGAAGATTGTAGTTTAGTCGGGCAGCATGGTCGGCACGGGCTTGGAGGGCCGAAGGGCCTGTTCCTGTGCTGTACATTTCTTTGTTCTTTGTTGTTGTTCTGACGGTCAACCGATCCCAGATACGATTCCGCCTGGACACTGGTGCTTCCGCTAATCTCCTAGCGTGGTCAGACTTTCAGACCCTTGGGATTAAACCAACCATTCTTCCGTCGACCTGCCAACTAGTGGACTACAATGGCAACGTCATTCCTGCTACCGGTTCATGCCAACTCGAAGTGACGCACAACTCGCGAAAAGCCATCCTTCCCTTCGAGATTGTGGGCTCCTCGAAGGACTCTCTGCTAGGCACACAGGCGTGCAAACCCCTAAACCTCGTTCATCGAGTACACTCTCTCTCTCCAGAGGACACGTCTGCCTTCCAGGATGCGGACTTCAGGGCGCAACTCAACGCCATCATCGACCAGCACCGCGACGTTTTTGAAGGCATGGGCACGCTTCCATACACTTCCAAAATCCTGCTCAAACAAGCCTGTGGTTCATGCACCTCGCAGAGTCCCAGCACCCCTCAAGGACCACCTCAAGCAGCAGCTGCAGGACCTCCAGGACCAAGGAGTGCTCTCCAGAGTGACGGAACCAACCGACTGGGTCAGTTCCATGGTGTGCGTAAAGAAGCCTTCCGGCGAGCTCCAGATCTGCATTGACCCAAAGGATCTGAATCGCAACATAATGAGGGAGCATTACCCTATCCCCAAGAGCGAGGAGATCACTTGCGAGATGGCTCGGGCCAACATCTTCACCAAACTTGACGCCTCAAAAGGATTCTGGCAAATTCAACTAGACAGATCCAGCAGAAAGCTGTGTACCTTTAATACCCCGTTTGGCAGATACTGCTACAACAGGATGTCGTTTGGGATTATATCGGCGTCAGAAGTATTCCACCGGATCATGGAGCAAATGATGGAGGGCATTGAGGGTGTGCGCGTCTATGTTAACGACATCATCATTTGGTCTCGAACGGGACCAAGGCCTTCGCCTCAACAGAGCCAAATGTTCCTTCGGCCAGAAGGAACTCAAGTTCCTAGGGGACCACATCTCCCGGTTGGGTGTGCGGCCGGATGCGGACAAGGTGGCAGCCATCATGGCCATGCAGAAGCCAGCGGATAAGAAGGCGGTCCTCCGATTTTTGGGCATGGTCAACTTCCTGGGGAAGTTCATCCCCAACCTCGCCTCCCATACCACAGCTCTCCGGAACCTGGTCAGGAAGACGACAGACTTCCAATGGTTTCCCGCCCACGAGCGCGAATGGGAGGTGTTTAAGACCAAGCTTACCACAGCCCCGGTATTGGCATTTTTTGATCCCACGAAGGAAACAAAAATTTCAGCGGATGCCAGCCAATCCGGCATTGGGGCAGTGCTCCTGCAATGCGATGAGGCCTTATCATGGGCCCCCGTTGCATATGCGTCACGTGCCATGACCCCCACGGAACATCGCTATGCGCAGATCGAAAAGGAGTGCCTGGGCCTGTTGACTGGGGTCGACAAATTTCATGATTACGAGTACGGCCTCCCCCAATTCACTGTCGAGACCGACCATCGCCCGCTGGTCAACATTATACAAAAGACCTGAATGATATGACCCCTCGCCTCCAGCGCATTCTGCTTAAACTCCGGCGGTACGATTTCCAGCTCCTATACACCCCGGGCAAGGACCTGATCATAGCCGACGCTCCGTCCAGGGCAGTCAACACCCCGTGTGACCCAGAGGGGTTCGTCTGCCAGGTTGACGCCCATGTGGCCTTCACGACCTCCAATCTGCCGGCCACGGATGAATCTTATCCACATTCGCCGCGAGACTGTGGCTGACCCCCTACTACAGCGTGTCATGCGCCACATGACGGACGGGTGGCTCAAGGGCCAATGCACGCAGTTCTACAGTATCAGAGACGTTCTGGCAGTAGTCGATGGTGTCCTCCTGAAGCTGGACTGCATCGTGTTCCCGCACAGCATGCGCCAGCTCGTTTTGCAACAGCTTCACGAGGGCCACCTTGGCGTGGAGAAGTGCCGCCGACGGAGGGCCCGAGAGGCATCAATGACAGCATCGCCAACACAGTGCTCAACTGCCCCACCTGTCAGCGGTTCCAGCCGGCCCAACCACGTGAGACCCTACAGCCCCATGAGTTGGTCACGTCCCCTTGGTCTAAGATAGGCTTTGACCTGTTCCATGCGCTCGGCAGGGACTATGTCCTGATTGTAGACTATTTTTCGAACTACCCGGAGGTCGTACGCCTGCACGACATCACATCATCGGCGGTCATCCGTGCCTGCAAGGAGACCTTTGTACCTTTGCTCGTCACGGCATCCCACTCACTGTGATGTCGGACAATGGCCCCTGCTTCGCGAGCCAGGAATGGTCCAACTTTGCCAGCAGTACAACTTTGTGCATGTGACATCCAGTCCCCTGCACCCCCAATCCAATGGCAAAGCGGAGAAGGGCGTCCACATCGTCAAACGGCTCCTCTGCAAGGCTGCCGATGCAGGATCCGACTTCTACCTCGCCTTGCTGGCCTATCGTTCGGCCCCACTCTCCTCGGGCCTGTCGCCAGCCCAGCTGCTCATGGGTCGCACCCTCAGGACCACGGTGCCATCCACTCACGTCCCAGACCTCGACCACGTTCCGGTCCTTCAGCGGATGCAACAGTCTCGTGCACAACACAAGGCGTCGCATGACGCTCGGGCCACTGATCTCCCTGCTCTGGCGCCGGATGACAACGTCCGCATCCATCTTCCAGAGGGTGGCTGGTCTGCAACTGCTGTGGTTCTTCGGCAGGTGTCTCCCCGCTCGTTCCTGGTTCGTCTGCCAGATGGTTCCATTCGCCGCTGCAATCGGCCTGCCCTTCGTCTGGTTCCACGCTCGCTACGTGATCCTCCACCGGTGCTACGCCCTCCTGGTGTCCCCAACCTGGACTATGTGGAGATTCCGAATACTCTGCATCCTCCTCACTCTGCCGTGGCCCAGCCCGTTCCTCAGCCGGTGACTCCTGACCCACCCTTGAGGCGGTCAACCAGAATTCATCGCCCACCTCAGAGACTTGACTTATGAGTTTTACAATGTTGGACTCTTTGATCTGTTCTGTTATCCTGTTTCATCGTTCCAGTAGTTTGTATATAATGTTCATTTCGTTGTTGGTGTGACACCCTATTTCTCTGCACCAGGCACCTTCCCGCGTAAATAGATTAGTCTCATGTACATAGTCATGTAAATAACATGCACACACATAGTCAGGTACATTCACTACATGATATTCATTGTTACGCAGGCACATGTTCTTTATATAAAAGGGGGGATGTCATAATATACACCAGTATATCATGGTGCAGACACACACTGATGGACATGCAGTGGGACCAATCAGCACACACAACCCCGCACCCAATCACCAGTGAGAGCACACGCACTATAAAGACAGGGGACAGGAGAGTTCCCACTCATTCTAGTAGCAGCCAGCTCGGGGCACAGAGCTCACAGCCTGCAACACAGACATTCACCCTGTGCTGAGTGCATCACCTGGTTAGGACTTGGCAAGGGTCAACAGTTAAAGCTGGTATTGCATTTACCCACAGTTTAAGTATGTTAATATAGTTAACCTCATAATAAAATAGAATTGCACCACTTCCAGTGTTGGTGACCTGTTTGTGATCCAGAACACCCAACACATCAGTGATCGTACCAATCCATCAGTACATTCACAACAGTTCAGATACTAGTCTTCAATCCCGGGCACTCCCACCTCAGGAGGTCCCTGACTCATTATGTTGCAATAAAAAGATAATGGAGTTTTGATCCTGCCTCTAATTGGTCCCTCTGAAATCTGCCGGCTATATTAGCCGATGCAAATTTTAATGAATAAATAAACCTGCTGAGGACCTTCCTTCTGGGAGGTGAGTAGTTAGTTTAAAAGCACTTACCTTTGCAGGAGCAGCCCTTTGGATTTCGGCGGCAGCAGTGCGCAGGGGCCTTCTTGGAGGTGAGTAGTGAATTTAAAAGCACTTACCTTTGCAGGAGCAGCCCTTTGGATTTCGGCGGCAGCGGTGCGCAGGGGCCTTCTGGGAGGTGAGTAGTTAGTTTAAAAGCACTTACCTTTGCAGGAGCAGCCCTTTGGATTTCGGCGGCAGCGGTGCGCAGGGGCCTTCTTGGAGGTGAGTAGTGAATTTAAAAGCACTTACCTTTGCAGGAGCAGCCCTTTGGATTTCGGCGGGAACCGGAAGTTCGACCTCTGGCAAGTGCCCCCCCCCCCCCAATAAATTCTGGTGGAGAGGAAACCCGAGACACTACACGTGTAGTGTCTCCCACCCGCCCTCCTCCTCTAACCTAATAATAAGACCCATTGGTGTAAGGTAAGTGCCATATTATATTATTATATTATTAGCATTGTGCAGGTCAAGGATTGGAGGTGGAGGAGCAGTCTCTGTCAGCGAGGGAACCTGAGAACATCTCAGAAGGTAAGCAAGTGATTTTTACTTTTATACCTGTTTTTCAAATTGTGTGTGTCGGGGGGAAACTGAAGTGACATCACAGAAAAGCTGTGACCTGAGTGGCTGGTTGGGATTCTAACCTAAATTTTTTTGAGTATTTGGGATCTAATTAAACATAATAACTTAATTATAATCTAGAGGATATCTAAGCCAGAGATCGGAGAATATTATAGTTAGCTATCGCATTTCTATTAGAAATCTAGTGCTAGGAAACAGATAGTTGACAGTAACTTTGAAATTTAAAAAAAGTATTAAAAAAAAAAAAAAGACAAATTTTAATTTTAATTAATTGACGCAATGTCAGTTAGAGGGGTGCTGTGCTCTGACTGTGAGATGTGGCAGGTCCGGGAGGCTTCCAGTGTCCCGGATGGCTTCATCTGCAGAAAGTGCACCCAACTGCAGCTCCTCACAGACCGCATGGTTCGGTTGGAGCAGCAATTGGATGCACTTAGGAGCATGCAGGTGGCGGAAAGCGTCATAGATCGCAGTTATGTAAGTGTGGTCACACCCAAGGTGCAGGCAGAGAAATGGGTGACCACCAGAAAGGGCAGGCAGTCAGTGCAGGAATCCCCTGTGGTTGTCCCCCTCTCGAACAGATATACCCCTTTGGATACTGTCGGGGGGGATAGCCTATCAGGGGAAAACAGCAGCAGCCAGAGCAGTGGCACCACGGCTGGCTCTGATGTTCAGAAGGGAGGGTCAAAGCGCAGAAGAGTAATAGTTATAGGGGACTCTATAGTCAGGGGCACAGATAGGCGCTTCTGTGGACGTGAAAGAGACTCCAGGATGGTATGTTGCCTCCCTGGTGCCAGGGTCCAGGATGTCTCCGAACGGGTAGAGGGAATCCTGAAGGGGGAGGGCAAACAGGCAGAGGTCGTTGTACATATTGGTACTAACGACATAGGCAGGAAGGGGCATGAGGTCCTGCAGCAGGAGTTCAGGGAGCTAGGCAGAAAGTTAAAAGACAGGACCTCGAGGGTTGTAATCTCGGGATTACTCCCTGTGCCACGTGCCAGTGAGGCTAGAAATAGGAAGATAGAGCAGACAAACACGTGGCTAAACAGCTGGTGTAGGAGGGAGGGTTTCTGTTATCTGGACCACTGGGAGCTCTTCCGGGGCAGGTGTGACCTGTATAAGATGGACGGGTTGCATCTAAACCGGAGAGGCATAAATATCCTGGCCGCGAGGTTTGCTAGTGTCACACGGGAGGGTTTAAACTAGTATGGCAGGGGGGTGGGCACGGGAGCAATAGGTCAGAAGGTGAGAGCATTGAGGGAGAACTAGGGAATAGGGACAGTGTGGCTCTGAGGCAGCGCAGACGGGGAGAAGTTGCTGAACACAGCGGGTCTGGTGGCCTGAAGTGCATATGTTTTAATGCAAGGAGCATTACGGGTAAGGCAGATGAACTTAGAGCTTGGATTACTACTTGGAACTATGATGTTGTTGCCATTACAGAGACCTGGTTGAGGGAAGGGCAGGATTGGCAGCTAAACGTTCCAGGATTTAGATGTTTCAGGCGGGATAGAGGGGGATGTAAAAGGGGAGGCGGAGTTGCGCTACTTGTTCAGGAGAGTATCACAGCTATACAGCGAGAGGACACCTCAGAGGGCAGTGAGGCTATATGGGTAGAGATCAGGAATAAGAAGGGTGCAGTCACAATGTTGGGGGTATACTACAGGCCTCCCAACAGCCAGCGGGAGATAGAGGAGCAGATAGGTAGACAGATTTTGGAAAAGAGTAAAAACAACAGGGTTGTGGTGATGGGAGACTTCAACTTCCCCAATATTGACTGGGACTCACTTAGTGCCAGGGGCTTAGACGGGGCAGAGTTTGTAAGGAGCATCCAGGAGGGCTTCTTAAAACAATATGTAAACAGTCCAACTAGGGAAGGGGCGGTACTGGACCTGGTATTAGGGAATGAGCCCGGCCAGGTGGTAGATGTTTCAGTAGGGGAGCATTTCGGTAACAGTGACCACAATTCAGTAAGTTTTAAAGTACTGGTGGACAAGGATAAGAGTGGTCTGAGGATGAATGTGCTAAATTGGGGGAAGGCTAATTATAACAATATTAGGCGGGAACTGAAGAACATAGATTGGGGGCGGATGTTTGAGGGCAAATCAACATCTGACATGTGGGAGGCTTTCAAGTGTCAGTTGAAAGGAATACAGGACAGGCATGTTCCTGTGAGGAAGAAAGATAAATACGGCAATTTTCGGGAACCTTGGATGACGAGTGATATTGTAGGCCTCGTCAAAAAGAAAAAGGAGGCATTTGTCAGGGCTAAAAGGCTGGGAACAGACGAAGCCTGTGTGGCATATAAGGAAAGTAGGAAGGAACTTAAGCAAGGAGTCAGGAGGGCTAGAAGGGGTCATGAAAAGGCATTGGCAAATAGGGTTAAGGAAAATCCCAAGGCTTTTTACACTTACATAAAAAGTAAGAGGGTAGCCAGGGAAAGGGTTGGCCCACTGAAGGATAGGCAAGGGAATCTATGTGTGGAGCCAGAGGAAATGGGCGAGGTACTAAATGAATACTTTGCATCAGTATTCACCAAAGAGAAGGAATTGGTAGATGTTGAGTCTGGAGAAGGGGGTGTAGATAGCCTGGGTCACATTGTGATCCAAAAAGACGAGGTGTTGGGTGTCTTAAAAAATATTAAGGTAGATAAGTCCCCAGGGCCGGATGGGATCTACCCCAGAATACTGAAGGAGGCTGGAGAGGAAATTGCTGAGGCCTTGACAGAAATCTTTGGATCCTCGCTGTCTTCAGGGGATGTCCCGGAGGACTGGAGAATAGCCAATGTTGTTCCTCTGTTTAAGAAGGGTGGCAGGGAGAATCCCGGGAACTACAGGCCGGTGAGCCTTACTTCAGTGGTAGGGAAATTACTGGAGAGAATTCTTCGAGACAGGATCTACTCCCATTTGGAAGCAAATGGACGTATTAGTGAGAGGCAGCACGGTTTTGTGAAGGGGAGGTCGTGTCTCACTAACTTGATAGAGTTTTTCGAGGAGGTCACTAAGATGATTGATGCAGGTAGGGCAGTAGATGTTGTCTATATGGACTTCAGTAAGGCCTTTGACAAGGTCCCTCATGGTAGACTAGTACAAAAGGTGAAGTCACACGGGATCAGGGGTGAACTGGCAAGGTGGATACAGAACTGGCTAGGCCATAGAAGGCAGAGGGTAGCAATGGAGGGATGCTTTTCTAATTGGAGGGCTGTGACCAGTGGTGTTCCACAGGGATCAGTGCTGGGACCTTTGCTCTTTGTAGTATATATAAATGATTTGGAGGAAAATGTAACTGGTCTGATTAGTAAGTTTGCAGACGACACAAAGGTTGGTGGAATTGCGGATAGCGATGAGGACTGTCTGAGGATACAGCAGGATTTAGATTGTCTGGAGACTTGGGCGGAGAGATGGCAGATGGAGTTTAACCTGGACAAATGTGAGGTAATGCATTTTGGAAGGGCTAATGCAGGTAGGGAATATACAGTGAATGGTAGAACCCTCAAGAGTATTGAAAGTCAAAGAGATCTAGGAGTACAGGTCCACAGATCACTGAAAGGGGCTACACAGGTGGAGAAGGTAGTCAAGAAGGCATACGGCATGCTTGCCTTCATTGGCCGGGGCATTGAGTATAAGAATTGGCAAGTCATGTTGCAGCTGTATAGAACCTTAGTTAGGCCACACTTGGAGTATAGTGTTCAATTCTGGTCGCCACACTACCAGAAGGATGTGGAGGCTTTAGAGAGGGTGCAGAAGAGATTTACCAGAATGTTGCCTGGTATGGAGGGCATAAGCTATGAGGAGCGATTGAATAAACTCGGTTTGTTCTCACTGGAACGAAGGAGGTTGAGGGGCGACCTGATAGAGGTATACAAAATTATGAGGGGCATAGACAGAGTGGATAGTCAGAGGCTTTTCCCCAGGGTAGAGGGGTCAATTACTAGGGGGCATAGGTTTAAGGTGAGAGGGGCAAAGTTTAGAGTAGATGTACGAGGCAAGTTTTTTACGCAGAGGGTAGTGGGTGCCTGGAACTCACTACCGGAGGAGGTAGTGGAGGCAGGGACGATAGGGACATTTAAGGGGCATCTTGACAAATATATGAATAGGATGGGAATAGAAGGATACGGACCCAGGAAGTGTAGAAGATTGTAGTTTAGTCGGGCAGTATGGTCGGCACGGGCTTGGAGGGCCGAAGGGCCTGTTCCTGTGCTGTACATTTCTTTGTTCTTTGTTCTTTGAAATTGTTCCCACAATCTATTAATCTAACATTTTAATATAAAAGTTGGCTCCTGGAGTAACTGTCTGAGAAACCCATCTCCATTGTGGCATTACGGAGGTTCAGCACCAACTTTCTCTGGGCACAGTCGCTCACTGTGCCCTCTCGTGCCCCTCTCATAGGTGGCATAATGGTTAGCACTGCTGCCTCACAGCGCCAGATATCCAGGTTCGATTTTGACCTTGGGTGTCTGTGTGCAGTCTGCATTTTCTCCCCGTGTCTGGGGTTTCCTCCAGGTGCTCCGGTTTCCTCCCATAGTCCAAAGATGTGCAGGTTAGGTGAGTGGGCCATGCTAAATTGCCCCTTAGTGGCGAGCACAGCGGCGTAGTGGCTAGCACTGCTGCCTACGGCGCTGAGGACCCGGGTTCGAATCCCGGCCCTGCATCACTGTCTGTGCGGTGTGGGGTTTGCACATTCTCCCCGTGTCTGCGTGGGTTTCACCCCCAAGACCCAAAAGATGTGCAGGGTAGGTGGATTGGCCACGCTAAATTGCCCCTTATTTGGAAAAAAATAATTGGGTACTCTAAATTTAAAAAAAAAAAATTTTTAAATTAAAAAATTGCCCCTTCGTGTCTAAAGGTTAGGTGGGGTTATGGGTTTGTGGGGTGTGGGCCTGGGTTTGTGGGGTGTGGGCCTGGGTTTGTGGGGTGTGGGCCTGGGCTTGGGGGGTGTGGGCCTGGGTTTGTGGGGTGTGGGCCTGGGTTTGTGGGGTGTGGGCCTGGGTTTGTGGGGTGTGGGCCTGGGTTTGTGGGGTGTGGGCCTGGGCTTGGGGGGTGTGGGCCTGGGTTTGTGGGGTGTGGGCCTGGGTTTGTGGGGTGTGGGCCTGGGCTTGGGGGGTGTGGGCCTGGGTTTGTGGGGTGTGGGCCTGGGTTTGTGGGGTGTGGGCCTGGGTTTGTGGGGTGTGGGCCTAGAAAGGGTGCTCCTTCAGAGGGTTGGTGCAGACTCGATGGGCCAAATGACCTCCTTCTGCACTGTAAGGATTCTATATGCCCTCTCGTGGGCATGGTCACTCAGTGTGCCCACTGGTGGGTACACCCAGTGAAGGCCGGAAGCCTGTGCAGCTGGACGAACGTGATGTTAAACAGCACAGGGTTAACAAACGTGGGCTAGACAACATAGTTACACATTACTCTGTGAATAACCAGTATTAGGTGCATGGTAAGCCCTGTGCTACTGCCTCTCACAAAGCACCAGGCAACCAAACTACTAGTAATGTTGTTCTTATTAACTGCTGCATTCCACAAGTGTGTGGAATGACTGTGGAGCTGCCGTGGGCGCTCCTGGCTTTGCAATTGCTGTATCCTCAGAGCGAGGGCAGAGGATTCGATGACCTTGTCATGATATTCAGATAAACATATCATGGTGCAAACACACACACACACTGATGGACAGATCAACGGACCGATCAACATCGCAGCCAATCACCAGTGAGAGCACACGCAGTATAAAACAGGGAACACCACAGTTCCCGCTCACACCAGCAGGAGACAGCTCAGAGCACAGAGCTCACAGCGTGCCACTCAGACATACACCATGTGCTGAGTGCCTCACTAAGATAGTGTTAGGGCTGGGTCCACAGGTTAGCTGGTGAAGTACGAACCACAGCCAGAAGTTAACAGTTGTTGTTATCAAGAATAATAAAACAGAGTTGTACCATCTACAACCGTGTTGGTTTGTTTGTGTATCGGAACACCCAACACAACAGACCTCTCCACACAAAGGCTGCACCAGTTAGAGGGTCAGCAGTGACAGTGGCTCTGGGTGTGCAGTGTGACAGGGGTATGGAGCAGAGGCCGCAAGCTCTGCCCAATGCCCTTTACCAAGGTGGAGCCGGTCTCCTCCATGCTCCATGACATTGACAGTGCCCCAGGCATATCCGTGCACATCCTGTGTACTGCCTCAATGAGGACCTACCCCGAGGTCTCCACAGCAGAAACCATGTGCCACCATCGGCAGCTTGCTCACTGTGACAGCAGGATAGGGGGACAGCTGGGATTTAAGCAAGACCATGCTTGCCCTGTATACTTCCAGCATCATTGGATGATTTAGGCTCTGACTCTGGCCAGAAACATTGTTACATATTGTTGTATCATCTGTAAATACCAATGAAGAAGTAGGAACTGATTAGCGAGGAACCAAATGGGATGGGGAAGTGTTCCGGGCAGAGAAATATAACAGATCCAGTCCACACCAGCCATTCCTTTGTACAAGGCAGTGTGGCAAATATTCAACATCAAGAGCTCTCAAGCTTAAAGTGTGATTATTACATCGACAATGCAAAACATAACAAGAACACACACTTTTAAATTACCCTCGTTCTGGGTGTAGACGACGAGGCCTATTTCACCATGTGATCAGGCCTAATCTTTCTGCCACTTCGATCTCAATTAGTCATTGAGTAGTCAGACCAGATTTGTATGGAAGTGGATTTTAGACACCCACACCTTTTGAATTGTGAGTGTAAGTAAATCTAAGCAAGCCCCGTGCCGCATAGCAAAATGCCTAAAGTCACGTCAATCCTATACGGAGCGTTCAATCTGCTGATGTGTCTCGGTGCTTTCAGGACACTTGGGACGGTGTGTCTGAAGAGATGATCATGAACAGGTTCATCGAAACTGGGATTATCGGCCGAGCAGAGAAACCCCAGATTCAGCCAGAGGAAACTGTGGCATGGAGGACGAGGGGAGATTCACTGCTGCCCTCAGCTCCAAGCGAGCAGCGAACACAGAGGACAATGAATTCAAAGGCTTCTCTGATATGGAGTAAACTGTGTTGGAAGTGTTCATAGTGGGTGATTCATTTGCTGGCTTAATGTGCTAATATATGATTTCGCACTTGCCATGGGAGTCATTTCTGTGACTGTTTTATGAGTATTGTATGATTTCTTTTTCTCATGAAAAGTGTATCAATAAAAGAGATTTGAACTGACCCCATTTTCCTGGCCTGGTCTGGTTTTATAAACTGCTCCAACTTGTATATGAATGGAATTTGGAAAATCAGGCATGGGATTCTCCGCGCCTCCGCACTGAAATCGCGCATCGTGCGGGAGCGCAGAATGGGGCCTCACACCCGCGATTGGTTCCGACTCTGCCACGCCATTCTCCGGCCAACGGAGAATCGTCGCCAGTCACGCACGTGTGGTTGACGCGCGCCGGTCGACGGCCGTTGAAAGAGGCCCCCCCCCGCGGCCATTCTCCAGTCGACCAGCTGAGTTCTCGCCGGCGTGGTTCTAACATGGTTCCACGCGGCGGGAGCTGGGGATCGCGGCTGCGGTGGCCGTCCTGGTGGGGGGGGGCGGGGGGATCAGTCTCCGGGAGTGCCTTCATGACAGCCAGGACCGTGATCGGGGGTCACCGATCGGCGGGCGCGCACGATATGGGGGGGCCTACCTTCTTCCGCGCCGGCCCGCTGTGTGGGTCCGCGGGGTCGCGTGGAAGCGGTCACCGCGCACATGCGCAGACCCGCGGCCAGCAGCGCAGGGCCGCGTACGGCAGATGGAGCAGCGTGGAGCACTCCGCCGCTGTGCAGGCCCCGTTGACGCTGGCGTGAAACACTCCGGTGCTTACGCCGGCGTCAACTTTTAGCCACCGGTTTTTGGGAATCCCGGCACAGATAATATCAATCCGACTTATACTCCAGATCAACGTATATACTGAAAAATGGGGGGCGGGATTCTCTCACCCCGGGACCGGGCCTGAGAATAGCGGCGACCAGCGCGAATCGTGCCACGCCGCCCCGACGCTGGGACGCGATTCACCGCTCATTGGCACCGGCGTAGTCGGCACGGCGCCGGCCGGGGACCGCTCTACGGGGCACCCCCCACCGATTCTCCGCCCGGGATGGGACACCAAAAAACCCGTTCTAACCTGGCCTTACCCTGAGGGACCTCGGCGTGGAAGGATCCGGGGGCAGCCTGTGTGGGGTGGGGAAGAGGGAGTGCGACCCCGGGGGAGGTCTCCGCTGTGGCCTGGCCCGCGATCGGGGCCCACTGATCGGCGGGCCGGCCTCTCGGGCTGGGGGCCTCCTTTGTCCCGCGCCGACTGCTGTAGCCCTGTGCCGCGTTGCGTCGGGACCAGCACGGAGAAGGCAGACACCGCGCATGCGCGGAAATCGCACCGGTCCCACCGCGCATGTGTGGACCCACGGCGCCCATCTGATGCCAGGATTGGCAGCTGGAGCGGTATGGGTCGCTCCAGTGCCATGCGGGCCCCCTCTTGGGGCCAGAATTGCTGCTCCTGAGGCCATGATAAAACGCGTTTACGACGGCGTTAACACTTAGCCTCAGGATCAGAGAACCCGCCCTGGGTACTTTAATACTCATTTGGAAAATTGACCTATGGTAGTGCCAGAAGAAAATGTGAATGAATTGTGCAAAAACGTAAAAGGATGTGTCAACTGGTACAGCAGCTCCAGCCCACAATGAATGGGGAGAGATTTGCAAAATTTAAACAAAAGTGCAGATTGACATTCGGTAGTTTTCGAAAGGCACGAGCGATGAAGAGAGGACCAGTTGTATCTTCATGTGGGCAGAAGGTAGAGGATTACATTTATCTGGTAGATGACAGCTTACTGAAGAGGACAATAAAAGCTCAGGAATAATGGGCTGGATTCGCCATCCCGCGACCCCGGTGGGACGGACAATTGGAATCGGGAAAATCGGGATCAGCAGCCAAACACAACGTTAATACCTCCTGCTGCCGACTGGAGTGAGGTTCACGGGAACAGGTAAATAAATGCAAATTGGTCCCTTATTGACCCATCTGTATCCATTTAGCTGGCTCAGCGCTCGATCCATGGCTGTCCGTGATTTTCCGGTCACCTAGGCCGGGAATCGCGTGGGCGCGGATCACCTCTGCTATTTACCAACATGGCCCTGGAGTGGTGGTCCTCATGGTGCGCCAAGGCGTAACCGCTTAGGGTAGTTGCTCCCCAAAGTCCATCCTAGGGGCACTCCTCCACCACAATGCACTACCTGCCCACCCCTTTTCTACCAGGCCCCCCCCCCCCACACACACGCCCCCCCCCCCCCCCCAAGAACCCCCAGGAATCCCTTTAATAGGGAGATCCTCGGGATCCCCTAACTGAAGGAACTCCCCCACAGAGACCGTCAAACTAAAGGGACCCCCCCACAGAGACCCCCTAACTGAAGGAGAGATTGGCTAACTAAGGGATCCCTGCAGAGACCATCTAACTAAAGGAACCCCTCGACAGACCCCCGTCCCCAGAACAGAGACTCCTGTCTGGAAGCTAGAGGGCAGTCCAGACAGGGGCAGTGAAATAAATGACAGCTGTGGCACGCACCTGGAAGCTGGCAGTGGACTGTGATTGACAGCTCACACAAACCAGCTGCAGCCTTGATTCGTTCATCTTCCTTCATGGTTCACTCACTCTAAAGTGCTGAAGCCCCAATGTTTACAAACATTGACCACATCAAAGAGAGGTAAGTGCATTCCAATCACTCAAATGAAGGCGGGACACACAGGCAATCTAGGGGTGGGGAGCTGCGTTGCATTGCGAGGGAAGGGGTGGCCAGATGCCGGACTTCACTACTCAATCGCCCGCTCTAAATGGCAGTCCGATAGCGGGCTTCCCTCCTCCCACTGTGCTGTTAGTACACTGCACACCCTGAAATTCAGGAAGTGCTGGAAGGATGAGCTCACTATGTTGCCTGCTGCAAACACTGTCAGAGCACAGGAATCCGCACGGAGGCAATGAAACAGTTAACCTTCAGTTAAACCAAGAGAAAGGCAGCAGGGTAGATGCAGTGCAGCAACAGAAGAAAGTACATTAGACAGGCAGGAGCTGTGGATGACCACATGAATTAGGGTGGCATGGTGTCACAGTGGTTAGCACTGCTGCCTACAGCTCCAGGGACCCGGGTTCAATTGCAGCCTTGGGTCACTGTCTGTGTGGAGTCTGCACATCCTCCCCGTGTGTGCGTGGGTTTCCTCCGGGTGCTCCGGTTTCCTCCCACAGTCCAAAGATGTGCAGGTTAGGTGGATTGGCCACGTTAAATTGCCCTTAGGGTCAAAAGGTTAAGTGGAGTTACTGGGTTAGGAGGATAGGGTGCAGGTGTGGCCTTGGGTAGGATGTTCTTTCCAAGGGCCAGTGCAGACTCGATGGGCCAAATGGCCTCCTTCTGCACTGTAAATTCTATAATTCTATAATTCACAGACAGAACGAAATGCCCTGCATATGAATCATGTACTTACTGACCTTGGCATGTATGCCTTAATACCCTTACATGATTGTGACACTGTACTTGACATGAACTTCCCCCACATACTTTCCGTGTCACTAAGACTGTCATTTGTTACATGGCTCCAATCTGTCCTCACATCGGATCATTGGTTGCTAAGTTCCTCATCCTTGTTTTTTTTCCCTGTGACTTGACAATTCCAATGTTCCCTCGGCCAACTTTTCCTCTTCCATTCAAACCTGCCGCTCATCCAACTTCTACCAAGTGCCATTCACTGTCACCCCTGTCCCCACCGACCAACATTCAATCTGGTTTGGAAAACGCCCCCGTTCTAAAATTCTAATCTTTGTTTTCACATTGCCCCATGACCACACCCCTCCCGATCTCTGTAATCTTCTCCAGCTCCACAACTCTCCAAGATATCTTCAATTCCGGCCTCTTGAACATCGCTGCTTTCCATCGCTCCACCATTGGCGGCCGTGCCTTCAGCTACCTGGGCCCTCAGCTCTGGAGATTCCACCCTGAACCTCTTCACCTCTCTCCTCCTTCAAGGCTCTTCCTAAAACCTACCTCCTGGATCAAGCTCCCCTCCAAGTCACACACCATCCTGACTTGCAAAATATTGCCGCTCCTTCACTGTCGCTGGATCCAAATCTTAAAACATTCCCCCCCCAAGGGCACTGTGGATGTAGCTACACAACGTGGACAGCAGGAGTTCCAAAAGGCATCTCACCACCACCTTCTCAAGGGCAATTAGGGACGGACAGTAAATGCTGGCCTAACCACATCCCAGAAATGAATTTTAAAAAACACAAGCAGACTGGCTCCCCACACATGCGGCCCGAGTCGTCATAAGCACACAGGCAACAACACACTTCCGTAAGGTTTATTTTACTGTTACAACACACATCTGCGAGACCGGGGTCTTCAACACTTGTGGGACCAAAAACAAAGAGGAACTGGCTGAACATGGAGCCCACATCAGAATGAAGCTCTCCATGGTGAAACCAGACGTCACATTGGTGTCTCATTAAAACAGCACCATTCTGACCATTGATATTGATGAGTTTTTATGGAAAGCACAGACAGCTGGGCCAGCAACAATAGGTGGTCCACACAGTCCTGTGTCCCGCTTAATTACTCCATGGCCAAAACAATTTGGGAACCACAAATCTAAACAGATGTGTCAGGAAATAATTTGCCAAGTTTTAATTAGTTCAGCGTATATTTTATTTCCTTTGCTTTCCCCCATTGCCTAATCTACTGGCTTAAACATATTCCACTGATAGTAGCTCTATCTGGAATTCTTGTTACCTGATCAAAGATGATGTTACGTCAACCTGGCTTTCTTCTTCCATTTGACCGGAGCCTTTAGCTAACTTCACAACATCGGAATGTGTGTCTGCCTTGTGGATTCTACGCTCTTCTCTCCTTGCAATCTCTGTTATTTACTTCTTTATCAAAGGTGACCCATTGAAATCCTCATTGATAGAGCTGGAACAGATCAGCTGAGCTCTCAGAGTTGATGGTGCTGATGGTATAACTACCCGAATATCTTACATCAGGAAACTCAGCAGCGATCGGAGGAGCAGTGAGGTGGGGATAATTTAAACTGCTCAACAACAACTTGCATTTCTTTCGCACCTTTACCGCAGCGGAATGCCCCAAGGTGCTTCACGGGATTGTGGTCAGACAACTGACAGGGAACCAAAGCATTGTCATGGCTGACCAGTTATCTAGTCACAGGTAAGTTTTAAAAGATGAGAGAGAGAGACGGAGAGACTGAGGGAGGAAATTCCACAATTCAACAATTGAAGGCACAGCCACCAATAGAAGTGTAAAGGGAGTTGGAGATGACCAAGACGCCAGGGTTGGAGAAATACAGAACGTCCCTCTGAGCATTCAGAAATACATATCAAAGGTCATCAACCTGAAATGTTAGGCTGAATTTGGTGATAGGGTCACACCCATGTCATGTGAGAGTACCTTTAAGACATGGATGTTTAAGCAATGTACCTTTAAACAGTGATGTGAGAGAGTGGGTGGAGCTGAGCTCAGTTCAGCCATTTTGAAGTTTCAGTTTTGAGGAAAAGAGCTTGGGGTGTGTCTGTGTTTTGCAGTGAGCTGGATTTGCTGTGATGTCTGCCATGAAAGACTATCTCTGGATCATTTGGGTGATTTAAACTCATAATAGTAAAGCCTTTAACCTGATGTGTTTCTGTTTAAAGGTGTTAAGTCTCATGGATGTTGAAAGGGATAACTGAAGGATTATTTTGTGTTGTAATATTTTCAGGGTTATCTTTGAAGTAAGGGGTGTTAAGGGATCCAATGTTTATTTGAAGGTTAAGTAAGTTGAGTTCATAGAATAAACATTGTTTTGTGTTAAAAACCACATGTCCATAATTGTAATATCACACCTGGAGAACAAGCCGCGTGCTTCAAAAGCAACAATCCATTAAAAGGAGAGATTGGTTGAACTCCATGATACATTTTGGGGTTCTGAAAATGCCTCGCCCTTAACAATTGGGGGCTCGTCCGGGATAAAAGTCGATCTATTGGATTGGCTTTTATGAACTTAAAGACAGTGAAGGTTTGTTGCTTTTCCGGTGTGGGATTTTACTTTAAGTGGGGAGAGTGTTGTGAGCAATGGCTCTTTCGGAGGCTCAGAAGTTTTTGGGGGTGGACACGGTGACATGTGATACCTTACGGACAGAGACTATAAACAGACTGTTAGGTTTGGCAAAGGCATTGCAGTTAACACTGCCTAGCAAAATACAAAAAGATGAGGTACTTCTCGCGGTATCTGCGCATTTACGTTTGCCTGTGATACATTCTGACTCATTAGATATGGCAAAGCTCCTGTTGCAGATTAAGCAATTTGAACATGAAAAAGAATTAAAGGAACTTGAACATGAAAAAGAATTAAAGCAGCTTGAATATGCAATGAAAGAAAAAGAAAGAGATAGAGATAGAGAGGAAAAAGAAAAGGAGAGAGAAGAAAGAAACAAAGAAAGAGATAGAGAAGAAAGGGAAAAAGAGAGCGAGTTTGAACTTCGGAAAATGGCTCTCAAACATGAAAATCAGTTAAAATTGGCAGACGCAAAGGGAGACATACAGTTGGAGGAGATAGATGAGGATAATGAGACAGAGCATCATAGTCGAAGACGTGGTGGGGATCTATTCAAATATGTCCAAACATTGCCAAGGTTTGACGAGAAGGAGGTAGAAGCCTTTTTCATTTCATTTGAGAAGTAGCTAAACAAATGCAATGGCCACAGGACATGTGGGTGTTTGCATCACTACTGGAGGAGGTATCTGGAACATATGAGGAGGTGAAGAAATCCATTTTAAGTGCATATGAGCTAGTGCCTGAAGCTTACAGACAAAGGTTTAGAAATTTAAGGAAAGAATTTGGTCAAACATACATGGAGTTTGAAAGACTCAAACAGAGTAATTTTGATAGGTGGATAAGGGCTTTGAAAATAGACCAAACGTATGAAGCTCTCAGAGAAATTATACTTTTGGAGGAGTTTAAAAATTCAATTCCTGATGTAGTGAGAATTCATGTGGGAGAACAGAGGGTTAAAACTGCGAGATTAGCAGCAGAAATGGCAGATGATTATGAATTAGTTCATAATTCAAAGATTGGTTTCCGACATCAGTTTCAGCCGGTGAGGGATAGAAACTGGGGACATGAGAAATACTCAAGTGGTAAAGGTAAAGGTGATCTGATGGGAGACAATAAAGAGAGTGTACCTCAGATTTAAAAATAAATCCAGGAGAGTGGAAAAGAAATGAAAAGTTTCAAATGTTTTCACTGTAATAAACTAGGCCATGTAAAGTCACAGTGTTGGTGGTTGAAGAAAAGCACTGGGAAGGCTGATGTGGTAAAACAGGATAAGACAGTGGGATTTGTTAGAGCGGTAAAGGAAAGCCCAAGGGAAGCGAAGAAGGTGCAAATGATTGTACAGCCTCGTTTTATCATAGAATTTACAGTGCAGAAGGAGGCCACTCAGCCCATCGAGTCTGCACCGGCTCTTGGAAAGAGCACCCTACCCAAGGTCAACACCTCCACCCTATCCCCATAACCCAGTAACCCCACCCAACACTAAGGGCAATTTTGGACACTAAGGGCAATTTATCATGGCCAATCCACCTAACCTGCACATCTTTGGACTGTGGGAGGAAACCGGAGCACCCGGAGGAAACCCACGCACACACGGGGAGGATGTGCAGACTCCGCACAGACAGTGACCCAAGCCGGAATCGAACCTGGGACCCTGGAGCTGTGAAGCAATTGTGCTATCCACAATGCTACCGTGCTGCCCGGAAAAATCCCAGGATATTCATCTGGGATTCAGCCTGTTCAAGAAGTAATTGTGAAGAAGGTGCCAGATGTATTTAAAGAATTTACTTGTGTGGGTAAAGTTTACTCATGTGTATCAGGAGGAGCAGGTAAAGAAGTCACAATTTTAAGAGATACAGGGGCTAGTCAATCTTTAATGGTAGGAGATGAGGAATTATGTAGTTTGGGAAGAATGTTGCCAGAAAAGGAGGTGATATGTGGAATTCAGGGTGAGAGAAGTAGTGTTCAATTATATTAGGTAAGGTTGGAAAGTCCAGTGAAGAGTGGTGAAGTGGTAGTAGGAGTAATAGATAAACTATCTTGTCCAGGAATACAGTTTATCTTGGGTAATGATACAGCTGGATCTCAGGTGGGAGTGATGCCTACTGTGGTTGATAAGCCAGTGGAAAATCAGACAACTGAAGGGTTGAAGGATGAATATCCTGGGATTTTTCCAGAGTGCGTAGTAACAAGGTCGCAAAGTCACAGGTTAAGACAAGAGGAGAAATCAAAGAGTGAAGATGAAGTTGAAGTGCAATTATCAGAAACGATTTTTGATCAGATAGTTGAAAAAGAACAAGAACACGTGGAGGATGAGGCGGATATTTTTAGTTCAGGAAAATTGGCGGAGTTACAACAGAAAGATGTAGAAATAAAACAGATATATCCGAAAGCATAAACAGAAGAGGAATCCAAGAGTATACCAGAGTGTTATTATCGTAAAAATGATGTTTTGATGAGAAAATGGAGACCTTTACATATGCAGGTGGATGAAAAGTGGGCAGAAGTTCATCAAGTAGTATTGCCGGTAGGGTATAGAAAGGAGTTGTTGCGAGTTGCACATGAGGTACCAGTGGGAGGTCATTTGGGAATAAGGAAAACTCAAGCTAAAATCCAGAAACATTTTTATTGGCCTGGACTACATAAAGATGTAGTTAAATTTTGTCAATCATATCACACATGTTAAGTGATAGGGACACCTCAAGCAGTGATAAAACCAGCGCCCTTAATACCCATTCCAGCATTTGAGGAACCTTTTACGAGGGTCCTAATTGATTGTGTAGGACTGCTTCCTAAAACAAAAAGTGGGAATCAATATCTTTTGACGATAATGGATGTGTCTACTAGGTTTCCAGAGGCCATTCCAGTAAGTAATATTACAGCTAAAAGGATTGTGGACGAGATACTTAAATTCTTTATTAGATATGGACTACCCACAGAAATTAAATCGGATCATGGATCAAATTTTACTTCAACGTTATTCAAAGAGGTTATGGATAGCTTAGGAATAAAACAATTTAAATCAACTGCGTACCATCCAGAATCGCAGGGAGCGTTAGAAAGGTGGCATCAGACATTAAAGACAATGTTGAGGGCTTATTGTCACGATTATCCAGAGGATTGGGATAAAGGAATCCCATTCGTATTGTTTGCACTTAGGGATGCACCTAATGAGTCTACCAAATTTAGTCCTTTTGAACTAATTTTTAGTCATGAGGTAAGAGGACCACTTAAATTGATTGAGGAAAAATTGGTGGGTGAGAAATCGGAAATTACATTATTGGATTACGTGTCAAATTTTAGGGAACGATTAAATAGAGCAGGTGAATTGGCTAGACAACATTTGAAAGTTGCATAAAATGTGATGAAATGGGTAGCGGACAAGAAATCCAAACTTTGTAGTTTTGCCAGTGGGGATAAAGTTTTAGTATTGTTACCAGTGGTAGGTGAACCTTTAAAAGCTCGGTTTTGTGGACCGTATCAGATTGAAAGGAAATTAAGTGAGATGAATTATGTGGTAAAAACACCAGACAGAAGGAAAACTCACCGAGTGTGTCATATGAATATGCTTAAAAGGTACTTTGAAAGGGAAGGAGAGAAAAAGGAGGTTTTAATGATTCTAACTCAAAGTGACGAACCAAATCCAGATGACTGTGAATTTGACATACCTCAAATTAAATTGGAAAATGAGGATGTTCTTAAAAATTGGGATGAATTGTTAAGTTACCTTCCAGAGGAAAAACAAACTGATCTGAAAGAGTTATTGATATCACATGGGCAAGTTTGTAGAGATAAATTGGGAAGTACTAAAATGGTTAGACATGATGTAGATGTGGGAAATGCTGTTCCTATCAAACAACGTCCATATAGACTAAATCCTTTGAAATTGGCACAGGTTAACAGAGAGATTGAGAGTAAAAATGGCATAATTGAAGTGGGTTGCAGCCAATGGAGCTCACCCATAGTGATGGTACCTAAACCAGACGGCACCCAACGGTTGCGTGTGGACTATCGAAAGGTGAATGCAGTTACAAGAACGGACTCTTATCCTATCCCACGTTTGGAGGATTTCATTGCGAAAGTGGGACAATTTGCTTTTATTTACAACTTCCAGACATGGAAAGAACATTTAAAACATCGTATGGAGTTCTTCGATCGACTTCAGGGGGCGGGTTTGGTGATGAACCTAGCCGAAAGTGAATTTGGAAAAGCCCAAATCACTTTCCTTGAGGAGTTTCTGATACCCTCAAGACGAAGGGTAATAATGCGATCTCAGCATGAGTGGATTTGATCGAACCTTTGTGCACAAGATTTGTGGTGTGATTACTCCACTGATGGACTTGCGGAAGAAACCTAAAAAATTTCAGTGGACAGCGGACTTTCAACAGGCATTTGACTGTCTGAAAGCTGTGATCACCAATGCTCCTGTATTGGAGAATTGCAAGGGGCTCTGTGGTCAGATTGAACTAAAGTATCTGATTCTAAAGGGAAATGCCGAGGAGTAGAGGAATGGACCGATCGTGCAGGGACTTTGTTCAAAGAGACTGTCAATCAAGAAGGATTTTGGTCGGAGGAAGAAGAACAGGAAAAATGGACTTTATTATTATACCTGTTTGCGTGTGCTGTTTTTTTGAACCGGTAAAGTGTTTTTACTGTGTGCATTTCTTAGTCAATGGTGCAATGGTGAAAAATGAAACCATCTTGAAGTTGATGGGTTTTTTTTTTTCTTGGGGACAGGTGTCATGTGAGAGTACCTTTAAGACATGGATGTTTAAACAATGTACCTTGAAGAAAACAGTGATGTCAGAGAGTGGGTGGAGCTGAGCTCAGTTCAGCCATTTTGAAGTTTCAGTTTGAAAAAGAGCTTGGAGAGTGTCTGTGTTTTGCAGTGAGCTGGATTTGCTGTGATCTCTGCCATGAAAGACTATCTCTGGATCATTTGGGTGATTTAAACTCGTAATGGTAAAGCTTATGTGTTTCTGTTTAAAGGTGTTAAGTCTCATGGATGTTGAAAGGGATAACTGAAGGATTATTTAGTGTTGTAATATTTTCAGGGTTATCTTTGAAGTAAGGGGTGTTAAGGGATCCAATGTTTATTTGAAAGGTTAAGTTGAGTTCATGGAATAAACATTGTTTTGTGTTAAAAACCACGTGTCCATAATTGTAATATCACACCTGGGGAACAAGCCGCGTGCTTCAAAAGCAACAAATACATTAAAGGGAGAGGTTGGTTGAACTCCATGATACATTTTGGAGTTCAGAAATCGCCTCGCCCTTAACACCCAACAGGAGGTGAACCAAGGAGAGCTCTCACCAAATTAACTGGCCTCCCTGGGGTCTAGCTCGCCAGCAACAGACGTTCCCCCACTTCCAAGAGCTGACAGCCAAGCAGAAGCCACCAGCTCCCTATTGCCGGCAGCTCCACTGGGATTGGTTGCTGCTGCTGGTAATAATTAACCAGGGATTATCATTGGATCCCTCAACACAGATGAGTGGGGGTGGGGGTGGCCATGGTGGGGAGAGGGATGCAGGAGGGGATCAGTGGTGCGCCGGAGACAAGGATGTTTTTCAGCTTGTCCACCACACTCACCTTCCCAATGGTGGGTACCCCGATCGAGGGCATAGTGCCGGACATCATTATCAGAAACCCCTCCCACCCAGGCATTACCCTCTTCCAGATCCTTCCATCAGGCAGAAGGTTCAGAAGTCTGAAGTCCCACACATCCAGACATCCAGACATAGGAACAGCTTCTTCCCCACAGCTACACGACTCCTCAACGACTCCCCCTCGGACTGATCTGTTCCCTGGACGAACACTATTCACGACACCCTATGCTGCTCTTGTTCATGTATTTGCTTTGTTTGGCCCCTTGTTCCACACTGTACCCAATCACTTTGTCGATGTACCATTTGTCAATGTACTTTGTCAATTATTCTTTTTTGGCTTCTATGCACGTACTGGGTACGTTCCCTCGGCCGCAGAGAAGTACTTTTCACTGTACTTCGGTATATGTGACAATAAATCAAATCAAGTAGGGACCCTCACATAGGCAAATCTGGCAGGGTTTTCTGAGCAATGTTTTGGAGGCAACAGGACCCAGCCGTCATGTTTCCTGCTGAGATGAAGTGGATTTCATTCCACTGTTTCTCGCCTCACACACGCTGCCAGACCTGCTGGGTATTTGCAGTGCTTCCTGTTTTTGCTTCAGATTTCCTGCACCTGCAGTAATTTGCTATCAAGAGCCTGTCCATTCCCTGTGAGGCACCTTGCGACATTCTAAACGATGTGAAAGGTGCTACGGAAATGCAAGATCTTCCCCCTTTGGTAGTGTTGTCTCTCCATTTCGACTTCACTCGCAAAGAAAATTTGCATGCCGGATTCCCTGCTGTTTGGAATAATTAGCTGACAGGGAAAGTTGCTGTTCTCCAGCTCCTGTTTAATGATGGGGTGATTATTGTGTCAGCGCTTTGGGAACGCAGTCAGCTTGGTAATTGTTTCAGCTCCATTGGGGGCCCTGGGCTTTGGGACTGAACTGCTGGGGTTTACTGTGTGTGTCACAATTAAATCCTCAAAAACAGTTGAGGAACAGCAGACCAATCAGAGTCCTGACTGCATTCCATTTGCATTTTTGTTTCCAGCTCGCAGCCAGTGACGTCCCAGTGTGTGTTTGAGTTCTCACTGAGCTCTGAGTTTTTGTTGTGTAGTTTCCATGTCTTGTGGCCTATTGTTTCTACATTTCTTCAATCATCTCACCTGGCAGTGTAAATCAGTCCGATGAAAGTGAACATTACTGAAGTGAGGGACATGTTGCTGAAGTTTTTCATTTTGTACTCATCAGGACAAACAGCAGAAGGCCAAATTTCAAACCATCACGACAATTTATAGTACGGGAGAAACGGTGCTGATTGGTTGGCAAGTCAACTCTGATTGGCTGAGACATTGCCATGGAGGACACAATGGCGAGCTATAGGCTCCCCAAGCTCCAGGCATTTTGTTTTGGGATTTGTGAGTCTAAGCCGGTTGGGTACAGTCTGTACTCTTCCTACAATGAAGAACCAAAGGAAGATGCTTCAGTTAGTCGCTGGGATATGCAGCCCATGTATCTAACATTGAAGCAGCACTGAAATTCATAAACAACATTGCATGACAATACTGTTGGCAACAAGTGTTTTTACGTATTCGGGGATTTAGTGATTGATGTTTACTTTGAGGATACTGACAAGCTCTAGCGATTTTCATGTCACACTCAGCTCTCTTCCGTGCCCCCTCTTCCCTGAGCTTGAGGTAGTCAGCTCACTCAGGAAATGCCCATGTAGTGTCTATAAATCCCTTCCTCTGCCAGGCTTCCCAGCTCTTCACATTCTGCAGACTTCCTGGAAAGTCTCTGTGGACCCCCATCAGCCTTTAGTCCCAGGTTTGGCAAACACTAATGTAAATGATGCTGATCTCAGATAAATATAAACAGTACTCATTTGCAGTGGTGCTATATTTAGTGTGCTGTTTAACTAGCCTGCGTTAAATCCCTCTGTAAACTGCCTTAAGGGATTGCTTTCTCATTTATCTTCAGATTTGAAGACCTTTATGTAAAGCACGTATGGATATGAAGGCCATTCTCAACTGCCTTTGACCCACTATTGGTGACAATGCCTTTGACTGCCTGTACCCTAAGCTTTGAAATCCTTCTCTCTTCATCTCCAGTGATCCTTACAATCCCGTTCTTTTGATAATCTCTTCTAATATCCCCTTCTCGGGCTCAGTGTCAATTTCTGGCTAATCACACCACTGTGAAGTGCGTTCCTACCTAAAGGCGTTGTCATAATATACTCCAGTATATCATGGTGCACACACACAGACACTGATGGACATGCAGTGGGACCAATCAGTATGCACAACACCACAGCCAATCACCAGTGAGAGCACATGCACTATAAAGACAGGGGACAGGAGAGTTCCCGCTCATTCTAGTAGCAGCCAGCTCGGAGCACAGAGCTCACAGCCTGCAACACAGGCATTCACCATGTGCTGAGTGCATCACCTGGTTAGGACTAGGCAAGGGTCAACAGTTAAAGCTGGTATTGCATTTACCCACAGTTCAAGTATGTTAATATAGTTAACCCTAGAATAAAATAGAGTTGCACCACTTCCAGTGTTGGTGACCTGTTTGTGATCCAGAACACCCAACACATCATGGTACAAGGAGTGGTTGCATACTAGCACTTCTGAGACCCACCTGCAACTAATCAGCATTCCGGCTTCCTGAAGTATGGAGAACATCAACCCGCCACCACCGCTCCGCATCGCCGGCAATCTCTGGGTCAATTGGAAGATTTTTAAACAGCGTTTCCAGCTCTTCCTCGAAGCCACGGACAGGGAGAACGCCTCGGACACCAGGAAGATTGCTCTGCTCCTCTCCACGGCCGGGCAACACGCCATCCACATCTTCAAATCCCTCACATTCGCAGACGACGAGGACAAGACAAAGTACAAGATGGTTCTCCTCAAATTCGATACCCACTTCAGCATAGAGGTCAATGAAAGCTTCGAAAGATACCTGTTCCAGCAGCGCTTGCAGGGTAAGGACGAGCCTTTCCAATCCTTTTTAACACACCTCCGCATCCTTGCACAGTCCTGCGGCTACGGGCCCACCTCCGACTCCATGATACGCGACCAGATCATATTTGGTGTTCTGTCGCACCCCCTGCGTCAGCAGCTCCTCAAATTTAAGCAACTCACAAGCGAGTGCCATTGAGACCTGTGTCCTGCATGAAAATGCCACCAGCCAGTACTCCCACATACAGGCGGCTGAAACGGCGCGGCAAGGTCCCCATGAGGCGGAACGGGTCCAAACAATTGAACACCTCCAAGGCTGCAGCCTCGATGAGGGCGGCCATTTCGTGCACTTTTCGCGGCCTCCCACGCTTGTACGCGCCAAGCGAGGGGACGGTGACGTGGAGGAACGTGATGCGCAGGCGCGCACCATGCAGGACCGCACCGCGCATTCGCGGTGGTGCTGCGAGTGTACTGATGTCACGACGTGTGGCAACTGTGGCTCCGCCCATTTAAAGCGGCAATGCCCTGCAAAATCGCGACAATGCCTACAATGTGGCAGACTTGGCCACTATGCTGCCTGCTGTCGAGCAGCTCAGCCTGCCAATTCACATCACTTCGGCCAGCCTCGCAGGAACGTTTGGGCAATTCAACCCATGTTCACCAAGTCCGATTCCGACTTCCCGCAGATCAGTGACACCGAGGACCCGAGGGAGCCTTTTCGAGTCGCTGTGATAACAAAGACCAGGCTGTCCCCGAATCAAAACCACCAGCCGCTGTCCGTGCACAGCATTGATCCAGACGACGAGTGGTGTGCCACCCTGATGGTCAACCAGGATTCGCCGCCCACCTCAGAGACTTGACTTATGAGTTTTACAATGCTCTTTGATCTGTTCTGTTATCCTGTTTCATCGTTCCAGTAGTTTGTATATAATGTTCATTTCGTTGTTGGTGTGACACCCTATTTCTCTGCACCAGGCACCTTCCCGCGTAAATAGATTAGCCTCATGTACATAGTCATGTAAATAACATGCACACACATAGTCAGGTACATTCACTACATGATATTTATTGTTACGCAGGCACATGTTCTTCATATACAAGGGGGGATGTCATAATATACACCAGTATATCATGGTGCAGACACACACTGATGGACATGCAGTGGGACCAATCAGCACACACAACACCGCACCCAATCACCAGTGAGAGCACACGCACTATAAACACAGGGGACAGGAGACAGGCCGGCGCCGTGTTGTACAGGGTGATCGATTGCGGCCGGCGCCGTGTTGTACAGGGCGGCCGATTGCGGCCGGCGCCGTGTTGTACAGGGCGACCGATTGCGGCCGGCGCCGTGTTGTACAGGGCGACCGATTGCGGCCGGCGCCGTGTTGTACAGGGCGACCGATTGCAGCCGGCGCCGTGTTGTACAGGGCGACCGATTGCGGCCGGCGCCGTGTTGTACAGGGCGACCGATTGCGGCCGGCGCCGTGTTGTACAGGGCGACCGATTGCGGCCGGCGCCGTGTTGTACAGGGTGATCGATTGCGGACGGCGCCGTGTTGTACAGGGTGATCGATTGTGGCCGGCGCCGTGTTGTACAGGGTGATCGATTGCGGCCGGCGCCGTGTTGTACAGGGTGATCGATTGCGGCCGGCGCCGTGTTGTACAGGGTGATCGATTGCGGCCGGCGCCGTGTTGTACAGGGCGATCGATTGCGGCCGGCGCCGTGTTGTACAGGGCGACCGATTGCGGCCGGCGCCGTGTTGTACAGGGTGATCGATTGCGGCCGGCGCCGTGTTGTACAGGGTGATCGATTGCGGCCGGCACCGTGTTGTACAGTGCGACCGATTGCGGCCGGCGCCGTGTTGTACAGGGTGATCGATTGCGGCCGGCGCCGTGTTGTACAGGCAGGCCGATTGCGGCCGGCGCCGTGTTGTACAGGGTGATCGATTGCGGCCGGCGCCGTGTTGTACAGGGCGGCCGATTGCGGCCGGCGCCGTGTTGTACAGGGCGATCGATTGCGGCCGGCGCCGTGTTGTACAGGGTGACCGATTGCGGCCGGCGCCGTGTTGTACAGGGTGATCGATTGCGGCCGGCGCCGTGTTGTACAGGGCGACCGATTGCGGCCGGCGCCGTGTTGTACAGGGCGACCGATTGCGGCCGGCGCCGTGTTGTACAGGGCGACCGATTGCGGCCGGCGCCGTGTTGTACAGGGCGATCGATTGTGGCCGGCGCCGTGTTGTACAGGGTGATCGATTCTGGCCGGCGCCGTGTTGTACAGGGTGATCGATTGTGGCCGGCGCCGTGTTGTACAGGGTGATCGATTCTGGCCGGCGCCGTGTTGTACAGGGTGACCGATTGCGGCCGGCGCCGTGTTGTACAGGGCGACCGATTGCGGCCGGCGCCGTGTTGTACAGGGTGATCGATTGCTGCCGGCACCGTGTTGTACAGGGCGACCGATTGCGGCCGGCGCCATGTTGTACAGGGCGACCGATTGCGGCTGGCGCCGTGTTGTACAGGGTGATCGATTCTGGCCGGCGCCGTGTTGTACAGGGTGACCGATTGCGGCCGGCGCCGTGTTGTACAGGGTGATCGATTCTGGCCGGCGCCGTGTTGTACAGGGCGACCGATTGCGGCCGGCGCCGTGTTGTACAGGGCGACCGATTGCGGCCGGCGCCATGTTGTACAGGGCAGCCGATTGCGGCCGGCGCCGTGTTGTACAGGGTGATCGATTGCGGCCGGCGCCGTGTTGTACAGGGTGATCGATTGCGGACGGCGCCGTGTTGTACAGGGTGATCGATTGCGGACGGCGCCGTGTTGTACAGGGCAGCCGATTGCGGCCGGCGCCGTGTTGTACAGGGTGATCGATTGCGGCCGGCGCCGTGTTGTACAGGGCGACCGATTGCGGCCGGCGCCGTGTTGTACAGGGCGACCGATTGCGGCCGGCGCCGTGTTGTACAGGGTGATCGATTGCGGCCGGCGCCGTGTTGTACAGGGTGATCGATTGCGGCCGGCGCCGTGTTGTACAGGGTGATCGATTGCGGTCGGTGCCGTGTTGTACAGGGCGGCCGATTGCAGCCGGCGCCGTGTTGTACAGGGCGATCGATTGCGGCCGGCGCCGTGTTGTACAGGGTGATCGATTGCGGCCGGCGCCGTGTTGTACAGGGTGATCGATTGCGGCCGGCGCCGTGTTGTACAGGGTGATCGATTGCAGCCGGCGCCGTGTTGTACAGGGCGGCCGATTGCAGCCGGCGCCGTGTTGTACAGGGCGGCCGATTGCAGCCGGCGCCGTGTTGTACAGGGCGGCCGATTGCGGCCGGCGCCGTGTTGTACAGGGCGGCCGATTGCAGCCGGCGCCGTGTTGTACAGGGCAATCGATTGCGGCCGGTGCCGTGTTGTACAGGGTGATCGATTGCGGCCGGCGCCATGTTGTACAGGGCGGCCGATTGCGGCCGGCGCCGTGTTGTACAGGGTGATCGATTGCGGCCGGCGCCGTGTTGTACAGGGTGATCGATTGCAGCCGGCGCCGTGTTGTACAGGGCGGCCGATTGCAGCCGGCGCCGTGTTGTACAGGGTGATCGATTGCAGCCGGCGCCGTGTTGTACAGGGCGGCCGATTGCAGCCGGCGCCGTGTTGTACAGGGCGGCCGATTGCAGCCGGCGCCGTGTTGTACAGGGCAATCGATTGCGGCCGGTGCCGTGTTGTACAGGGTGATCGATTGCGGCCGGCGCCATGTTGTACAGGGTGATCGATTGTGGCCGGCGCCGTGTTGTACAGGGTGATCGATTGCGGCCGGCGCCGTGTTGTACAGGGCGGCCGATTGCGGCCGGCGCCGTGTTGTACAGGGTGACCGATTGCGGTCGGTGCCGTGTTGTACAGGGTGATCGATTGCGGTCGGTGCCGTGTTGTACAGGGTGATCGATTGCGGTCGGTGCCGTGTTGTACAGGGTGATCGATTGCGGTCGGTGCCGTGTTGTACAGGGCGGCCGATTGCGGCCGGCGCCGTGTTGTACAGGGCGATCGATTGCGGCCGGCGCCGTGTTGTACAGGGCGGCCGATTGCGGCCGGTGCCGTGTTGTACAGGGTGACCGATTGCGGCCGGCGCCGTGTTGTACAGGGTGACCGATTGCGGCCGGTGCCGTGTTGTACAGGGTGATCGATTGCGGCCGGCGCCGTGTTGTACAGGGTGATCGATTGCGGCCGGCGCCGTGTTGTACAGGGCGGCCGATTGCGGCCGGCGCCGTGATGTACAGGGTGATCGATTGTGGCCGGCGCCGTGTTGTACAGGGCGGCTGATTGCGGCCGGCGCCGTGTTGTACAGGGTGATCGATTGCGGCCGGCGCCGTGTTGTACAGGGTGATCGATTGCGGCCGGCGCCGTGTTGTACAGGGCGGCTGATTGCGGCCGGCGCCGTGTTGTACAGGGCGGCCGATTGCGGTCGGTGCCGTGTTGTACAGGGTGATCGATTGCGGCCGGCGCCGTGTTGTACAGGGTGATCGATTGCGGTCGGTGCCGTGTTGTACAGGGTGATCGATTGCGGCCGGCGCCGTGTTGTACAGGGTGATCGATTGCGGCCGGCGCCGTGTTGTACAGGGCGCCCGATTGTGGCCGGCGCCGTGTTGTACAGGGTGATCGATTGCTGCCGGCGCCGTGTTGTACAGGGTGATCGATTGCGGCCGGCGCCGTGTTGTACAGGGTGATCGATTGCGGTCGGCGCCGTGTTGTACAGGGTGATCGATTGCGGCCGGCGCCGTGTTGTACAGGGTGATCGATTGCGGACGGCGCCGTGTTGTACAGGGTGATCGATTGCGGCCGGCGCCGTGTTGTACAGGGTGATCGATTGCGGCCGGCGCCGTGTTGTACAGGGTGATCGATTGCGGCCGGCGCCGTGTTGTACAGGGTGATCGATTGCGGCCGGCGCCGTGTTGTACAGGGTGATCGATTGCGGTCGGTGCCGTGTTGTACAGGGTGATCGATTGCGGCCGGCGCCGTGTTGTACAGGGCGGCCGATTGCGGTCGGTGCCGTGTTGTACAGGGTGATCGATTGCGGTCGGTGCCGTGTTGTACAGGGCGGCCGATTGCGGCCGGCGCCGTGTTGTACAGGGCGGCCGATTGTGGCCGGCGCCGTGTTGTACAGGGCGGCCGATTGTGGCCGGCGCCGTGTTGTACAGGGCGGCCGATTGCGGTCGGTGCCGTGTTGTACAGGGTGATCGATTGCGGTCGGTGCCGTGTTGTACAGGGCGGCCGATTGCGGCCGGCGCCGTGTTGTACAGGGTGATCGATTGCGGTCGGTGCCGTGTTGTACAGGGCGGCCGATTGCGGCCGGCGCCGTGTTGTACAGGGCGACCGATTGCGGCCGGCGCCGTGTTGTACAGGATGATCGATTGCGGTCGGTGCCGTGTTGTACAGGGCGGCCGATTGCGGCCGGCGCCGTGTTGTACAGGGCGGCCGATTGTGGCCGGCGCCGTGTTGTGCAGGGTGATCAATTGCTGCCGGCGCCGTGTTGTACAGGGTGATCGATTGCGGTCGGTGCCGTGTTGTACAGGGCGGCCGATTGCGGCCGGCGCCGTGTTGTACAGGGTGATCGATTGCGGCTGGCGCCGTGTTGTACAGCGTGATCGATTGCGGCCGGCGCCGTGTTGTACAGGGTGATCGATTGCAGCTGGCGCCGTGTTGTACAGGGTGATCGATTGCGGCCGGCGCCGTGTTGTACAGGGTGATCGATTGCAGCCGGCACCGTGTTGTACAGGGTGATCGATTGCAGCCGGCGCCGTGTTGTACAGGGCGGCCGATTGCGATCGGCGCCGTGTTGTACAGGGTGATCGATTGCAGCCGGCACCGTGTTGTACAGGGTGATCGATTGCAGCCGGCGCCGTGTTGTACAGGATGATCGATTGCAGCCGGCACCGTGTTGTACAGGGTGATCGATTGCAGCTGGCGCCGTGTTGTACAGGGTGATCGATTGCGGCCAGCGCCGTGTTGTACAGGGTGACCGATTGCAGCCGGTGCCGTGTTGTACAGGGTGATCGATTGCAGCCGGCGCCGTGTTGTACAGGGTGATCGATTGCAGCTGGCGCCGTGTTGTACAGGGTGATCGATTGCGGCCAGCGCCGTGTTGTACAGGGTGATCGATTGCAGCCGGCGCCGTGTTGTACAGGGTGATCGATTGCAGCCGGCGCCGTGTTGTACAGGGCGGCCGATTGCGATCGGCGCCGTGTTGTACAGGGCGATCGATTGCGGCTGGCGCCGTGTTGTACAGGGTGATCGATTGCGGCCGGCGCCGTGTTGTACAGGGTGATCGATTGCAGCTGGCGCCGTGTTGTACAGGGTGATCGATTGCGGCCAGCGCCGTGTTGTACAGGGTGATCGATTGCAGCCGGCGCCGTGTTGCACAGGGCGATCGATTGCAGCCGGCGCCGTGTTGTACATGGCGAGCGATTGCGGCCGGTGCCGTGTTGTACAGGGCGATCGATTGCAGCCGGCGCCGTGTTGCACAGGGCGATCGATTGCAGCCGGCGCCGTGTTGTACAGAGTGATCGATTGCAGCCGGCGCCGTGTTGTACAGGGTGATCGATTGCGGCCGGCGCCGTGTTGTACAGGGCGGCCGATTGCGGCCGGCGGCGTGTTGTACAGGGCGACCGATTGCAGCCGGCGCCGTTTGTACAGGGCGATCGATTGCAGCCGGCGCCGTGTTGTACAGGGTGATCGATTGCAGCCGGCGCCGTGTTGTACAGGGTGATCGATTGCGGCCGGCGCCGTGTTGTACAGGGCGGCCGATTGCGGCCGGCGGCGTGTTGTACAGGGCGACCGATTGCGGCCGGCGCCGTGTTGTACAGGGCGGCCGATTGCAGCCGGTGCCGTGTTGTACAGGGCGACCGATTGCGGCCGGTGCCGTGTTGTACAGGGCGACCGATTGCGGCCGGCGCCGTGTTGTACAGGGTGATCGATTGCAGCCGGTGCCGTGTTGTACAGGGCGACCGATTGCGGCCGGCGCCGTGTTGTACAGGGTGATCGATTGCGGCCGGCGCCGTGTTGTACAGGGCGGCCGATTGCAGCCGGTGCCGTGTTGTACAGGGCGGCCGATTGCGGCCGGCGCCGTGTTGTACAGGGCGACCGATTGCGGCCGGTGCCGTGTTGTACAGGGCGACCGATTGCGGCCGGCGCCGTGTTGTACAGGGTGATCGATTGCGGCCGGCGCCGTGTTGTACAGGGTGATCGATTGCGGCCGGCGCCGTGTTGTACAGGGCGATCGATTGCGGCCGGCGCCGTGTTGTACAGGGTGATCGATTGCGGCCGGCGCCGTGTTGTACAGGGTGATCGATTGCGGCCGGCGCCGTGTTGTACAGGGCGACCGATTGCGGCCGGCGCCGTGTTGTACAGGGAGATCGATTGCGGACGGCGCCGTGTTGTACAGGGCGGCCGATTGCGGCCGGCGCCGTGTTGTACAGGGCGACCGATTGCGGCCGGCGCCGTGTTGTACAGGGAGATCGATTGCGGCCGGCGCCGTGTTGTACAGGGCGGCCGATTGCGGCCGGCGCCGTGTTGTACAGGGTGATCGATTGCGGCCGGCGCCGTGTTGTACAGGGTGATCGATTGCGGCTGGCGCCGTGTTGTACAGGGTGATCGATTGCGGCCGGCGCCGTGTTGTACAGGGCGACCGATTGCGGCTGGCGCCGTGTTGTACAGGGTGATCGATTGCGGCTGGCGCCGTGTTGTACAGGGTGGCCGATTGTGGCCGGCGCCGTGTTGTACAGGGTGGCCGATTGTGGCCGGCGCCGTGCTGTACAGGGCGACCGATTGCGGCCGGCGCCGTGTTGTACAGGGTGATCGATTGCGGCTGGCGCCGTGTTGTACAGGGCGACCGATTGCGGCTGGCGCCGTGTTGTACAGGGCGGCCGATTGTGGCCGGCGCCGTGTTGTACAGGGTGATCGATTGCGGCCGGCGCCGTGTTGTACAGGGCGATCGATTGCGGCCGGCGCCGTGTTGTACAGGGCGATCGATTGCGGCCGGCGCCGTGTTGTACAGGGCGGCCGATTGCGGCCGGCGCCGTGTTGTACAGGGCGATCGATTGCGGCCGGCGCCGTGTTGTACAGGGCGGCCGATTGCGGCCGGCACCGTGTTGTACAGGGTGATCGATTGCGGCCGGCACCGTGTTGTACAGGGTGATCGATTGCGGACGGCGCCGTGTTGTACAGGGTGATCGATTGCGGCCGGCGCCGTGTTGTACAGGGTGATCGATTGCGGCCGGCGCCGTGTTGTACAGGGAGATCGATTGCGGCCGGCGCCGTGTTGTACAGGGAGATCGATTGCGGCCGGCGCCGTGTTGTACAGGGTGATCGATTGCGGCCGGCGCCGTGTTGTACAGGGAGATCGATTGCGGCCGGCGCCGTGTTGTACAGGGAGATCGATTGCGGCCGGCGCCGTGTTGTACAGGGAGATCGATTGCGGCCGGCGCCGTGTTGTACAGGGTGATCGATTGCGGCCGGCGCCGTGTTGTACAGGGAGATCGATTGCGGCCGGCGCCGTGTTGTACAGGGCGATCGATTGCGGCCGGCGCCGTGTTGTACAGGGTGATCGATTGCGGACGGCGCTGTGTTGTACAGGGTGACCGATTGCGGCCGGCGCCGTGTTGTACAGGGCGACTGATTGTGGACGGCGCCGTGTTGTACAGGGAGATCGATTGCGGCCGGCGCCGTGTTGTACAGGGTGATCGATTGCGGCCGGTGCCGTGTTGTGCAGGGCGATCGATTGCGGCCGGCGCCGTGTTGTACAGGGTGACCGATTGCGGCCGGCGCCGTGTTGTACAGGGCGACTGATTGCGGCCGGCGCCGTGTTGTACAGGGCGACTGATTGCGGCCGGCGCCGTGTTGTACAGGGTGATCGATTGCGGCCGGCGCCGTGTTGTACAGGGTGATCGATTGCAGCCGGCGCCGTGTTGTACAGGGCGACTGATTGCGGCCGGCGCCGTGTTGTACAGGGTGATCGATTGCGGCCGGCGCCGTGTTGTACAGGGTGATCGATTGCAGCCGGCGCCGTGTTGTACAGGGCGACTGATTGCGGCCGGCTCCGTGTTGTACAGGGCGACCGATTGCGGCCGGTGCCGTGTTGTACTGGGCGGCCGATTGCGGCCGGCGCCGTGTTGTACAGGGCGACCGATTGCGGCCGGCGCCGTGTTGTACAGGGTGATCGATTGCGGACGGCCCCGTGTTGTACAGGGCGGCCGATTGCGGCCGGCGCCGTGTTGTACAGGGCGATCGATTGTGGCCGGCACCGTGTTGTACAGGGCGACCGATTGCGGCCGGCGCCGTGTTGTACAGAGGGACCGATTGCGGCCGGCGCCGTGTTGTACAGGGCGATCGATTGCTGCCGGCGCCGTGTTGTACAGGGTGATCGATTGCGTCCGGCGCCGTGTTGTACAGGGCGATCGATTGCTGCCGGCGCCGTGATGTACAGGGCGACCGATTGCGGCCGGCGCCGTGTTGTACAGGGTGACCGATTGCGGCCGGCGCCGTGATGTACAGGGCGGCCGATTGCGGCCGGCGCCGTGTTGTACAGGGTGACCGATTGCGGCCGGCGCCGTGTTGTACAGGGTGATCGATTGCGGCCGGCGCCATGTTGTACAGGGCGACTGATTGCGGCCGGCGCCGTGTTGTACAGGGTGATCGATTGCTGCCGGCGCCGTGTTGTACAGGGTGATCGATTGCGGCCGGCGCCATGTTGTACAGGGCGACTGATTGCGGCCGGCGCCGTGTTGTACAGGTCGACCGATTGCGGCCGGCGCCGTGTTGTACAGAGGGACCGATTGCGGCCGGCGCCGTGTTGTACAGGGCGACCGATTGCGGCCGGCGCCGTGTTGTACAGAGGGACCGATTGCGGCCGGCGACGTGTTGTACAGGGCGGCCGATTGCGGCCGGCGCCGTGTTGTACAGAGGGACCGATTGCGGCCGGCGACGTGTTGTACAGGGCGGCCGATTGCGGCCGGCGCCGTGTTGTACAGGGTGATCGATTGCGGCCGGCGCCGTGTTGTACAGGGTGATCGATTGCGGCCGGCGCCGTGTTGTACAGGGCGACCGATTGCGGCCGGCGCCGTGTTGTACAGGGCGGCCGATTGCGGCCGGCGCCGTGTTGTGCAGGGTGATCGATTGCGGCCGGCGCCGTGTTGTACAGGGTGATCGATTGCGGCCGGCGCCGTGTTGTACAGGGTGATCGATTGCGGCCGGCGCCGTGTTGTACAGGGTGATCGATTGCGGCCGGCGCCGTGTTGTACAGGGTGATCGATTGCGGCCGGCGCCGTGTTGTACAGGGTGATCGATTGCGGCCGGCGACGTGTTGTACAGGGCGACCGATTGCGGCCGGCGCCGTGTTGTACAGAGGGACCGATTGCGGCCGGCCCCGTGTTGTACAGGGCGGCCGATTGTGGCCGGCGCCGTGTTGTACAGGGTGATCGATTGCGGCCGGCGCCGTGTTGTACAGGGCGATCGATTGCGGCCGGCGCCGTGTTGTACAGGGCGACCGATTGCGGCCGGCGCCGTGTTGTACAGGGCGACCGATTGCGGCCGGCGCCGTGTTGTACAGGGCGGCCGATTGCGGCCGGCGCCGTGTTGTACAGGGCGATCGATTGCGGCCGGCGCCGTGTTGTACAGGGCGACCGATTGCGGCCGGCGCCGTGTTGTACAGGGCGACCGATTGCGGCCGGCGCCGTGTTGTACAGGGCGACCGATTGCGGCCGGCGCCGTGTTGTACAGGGTGATCGATTGCGGCCGGCGCCGTGTTGTACAGGGTGATCGATTGCGGTCGGCGCCGTGTTGTACAGGGTGATCGATTGCGGCCGGCGCCGTGTTGTACAGGGTGATCCATTGCGGCCGGCGCCGTGTTGTACAGGGTGATCGATTGCGGCCGGCGCCGTGTTGTACAGGGCGGCCGATTGTGGCCGGCGCCGTGTTGTACAGGGTGATCCATTGCGGCCGGCGCCGTGTTGTACAGGGCGGGCGATCGATTCTGGCCGGCGCCGTGTTGTACAGGGCGATCGATTGCGGCCGGCGCCGTGTTGTACAGGGCGGCCGATTGCGGCCGGCGCCGTGTTGTGCAGGGTGATCGATTGCGGCCGGCGCCATGTTGTACAGGGCGGGCGATCGATTCTGGCCGGCGCCGTGTTGTACAGGGCGATCGATTGCGGCCGGCGCCGTGTTGTACAGGGCGATCGATTGCGGCCGGCGCCGTGTTGTACAGAGGGACCGATTGCGGCCGGCCCCGTGTTGTACAGGGCGGCCGATTGTGGCCGGCGCCGTGTTGTACAGGGTGATCCATTGCGGCCGGCGCCGTGTTGTACAGGGTGATCGATTGCGGCCGGCGCCGTGTTGTACAGGGTGATCGATTGCGGCCGGCGCCGTGTTGTACAGGGCGGCCGATTGCGGCCGGCGCCGTGTTGTACAGGGAGATCGATTGCGGCCGGCGCCGTGTTGTACAGGGTGATCGATTGCGGCCGGCGCCGTGTTGTACAGGGCGGCCGATTGCGGCCGGCGCCGTGTTGTACAGGGAGATCGATTGCGGCCGGCGCCGTGTTGTACAGGGCGATCGATTGCGGCCGGTGCCGTGTTGTACAGGGCGGCCGATTGCGGCCGGCGCCGTGTTGTACAGGGTGATCGATTGCGGCCGGCGCCGTGTTGTACAGGGTGATCGATTGCGGCTGGCGCCGTGTTGTACAGGGCGACCGATTGCGGCTGGCGCCGTGTTGTACAGGGTGATCGATTGCGGCTGGCGCCGTGTTGTACAGGGTGGCCGATTGTGGCCGGCGCCGTGTTGTACAGGGTGGCCGATTGTGGCCGGCGCCGTGCTGTACAGGGCGACCGATTGCGGCCGGCGCCGTGTTGTACAGGGTGATCGATTGCGGCTGGCGCCGTGTTGTACAGGGCGACCGATTGCGGCCGGCGCCGTGTTGTACAGGGCGGCCGATTGTGGCCGGCGCCGTGTTGTACAGGGCGATCGATTGCGGCCGGCGCCGTGTTGTACAGGGCGATCGATTGCGGCTGGCGCCGTGTTGTACAGAGTGATCGATTGCGGCTGGCGCCGTGTTGTACAGGGCGATCGATTGCGGCTGGCGCCGTGTTGTACAGGGCGATCGATTGCGGCCGGCGCCGTGTTGTACAGGGCGATCGATTGCGGCCGGCGCCGTGTTGTACAGGGCGGCCGATTGCGGCCGGCGCCGTGTTGTACAGGGCGATCGATTGCGGCCGGCGCCGTGTTGTACAGGGCAGCCGATTGCGGCCGGCACCGTGTTGTACAGGGTGATCGATTGCGGCCGGCACCGTGTTGTACAGGGTGATCGATTGCGGACGGCGCCGTGTTGTACAGGGTGATCGATTGCGGCCGGCGCCGTGTTGTACAGGGTGATCGATTGCGGCCGGCGCCGTGTTGTACAGGGAGATCGATTGCGGCCGGCGCCGTGTTGTACAGGGAGATCGATTGCGGCCGGCGCCGTGTTGTACAGGGTGATCGATTGCGGCCGGCGCCGTGTTGTACAGGGAGATCGATTGCGGCCGGCGCCGTGTTGTACAGGGAGATCGATTGCGGCCGGCGCCGTGTTGTACAGGGAGATCGATTGCGGCCGGCGCCGTGTTGTACAGGGTGATCGATTGCGGCCGGCGCCGTGTTGTACAGGGAGATCGATTGCGGCCGGCGCCGTGTTGTACAGGGCGATCGATTGCGGCCGGCGCCGTGTTGTACAGGGTGATCGATTGCGGACGGCGCCGTGTTGTACAGGGAGATCGATTGCGGCCGGCGCCGTGTTGTACAGGGTGATCGATTGCGGCCGGCGCTGTGTTGTACAGGGTGATCGATTGCGGACGGCGCCGTGTTGTACAGGGTGACCGATTGCGGCCGGCGCCGTGTTGCACAGGGCGATCGATTGCGGCCGGCGCCGTGTTGTACAGGGTGATCGATTGCGTCCGGCGCCGTGTTGTACAGGGCGATCGATTGCTGCCGGCGCCGTGATGTACAGGGCGACCGATTGCGGCCGGCGCCGTGTTGTACAGGGTGACCGATTGCGGCCGGCGCCGTGATGTACAGGGCGGCCGATTGCGGCCGGCGCCGTGTTGTACAGGGTGACCGATTGCGGCCGGCGCCGTGTTGTACAGGGTGATCGATTGCGGCCGGCGCCATGTTGTACAGGGCGACTGATTGCGGCCGGCGCCGTGTTGTACAGGGTGATCGATTGCTGCCGGCGCCGTGTTGTACAGGGTGATCGATTGCGGCCGGCGCCATGTTGTACAGGGCGACTGATTGCGGCCGGCGCCGTGTTGTACAGGTCGACCGATTGCGGCCGGCGCCGTGTTGTACAGAGGGACCGATTGCGGCCGGCGCCGTGTTGTACAGGGCGACCGATTGCGGCCGGCGCCGTGTTGTACAGAGGGACCGATTGCGGCCGGCGACGTGTTGTACAGGGCGGCCGATTGCGGCCGGCGCCGTGTTGTACAGAGGGACCGATTGCGGCCGGCGACGTGTTGTACAGGGCGGCCGATTGCGGCCGGCGCCGTGTTGTACAGGGTGATCGATTGCGGCCGGCGCCGTGTTGTACAGGGTGATCGATTGCGGCCGGCGCCGTGTTGTACAGGGCGACCGATTGCGGCCGGCGCCGTGTTGTACAGGGCGGCCGATTGCGGCCGGCGCCGTGTTGTGCAGGGTGATCGATTGCGGCCGGCGCCGTGTTGTACAGGGTGATCGATTGCGGCCGGCGCCGTGTTGTACAGGGTGATCGATTGCGGCCGGCGCCGTGTTGTACAGGGCGACCGATTGCGGCCGGCGCCGTGTTGTACAGGGTGATCGATTGCGGCCGGCGACGTGTTGTACAGGGCGACCGATTGCGGCCGGCGCCGTGTTGTACAGAGGGACCGATTGCGGCCGGCCCCGTGTTGTACAGGGCGGCCGATTGTGGCCGGCGCCGTGTTGTACAGGGTGATCGATTGCGGCCGGCGCCGTGTTGTACAGGGCGATCGATTGCGGCCGGCGCCGTGTTGTACAGGGCGACCGATTGCGGCCGGCGCCGTGTTGTACAGGGCGACCGATTGCGGCCGGCGCCGTGTTGTACAGGGCGGCCGATTGCGGCCGGCGCCGTGTTGTACAGGGCGATCGATTGCGGCCGGCGCCGTGTTGTACAGGGCGACCGATTGCGGCCGGCGCCGTGTTGTACAGGGCGACCGATTGCGGCCGGCGCCGTGTTGTACAGGGCGACCGATTGCGGCCGGCGCCGTGTTGTACAGGGTGATCGATTGCGGCCGGCGCCGTGTTGTACAGGGTGATCGATTGCGGTCGGCGCCGTGTTGTACAGGGTGATCGATTGCGGCCGGCGCCGTGTTGTACAGGGTGATCCATTGCGGCCGGCGCCGTGTTGTACAGGGTGATCGATTGCGGCCGGCGCCGTGTTGTACAGGGCGGCCGATTGTGGCCGGCGCCGTGTTGTACAGGGTGATCCATTGCGGCCGGCGCCGTGTTGTACAGGGCGGGCGATCGATTCTGGCCGGCGCCGTGTTGTACAGGGCGATCGATTGCGGCCGGCGCCGTGTTGTACAGGGCGGCCGATTGCGGCCGGCGCCGTGTTGTGCAGGGTGATCGATTGCGGCCGGCGCCGTGTTGTACAGGGCGGGCGATCGATTCTGGCCGGCGCCGTGTTGTACAGGGCGATCGATTGCGGCCGGCGCCGTGTTGTACAGGGCGATCGATTGCGGCCGGCGCCGTGTTGTACAGAGGGACCGATTGCGGCCGGCCCCGTGTTGTACAGGGCGGCCGATTGTGGCCGGCGCCGTGTTGTACAGGGTGATCCATTGCGGCCGGCGCCGTGTTGTACAGGGTGATCGATTGCGGCCGGCGCCGTGTTGTACAGGGTGATCGATTGCGGCCGGCGCCGTGTTGTACAGGGCGGCCGATTGCGGCCGGCGCCGTGTTGTACAGGGAGATCGATTGCGGCCGGCGCCGTGTTGTACAGGGTGATCGATTGCGGCCGGCGCCGTGTTGTACAGGGCGGCCGATTGCGGCCGGCGCCGTGTTGTACAGGGAGATCGATTGCGGCCGGCGCCGTGTTGTACAGGGCGATCGATTGCGGCCGGTGCCGTGTTGTACAGGGCGGCCGATTGCGGCCGGCGCCGTGTTGTACAGGGTGATCGATTGCGGCCGGCGCCGTGTTGTACAGGGTGATCGATTGCGGCTGGCGCCGTGTTGTACAGGGCGACCGATTGCGGCTGGCGCCGTGTTGTACAGGGTGATCGATTGCGGCTGGCGCCGTGTTGTACAGGGTGGCCGATTGTGGCCGGCGCCGTGTTGTACAGGGTGGCCGATTGTGGCCGGCGCCGTGCTGTACAGGGCGACCGATTGCGGCCGGCGCCGTGTTGTACAGGGTGATCGATTGCGGCTGGCGCCGTGTTGTACAGGGCGACCGATTGCGGCCGGCGCCGTGTTGTACAGGGCGGCCGATTGTGGCCGGCGCCGTGTTGTACAGGGCGATCGATTGCGGCCGGCGCCGTGTTGTACAGGGCGATCGATTGCGGCTGGCGCCGTGTTGTACAGAGTGATCGATTGCGGCTGGCGCCGTGTTGTACAGGGCGATCGATTGCGGCTGGCGCCGTGTTGTACAGGGCGATCGATTGCGGCCGGCGCCGTGTTGTACAGGGCGATCGATTGCGGCCGGCGCCGTGTTGTACAGGGCGGCCGATTGCGGCCGGCGCCGTGTTGTACAGGGCGATCGATTGCGGCCGGCGCCGTGTTGTACAGGGCAGCCGATTGCGGCCGGCACCGTGTTGTACAGGGTGATCGATTGCGGCCGGCACCGTGTTGTACAGGGTGATCGATTGCGGACGGCGCCGTGTTGTACAGGGTGATCGATTGCGGCCGGCGCCGTGTTGTACAGGGTGATCGATTGCGGCCGGCGCCGTGTTGTACAGGGAGATCGATTGCGGCCGGCGCCGTGTTGTACAGGGAGATCGATTGCGGCCGGCGCCGTGTTGTACAGGGTGATCGATTGCGGCCGGCGCCGTGTTGTACAGGGAGATCGATTGCGGCCGGCGCCGTGTTGTACAGGGAGATCGATTGCGGCCGGCGCCGTGTTGTACAGGGAGATCGATTGCGGCCGGCGCCGTGTTGTACAGGGTGATCGATTGCGGCCGGCGCCGTGTTGTACAGGGAGATCGATTGCGGCCGGCGCCGTGTTGTACAGGGCGATCGATTGCGGCCGGCGCCGTGTTGTACAGGGTGATCGATTGCGGACGGCGCCGTGTTGTACAGGGAGATCGATTGCGGCCGGCGCCGTGTTGTACAGGGTGATCGATTGCGGCCGGCGCTGTGTTGTACAGGGTGATCGATTGCGGACGGCGCCGTGTTGTACAGGGTGACCGATTGCGGCCGGCGCCGTGTTGCACAGGGCGATCGATTGCGGCCGGCGCCGTGTTGTACAGGGTGACCGATTGCGGCCGGCGCCGTGTTGTACAGGGCGACTGATTGCGGCCGGCGCCGTGTTGTACAGGGCGACCGATTGCGGCCGGCGCCGTGTTGTACAGGGCGACTGATTGCGGCCGGCGCCGTGTTGTACAGGGCGACTGATTGCAGCCGGCGCCGTGTTGTACAGGGCGACTGATTGCGGCCGGCGCCGTGTTGTACAGGGCGACTGATTGCAGCCGGCGCCGTGTTGTACAGGGCGACTGATTGCAGCCGGCGCCGTGTTGTACAGGGCGACTGATTGCGGCCGGCGCCGTGTTGTACAGGGCGGCCGATTGCAGCCGGCGCCGTGTTGTACAGGGCGACTGATTGCGGCCGGCGCCGTGTTGTACAGAGTGACCGATTGCGGCCGGCGCCGTGTTGTACAGGGCGACCGATTGCGGCCGGCGCCGTGTTGTACAGGGTGATCGATTGCGGCCGGCGCCGTGTTGTACAGGGTGATCGATTGCAGCCGGCGCCGTGTTGTACAGGGCGACTGATTGCGGCCGGCGCCGTGTTGTACAGGGCGACCGATTGCGGCCGGTGCCGTGTTGTACAGGGTGATCGATTGCGGCCGGCGCCGTGTTGTACATGGTGAACGATTGCGGCCGGCACCGTGTTGTACAGGGTGATCGATTGCGGCCGGCGCCGTGTTGTACAGGGCGGCCGATTGCGGCCGGCGCCGTGTTGTACAGGGCGACCGATTGCGGCCGGCGCCGTGTTGTACAGGGTGATCGATTGCGGACGGCCCCGTGTTGTACAGGGCGGCCGATTGCGGCCGGCGCCGTGTTGTACAGGGCGATCGATTGCGGCCGGCGCCGTGTTGTACAGAGGGACCGATTGCGGCCGGCGCCGTGTTGTACAGGTCGACCGATTGCGGCCGGCGCCGTGTTGTTCAGGGCGACCGATTGCGGCCGGTGCCGTGTTGTACAGGGTGATCGATTGCGGCCGGCGCCGTGTTGTACAGGGCGACCGATTGCGGCCGGCGCCGTGTTGTACAGAGGGACCGATTGCGGCCGGCGCCGTGTTGTACAGGGCGACCGATTGCGGCCGGCGCCGTGTTGTACAGAGGGACCGATTGCGGCCGGCGCCGTGTTGTACAGGGTGATCGATTGCGGCCGGCGCCGTGTTGTACAGAGGGACCGATTGCGGCCGGCCCCGTGTTGTACAGGGCGGCCGATTGTGGCCGGCGCCGTGTTGTACAGGGTGATCCATTGCGGCCGGCGCCGTGTTGTACAGGGTGATCGATTGCGGCCGGCGCCGTGTTGTACAGGGCGGCCGATTGCGGCCGGCGCCGTGTTGTACAGGGTGATCGATTGCGGCCGGCGCCGTGTTGTACAGAGCGATCGATTGCGGCCGGCGCCGTGTTGTACAGGGTGATCGATTGCGGCCGGCGCCGTGTTGTACAGGGCGGCCGATTGCGGCCGGCGCCGTGTTGTACAGGGTGATCGATTGTGGCCGGCGCCGTGTTGTACAGGGTGATCGATTGTGGCCGGCGCCGTGTTGAACAGGGCGATCGATTGCGGCCGGCGCCGTGTTGTACAGGGCGATCGATTGCGGCCGGCGCCGTGTTGTACAGGGTGATCGATTGCGGCCGGCGCCGTGTTGTACAGGGTGATCGATTGCGGCCGGCGCCGTGTTGTACAGGGTAATCGATTGCGGCCGGCGCCGTGTTGTACAGGGTGATCGATTGTGGCCGGCGCCGTGTTGTACAGGGCGACCGATTGCGGCCGGCCCCGTGTTGTACAGGGCGGCCGATTGTGGCCGGCGCCGTGTTGTACAGGGTGATCGATTGCGGCTGGCGCCGTGTTGTACAGGGTGATCGATTGTGGCCGGCGCCGTGTTGTGCAGGGTGATCGATTGCGGACGGCACCGTGTTGTACAGGGTGATCGATTGCGGCCGGCGCCGTGTTGTACAGAGTGATCGATTGCGGCCGGCGCCGTGTTGTACAGGGTGATCGATTGCGGACGGCACCGTGTTGTACAGGGTGATCGATTGCGGCCGGCGCCGTGTTGTACAGAGTGATCGATTGCGGCCGGCGCCGTGTTGTGCAGGGTGATCGATTGCGGACGGCACCGTGTTGTACAGGGTGATCGATTGCGGCCGGCGCCGTGTTGTACAGAGTGATCGATTGCGGCCGGCGCCGCGTTGTGCAGGGTGATCGATTGTGGCCGGCACCGTGTTGTACAGGGCGACCGATTGCGGCCGGCGCCGTGTTGTACAGGGTGATCGATTGCGGCCGGCGCCGTGTTGTACAGAGTGATCGATTGCGGCCGGCACCGTGTTGTACAGGGTGATCGATTGCGGCCGGCACCGTGTTGTACAGGGCGATCGATTGCGGCCGGCGCCGCGTTGTGCAGGGTGATCGATTGCGGCCGGCGCCGTGTTGTACAGGGTGATCGATTGTGGCCGGCGCCGTGTTGTACAGAGTGATCGATTGTGGCCGGCACCGTGTTGTACAGGGTGATCGATTGCGGCCGGCGCCGTGTTGTACAGGGCGGCCGATTGCGGCCGGCGCCGTGTTGTACAGGGCGGCCGATTGCGGCCGGCGCCGTGTTGTACAGGGTGATCGATTGCGGCCGGCGCCGTGTTGTACAGGGCGATCGATTGCGGCCGGCGCCGTGTTGTACAGGGCGGCCGATTGCGGCCGCGCCGTGTTGTACAGGGCGACCGATTGCGGCCGGCGCCGTGTTGTACAGGGTGATCGATTGCGGCCGGCGCCGTGTTGTACAGGGTGATCGATTGCGGCCGGCGCCGTGTTGTACAGGGTGATCGATTGCGGCCGGCGCCGTGTTGTACAGGGTGATCGATTGCGGTCGGCGCCGTGTTGTACAGGGTGATCGATTTCGGCCGGCGCCGTGTTGTACAGGGAGATCGATTGCGGTCGGCGCCGTGTTGTACAGGGAGATCGATTGCGGTCGGCGCCGTGTTGTACAGGGTGATCGATTGCGGTCGGCGCCGTGTTGTACAGGGAGATCGATTGCGGCCGGCGCCGTGTTGTACAGGGTGATCGATTGCGGTCGGCGCCGTGTTGTACAGGGTGATCGATTGCGGCCGGCGCCGTGTTGTATAGGGTGATCGATTGCGGCCGGCGCCGTGTTGTACAGGGCGGCCGATTGCGGCCGGCGCCGTGTTGTACAGGGTGACTGATTGCGGCCGGCGCCGTGTTGTACAGGGTGATCGATTGCGGCCGGCGTCGTGTTGTACAGGGCGGCTGATTGCGGCCCGTGCCGTGTTGTACAGGGTGACCGATTGCGGCCGGCGTCGTGTTGTACAGGGTGACTGATTGCGGCCGGCTCCGTGTTGTACAGGGCGGCTGATTGCGGCCCGTGCCGTGTTGTACAGGGAGATCGATTGCGGCCGGCGTCGTGTTGTACAGGGTGACTGATTGCGGCCGGCTCCGTGTTGTACAGGGCGGCTGATTGCGGCCCGTGCCGTGTTGTACAGGGTGACCGATTGCGGCCGGCGTCGTGTTGTACAGGGTGACTGATTGCGGCCGGCTCCGTGTTGTACAGGGCGGCCGATTGTGGCCGGCGCCGTGTTGTACAGGGCGACCGATTGCGGCCGGCGCCGTGTTGTACAGGGCGGCCGATTGCGGCCGGCGCCGTGTTGTACAGGGCAACCGATTGCGGCCGGCGCCGTGTTGTACAGGGTGATCGATTGCGGCCGGCGCCGTGTTGTACAGGGTGATCGATTGCGGCCGGCGCCGTGATGTACAGGGCGACCGATTGCAGCCGGTGCCGTGTTGTACAGGGCGACCGATTGCGGCCGGCGCCGTGTTGTACAGGGCGACCGATTGCGGCCGGCGCCGTGTTGTACAGGGCGGCCGATTGCAGCCGGTGCCGTGTTGTACAGCGCGATCGATTGCAGCCGGTGCCGTGTTGTACAGGGTGATCGTTTGCGGTCGGCGCCGTGTTGTACAGCGCGATCGATTGCGGCCGGCGCCGTGTTGTACAGGGCGGCCGATTGCAGCCGGCGCCGTGTTGTACAGCGCGATCGATTGCGGCCGGCGCCGTGTTGTACAGGGCGGCCGATTGCAGCCGGCGCCGTGTTGTACAGGGCGGCCGATTGCGGCCGGCGCCGTGTTGTACAGGGTGATCGATTGCGGCCGGCGCCGTGTTGTACAGGGTGACTGATTGCGGCCGGCGCCGTGTTGTACAGGGTGATCGATTGCGGCCGGCGCCGTGTTGTACAGGGTGATCGATTGCGGCCGGCGCCGTGTTGTACAGGGCGGGAGATTGCGGCCGGCGCCGTGTTGTACAGGGCGACCGATTGCGGCCGGCGCCGTGTTGTACAGGGCGGCCGATTGCGGCCGGCGCCGTGTTGTACAGGGCGATCGATTGCGGCCGGCGCCGTGTTGTACAGGGCGGCCGATTGCGGCCGGCGCCGTGTTGTACAGGGCGACCGATTGCGGCCGGCGCCGTGTTGTACAGGGCGGCCGATTGCGGCCGGCGCCATGTTGTACAGGGCGACCGATTGCGGCCGGCGCCGTGTTGTACAGGGCGGGAGATTGCGGCCGGCGCCGTGTTGTACAGGGTGATCGATTGCGGTCGGCGCCGTGTTGTACAGGGCGACCGATTGCGGCCGGCGCCGTGTTGTACAGGGCGACCGATTGCGGCCGGCGCCATGTTGTACAGGGCGACCGATTGCGGCCGGCGCCGTGTTGTACAGGGCGGGAGATTGCGGCCGGCGCCGTGTTGTACAGGGTGATCGATTGCGGCCGGTGCCGTGTTGTACAGGGTGATCGATTGCGGTCGGCGCCGTGTTGTACAGGGCGACCGATTGCGGCCGGCGCCGTGTTGTACAGGGCGACCGATTGCGGCCGGCGCCGTGTTGTACAGGGTGATCGATTGCGGCCGGCGCCGTGTTGTACAGGGTGACCGATTGCGGCCGGCGCCGTGTTGTACAGGGTGATCGATTGCGGCCGGCGCCATGTTGTACAGGGCGACCGATTGCGGCCGGCGCCGTGTTGTACAGGGTGATCGATTGCGGCCGGCGCCGTGTTGTACAGGGCGACCGATTGCGGCCGGCGCCGTGTTGTACAGGGCGGCCGATTGCGGCCGGCGCCGTGTTGTACAGGGCGGCCGATTGCGGCCGGCGCCGTGTTGTACAGGGTGATCGATTGCGGCCGGCGCCGTGTTGTACAGGGCGACCGATTGCGGCCGGCGCCGTGTTGTACAGGGCGGCCGATTGCGGCCGGCGCCGTGTTGTACAGGGCGATCGATTGCAGCCGGCGCCGTGTTGTACAGGGTGATCGATTGCGGCCGGCGCCGTGTTGTACAGGGCGACCGATTGCGGCCGGCGCCGTGTTGTACAGGGCGACCGATTGCGGCCGGCGCCGTGTTGTACAGGGCGACCGATTGCGGCCGGCGCCGTGTTGTACAGGGCGACCGATTGCGGCCGGCGCCGTGTTGTACAGGGCGACCGATTGCGGCCGGCGCCGTGTTGTACAGGGTGATCGATTGCAGCCGGCGCCGTGTTGTACAGGGTGATCGATTGCGGCCGGCGCCGTGTTGTACAGGGCGACCGATTGCGGCCGGCGCCGTGTTGTACAGGGCGGCCGATTGCGGCCGGCGCCGTGTTGTACAGGGCGACCGATTGCGGCCGGCGCCGTGTTGTACAGGGCGACCGATTGCGGCCGGCGCCGTGTTGTACAGGGCGACCGATTGCGGCCGGCGCCGTGTTGTACAGGGCGACCGATTGCGGCCGGCGCCGTGTTGTACAGGGCGACCGATTGCGGCCGGCGCCGTGTTGTACAGGGCGGCCGATTGCGGCCGGCGCCGTGTTGTACAGGGCGGCCGATTGCGGCCGGCGCCGTGTTGTACAGGGCGACCGATTGCGGCCGGCGCCGTGTTGTACAGGGTGATCGATTGCGGCCGGCGCCGTGTTGTACAGGGCGGCCGATTGCGGCCGGCGCCGTGTTGTACAGGGCGACCGATTGCGGCCGGCGCCGTGTTGTACAGGGTGATCGATTGCGGCCGGCGCCGTGTTGTACAGGGCGACCGATTGCGGCCGGCGCCGTGTTGTACAGGGTGATCGATTGCGGCCGGCGCCGTGTTGTACAGGGTGATCGATTGCGGCCGGCGCCGTGTTGTACAGGGCGGCCGATTGCGGCCGGCGCCGTGTTGTACAGGGCGACCGATTGCGGCCGGCGCCGTGTTGTACAGGGTGATCGATTGCGGCCGGCGCCGTGTTGTACAGGGCGGCCGATTGCGGCCGGCGCCGTGTTGTACAGGGCGACCGATTGCGGCCGGCGCCGTGTTGTACAGGGCGGCCGATTGCGGCCGGCGCCGTGTTGTACAGGGCGACCGATTGCGGCCAGCGCCGTGTTGTACAGGGCGACCGATTGCGGCCGGCGCCGTGTTGTACAGGGCGGCCGATTGCGGCCGGCGCCGTGTTGTACAGGGCGACCGATTGCGGCCGGCGCCGTGTTGTACAGGGTGATCGATTGCGGCCGGCGCCGTGTTGTACAGGGTGATCGATTGCGGCCGGCGCCGTGTTGTACAGGGCGGCCGATTGCGGCCGGCGCCGTGTTGTACAGGGCGACCGATTGCGGCCGGCGCCATGTTGTACAGGGTGATCGATTGCGGCCGGCGCCGTGTTGTACAGGGCGGCCGATTGCGGCCGGCGCCGTGTTGTACAGGGTGATCGATTGCGGCCGGCGCCGTGTTGTACAGGGTGATCGATTGCGGCCGGCGCCGTGTTGTACAGGGTGATCGATTGCGGCCGGCGCCGTGTTGTACAGGGCGATCGATTGCGGCCGGCGCCGTGTTGTACAGGGCGGCCGATTGCGGCCGGCGCCGTGTTGTACAGGGCGACCGATTGCGGCCGGCGCCGTGTTGTACAGGGCGGCCGATTGCGGCCGGCGCCATGTTGTACAGGGCGACCGATTGCGGCCGGCGCCGTGTTGTACAGGGCGACCGATTGGTGCCGGCGCCGTGTTGTACAGGGCGACCGATTGCGGCCGGCGCCGTGTTGTACAGGGTGATCGATTGCGGCCGGCGCCGTGTTGTACAGGGCGACCGATCGCGGCCGGCGCCGTGTTGTACAGGGCGACCGATTGCGGCCGGCGCCGTGTTGTACAGGGCGGCCGATTGCGGCCAGCGCCGTGTTGTACAGGGCGACCGATTGCGGCCGGCGCCGTGTTGTACAGGGTGATCGATTGCGGCCGGCGCCGTGTTGTACAGGGCGACCGATTGCGGCCGGCGCCGTGTTGTACAGGGTGACCGATTGCGGCCGGCGCCGTGTTGTACAGGGCGACCGATTGCGGCCGGCGCCGTGTTGTACAGGGTGATCGATTGCGGCCGGCGCCGTGTTGTACAGGGCGACCGATTGCGGCCGGCGCCGTGTTGTACAGGGTGATCGATTGCGGCCGGCGCCGTGTTGTACAGGGCGACCGATTGCGGCCGGCGCCGTGTTGTACAGGGTGATCGATTGCGGCCGGCGCCGTGTTGTACAGGGCGACCGATTGCGGCCGGCGCCGTGTTGTACAGGGTGACCGATTGCGGCCGGCGCCGTGTTGTACAGGGTGATCGATTGCGGCCGGCGCCGTGTTGTACAGGGCGACCGATTGCGGCCGGCGCCGTGTTGTACAGGGCGACCGATTGCGGCCGGCGCCGTGTTGTACAGGGCGACCGATTGCGGCCGGCGCCGTGTTGTACAGGGCGACCGATTGCGGCCGGCGCCGTGTTGTACAGGGCGACCGATTGCGGCCGGCGCCGTGTTGTACAGGGCGACCGATTGCGGCCGGCGCCGTGTTGTACAGGGCGACCGATTGCGGCCGGCGCCGTGTTGTACAGGGTGATCGATTGCGGCCGGCGCCGTGTTGTACAGGGTGACCGATTGCGGCCGGCGCCGTGTTGTACAGGGTGATCGATTGCGGCCGGCGCCGTGTTGTACGGGGCGGCCGATTGCGGCCAGCGCCGTGTTGTACAGGGTGATCGATTGTGGCCGGCGCCGTGTTGTACGGGGCGGCCGATTGCGGCCGGCGCCGTGTTGTACAGGGTGATCGATTGCGGCCGGCGCCGTGTTGTACAGGGCGGCCGATTGCGGCCGGCGCCGTGTTGTACAGGGTGATCGATTGCGGCCGGCGCCGTGTTGTACAGGGCGGCCGATTGCGGCCGGCGCCGTGTTGTACAGGGTGATCGATTGCGGCCGGCGCCGTGTTGTACAGGGCGGGAGATTGCGGCCGGCGCCGTGTTGTACAGGGCGACCGATTGCGGCCGGCGCCGTGTTGTACAGGGTGATCGATTGCGGCCGGCGCCGTGTTGTACAGGGCGATCGATTGCGGCCGGCGCCGTGTTGTACAGGGCGGCCGATTGCGGCCGGCGCCGTGTTGTACAGGGCGACCGATTGCGGCCGGCGCCGTGTTGTACAGGGCGGCCGATTGCGGCCGGCGCCATGTTGTACAGGGCGACCGATTGCGGCCGGCGCCGTGTTGTACAGGGCGACCGATTGGTGCCGGCGCCGTCTTGTACAGGGCGACCGATTGCGGCCGGCGCCGTGTTGTACAGGGTGATCGATTGCGGCCGGCGCCGTGTTGTACAGGGCGACCGATTGCGGCCGGCGCCGTGTTGTACAGGGCGACCGATTGCGGCCGGCGCCGTGTTGTACTGGGTGATCGATTGCGGCCGGCGCCGTGTTGTACAGGGCGACCGATTGCGGCCGGCGCCGTGTTGTACAGGGCGACCGATTGCGGCCGGCGCCGTGTTGTACTGGGTGATCGATTGCGGCCGGCGCCGTGTTGTACAGGGCGACCGATTGCGGCCGGCGCCGTGTTGTACAGGGCGACCGATTGCGGCCGGCGCCGTGTTGTACAGGGCGGCCGATTGCGGCCAGCGCCGTGTTGTACAGGGCGACCGATTGCGGCCGGCGCCGTGTTGTACAGGGTGATCGATTGCGGCCGGCGCCGTGTTGTACAGGGCGACCGATTGCGGCCGGCGCCGTGTTGTACAGGGTGACCGATTGCGGCCGGCGCCGTGTTGTACAGGGCGACCGATTGCGGCCGGCGCCGTGTTGTACAGGGTGATCGATTGCGGCCGGCGCCGTGTTGTACAGGGCGACCGATTGCGGCCGGCGCCGTGTTGTACAGGGCGACCGATTGCGGCCGGCGCCGTGTTGTACAGGGCGATCGATTGCAGCCGGCGCCGTGTTGTACAGGGTGATCGATTGTGGCCGGCGCCGTGTTGTACAGGGTGATCGATTGCGGCCGGCGCCGTGTTGTACAGGGCGACCGATTGCGGCCGGCGCCGTGTTGTACAGGGTGACCGATTGCGGCCGGCGCCGTGTTGTACAGGGCGGCCGATTGCGGCCGGCGCCGTGTTGTACAGGGTGATCGATTGCGGCCGGCGCCGTGTTGTACAGTGCGGCCGATTGCGGCCGGCGCCGTGTTGTACAGAGGGACCGATTGCGGCCGGCGCCGTGTTGTACAGGGTGATCGATTGCGGCCGGCGCCGTGTTGTACAGGGAGATCGATTGCGGCCGGCGCCGTGTTGTACAGGGAGATCGATTGCGGCCGGCGCCGTGTTGTACAGGGTGATCGATTGCGGCCGGCGCCGTGTTGTACAGGGAGATCGATTGCGGCCGGCGCCGTGTTGTACAGGGCGATCGATTGCGGCCGGCGCCGTGTTGTACAGGGTGATCGATTGCGGACGGCGCCGTGTTGTACAGGGAGATCGATTGCGGCCGGCGCCGTGTTGTACAGGGTGATCGATTGCGGCCGGCGCTGTGTTGTACAGGGTGATCGATTGCGGACGGCGCCGTGTTGTACAGGGTGACCGATTGCGGCCGGCGCCGTGTTGCACAGGGCGATCGATTGCGGCCGGCGCCGTGTTGTACAGGGTGACCGATTGCGGCCGGCGCCGTGTTGTACAGGGCGACTGATTGCGGCCGGCGCCGTGTTGTACAGGGCGACCGATTGCGGCCGGCGCCGTGTTGTACAGGGCGACTGATTGCGGCCGGCGCCGTGTTGTACAGGGCGACTGATTGCAGCCGGCGCCGTGTTGTACAGGGCGACTGATTGCGGCCGGCGCCGTGTTGTACAGGGCGACTGATTGCAGCCGGCGCCGTGTTGTACAGGGCGACTGATTGCAGCCGGCGCCGTGTTGTACAGGGCGACTGATTGCGGCCGGCGCCGTGTTGTACAGGGCGACTGATTGCAGCCGGCGCCGTGTTGTACAGGGCGGCCGATTGCAGCCGGCGCCGTGTTGTACAGGGCGACTGATTGCGGCCGGCGCCGTGTTGTACAGGGCGACCGATTGCGGCCGGCGCCGTGTTGTACAGGGTGACCGATTGCGGCCGGCGCCGTGTTGTACAGGGCGACCGATTGCGGCCGGCGCCGTGTTGTACAGGGTGATCGATTGCGGCCGGCGCCGTGTTGTACAGGGTGATCGATTGCAGCCGGCGCCGTGTTGTACAGGGCGACTGATTGCGGCCGGCGCCGTGTTGTACAGGGCGACCGATTGCGGCCGGTGCCGTGTTGTACAGGGTGATCGATTGCGGCCGGCGCCGTGTTGTACATGGTGAACGATTGCGGCCGGCGCCGTGTTGTACAGGGTGATCGATTGCGGCCGGCGCCGTGTTGTACAGGGTGATCGATTGCGGCCGGCGCCGTGTTGTACAGGGCGGCCGATTGCGGCCGGCGCCGTGTTGTACAGGGCGACCGATTGCGGCCGGCGCCGTGTTGTACAGGGTGATCGATTGCGGACGGCCCCGTGTTGTACAGGGCGGCCGATTGCGGCCGGCGCCGTGTTGTACAGGGTGATCGATTGCGGCCGGCGCCGTGTTGTACAGGGCGATCGATTGCGGCCGGCGCCGTGTTGTACAGAGGGACCGATTGCGGCCGGCGCCGTGTTGTACAGGTCGACCGATTGCGGCCGGCGCCGTGTTGTACAGGGTGATCGATTGCGGCCGGCGCCGTGTTGTACAGGGCGACCGATTGCGGTCGGTGCCGTGTTGTACAGGGCGACCGATTGCGGCCGGCGCCGTGTTGTACAGAGGGACCGATTGCGGCCGGCGCCGTGTTGTACAGGGCGGCCGATTGCGGCCGGCGCCGTGTTGTACAGAGGGACCGATTGCGGCCGGCGCCGTGTTGTACAGGGCGGCTGATTGCGGCCGGCGCCGTGTTGTACAGAGGGACCGATTGCGGCCGGCGCCGTGTTGTACAGGGCGGCCGATTGCGGCCGGCGCCGTGTTGTACAGAGGGACCGATTGCGGCCGGCGCCGTGTTGTACAGGGCGACCGATTGCGGCCGGCGCCGTGTTGTACAGAGGGACCGATTGCGGCCGGCGCCGTGTTGTACAGAGGGACCGATTGCGGCCGGCGCCGTGTTGTACAGAGGGACCGATTGCGGCCGGCGCCGTGTTGTACAGGGCGGCTGATTGCGGCCGGCGCCGTGTTGTACAGGGTGATCGATTGCGGCCGGCGCCGTGTTGTACAGGGCGACCGATTGCGGCCGGCGCCGTGTTGTACAGGGCGACCGATTGCGGCCGGCGCCGTGTTGTACAGGGCGGCTGATTGCGGCCGGCGCCGTGTTGTACAGGGCGATCGATTGCGGCCGGCGCCGTGTTGTACAGGGCGACCGATTGCGGCCGGCGCCGTGTTGTACAGGGTGATCGATTGCGGCCGGCGCCGTGTTGTACAGGGCGATCGATTGCGGCCGGCGCCGTGTTGTACTGGGCGACCGATTGCGGCCGGCGCCGTGTTGTACAGGGCGACCGATTGCGGCCGGCGCCGTGTTGTACAGGGTGATCGATTGCGGCCGGCGCCGTGTTGTACAGGGAGATCGATTGCGGCCGGCGCCGTGTTGTACAGGGTGATCGATTGCGGCCGGCGCCGTGTTGTACAGGGTGATCGATTGCGGCCGGCGCCGTGTTGTACAGGGAGATCGATTGCGGCCGGCGCCGTGTTGTACAGGGTGATCGATTGCGGCCGGCGCCGTGTTGTACAGGGCGACCGATTGCGGCCGGCGCCGTGTTGTACAGGGTGATCGATTGCGGCCGGCGCCGTGTTGTACAGGGTGATCGATTGCGGCCGGCGCCGTGTTGTACAGGGTGATCGATTGCGGCCGGCGCCGTGTTGTACAGGGTGATCGATTGCGGCCGGCGCCGTGTTGTACAGAGGGACCGATTGCGGCCGGCCCCGTGTTGTACAGGGCGGCCGATTGTGGCCGGCGCCGTGTTGTACAGGGCGGCCGATTGCGGCCGGCGCCGTGTTGTACAGGGCGGCCGATTGCGGCCGGCGCCGTGTTGTACAGGGCGGCCGATTGCGGCCGGCGCCGTGTTGTACAGGGTGATCCATTGCGGCCGGCGCCGTGTTGTACAGGGTGATCGATTGCGGCCGGCGCCGTGTTGTACAGGGCGGCCGATTGCGGCCGGCGCCGTGTTGTACAGGGCGGCCGATTGCGGCCGGCGCCGTGTTGTACAGGGTGATCGATTGCGGCCGGCGCCGTGTTGTACAGAGCGATCGATTGCGGCCGGCGCCGTGTTGTACAGGGTGATCGATTGCGGCCGGCGCCGTGTTGTACAGGGCGGCCGATTGCGGCCGGCGCCGTGTTGTACAGGGTGATCGATTGCGGCCGGCGCCGTGTTGTACAGGGTGATCGATTGCGGCCGGCGCCGTGTTGTAAAGCGTGACTGATTGTGGCCGGTGCCGTGTTGTACAGGGCGGCCGATTGCGGCCGGCTCTGTGTTGTATAGGGCGGCCGATTGCGGCCGGCGCCGTGTTGTACAGTGTGATCGATTGCGGCCGGCGCCGTGTTGTACAGGGTGATCGATTGCGGCCGGCGCCGTGTTGTACAGGGCGGCCGATTGTGGCCGGCGCCGTGTTGTACAGGGCGGCCGATTGCGGCCGGCGCCGTGTTGTACAGGGCGACCGATTGCGGCCGGCGCCGTGTTGTACAGGGTGATCGATTGCAGCCGGCGCCGTGTTGTACAGGGTGATCGATTGCAGCCGGCGCCGTGTTGTACAGGGTGATCGATTGCAGCCGGCGCCGTGTTGTACAGGGCGACCGATTGCGGCCGGCGCCGTGTTGTACAGGGTGATCGATTGCGGCCGGCGCCGTGTTGTACAGGGTGATCGATTGCAGCCGGCGCCGTGTTGTACAGGGTGATCGATTGCAGCCGGCGCCGTGTTGTACAGGGTGATCGATTGCAGCCGGCGCCGTGTTGTACAGGGTGATCGATTGCGGTCGGCGCCGTGTTGTACAGGGTGATCGATTGCGGCCGGCACCGTGTTGTACAGGGTGATCGATTGCGGCCGGCGCCGTGTTGTACAGGGCGACCGATTGCGGCCGGCACCGTGTTGTACAGGGTGATCGATTGTGGCCGGCGCCGTGTTGTACAGGGTGATCGATTGTGGCCGGCGCCGTGTTGAACAGGGCGATCGATTGCGGCCGGCGCCGTGTTGTACAGGGCGATCGATTGCGGCCGGCGCCGTGTTGTACAGGGTGATCGATTGCGGCCGGCGCCGTGTTGTACAGGGTGATCGATTGCGGCCGGCGCCGTGTTGTACAGGGTGATCGATTGCGGCCGGCGCCGTGTTGTACAGGGTGATCGATTGTGGCCGGCGCCGTGTTGTACAGGGCGACCGATTGCGGCCGGCCCCGTGTTGTACAGGGCGGCCGATTGTGGCCGGCGCCGTGTTGTACAGGGTGATCGATTGCGGCCGGCGCCGTGTTGTACAGAGTGATCGATTGCGGCCGGCGCCGTGTTGTGCAGGGTGATCGATTGCGGACGGCACCGTGTTGTACAGGGTGATCGATTGCGGCCGGCGCCGTGTTGTACAGAGTGATCGATTGCGGCCGGCGCCGTGTTGTGCAGGGTGATCGATTGCGGACGGCACCGTGTTGTACAGGGTGATCGATTGCGGCCGGCGCCGTGTTGTACAGAGTGATCGATTGCGGCCGGCGCCGCGTTGTGCAGGGTGATCGATTGTGGCCGGCACCGTGTTGTACAGGGCGACCGATTGCGGCCGGCGCCGTGTTGTACAGGGCGACCGATTGCGGCCGGCGCCGTGTTGTACAGAGTGATCGATTGCGGCCGGCACCGTGTTGTACAGGGTGATCGATTGCGGCCGGCACCGTGTTGTACAGGGCGATCGATTGCGGCCGGCGCCGCGTTGTGCAGGGTGATCGATTGCGGCCGGCGCCGTGTTGTACAGGGTGATCGATTGTGGCCGGCGCCGTGTTGTACAGAGTGATCGATTGTGGCCGGCACCGTGTTGTACAGGGTGATCGATTGCGGCCGGCGCCGTGTTGTACAGGGCGGCCGATTGCGGCCGGCGCCGTGTTGTACAGGGCGGCCGATTGCGGCCGGCGCCGTGTTGTACAGGGTGATCGATTGCGGCCGGCGCCGTGTTGTACAGGGCGATCGATTGCGGCCGGCGCCGTGTTGTACAGGGCGGCCGATTGCGGCCGCGCCGTGTTGTACAGGGCGACCGATTGCGGCCGGCGCCGTGTTGTACAGGGTGATCGATTGCGGCCGGCGCCGTGTTGTACAGGGTGATCGATTGCGGCCGGCGCCGTGTTGTACAGGGTGATCGATTGCGGCCGGCGCCGTGTTGTACAGGGTGATCGATTGCGGCCAGCGCCGTGTTGTACAGGGTGATCGATTGTGGCCGGCGCCGTGTTGTACAGGGTGATCGATTTCGGCCGGCGCCGTGTTGTACAGGGAGATCGATTGCGGTCGGCGCCGTGTTGTACAGGGAGATCGATTGCGGTCGGCGCCGTGTTGTACAGGGTGATCGATTGCGGTCGGCGCCGTGTTGTACAGGGAGATCGATTGCGGCCGGCGCCGTGTTGTACAGGGTGATCGATTGCGGTCGGCGCCGTGTTGTACAGGGTGATCGATTGCGGCCGGCGCCGTGTTGTATAGGGTGATCGATTGCGGCCGGCGCCGTGTTGTACAGGGCGATCGATTGCGGACGGCGCCGTGTTGTACAGGGTGATCGATTGCGGCCGGCGCCGTGTTGTATAGGGTGATCGATTGCGGCCGGCGCCGTGTTGTACAGGGTGATCGATTGCGGACGGCGCCGTGTTGTACAGGGTGATCGATTGCGGCCGGCGCCGTGTTGTACAGGGTGATCGATTGCGGCCGGCGCCGTGTTGTACAGGGTGATATATTGCAGCCGGCGCCGTGTTGTACAGGGTGATCGATTGCGGCCGGCGCCGTGTTGTACAGGGCGGCTGATTGCGGCCCGTGCCGTGTTGTACAGGGTGACCGATTGCGGCCGGCGTCGTGTTGTACAGGGTGACTGATTGCGGCCGGCTCCGTGTTGTACAGGGCGGCCGATTGTGGCCGGCGCCGTGTTGTACAGGGCGACCGATTGCGGCCGGCGCCGTGTTGTACAGGGCGGCCGATTGCGGCCGGCGCCGTGTTGTACAGGGCAACCGATTGCGGCCGGCGCCGTGTTGTACAGGGTGATCGATTGCGGCCGGCGCCGTGTTGTACAGGGTGATCGATTGCGGCCGGCGCCGTGATGTACAGGGCGACCGATTGCAGCCGGTGCCGTGTTGTACAGCGCGATCGATTGCAGCCGGTGCCGTGTTGTACAGGGTGATCGTTTGCGGTCGGCGCCGTGTTGTACAGCGCGATCGATTGCGGCCGGCGCCGTGTTGTACAGGGCGGCCGATTGCAGCCGGCGCCGTGTTGTACAGCGCGATCGATTGCGGCCGGCGCCGTGTTGTACAGGGCGGCCGATTGCAGCCGGCGCCGTGTTGTACAGGGCGGCCGATTGCGGCCGGCGCCGTGTTGTACAGGGTGATCGATTGCGGCCGGCGCCGTGTTGTACAGGGTGACTGATTGCGGCCGGCGCCGTGTTGTACAGGGTGATCGATTGCGGCCGGCGCCGTGTTGTACAGGGTGATCGATTGCGGCCGGCGCCGTGTTGTACAGGGCGGGAGATTGCGGCCGGCGCCGTGTTGTACAGGGCGACCGATTGCGGCCGGCGCCGTGTTGTACAGGGCGGCCGATTGCGGCCGGCGCCGTGTTGTACAGGGCGATCGATTGCGGCCGGCGCCGTGTTGTACAGGGTGACTGATTGCGGCCGGCGCCGTGTTGTACAGGGCGACCGATTGCGGCCGGCGCCGTGTTGTACAGGGCGGCCGATTGCGGCCGGCGCCATGTTGTACAGGGCGACCGATTGCGGCCGGCGCCGTGTTGTACAGGGCGGGAGATTGCGGCCGGCGCCGTGTTGTACAGGGCGACCGATTGCGGCCGGCGCCGTGTTGTACAGGGCGACCGATTGCGGCCGGCGCCGTGTTGTACAGGGTGATCGATTGCGGCCGGCGCCGTGTTGTACAGGGTGACCGATTGCGGCCGGCGCCGTGTTGTACAGGGTGATCGATTGCGGCCGGCGCCATGTTGTACAGGGCGACCGATTGCGGCCGGCGCCGTGTTGTACAGGGTGATCGATTGCGGCCGGCGCCGTGTTGTACAGGGCGACCGATTGCGGCCGGCGCCGTGTTGTACAGGGCGGCCGATTGCGGCCGGCGCCGTGTTGTACAGGGCGGCCGATTGCGGCCGGCGCCGTGTTGTACAGGGTGATCGATTGCGGCCGGCGCCGTGTTGTACAGGGCGACCGATTGCGGCCGGCGCCGTGTTGTACAGGGCGGCCGATTGCGGCCGGCGCCGTGTTGTACAGGGCGATCGATTGCAGCCGGCGCCGTGTTGTACAGGGTGATCGATTGCGGCCGGCGCCGTGTTGTACAGGGCGACCGATTGCGGCCGGCGCCGTGTTGTACAGGGCGACCGATTGCGGCCGGCGCCGTGTTGTACAGGGCGACCGATTGCGGCCGGCGCCGTGTTGTACAGGGCGACCGATTGCGGCCGGCGCCGTGTTGTACAGGGCGACCGATTGCGGCCGGCGCCGTGTTGTACAGGGTGATCGATTGCAGCCGGCGCCGTGTTGTACAGGGTGATCGATTGCGGCCGGCGCCGTGTTGTACAGGGCGACCGATTGCGGCCGGCGCCGTGTTGTACAGGGCGGCCGATTGCGGCCGGCGCCGTGTTGTACAGGGCGACCGATTGCGGCCGGCGCCGTGTTGTACAGGGCGACCGATTGCGGCCGGCGCCGTGTTGTACAGGGCGACCGATTGCGGCCGGCGCCGTGTTGTACATGGCGACCGATTGCGGCCGGCGCCGTGTTGTACAGGGCGACCGATTGCGGCCGGCGCCGTGTTGTACAGGGCGGCCGATTGCGGCCGGCGCCGTGTTGTACAGGGCGGCCGATTGCGGCCGGCGCCGTGTTGTACAGGGCGACCGATTGCGGCCGGCGCCGTGTTGTACAGGGTGATCGATTGCGGCCGGCGCCGTGTTGTACAGGGCGGCCGATTGCGGCCGGCGCCGTGTTGTACAGGGCGACCGATTGCGGCCGGCGCCGTGTTGTACAGGGTGATCGATTGCGGCCGGCGCCGTGTTGTACAGGGCGACCGATTGCGGCCGGCGCCGTGTTGAACAGGGTGATCGATTGCGGCCGGCGCCGTGTTGTACAGGGTGATCGATTGCGGCCGGCGCCGTGTTGTACAGGGCGGCCGATTGCGGCCGGCGCCGTGTTGTACAGGGCGACCGATTGCGGCCGGCGCCGTGTTGTACAGGGTGATCGATTGCGGCCGGCGCCGTGTTGTACAGGGCGGCCGATTGCGGCCGGCGCCGTGTTGTACAGGGCGACCGATTGCGGCCGGCGCCGTGTTGTACAGGGCGGCCGATTGCGGCCGGCGCCGTGTTGTACAGGGCGACCGATTGCGGCCGGCGCCGTGTTGTACAGGGCGACCGATTGCGGCCGGCGCCGTGTTGTACAGGGCGGCCGATTGCGGCCGGCGCCGTGTTGTACAGGGCGACCGATTGCGGCCGGCGCCGTGTTGTACAGGGTGATCGATTGCGGCCGGCGCCGTGTTGTACAGGGTGATCGATTGCGGCCGGCGCCGTGTTGTACAGGGCGGCCGATTGCGGCCGGCGCCGTGTTGTACAGGGCGACCGATTGCGGCCGGCGCCATGTTGTACAGGGTGATCGATTGCGGCCGGCGCCGTGTTGTACAGGGCGGCCGATTGCGGCCGGCGCCGTGTTGTACAGGGTGATCGATTGCGGCCGGCGCCGTGTTGTACAGGGTGATCGATTGCGGCCGGCGCCGTGTTGTACAGGGCGATCGATTGCGGCCGGCGCCGTGTTGTACAGGGCGGCCGATTGCGGCCGGCGCCGTGTTGTACAGGGCGACCGATTGCGGCCGGCGCCGTGTTGTACAGGGCGGCCGATTGCGGCCGGCGCCATGTTGTACAGGGCGACCGATTGCGGCCGGCGCCGTGTTGTACAGGGCGACCGATTGGTGCCGGCGCCGTGTTGTACAGGGCGACCGATTGCGGCCGGCGCCGTGTTGTACAGGGTGATCGATTGCGGCCTGCGCCGTGTTGTACAGGGCGACCGATTGCGGCCGGCGCCGTGTTGTACAGGGCGACCGATTGCGGCCGGCGCCGTGTTGTACAGGGCGGCCGATTGCGGCCAGCGCCGTGTTGTACAGGGCGACCGATTGCGGCCGGCGCCGTGTTGTACAGGGTGATCGATTGCGGCCGGCGCCGTGTTGTACAGGGCGACCGATTGCGGCCGGCGCCGTGTTGTACAGGGTGACCGATTGCGGCCGGCGCCGTGTTGTACAGGGCGACCGATTGCGGCCGGCGCCGTGTTGTACAGGGTGATCGATTGCGGCCGGCGCCGTGTTGTACAGGGCGACCGATTGCGGCCGGCGCCGTGTTGTACAGGGTGATCGATTGCGGCCGGCGCCGTGTTGTACAGGGCGACCGATTGCGGCCGGCGCCGTGTTGTACAGGGTGATCGATTGCGGCCGGCGCCGTGTTGTACAGGGCGACCGATTGCGGCCGGCGCCGTGTTGTACAGGGTGACCGATTGCGGCCGGCGCCGTGTTGTACAGGGTGATCGATTGCGGCCGGCGCCGTGTTGTACAGGGCGACCGATTGCGGCCGGCGCCGTGTTGTACAGGGCGACCGATTGCGGCCGGCGCCGTGTTGTACAGGGCGACCGATTGCGGCCGGCGCCGTGTTGTACAGGGCGACCGATTGCGGCCGGCGCCGTGTTGTACAGGGCGACCGATTGCGGCCGGCGCCGTGTTGTACAGGGCGACCGATTGCGGCCGGCGCCGTGTTGTACAGGGCGACCGATTGCGGCCGGCGCCGTGTTGTACAGGGTGATCGATTGCGGCCGGCGCCGTGTTGTACAGGGTGACCGATTGCGGCCGGCGCCGTGTTGTACAGGGTGATCGATTGCGGCCGGCGCCGTGTTGTACGGGGCGGCCGATTGCGGCCAGCGCCGTGTTGTACAGGGTGATCGATTGTGGCCGGCGCCGTGTTGTACGGGGCGGCCGATTGCGGCCGGCGCCGTGTTGTACAGGGTGATCGATTGCGGCCGGCGCCGTGTTGTACAGGGCGGCCGATTGCGGCCGGCGCCGTGTTGTACAGGGTGATCGATTGCGGCCGGCGCCGTGTTGTACAGGGCGGCCGATTGCGGCCGGCGCCGTGTTGTACAGGGTGATCGATTGCGGCCGGCGCCGTGTTGTACAGGGCGGGAGATTGCGGCCGGCGCCGTGTTGTACAGGGCGACCGATTGCGGCCGGCGCCGTGTTGTACAGGGTGATCGATTGCGGCCGGCGCCGTGTTGTACAGGGCGATCGATTGCGGCCGGCGCCGTGTTGTACAGGGCGGCCGATTGCGGCCGGCGCCGTGTTGTACAGGGCGACCGATTGCGGCCGGCGCCGTGTTGTACAGGGCGGCCGATTGCGGCCGGCGCCATGTTGTACAGGGCGACCGATTGCGGCCGGCGCCGTGTTGTACAGGGCGACCGATTGGTGCCGGCGCCGTCTTGTACAGGGCGACCGATTGCGGCCGGCGCCGTGTTGTACTGGGTGATCGATTGCGGCCGGCGCCGTGTTGTACAGGGCGACCGATTGCGGCCGGCGCCGTGTTGTACAGGGCGACCGATTGCGGCCGGCGCCGTGTTGTACTGGGTGATCGATTGCGGCCGGCGCCGTGTTGTACAGGGCGACCGATTGCGGCCGGCGCCGTGTTGTACAGGGCGACCGATTGCGGCCGGCGCCGTGTTGTACTGGGTGATCGATTGCGGCCGGCGCCGTGTTGTACAGGGCGACCGATTGCGGCCGGCGCCGTGTTGTACAGGGCGACCGATTGCGGCCGGCGCCGTGTTGTACAGGGCGGCCGATTGCGGCCAGCGCCGTGTTGTACAGGGCGACCGATTGCGGCCGGCGCCGTGTTGTACAGGGTGATCGATTGCGGCCGGCGCCGTGTTGTACAGGGCGACCGATTGCGGCCGGCGCCGTGTTGTACAGGGCGACCGATTGCGGCCGGCGCCGTGTTGTACAGGGTGATCGATTGCGGCCGGCGCCGTGTTGTACAGGGTGATCGATTGCGGCCGGCGCCGTGTTGTACAGGGCGACCGATTGCGGCCGGCGCCGTGTTGTACAGGGCGATCGATTGCAGCCGGCGCCGTGTTGTACAGGGTGATCGATTGTGGCCGGCGCCGTGTTGTACAGGGTGATCGATTGCGGCCGGCGCCGTGTTGTACAGGGCGACCGATTGCGGCCGGCGCCGTGTTGTACAGGGTGACCGATTGCGGCCGGCGCCGTGTTGTACAGGGCGGCCGATTGCGGCCGGCGCCGTGTTGTACAGGGTGATCGATTGCGGCCGGCGCCGTGTTGTACAGTGCGGCCGATTGCGGCCGGCGCCGTGTTGTACAGAGGGACCGATTGCGGCCGGCGCCGTGTTGTACAGGGTGATCGATTGCGGCCGGCGCCGTGTTGTACAGGGTGATCGATTGCGGCCGGCGCCGTGATGTACAGGGCGACCGATTGCAGCCGGTGCCGTGTTGTACAGGGCGACCGATTGCGGCCGGCGCCGTGTTGTACAGGGCGACCGATTGCGGCCGGCGCCGTGGAAAGAGATCCAATGTTTATTTAAGATGTTAAGTTGAGTTCATGGAATAAACAGTGTTTTGTGTTTAAAAACCCACGTGTCCATAATTGTAATGCCACACCTGGGGAACAAGCCGTGTGCTAGGAAAAGCAACAAATACATTAAAGGGGGAGGTTGGTTGAACTCCATGATACATTTTGGGGTTCTGAAAACGCTTCGCCCATAACAGGGTGCTGAAGAGATTTACCAGGATGTTGCCTGGTAAGGAGGGCATTAGCTATGAGGAGAGGTTGAATAAACTCGGTTTGTTCTCACTGGAACGAAGGAGGTTGAGGGGCGACCTGATAGAGGTCTACAAAATTATGAGGGGCATAGACAGAGTGGATAGTCAGAGACTTTTTCCCAGGCAGAGGGGTCAATTACTAGGGGGCTAAGGTTTAAGGTGCGAGGGGCAAGGTTTAGAGGAGATGTGCGAGGCAAGTATTTTACACAGAGGGTAGTGGGTTCCTGGAACTCGCTACCGGAGGAGGTGGTGGAAGCAGCGACGATAGTGACATTTAAGGGGCATCTTGACAAATACATGAATAGGATGGGAATAGAGGGATACGGACCCCAGAAGTGTAGAAGATTTTAGCTTAGACGGGCAGCATGGTCGGCACGGGCTTGGAGGGCTGAAGGGCCTGTTCTTGTGCTGTACTTTTCTTTGTTCTTTGTTCCAGACAGGGGTCTTTTTTCTGGGATGTATGTGGTTGGAGCCCTTCTAGTTAGGAGGTCTCTGGGGGCGTCTCCCTATTAAGGGGTTTGCTGGGGGGTCCCCTATTAAGGAGCCCAGGGGGGCCCCCCTATTTAGGGAGTCACTTGGGGTCATCTCCCATTTTAGGGGTCTAGGGGAGCGCCTATTTGGGGAGTCAAGAGAGGGGGAACCTACGTTTTAGGGGGTCTCTAGGAGGGCCATGGGCGGAGTCGGGTTGAGGAGGAATGGGTAGGTCATCCATTGTGTGTGGTGGGTAGAGTGACTCATGGGTGGACTTTGGGGGCAACTCCCTTAAGGAGTTACCCCCTTGCCCCACCGTGCGGTCCACAACACCAGGCTCATGTTTGGTGAGACCTGTAGTAAACCCCGCCCACGTGATTCCCGGCCCAGGGGACAGCAGAGTCACGGGGGACTGGAGAATAGGGCGCCGGGTTTGCTAAGTGGATGCAAATGGCTATTAAGACCCATTTCATAATTTGCATTCATTTACATCCTCCCAGGGGTGAGCAGGTGTGAACTCCGACCCTGCCACCAGCGGGAGGGGCTTGAGTTGTTCGGCGCACACCCCAGCGGGGTCCCCGCTACCGACGCACGAGGCGGAGAATCCAGGCCACTGTTCCTTCACAGTCTGGGTTAGCCATTGTACCACTGTACAGAGCCACTGTTTACTCAACGGGTTAAGGAGTACCCAGCACTCAATAAGTTTAGATTGGACTGGAATCAAAGTTGCAGAAGTGAAATGATCCTGCTCATTGCACACCAGGGTCCCCTCAGGCACAGACATTCCAATGTAGCGGAATATTTCCAGCCAAACTGCGAGAGAGAGAATTCCGAAAACGATCTTCCCCTTCGGTTTTCTGAAGCCAGAATTTGCATTTTTCTGAAATTCCAGATTAATTGCTTGCAAAGGGATTAGATTATTAAAAATTTGAGCCGAATCTTCTAATTACGCAGCAGAACATTGTGCTTATGTATTTTGGTAACTTCTAAAATCAATTATCTGCATGAATGTAATTGTTGGTGAAAGCAGAAAGATTATCCCCAATTCCCACATGTAACAGAGCAAATCTCATTTCCGTTTTATTAGTTCACTCGCCCAGTTACCCCGACTGCAATCAGATTTATGGGGGGCTTTGACCATTCAATTATATTGGTTCAGTTTATAAGGGACAAGTTATTACATTTTGGCAGTGGTAGAGATGGGTGGAGTTGAACGCCTTAAACCAAGTACCATTGGATCCATTTAATGAATCTCGTTGTCAAGTGTTAGCTTCATAGAATCTTACAGTGCAGAAGTGTCCATTCCATCCAAAGGGTGTGGAGCGAAGCACAACAAATAGAAGTTGTGCTTACCCCACATCCCTGCTATTGTCAATCAGTTCCTCAGCCTTAAGTACCTGCCCAACTCCCTTTTCAAATAATTTATGGAGTCAGCTTCCATCACCTTGAAAGTAGAGTGTTCCACGTGCCAACAACTCCATGGGCAGGATTTTCAGGATGACAAGGGCTCGGCCCCTGCCACCCGAAGACGCGATGAGGAAAGCATCGCTGCCAATTCCAGCAGGTCCACTGCCATTTCACACTCTGTTGATCGGCATGAGGCGGGACTTCTGCCTGTCACCGGAAGGAAGTCCCACTTTGGAGAGCTACCGGCCAATTAGATCCCAGGAATAGCGCTGCACTAATCAGAAGAGGCACAGCAGCTATCTGCCTGGAGCGAGGTGCCGGGAACCGGAGGAAAGGTAAGTGGCAGGGGTCAAGGCGGGAGAGTGGGGGGGAGGGGGGGGTAGGGAGGGCTAGGGAAAGTTTGGGTTGTCACGAGAGGGGAGATCAGGGTCTTGGGGGAGGAAGAGAGGTCAGGGATGGGGGAAGAGAAACCCAATGGTGACTGGGCCCAAAGAGCAGGACACCTCCTGTTTGAAGGGAGGTGATGGAGACCCCGCCCCAACCCTTTCCATCCAAGATCAAGCTTTGTTCAATTTTGACATCTCCCGATCTATTATCCACCTGCCAGCCTAAATATTGAGGCTGGGCCATAATTGGGGCCAGGGCGGACTGGCTGCCCCTCAGAACCCGGCAGCAGGAGGGAGGGTAAAATTCTGACACTTGGGTGAAAAACAAATTCTTCATATTTCCCCCAGATCTATCTGCAATAATTTTGAATCGATCATTGTTATTGTCCCACTGGCCCGAGATGATGACCACAATTTTCCAGTCCCGCGTGCTCAGAAAGTCGGAGCTGTTCATCGAGCAATATTTTGCCTGGGCTCAGGTGTTGCAGCAGACGAATGGATTTCTGGACTCTCAGCCAGGCCTTGGTGTGTATTTTTGGCTGAGAATCCAGGCAAAAATTAGAGTACTAAGACACCCCAGAGAAAACATTGCTTGATTCATAACTCTGGTTCTCTGATCTCTGTTGCCAATCGCAAAATATTTAGGGGTAAGAGGTTTCAAGTGCTTGTAGTTTTCGCTATGAACACTTTAATTGTTCTGGCTAATTAACAGTTTTATTGTCCTGTAGTAAAGTGTTTTTTCTTTAACAGAGCGGAAAGTTATGAATGAATTATCATTTAAAGATCTTTTTGATACATCCTATTGTCCCTAGAGGGTCCAATGCTCCTCAATGCTGTGTGCCGTGTGTCAATGGGCATGGGCATGCCATAACTAGGCAGAGGGGGCATAAGGGCCATGGGCAGTGGGTTGAAGAACATGGTTTAGCATGGTGGGGTATGAGGCGAACCTTTTGAACTTAACGTTTAAAACGTACTCTCATAAGCCATGATTTATTGAAAAACTGGCCCATCTCCATGAAGATTATGGAGGACTGGAACATGCCTATCTGGCAATGGGAGTGGCCAAGTTGGGAGTGAAGGGTGTGAGCCTGTGGCCCCAACCAGCCCTCGCAAATTTATTCTAAATGTACCGAACTGGGCGAGAGCGGTCCCAGCATCCGGATGACAGTGATTTGATTTGATTTGATTTATTATTCTCACATGTATCAGTATACAGTGAAAAGTATTGTTTCTTGCATGCTGTACAAACAATGCGTACCGTACATAGGGAAGGAAGGAGAGACTGCAGAATATAATGTTACAGTTATAGCAAGGTGTAGAGAAAAGATCAACTTAATACGAGGTAGGTCCATTCAAAAGTCTGATGGCAGTCGGGAAGAAGCTGTTCTTGAGTCGATTGGTACGTGACCTCAAACTTTGGTATCCTTTCCCTGGTGGAAGAAGGTGGAAGAGAGAATGTCCGGGGTGCGTGGGGTCCTTAATTATGCTGCCTGCCTTTCCGGAGCAGCGGGAATTGGTTTAGCACAGGGCTAAAGAGCTGGCTTTGAAAGCAGACCAAGGCAGGCCAGCAGCACGGTTCAAATCCCGTAACAGGTCACCGAACAGGTGCCGGAATGTGGCGACTAGGGGCTTTTCACAGTAACTTCACTTGAAGCCTACTTGTGACAATAAGCGATTTTCAATTGTAGACAGAGTCAATGGATGGGAGGCTGGTTTGCGTGATGGACTGGGCTACATTCACCACCTTTTGTAGTTTCCTGTGGTCTTGGGCCGAGCAGGCTCCATACCAAGCTGTGATACAACCAGAAAGAATGCTTTCTATGGTGCATCTGTAGAAGTTGGTGAGAGTCGCAGGTGACATGCCACATTTCCTTCGTCTTCTGAGAAAGTAGAGGTCATTGGTGGTCTTTCTTAACTATAGTGACGGCATGAGGGCAGCACGATAGCATAGTGGTTAGCACAATTGCTTCACAGCTCCAGGGTCCCAGGTTCGATTCCGGCTTGGGTCACTGTCTGTGCGGAGTCTGCACGTCCTCCCCGTGTGTGCGTGGGTTTCCTCCGGGTGCTCCGGTTTCCTCCCACAGTCCAAAGATGTGCAGGTTAGGTGGATTGGCCATGATAAATTGCCCTTAATGTCCAAAATTGCCCTTAGTGTTAGGTGGGGTTACTGGGTTATGGGGATAGGGTGGAGGTGTGGGTGTTCTTTCCAAGAGCCGGTGCAGACTCGATGGGCCGAATGGCCTCCTTCTGCACTGTAAATTCTATGATCTATGATATGAGGAGACCAGGACAGGGTGTTGGACGAGAATGGTGTGGTCAACTGTGTCAAAGGCGGCAAACAAGTTGAGAAGGACTTCATCTTAGGGTCTGAAAAGAAGTGTTTAGTGAGATAGTTGATACATTGGTTTTATTTTTCCAAAACTCCCTCAATTTGGGTAAGGTCCCATTAGATTGGAAGACTTCAAATGTAACTCTATTATTCAAAAAAGGAGACAGAGAGTGAAAAACCACAGGCCAGTTAGCTGAATATTTGTTGTAGGGGAAATGCTAGAAGCTACTATTAAAGAAGCTGTAGCAGAGCTTGGATAAGCTCAAGGTAATCAGTCAGAGACAACATGGTTTTGTGAAAGGGAAATCAGGTTTAACCAACTTATTGGAGTTCTTTGAGGAAGCAACATGTGCGTGGATAAAGGAGAACTGGTGGATGTACTGTACTGAGATTTCCAGAAAGCATTTAATAAAGTGTCACACCTAAGGTTATTATAGAAAGTAAGAACTCATGTTATAGGAGTACCACATATTGGCATGGTTAGAAGATTGGCTAGCTAGCAGGAAACAGAGTCGGCATAAATGGGTTGTTTTCAGGTTGGAAAAATGGAACAAGTGGTGAGCTGCAGGGATCAGTCTGGGACCTCAACTGTTTCCAATTGATATAAATGATTTAGGTGAAGGAAGGAATGGGATCACCCGGAGGAAAACCCACGCAGACACGGGGAGAACGTGCAGACTCTGAACAGACAGTGAGCCAAGCCAGGAATCGAACTCAGGTCCCTGGTGCTGTGAAGCAACAGGGATAACCACTGTGCTACCGTGCTGTCCATTAATTATTCCTGTCGCATTACACAGGACCATATGTAGGATCACTTGCTCCCTCGTAGGTTCCATTTCATACTGTTCGAGGAAACTATCGTGGATACATTCTATGAACTCCTTCTCAAGGCTGCCCTGACCGACCTGGTTTCACCAATCGAAATGTAGATTAAAATCCCGCTATTTACGGTACACTAAGGTATAAGCAAATTGCAGATGCTGGAATCTGAAACAAAAACAGTAAATATTGAACAATCTCAGCAGGTCTGACAGCATCCGTGGAGAGAGAAGGGAGCTGACGTTTTGAGTCTGGATGACTCAATGGGTAATTGGGTTGGATTTGTCCTCTTTCTTGTGTACAGGACACACCGGGGCAAGTTTCCACATTGCCGGGTAGATGCCAGTGTTGTAGCTGTGCTGGAACAGCTTGGCTAGGGGTGCGGCAAGATCTGGAGCACAAGTCTTCAGTACTATTGCTGTAAAAGCCTTTGCAGTGTCAAGTGTCTTCAGCCATTTCTTGGTATCACGCGGAGTGAATCGTATTGGCTGAAGACTGAATCTGTGATGCTGGGGACCTCCGGAGGAGACCGAGATGGATCATCCACTCGGCACGTCTGGCTGAAGATTATTGTGACTGCCTCAGCCTTGTCTTTTGCATATATGTGCCGTGCTCCATCATTGAGGATGGGGATATTTGCGGAGCCTCCTCCTCCAGTGAGTTGTTTAATTGTCCACAGCCATTCACGGCTGGGTGTGGCAAGACTACAGGGCTTAGATCTGATGCGTTCATTGTGGAAACGCTTAACTCTGTCTATTACTTGATTTTGCTGTTTGGCAACAAGTAGTCCTGTGTTGTAGCTTCACCAAATCGACACCTCATTTTTCGGTCTGTCTGATGTTGCTCCCGGCATGCTTTCCTGCATTCTTCATTGAACCGGGGTTGATCCCCTGGCTGGGTGGTAATGGTAGAGTGGGGGGTATGCCCGGCCATGAGGTTGCAGATTGTGATTGATACAATTCTGCTGCTGCTGATGGCCCACAGAGCCTCATGGATGCCCAGTCTTGAGTTGCTAGATCTGTTTGAAGTCTTTTGTGAGGGCCACGAAGAATCCAGCACGAGTTTTAAGGATACAAAGTAATAACATTTATTTACAATAACATATATATATAACAGCAGCAGCAACTTCCCTCGCTGCACACTCCTTCCTGCTGGTTCCTAAACTGGCCAGCTTTATTTATACTTGGAGTTTACTAATGGTTTCTCCGCCCCCCTCATTGGGGAAGCTCATACTCCCACAGGATTGTGAGATTGTCATTAGTCCCCAGCCAATGGTAAGCAGGCAGGTTATAACATCCCTCCCCCCCAAAGTCCAAGGAATCCACCGAAGACCCTGGCGAAGGAGGGCGTCGGACTCGTTTTGCCGCAGGCCGGACACCATTTGCACGTGGCGCTGGATCAGGCAGCGTGTAACGAGACAGAGACCGGTGCTTCCGTGACGAACGGCGTAACGGTTGTACATCCACGGCCCGTGGACCCGAGGATTCCCCCTCTGATGCGCCCTGTGTCTCCATCTCGGAGTCAGAGTCTGCTGCCTCCGTCATGTCAGCGTCTCTATCTCCATTCGGTTCCGTAACGACCTGCGCAGGCTTCGAGTGAGGCACCAGTGGAAGATTGTGAGGACTACCTTCCCTTGTCTCTGGTCTCTGCGGCTGTAGAAATGAGCTCCGGGGGCGGAGAATCTTTTGAGGGGATAGTCCTCTGGACCGAACGTGGTCTACATGTTTGCGCTGGAGACGACCCTGGGCTTGCACCTGGTAAGATATAGGGCCCGTTTGGCGAAAGATTACGCCAGGAACCCATTGGGCGCCACCAGCAAAATTCCGAACGAACACTGGGTCACCGGGCGCAAACTGCCGAATCGGCCGATGCCAAGAAAATCCCTGTCCCTGCCGTTCTTGTGTGCGGCGTACTTTTGCGCCAATGTCCGGGAAAACCATACTAAGGCGGGTGCGAAGTCTCTGGCCCATTAGGAGTTCTGCGGGAGCTACCCCAGTCACCGCATGGGGGGTGGTCCTGTATGTAAACAAAAAGCGAGCCAGTCTCGTGTCCATTGATCCGGAAGACTGCTTCTTTAGGCCTCTTTTGAATGTCTGCACTGCGCGCTCTGCCAACCCATTTGAAGCCGGGTGGTAAGGGGCAGTGCGGATATGGTGGATGCCGTTCATCTTTGTAAACCTAGCAAACTCCTCACTCGTGAATGGAGTGCCGTTATCCGTGACCAGCACCTCGGGGAGGCCATGCGTACTGAACGACAAACGCATCTTTTCAATTGTTGCGCAGGACGTGGTCCCCTGCATCTTATGTACCTCTAGCCATTTAGACTGGGCGTCGATTAGTAGAAGGAACATGGATCCTTGAAAAGGGCCTGCGAAATCTGCATGCAAGCGTGCCCAAGGCCGCCCTGGCCATTCCCAGTGATGTAGGGGCGCGGCCGGCGGAAGCTTCTGATGCTCCTGGCAAATGGAGCAGTTTTGGGCCACCTTCTCAATGTCGGTGTCGAGGCCTGGCCACCAGACATAACTCCGGGCCAACATTTTCATTTTGGTCACACCTGGATGCCCATTGTGCAAGTCTCTCAGTATCAGGTCCTGGCCTTTTTCCGGGACAATCACACGCGTCCCCCACAAGAGGATGCCGTCTTCCACGCTGAATTCTGACAGCTTGGAGGAAAATGCCTGCATCTCGCCTGGGAACTGTCTATGCTGCCCACCATACAGGACTATGTGCCGAACCCTTGACAGGACTGGCTCCGTCTAGGTCCACTCACGGATCTGTGATGCCGTGACAGGCAAGGTGTCCATAAAATTTAGGGTTGCAACCACCTCACCGGTCGTGGGGGTCAACATGGGGCCGGTCGATAAAGGCAATCGGCTCAGTGCATCGGCATTTGCAATCTGCGTTCCTGGTTTGTGCTCCAGAGAATACTCGTATGCAGCAAGCAACAAAGCCCAGCGCTGGATCCGTGCGGATGCAATGGGCGGTATTGGCTTATCCTCTCTGAAAAGTCCCAGCAGAGGCTTATGATCAGTCACGATAGTGAAATGGCAGCCATACACGTACTGCTGGAAGTGTTTCACCGCAAAAACCACTGCCAGGCCCTCCTTCTCGATCTGCGCGTACTTTTCCTCTGCTGCAGTCAATGTGCGGGAGGCGAAAGCTATCGGTCGCTCGGCCCCGTTCTCCATCTTGTGGGAGAGGACGGCCCCAATACCATACGGGGATGCATCACATGTGACGAGCAAAGGCTTTCCAGGATCATAGTGGGTTAGTAACCCAGACGACGACAAGTGTTGCTTTACCCGCCAGAAAGCGGTTTCTTGCGGCTGACCCCAAACCCAGGTGTGATTTTTCTTTAGCAGCAGGTGTAAGGGGGCCAGCGTAGTTGCCAGATTGGGGAGGAACTTCCCGTAATAGTTTACGAGACCGAGAAAAGAACGAAGATGCGAAGTGTCAGTCGGGGCGGGGGCATGTTGAATCGCACGCACCTTCTCTGCGACGGGGTGCAGACCTTCGCGGTCCACCCGATAACCTAGGTAGACTACTTCCTTTGCCTGAAATACGCACTTTGTGCGACGTAAACGGACTCCAGCCTCCGAAAGGCGTCGAAGGACAGCCTGCAGATTTTCCAAATGTTCCTGCTCCGACGTCCCTGTAATCAAAACGTCATCTAAGTAGACAACGACACGTGGTAAACCTCTCAAAATGCCCTCCATAACACGTTGAAAAATAGCGCAGGCAGAGGATACTCCAAAGGGCAACCGCGTATATTCATACAGGCCCCGGTGTGTATTAATCATTACATATGGTCGGGAGGCAAGGTCCAGCTCCAACTGTAGGGAGGCGTGACTCATATCTAATTTTGTGACTGAAAGTCCGCCTGCAAGCTTCGCGTAGAGATCGTCTATGCGAAGCATTGGATATCGGTCGGGTCGGGAAGCCGTATTCACTGTAAGTTTATAGTCGCCACACAAGCGAACTGTGGCATCTGGCTTCATTACAGGTACAATTGGTGCTGCCCAGTCAGCAAAACGGATGGGCCTGATAATACCCAAACTCTCCAAACGAGTGAGCTCCCCTTCTACCTTCTCGAGCAAGGCGTAAGGCACCAGGCGGGCCCGGAAATAGCGCGGCGTGGCTCCTGGTTCGACTTGGATACGGGCTACGGCCCCTTTCATTTTCCCCAAACCAGGCTGGAATACATCTGGGTATCGTCCTAGCACCTCAGTCAACCCTCCAGAAACTGTTTGGAGGATGTGCTGCCATTGCAACCGCAAATGGCGCAACCAGTCACAACCCAACAGGCTGGGCCCATGGCCGTGCACCACGATAAGTGGGAAACGCCCCTCCTGGCGTCCATAGACAACAGGGGTCATTGTAGTTCCTGCAATGTCCAGTGGTTCCTCCGTGCAGGTGGCCAACCTGGCCTGTGAGTCGGTTAATGTAAGGGTCTGTATACCCTGCTTAATGCGGTCGAATGTCCTCTGGGCGATCACGGAGACCGCTGCGCCAGTGTCCAACTCCATCTCAAGCGGGTGACCATTGACCTGTACTGTCACCTTAATGGGGGCCACACGGGGAGCTGCCACACAATGCAGCTGCAGGCAGTCATCCTCCGTCTCCACGTCCTCAGGAGTAGTCGCCGCAGGTTCATCCGCATGGAAGGTACGGCCCCTGGGCTGGTCCCAGTTTCGGTCAGAAAGACGGCGCCCCCAGGACCGCCGTCCGCGACGGGGTCGGCGCCTACAAGTCTGACACGGACATGGCTCCTCATCCATTGGTTCTGGAGAAAGCTCCCTTCGGGGAGGAATGTCCGACGGCCACTGGCGTCGGTCCGGACGTCGCCTCGCCCAAGGTACCGCAGGAGTGCGGGGGGACATTTTCGGACAGAAGGGGTTGCGCCCCAAGGCATGCACTTCCATTCCCTGTAGCTCCTGCACTCCTCGTTCTGTGCTCTCGCGGGACAATGCTATTTGAATGGCCTGTTGAAAAGTCAATGTTGGCTCAGCTAACAACTTTCTCTGGGTGGCCGCATTGTTAATACCGCAAACCAAACGGTCGCGTAACATTTCTGACAAGGTCTCACCATAGTCACAGTACTCCGCAATCCTGCGTAGCCTGGATAGAAAATCGGCTAAGGGATTCTCCAGGGGTCCTCTCAGCGGTATTAAACCGGTAACGATGGACTATCATGGACAAGGTTGAGTTAAAATGTTGTCCTACTAAATTCACAAGTTCATCATACGTTTTGGTGTCCGGCGCAGCTGGGTACGCAAGTCTCCTAATCACCCCAAACGTATGCGGGCCGCAGGCGGTGAGCAATATGACCACCTGGCGCTCGTTTTCGTTGATGTTGTTTGCCCTGAAATAGTAACGCATCCGTTGTGTGTACTGGTTCCAGCTTTCCAGCGCAGCATCAAAAACATCCAAACGTCCGTACAGAGGCATGGTATAATAGAAAATAACTTCTAACCTGTATCCAACAAAAATCCAGGGAGGTGGCTTCAGCAGTGTAGACAGCTATTCACTTTAACCCTTGTCGCCAGTTTTGTAAGGGCCACGAAGAATCCAGCACGAGTTTTAAGGATACAAAGTAATAACATTTATTTACAATAACATATATATATAACAGCAGCAGCAACTTCCCTTGCTGCACACTCCTTCCTCCTGGTTCCAAACTGGCCAGCTTTATTTATACTAGGAGTTTACTAGTGGTTTCTCCGCCCCCCTCATTGGGGAAGCTCATACTCCCACAGGATTGTGGGATTGTCATTAGTCCCCAGCCAATGGTAAGCAGGCAGGTTATAACAAGTCTATCTCATTTAGCACAGTGGTAGTGTCACACAACACGATGGAGGGTATCTCAGTGTGAAGACAGGACTGTGTCTCCACCAGGACTGTGCGGTGGCCACTCCGACCGATACTGCCATGGACAGATGCATCTGCAGCAGGCAGGTTGGTGAGGGTGAAGTCAAGAATGTTTTTCCCTCTTGTTGGTTCCCTCACCACCAGCTGCAGTCCCAGTCTAGCAAATATGAACTTTAGGACCCGGCCAGCTCGGTCTGTGGTGGTACTACCGAGCCACTCTTGGCATTGAAGTCCCCACCCAGAGCATATTCTGCACCCTTGCCACCCTCAATGCTTCCTCCAAGTGGTGTTCAACATGGAGGAGTGCTGATTCCTCAGCTGAGGGTGGCCGGTACGTGGTAATCAGCGGGAGCTTCCCTTGCCCATGTTTAACCTGAAGCCATGAGACTTCATGGAGTCCAGAGCAGATGTTAAGGCTCCCAGGGAAACTCCCTCCTGACTGTATACCACTGTGCTGCCACCTCTGCTGAGTCTGTCCTGCCGGTGAGACAGGATCCAGGAATGGTGATAGTGGTGTCTGGGACATTGGGCGTCATTCTCCGACCCCCCGCCGGGTTGGAGAATCGCCGGGGGCTGCCGTGAATCACGCCCCCGCCGGTTGCCGAAGTCTCCAGTACCGGATATTCGGCGGGGGCGCGAATCGGGCCGTGCCGGTTGGCGGGCCCCCCCCGCTGGATTCTCCGGCCCGGATGGGCCGAAGTCCCGCCGATAAATTGCCTCTCCCGCCGGCGTGGATTAAACCACCTTTTGAACGGCGGGACAAGGCGGTGTGGGCGGGCTCCGGGGTCCTGGGGGGGGGGGCGCGGGGCGATCTGGCCCCGGGGGGTGCCCCCACGGTGGCCTGGCCCGCGATCGGGGCCCACCGATCCGCGGGCGGGCCTGTGCCGTGGGGGCACTCTTTCCCTTCCGCCTCCGCCACGGTCTCCACCATGGCGGAGGTGGAAGAGACTCCCTTCACTGCGCATGCGTGGGAGACTGTCAGCGGCCGCTAACGCTCCCGCGCATGCACCGCCCTGATATGTCATTTCCGCGCCAGCTGGTGGGGCAACAAAGGCCGTTTCCGCCAGCTGGCGGGGCGGAAATTCCTCCGCCGTCGGCCTAGCCCCTCAATGTTGGGGCTCGGCCCCCAAAGATGCGGAGCATTCCGCACCTTTGGGGCGGCGCGATGCCCGTCTGATTGGCGCCGTTTTGGGCGCCAGTCGGCGGACATCGCGCCGTTTGGGGAGAATTTCGCCCATTGTCTGTGAGGTATGATTCCGTGAGTATGACTATGTCAGGCTGTTGCTTAACTAGCCTGTGAGACAGCTCTCCCAACGTTGGCACAAGCCCCCAGATGTTAGTAAAGAGGATTTTGCAGGGTCGGTAGGGCTAGGTTTCCCGTTATCGTTTCCGGTGCCTGGTTCGATGCCGGGTGGTCCGTCCGGTTTCATTCCTTTTTTGTGTTCTTGTAGCGGTTGAACAGAACTGAGTGTCTCGTTCGGCCATTTCAGAGTCAACCACATTGCTGTGGGTCTAGAGTCACAAACATACATGTAGGCCAGACCAGGTAAGGAGGGCGGATTTCCTTTATTAGTGAGCCAGATGTATTTTTTACGACAATCGACAATGGTTTTATGGTCATTATTAGACTTTTAATTCCCGATATTTTATTGAGTTTAAATTCCTGCAATGGTGGGATCGGAACCCGGGTCCCCAGATCCTTATCCTGGGTCTCTGGATTACTAGTCTAGCGCCGATACCACTATGACAGCACTATGACAGCACTATGACAGCACTATGACAGCACTATGAATCCCGCCCCCGCCGGTTGCCGAAGTCTCCGGCACCAGAGATTCGGCGGGGGCGGGAATCGCGCCGCGCCGGTTGGCGGGCCCCCCCGCTCAATTCTCCGGCCCGGCGCTAAAATGCCTGTCCCGCCAGCGTAAATTAATCCACCTACCTTACCGGCGGGACAAGGCGGCGCGGGCGGGCTCCGGGGTCCTGGGGGGGGGGGGGCGATCTGGCCCCGGGGGGCTGCCCCCACGGTGGCCTGGCCCGCGATCGGGGCCCACCAATCCGCGGGCGGGCCTGTGCCGTGGGGGCACTCTTTCCCTTCCGCCTCCGCCACGGTCTCCACCATGGCGGAGGCAGAAGAGACACTCTGCACTGCGCATGCGTGGGAAACAGTCAGCGGCTGCTGACGCTCCCGCGCATGCGCCACCCGGAGATGTCATTTCCGCGCCAGCTGGCGGGGCACCAAAGGCCTTTTCCGCCAGCTGGCGGGGCGGAAATTCGTCCGGCACCGACCTAGCCCCTCAATGTTGGGGCTCGGCCCCCAAAGATGCGGAGCATTCCGCACCTTTGGGACGGCGCGATGCCCGTCTGATTTGCGCCGTTTTGGGCGCCAGTCGGCGGACATCGCGCCGTTTCCGGAGAATTTCGCCCAAGATTCTTGGCAAGCAAGGGGGTGAAAGGTTACCGGGGGTAGGCAGGATGCAGATTTGAGGTTACTATCAGATTATCCATGATCTTATTGAATGACATAGCAGGTTCGAGGGGCTGAATGGCCTCCTCCTTATTCGTATGTTCATAAGGATGAGGGACGGTTTACCTTTGTAAAAGTCACATCGGAGTTCACTTGTGACTTTGACAAGAACTGTTTCTGAACTGTGGAATTGGCTGAAACTTTATTGGGGAAATCAAACATGGATTTCCAGGAATTGTGGAAACGTTTTCACCATTTTACCATTTTCCCTGTCCGTTTGAATGCCAAGGTCTTTCTGCTCATCAGCACTTTTGAAAATGGTGCTATTTATAGTATATTGCCTTACCAAGTTGATCTTTCTGAAATACTTTGGTTGATGGGCTAACCTTGCGTTGACCTGGAGCAGACAGTTCCAAAACAGTCAATTTGGTCCCTTGCCTGTGCTGATTCCAGACAGGACTGCTGTTGGGGACAGTATTATTGGGCTTGAGGCCCTAGATTGGTGCAATTGCGTCAATCCTCCATCTACTGACACAACCCCTGTAACCCCGTTGAATTTTCAACTGCATGGAAAAGAGTTTGAGAATAGAATTAAGCTTGTCTGCAATGTTGTCCCTGGTGGGAGGCAGGCAGACAGTACGTGTCTCTGCTCAGGCACAGAATAGTCACTCGAGCGAGGTCCCAGAGGACTGCCACCACCGGCAGAATATCTATCAAAAAGAATCAGGCCTGGAGGGAACATTGGGTAAAAGAAAATTAATAACATTTATTGTAAGACAGCACGGAGCTGCTGTTCAGCTGGGAATGCTCATTAATTGTGTGGCTGTGTGGAGTTGCTGTTTATTCAGCAGGATAAGGATTATTCACTCAGTACTGAGGTGCTGCTTTTTTTTAGCAGTGCGAGGAGGGGAAAGATTGATTCCTGAGATGAGGATTGGCCTACGAGGAACGATTGAGTAGGATGCGTCTATATTCTCTGGAGTTTGGAAGGATGAGAAGATCTGATTGAAATGACAAGGTTCTGAAGGAGCTTGACAAGGTCGACATAAAGAGGATGTTTTTCCCTGGCTGGGGCACAGGCTCGGGATAAAGGGGGATTATTTAGGGCTGTCACAGGGAGAATTCTTTTCACTGAGTGTTGTGAATGCTGTGCCCCAGACCACTGTGATTTCTGGACTGTAGGTGAATGAAGGAACCTCAGAATCAGGTGGGAACGTGGAGCGGAGGCTCAGGATTGTGAGCCTATTAAATGGTGCGGCAAGCTCCAGGGGCCATGGCCCCCACACGCTCAGAGAATCTAATCACAATGTGAGTGTACAGAGTTACTGGGTGTGATTCAGCCGCCTCATCGCACCCGACTTGGTGTCTGGATGAAGTCTCTCACGAAATTGGCAATGCTCAATTGGGATTAACGGAATCTCGTCAGGCGTCGCGATGTGGACCTCACTATCGCTCGGTGTGATCCAGGCGTGCAAATTTAAATGAGCATATTCACCAGGAGCTTGGGATTCACTTCCGGCCCAACAATAACATCTTGAAACAAGCCTGTTGCTGGGTGTCCTGAGTGGCAGTCGGCCATTTCAATAGGTTTCAGGGTGAGCAGGGGCTCTATGAAATGAAATGAAAATCGCTTGTCACAAGTCGGCTTCAATGAAGTTACTGTGAAAAGCCCCGGGTCACCACATTCCGGCGCCTGGTACGGGAATTGAACCGTGCTGCTGGCCTGCTCGGTATGCTTTAAAAGCCAGCGATTTAGCCCAGTGTGCTAAACCAACCCTAATTGTCATTTTGGGAAGCAACGGGTGTATAATGTGTGCCAGACAACTTTGGTAAGTTTAAATCAGTGTTGTGGGGCCGCCAGGAGAAGAGGGTTTTATCCAGGCGCTGTAAACGTGAGCTGCTTCTGTATCAGACCCCCTCCACGTCTCCTCAGTGACAATAAACGTGCACCTCGTTAAAGAGAAGCTTTATCCAGCAGCCCAGAATTAACTCTTATTGAGCAGGGTCAGGATTTTTCACTGCGCCTGCACTGTCAGCAGAGGAAAGGTCTTGGGCGAAATTCTCCGGTATCGGCGCGATGTCCGCCAACTGGCATCAAAATGGCGCAAATCAGCCGGGCATCGCGCCGCCCCAAAGGTGCGGAATGCTCCACATCTTGGGGGGCCGAGCCCAGCCTTAAGGGGCTAGGCCCGCGCCGGATGAATTTCCGCCCCGCCAGCTGGGGGAAAAGGCCTTTGGTGCCCCGCCAGCTGGCGCGGAAATGACATCTCCGGGCGGCGCATGCGCGGGAGCGTCAGCGGCCGCTGACGGCATTCCCGCGCATGCGCAGTGGAGGGAGTCTCTTCCGCCTCCGCCATGGTGGAGACCGTGGCGAAGGCGGAAGGGAAAGAGTGTCCCCATGGCACAGGCCTGCACGCGGATCGGTGGGCCCCGATCGCGGGCCAGGCCACCGTGGGGGCACCCCCCGGGGCCAGATCGCCCCGTGCCCCCCCCCAGGACCCCGGAGCCCGCCCACGCCGCCTTGTCCCGCCGGTAAGGTAGGTGGTTTGATCCACGCCGGCGGGACAAGCATTTTAGCGGCGGGACTTCGGCCCATCCGGGCCGGAGAATCGCGGGGGGGGTGGGGCCCGCCAACCGGCGCAGCGCGATTCCCGCCCCCCGCCGAATATCAGTTGCCGGAGAATTCGGCAACCGGCGGGGGCGGGATTCAAACCAACCCCCTCCCCCCCGATACCTCCACACTCCCTCCCCCGATACCTCCACACTCCCTCCATGCATGCTTCATTGTGTATAGCAGGAGCAAACGTCGAGGCACCCATCCCCGCAGATGCAGACCGCATGCAGGATGCCCCTCGGAGGCCATGGGAGACGGAGAGACCCGGACCCTCTGGCATGCGACGCCCGCAGGAAGCCCCTCGCACACCACGGGAGACGGAGAGACCTGGAGCAACAGGGAGACGACACCCCCTTCACGTGCGGGAGCGACCACCCAGCGACGAGGGGGGCAGCCACAGGCCCCCGTCACATCCGAGCCAGGACACCACTACCCAGGACACCACTATCCAGGACACCCCTACCCGGGACACCACTACCCAGGACACCCCTACCCGGGACACCACTACCCGGGACAGCACTACCCAGGACACCACTACCCAGGACACCCCTACCCAGGACACCACTACCCGGGACAGCACTGTCCAGGACACCCCTACCCAGGACACCACTACCCAGGACACCACTACCCAGGAAACTGAAATACCGGACAGTGACACAGAGTGGATGGGTGGAGATGAATCCCCACCCCAAAGTGCCATGGACTCAGAGTGGGACGATGCGCACGACACAACGCCACTGCTGTCACCAACACCCGCCACCATCGCAGAAACACTCACCTCGGTTGGGCACTTTAGTGATGAGGCGTCTGGTACACTCACTGGTGCGCACAACACAGCCGTCCCGGTACAGCAGGTGGAGGTAGGAGCAGCAGAGGGACCGGGCGGTCGGAGGGCAGCCCAGGCCAAGCGAACATCTGCCGCCCAGATGGATCCCGGGTTCCTGGAGTTACCACACCCACACATAGATCCGATGCAAGCACCGACCCGGAGACGAGCGAAGAGGGTGACGGCCGGCTTGCGGCGGCTGCAGTCGCAGGTGGAGGAGTCCACCCGCGTCCAGGAGCTGGGAGTGGTGCCGGTCATGCGTGCCACCCAGGCTGACACCGCACGGGTGGCGTCCGCGGTGGAGGCAATGGGTGCGACGGTGTCAGACATGGGGAACGGTTTGCGAGGCCTGGGGCTTTCCGTGCAGGCGGCGTCTGTGGCCCAGGACATGGCTGCCCTCTCACAGGAGGCCATGAGCCAGTGCCAGCGGCAGATGGCAGAGGCGTTCAACGCCATAGCCCAGTCTCTGCAGGCCATGGCCCAGTCTCAGCAGGCCATCGCTGAGGGCATAGGCGCCATTGCCCATGTGCGAGCCGGCATCGCACAGTCACAGACAGGGTTTGCCAATCCCCTGAGCTCCATGGCTGCAAACCTGCAGACCCCTGTCGATACCAGCACGGGCCTCCAGGACTGGCAGCGCCAGATGTCGGGGGGGGCGTCGGATGGCCAGTCCGTTCGCATCCCCCACCCATGTAGAGGCCTGGGGGCCATCGGGCACCCCGAGGGAGGAGGAGGTGCTGTGGTCCGTCCCGGGTCCCCCTGTAGGGGAGGTCCCGGAACACCGCGACACCTCGGACTCCCCCCCCTTCTGTCCCAGGTGCATCGGGTGGGCAACGGGCAGGACAGGCTGGCAGCTCGCCATCCCAGTCGCCCGGGCCGCAGCCTGGCCCATCTAGGCCAGGATGCCCCAGGAAACGGCCGCCAAAGGGATCCAGTGTCAGAGGGCAAGAATCACAGGAGTCCACGTCCAGTTCTGCTGTACCGTCTGGGGAACCACGTAAGTGTAGTCATAGGGTCCGTAAGGCCAAACAATTAGACACTGAGTAAGTTGGCACGGGTGCAGGGCACAGATGAGTTTTAGGGGCTAGGGCACGTGCATGAACTCCTTTGGTTATTAAAGTCAATGTTACACCGACAGAAGCTGCCTTTGTGCTCTGTCCAAAGCGTGCGGGGGTGTCATGTACGTTGAGCGCAAGTGTGTGTGTGAGGGGTGGTCTTACCTCAGCTCCAGGTGAGTCTGCCCCCTTCCCCCTGGGCCGCCATCAACATCCCCCCGGGCAGAGGACGGGACCGTGCGCTGCAGTGTCACAGCGGAAGCGGATGTAGCGGTGCGCCATGGCATATAGGGCGTCTGTCACTGCCCCGATGCACCGATGCACCGATGTCTGCGATATGCCGGACAGGTCCCCACTCGGTGCCTGGAATGACCCCGTTGCATAAAAGTTCAGGGCCACCGTAACCTTGACGGACACGGGGAGTGGGTGTCCCCCGCCAGTGCCACACGGTGACAGGTGCGCCAGCAGGTGGCAGATGTGTGCCACGGTTTCCCGGCTCAGCCGGAGTCTCCTCCTGCATTCCCGGTCCGTGAGGTCCTGGTATGACTGCTGGGGCCGGTACACACGGGGCGCCCTCGGGTGCCTCCGTTGCCGTGGGGCCGCGACGTCCTCCTCCCCCTCCTCGTCCTGTCGGTCAGGTGTCCCTCCAGCCTGGGCGGCTGCCGCCTGCCCCTCTGCGGCAGACTGCACCACCTCTCTGGCACGCTCCTCATCCTCCTCCTCCTCATCCAGGGCAACATGGACATTAGCGGCTGCCGCCACGGTGGCCAACATCGCTGGATGATCGGAAAACATGACCGCCTGGGGGTGGGGGGGGGGGGGGAACGACGACTTGTCATCATTGCCCATATCCCCTCCTCCCCCCAGCCAGGTGGCATGGACCGCATGGGTCCAACTGTTGGAGGCTGGTACCTGGCCAGGTGGACCAACTCACTTGCCCCCCCCCCCCACGTCCCTCCCCGGCACGGACCCCGTCCCCCCATCCACCTCCCCGGCACAGACCCCCCCCCCATCCTCCTCCCCGGCACGGACCCCACCCTCCTCCCCGGCACGGACCCCCCCATCCCCCTCCCCGGCACGGACCCTCCCCCCATCCTCCTCCCCGGCACGGACCCCATCCTCCTCCCCGGCACGGACCCCATCCTCCTCCCCGGCACGCCCCCCCCCATCCCCCTCCCCGGCACGGACCCCATCCTCCTCCCCGGCACAGCCCCCACCCCCCATCCTCCTCCCCAGCACGGACCCCGTCACGGACCCCCCATCCTCCTCCCCGGCACGGACCCCCCCATCCTCCTCCCCGGCACGGACCCCCCCATCCTCCTCCCCGGCATGGACCCCCATCCCCCCTCCCGGCACTCCCCCGGAGCCCAGCCCACTCTAACCACCCCCCCCCCCCCCCCCCCCGCCGCACACACACACACAAAACCCTACACACACCTCTCCCCCACACATTCAGACTGCGGCCACGCCATCACCTCTCCAGCAGCCAAACCCCCCAGGCCGTCACCCACCTCCACGCTGGTTGGCGTGAACCTGGAGCACTGGTTGACGCCGATTGAAAGGTGGTTTGATTTACGCCGACGTGACCGGTCATCACGTCGACGGGACTTCGGCCCATCCGGACGGGAGAATATCGACAGGCCCAAAATCCATTGCCTTGCGCCCACCCGTGCCATTCTCCGGGGTGTGCGGTGCGATTGACTCCCCGCCGACTTTTCTCCCTTTGGAGACTTTGGCGAAAGCGGGGGGTCGGAGAATCTTGCCCGTGGTTGTCGGGGGTTCAGGGCTGGCATTTAAACATCCAGGGATTCACAACCTGAAAAAAGACAGAGAGGTGGGCAGAGGGGGCGGGGTTGCCTTGTTAATTAGGAATGAAATTAAATCAATAGCACTAAACGACATAGGGTCAGATGATGTGGAGTCTGTGTGGGTAGAGTTGAGGAACCACAAAGGCAAAAAAACCATAATGGGAGTTATGTACAGGCCTCCTAACAGTGGTCAGGACCGGGGGCACAAAATGCACCACAAAATAGAAAGTGCATGTCAGAAAGGCAAGGTCACAGTGATCATGGGGGACTTCAATATGCAGGTGGACTGGGTAAATAATGCTGCCAGTGGACCCAAGGAAAGGGAATTCATTGAATGTTTACAGGAGGGCTTTTTGGAACAGCTTGTGATGGAGCCCACGAGGGAACAGGCCATTCTGGACTTAGTGTTATGTAATGAGTCAGACTTGATTAAAGATCTTAAAGTAAGGGAACACTGAGGAGGCAGTGATCATAATATGGCAGAATTCAATCTCCAATTTGAAAGAAAGAAGGTAGAATAAGGGGCGAAATTCTCCCCAAACGGCGCGATGTCCGCCGATTGACGCCCAAAACGGCGCCAATCAGACGGGCATCGCGCCGCCCCAAAGGTGCGGAATGCTCCGCATATTTGGGGGCTGAGCCCCAACATTGAGGGGCTAGGCCGACGCCGGAGGGATTTCCGCCCCGCCAGCTGGCGGAAACGGCCTTTGTTGCCCCGCCAGCTGGCGCAGAAATGACATTGCCGGGCAGCGCATGCGCGGGAGTGTTAGCGGCCGCTGACGGCATCCCCACGCATGCGCAGTGGAGGGAGTCTCTTCCGCCTCCGCCATGGTGGAGACCGTGGCGGAGGCGGAAGGGAAAGAGTGCCCCCACGGCACAGGCCCGCCTGCGGATCGGTGGGCCCCGATCGCGGGCCAGGCCACCGTGGGGACACCCCGCGGGGCCAGATCGCCCCCCCCAGGACCCCGGAGCCCGCCCACGCTGCCTTGTCCTGCCGGTAAATAGGTACTTTAATTTACGCCGGCGGGACAGGCAATTTATCGGCGGGACTTCGGCCCATCCGGGCCGGAGAATCGAGCGGGGGGGCCCGCCAACCTGCGCGGCCCGATTCCCGCCCCCCGCCGAATATCCGGTACCGGAGACTTCGGCAACCGCCGGGGGCGGGATTCACGGCAGCCCCCGGCGATTCTCCAACCCGGCGGGGGGGCGGAGAATGACGCTCCAGATGTAAAGGTGTTACAGTTAAATAAAGGTAACTACAGGGGCATGAGGGAGGAACTGACAAAAATTGACTGGGAGCAGAGCCTAGTGGGAAAGTCAGTAGAACAGCAATGGCAGGAGTTTCTGGGAGTAATTGAGGACACAGTAGAGGTTAATCCCAAAGAAAAGAAAGGTTATCAGAGGGGGGATTAGGCAGCCATGGCTGACAAAGGAAGTTAGGGAATGCATCAAAGCAAAAGAGAAAGCCTATAATGTGGCAAAGCGTAGTGGGAAGTCAGAAGATTGGGAAGGCTACAAAAACAAACAGAGGATAACAAAGAGAGAAATAAGGAAAGAGAGGATCAAATATGTAGGTAGGCTAGCCAGTAACATTAGGAATGATAGTAAAAGTTTATTTAAATACATTAAAAACAAACGGGAGGCAAAAGTTGACATTGGGCCGCTCCAAAATGACGCTGGTAATTTTGTGATGGGAGACAAGGAAATAGCTGAGGAACTAAATAAGTACTTTGCGTCAGTCTTCACAGTAGAAGACATGAGCAAGATCCCAACAATTCAGGAGAGTCAGGGGGCAGAGTTGAATATGGTAGCCATCACAAAGGAGAAAGTGCTAGAGAAACTAAGAGGTCTAGAAATTGATAAATCTCCAGGCCCAGATGGGCTACATCCTAGAGTTCTAAAGGAGATAGCTGAAGAAATAGTGGAGGCGTTAGTTATGATCTTTCAAAAGTCACTGGAGTCAGGGAAAGTCCCAGAGGATTGGAAAATCACTGTTGTAACCCCCCTGTTCAAGAAGGGAACAAGGAAAAAGATGGAAAATTATAGGCCAATTAGCCTAACCTCGGTTGTTGGCAAGATTCTAGAATCCATCGTTAAGGATGAGATTTCTAAATTCTTGGAAGTGCAGGGTCGGATTAGGACAAGTCAGCATGGATTTAGTAAGGGGAGGTCGTGCCTGACAAACCTGTTAGAGTTCTTTGAAGAGGTAACAAATAGGTTAGACCAAGGAGAGCCAATGGATGTTATCTATCTTGACTTCCAGAAGGCCTTTGATAAGGTGCCTCACGGGAGACTGCTGAGTAAAATAAGGGCCCATGGTATTCGAGGCAAGGTACTAACATGGATTGACGATTGGCTGTCAGGCAGAAGGCAGAGAGTTGGGATAAAAGGTTCTTTTTTGGAATGGCAACCGGTGGCGAGTGGTGTCCCACAGGGTTCAGTGTTGGGGCCACAGCTGTTCTCCTTATATATTAACGATCTAGATGACGGGACTGGGGGCATTCTGGCTAAGTTTGCCGATGATACAAAGATAGGTGGAGGGGCAGGTAGTATGGAGGAGGTGGGGAGGCTGCAGAAAGATTTAGACAGTTTAGGAGAGTGGTCCAAGAAATGGCTGATGAAATTCAACGTGGGCAAGTGCGAGGTCTTGCACTTTGGAAAAAAGAATAGAGGCATGGACTATTTTCTAAACAGTGACAAAATTCATAATGCTGAAGTGCAAAGGGACTTGGGAGTCCTAGTCCAGGATTCTCTGAAGGTAAACTTGCAGGTTGAGTCCGTAATTAAGAAAGCAAATGCAACGTTGTCATTTATCTCAAGAGGCTTGGAATATAAAAGCAGGGATGTACTTCTGAAGCTTTATAAAGCATTAGTTAGGCCCCATTTAGAATACTGTGAGCAATTTTGGGCCCCACACCTTAGGAAGGACATACTGGCACTGGAGCGGGTCCAGCGGAGATTCACACGGATGATCCCAGGAATGGTAGGTCTAACAGACGATGAACGTCTGAGGATCCTGGGATTATATTCATTGGAGTTTAGGAGGTTGAGGGGGGATCTGGGGCTGGTTTAGCACACTGGGCTAAATCGCTGGCTTTGAAAGCAGACCAAGGCAGGCCAGCAGCACGGTTCAATTCCCGTAACAGCCTCCCCGAACAGGTGCCGGAATGTGGCGACGAGGGGCTTTTCACAGTAACTTCATTGAAGCCTACTCGTGACAATAAGCGATTTTCATTTCATCTAATAGAAACTTACAAGATAATGAATGGCTTAGATAGGGTGGACGTAGGGAAGTTGTTTCCATTAGCAGGGGAGACTAGGACCCGGGGGCACAGCCTTAGAATAAAAGGGAGTCACTTTAGAACAGAGATGAGGAGAAATTTCTTCAGCCAGAGAGTGGTGGGTCTGTGGAATTCATTGCCACAGAGGGCGGTGGAGGCCGGGACGTTGAGTGTCTTTAAGACAGAAGTTGATAAATTCTTGATTTCTCGAGGAATTAAGGGCTATGGAGAGAGAGCGGGTAAATGGAGTTGAAATCAGCCATGATTGAATGGTGGAGTGGACTCAATGGGCCGAATGGCCTTACTTCCGCTCCTATGTCTTATGGTCTTATAAACAGCTTAGCTAGCATGTTTCTGTGTTTCCATAGTGGCCTGAGTGTGTCAGTGTTTCCATAGTGTCCTGTGAGTGTGCCAGCATTTCCATAGTGTCCTGTGAGTGTGCCAGCATTTCCATAGTGTCCTGTGAGTGTGTCAGTGTTTCCACAGTGTCCTGTGAGTGTGTCAGTATTTCCACAGTGTCCTGTGAGTGTGTCAGTATTTCCACAGTGCCCTGCGAGTGTGTCAGTATTCCCACAGTGCCCTGTGAGTGTGTCAGTATTTTTACAGTGCCCTGTGAGTGTGTCAGTATTTCCACAGTGCCCTGCGAGTGTGTTTCCACAGTGCCCTGTGAGTGTCAGTATTTCCACAGTGCCCTGTGAGTGTGTCAGTATTTTTACAGTGCCCTGCGAGTGTGTCAGTATTTCCACAGTGCCCTGTGAGTGTGTCAGTATTTTGACAGTGCTCTGTGAGTGTGTCAGTATTTTGACAGTGCTGTGTGAGTGTGTCAGTATTTCCACAGTGCCCTGTGAGTGCGTCAGTATTTCCACAGTGCCCTGTGAGTGTGTCAGTATTTCCACAGTGCCCTGCGAGTGTGTCAGTATCCTTGCACAAGAGGAGGTCCCATTTACCCTTCGCAGTGCCTCAGTCCATACTCCCCAATTGAGCTCCTCTCCCAATTCCGGTTCCCATTTCTCCTTGATCTTCACCACCCGCTCGCCTCCCTGCTCCCCCAGCCACTTGTACATATCCCCAATTCTTCGCTCCCCTTCCCCATCCGGGAGCAGCAGTCGCTCGGGCAGGGTGTATCCCGGCAACCTAAGGAACCCCCTCCAGACCTTTTGCGCAGATTCCCTAACCTGCAGATACCTGAACTCACCCCCTCGGCAGCTCTACCCTCTCCCTTAGCTCCTCCAGACTGGCGAACCCTTCCTCCAAATACAGATCCCTCACCTTGACCAGCCCCACTTCCCTCCACCTCCTGTATACACTATCCATCCCCCCCGGCTCAAACCCATGATTCTCGCACAGCGGCATTAGCACCGACATCCCTTCCACCCTAAAATGCCTCCTCAGCTGATTCCATATCTTCACCGTGGACTGCACCACCGGGCTCCGTGAATACCTCCTCGGAGTCATTGGCAACGCTGCCGTCACCATAACCTTCAACCTAGACCCCTCACAAGATTCCTCCTCCATCCTAACCCACTCTACCCCCTCTCCTTCCCACCACCGCCGCATCAAGTTCAACATCACCACCCCCCCCCCCCCCAACCCCCCCCCCCCCCCCCCCCCCCCCCCCCCCCCCCCCCCCACCTCTCCCTGCTGACTCTGCCTCTGTAGTAAGGTCCTCCCCACCCTCGGCACCTTCCCCACCCATACAAAGTCAGAAATGATCGTGTCCACTTTCCGAAAAAAGCCCTTTGGTATAAAGATTGGGAGAGCTTGAAGGATAAACAAGAACCTCGGCAGAATATTCAATTTCACCACTTGGACCCTCCCCGCTGGTGTTAAGTGCAGTGTATCCCACCTCATAAGATCCTCGCTCGTATCCTCCACCAGCTTCGTTAAGTTCCTCTTATGGAGCCTCATCCATTCCCTCGCTATCTGAATCCCCAAATACCTAAACCAATCCCTCGCTACCGTAAATGGCATCCCCCCTAAATTAGCCCGCTGTGCCAGCTCCTTCACCGGGAATACCTCGCTTTCCCCTACATTCAGCTTGTACCGTGAGAACCCACCAAACCTCCCCAGCAGGCCCATAATCCTTCCCATACCTCCAACGGATCTGAAACAGCAAGAGGTCATCGGCATAGAGCGACACCCGATGCTCCCTCTGTCCCTTCATAATCCCCCGCCACTCTGCCGACCCCCTGAGAGCCATCGCCAATGGCTCTATGGCCAGCGCAAACAGCAGCGGCGACAGTGGGCACCCCTGCCTCGTACCCCTATGTAAGTCAAAGCTTTGTGAGCTCATATCATTCGTCCTCACCCTCACCTTGGTGCCACATACAGCAAACGTACCCATGCCACAAATCTCGGCCCAAACCCAAACCTTCCCAAAGCCTCGAACAAGTACCGCCACTCCACCAGATCGAATGCCTTCTCCGCGTCCATGGACACCACCACCTCTGGTACCAGAGCTCTCGACGGATTCATCACCACACTCAACAGCCGTCTTATATCACTCGCGAGCTGCCTGCCCTTCACGAAGCCTGTTTGATATTCTGCCACCACCCCGGGGACACACTCCTCCATCCTCCCCGCTAACAACTTAGCCAATACTTTCACATCCGTGTTCAATAGTGATATGGGCCGACATGACCCACATTCCAGTGGGTCCTTCCCCTTTTTTCAGGATGTCTCCGGCAACTCCCCCTTCTCCAGCGCTTCATTAAACGCCCCCAACAGATGTGGCGCCAGGTCCGCCGCAAATTCCTTATAAAATTCCGCCGGGTTCCCATCCGGCCCAGGGGCCTTCCCCGACTTCATACCCCTGATACTATCCAGCACCTCCTTCAGCCCCAGGGGCTCCTCCAACGCCTGCCTCTTGGCTTCCTCCACCAGGGGAGATTCCAGTTTGTCCAGCAACCGTCCCATGTCCCCCTCCTCTCTCCTGGGTCTGCTTCATAAAGACCCTGGTAGTACTCCCTAAATACCTCATTTATCTTCGCTGGCTCTGACACCGCATCCCCAGTCCCAGTCCATATCTTCAATATTTCCCTGGACACGGCCTGCCTCCGCAGCTGGTGCATCAGCACGCAGCTCACCTTCTCCCCATACTCCTATTGCACCCCTCTTGCCCTACGCAGTTGCCCTACCGCCCTTCCTGTTGTCAGCCTGTCAAACTGCCCCTGCAACTTTTTCCTCCTCGCCAATCCCTCCACAATGGGCACCCTTGAATATTCCCTGTCCACCTCCACTATCTCGCTCACTAGACGGTCATGTCCCTCCCTCCTTTCCCTATCTGCACGAGCCTTAAACAAAATAATTTCCCCCCGGACCACTGCCTTCAGTGCTTCCCAAAAAATGCCCGCCGACACCTCCCCATTCTGATTCAACTCCACATAATCCCTAATCGCCAACCGCACCTTATCACAAAAACCTCCATCCGCCAACAACCCCGAGTCAAACCTCCACCCCGGCCTCTGCTCTCGTCCCGTTCTGAACCGAATCGCCAGCCAATGGGCACGTGGTCCGAGATAACTATCCCGCATACTCTGCCCCCTCCACCCCAACCAAAATCTCCCGACTCACTACAAAGTAATCAATCCTCGAATACACCTTATAGACGTGTGAAAAGAAGGAATACTCTCTTCCCCCTGGGTTCTGAAAGTGCCATGGGTCCACCATACCCATCCTCTCCATAAACCCCCCCCCAGCTCCCTTGCCATTCGTACCCTGCCCATCGACCTGGGGCTCGATCTATCCACCCTCAGCTCCAGGACACAATTAAAATCTCCTCCCATGATCAACTGGTGCACGGCCAAATCCGGGATCGCTGCCAGCAACCCCCTCATAAAACCCACCTCATCCCAATTTGGGGCATACACATTTACCAACACTACCGGTGCCCCTTCCAATACCCCACTCACAAATCTCCCACCTGGATCCCTCACCTCCTTCGCATTCATAAATCCCATTTTCTTGCTCGTTAAAATCGCCACTCCCGTCAATTTCGAACTGCCCACGAGTTTTTATCATGCCCATTGGCCCTCTCCACTTGCAGTTTTAAAAACTGTTCTCTAGTTTCCGAGAGAGGGAGTAAGAGTGTGTAGATTGGTACGCATCGGCCCGCTAAACACGGGCTCTGCCGGTGACACAATAGGGTGCACTTAAAGGTGTTGCTCTCAGGTGTAACATTGCAGTGTGTGGGGCTTGCTTGGTCTGCCTACATTTGAGAATTAGGGATTTCACCAGGCAATTCTTTCAGCTAGGCAGATAGATCTAGGGTAATGTGCAGAAGACGTTATCAGTAGGGACTCACTGGAGTGTACACAACAGTGTTGTGCAATTGTCAAATAATGGGGCATTTGGTAAAGCAGTAGCCGATGAGGATGAAATCAGTGCCATGGACATGAAAGAGGTTGAATGTGATTGTGATGAGTAGGAACGTGGAACTAGTGGTGTTTTGTATTGCTTGCCTTGCAGCTCTTCACATCGCCCTTAATTCTCACTGTTCATAATCGGCAAAAAGACGGTCTCTCTTTCAAGTCTTCTCGTCCAATCTGTGCTCATGTGCGAGTGATAAAGTTGTTAAAGAATAACAAGTTGCTACAATTCCGAAATGATGACCTTCCATGCCTTCAAAAATGATTCCCTGAGAAATGCGTAGCTTGTCCTGGTAAAACTGGGGCGAAATTCTCCGTTATCGGCGGAAAGACCGCCGATCGGCGCAAAAAACGGCGCAAATCCGACTTGCGTCCCATCGGAAAAATGGGTCGAAAGTCTCCGGCCCGAAATGGGCTAGCAGCGACGTAACGGGATCCGCACTTGCGCACGTGGTTCACGCCGTGCAGCGTCATACGCGCCGCACGGCGTGACGGCTCATAAGGCCGCGCTGCACCCCCCCCACCCGACCGGAACACCCGACTGGATGGCTGGCCGCCGCTCAGCCCTGAGGTTCGAGTCACGGGATGTGGAGGCGCCCCTGGACGCGGTGGAGCAGAGGAGGGAGGCCCTGTATCCCGGGCACGGCCGCAGAGCTGCCCCACGCCACAGCCGGCGTCTGTGGAGGGAGGTGGCAGAGGCCGTCACCGCTGCGGCCCTGACACCACGGACAGGCACCCAGTGCCACAAGAAGGTGAACGACCTCGTCAGAGCAGGCAGGGTGAGCCTCCCCCATATCCCCCTCCCCATATCCCCCCTCCCCCATATCCCCCCTCCCCAATATCCCCCCTCCCCCATATCCCCCCTCCCCCATATCCCCCTCCCCATATCCCCCCTCCCCCATATCCCCCCTCCCCATATCCCCCATGTCTCCCCCTCCCCCATATCCCCCCTCCCCCATATCCCCCCTCCCCATATCCCCCCTCCCCATATCCCCCCTCCCCCATATCCCCCTCCCCATATCCACCCTCCCCCATATCCCCCCTCCCCCATATCCCCCATAACCCCCTCCCCCATATCCCCCCTCCCCCATGTCCCCGATATCCCCCATATCCCACCTCCCCAATATCCCCCCTCCCCCATGTCCCCCCTTCCCCATATCCCCCTCCCTATATCCCCCCTCCCCCATATCCCCCTCCCCATATCCCCCCTCCCCCATATCCCCCCTCCCCCATATCCCCCCTCCCCCATATCCCCCCTCCCCCATATCCCCCCTCCCCCATATCCCCCCTCCCCCATATCCCCCCTCCCCATATCCCCCATCCCCCATATCCCCCCTCCCCAGATCCCCCCTCCCCCATATCCCCCATATCCCCCTCCCCCATATCCCCCCTCCCCCATATCCCCCCTCCCCCATATCCCCCCTCCCCCATATCCCCCCTCCCCCATATCCCCCCCTTCCCCATATCCCCCCTCCCCATATCCCCCATATCCTCCCTCCCCCATATCCCCCATATCCCCAAGTGAATCCAGCCCTAACCTTAACCTCTGCAATACACGCGCAACCGATGCCGTGCATTCATATACCTGCCTAACAGTGTTGCCTTTTATCCCTGCCCCCCCCCCCCCCCCCCCCCCCCCGCCACAGGAGAAACGCGCACACAACACCAGGGAGCATGTGAGGACTGGAGGAGGGCCCGCTGATGAGAGGCCACTGACCGAACACGAGGAAAGGGCCCTGGAACTGGCTGGCGGACCTGAGGACCGGGTGGTTGCTGATGCAGAGGTCGGGGGCATATTAGCAAGTGAGCCACCGACAGCCCGTCCCCATATCTCCCCTCCCCCATATCCCCCCTCCCCTATATCCCCCTCCCCGTATCACCTGATCACTGCCTGCGTGTCTAACCATGCATGCTTCATTGTGTATCGCAGGACCAAACGTCCAGGCACCCATCCCCGCAGATGCAGACCGCCCGCAGGATGCCCCTCGGAGACCACGGGGGCGGAGAGACCCGGACCCTCCAGCATGCGACGCCCGCAGGATGCCCCTCGCACACCACGGGAGACGGAGAGACCTGGAGCAACAGGGAGACGACACCCCCGTCACATGCAGGAGCGACCACCCAGCGACGAGGGGGGCAGCCACAGGCCCCCGTCACATCCGAGCCAGGACACCACTACCCAGGGCACCACTACCCAGGACACCACTACCCGGAACAGCACTACCCAGGGCACCCCTACCCGGGACAGCACTGCCCAGGACACCGCTACCCAGGACAGCACTACCCAGGGCACCCCTACCCGGGACAGCACTGCCCAGGACACCGCTACCCGGGACAGCACTACCCAGGAAGACGAAATACCGGACAGTGACTCAGAGTGGATGGGTGGAGACGAACCCCCACCCCAAAGTGCCATGGACTCAGAGTGGGACGAAGAGCACGACACAACGCCACTGCTGTCACCAACACCCTCCACCATCGCAGAAACACTCACCTCGGTTGGGCACTTTAGTGATGAGGCGTCTGGTACACTCACTGGTGCGCACAACACAGCCGTCCCGGTACAGCAGATGGAGGTAGGAGCAGCAGAGGGGCCCGGCGGTCGGAGGGCAGCTCAGCCCAAGCGAACATCTGCCGCCCAGATGTATCCCGGGTTCCTGGAGTTACCACACCCACACATAGATCCGATGCAACCACCGACCCGGAGACGAGCGAAGAGGGTGACGGCCGGCTTGCGGCGGCTGCAGTCGCAGGTGGAGGAGTCCACCCGCGTCCAGGAGCTGGGAGTGGTCCCGGTCATGCGTGCCACCCAGGCTGACACCACACAGGTGGCGTCCGCGGTGGAGGCATTGGGTGCGACGGTGTCAGACATGGGGAACGGTTTGCGAGGCCTGGGGCTTTCCGTGCAGGCGGCGTCTGTGGCCCAGGACATGGCTGCCCTCTCACAGGAGGCCATGAGCCAGTGCCAGTGCCAGATGGCAGAGGCGCTCAACGCCATAGCCCAGTCTCAGCAGGCCATAGCCCAGTCTCTGCAGGCCATGGCCCAGTCTCTGCAGGCCATGGCCCAGTCTCAGCAGGCCATCGCTGAGGGCATCAGCGCCAGTGGCCATATGCGAGCCGGCGTCGCACTTTCACAGACAGGGTTTGCCAACCCCCTGGGCTCCATGGCTGCAAACCTGCAGACCCCTGTCGATACCAGCACGGGCCTCCAGGACTGGCAGTGCCAGATGTCGGGGGGGCGTCGGATGGCCAGTCCGTTCACATCCCCCACCCATGTAGAGGCCTGGGGGCCATCGGGCACCCCGAGGGAGGAGGAGGTGGTGTGATCCGTCCCGGCTCCCCCTGTAGGGGAGGTCCCGGAACACCATGAAACCTCGGACTCCCCCCCTTCCGTCCCAGGTGCATCGGGTGGGCAACGGGCAGGACAGGCTGGCAGCTCGCCATCCCAGTCGCCCGGGCTGCAGCCTGGCCCATCTAGGCCAGGACGCCCCAGGAAACAGCCGCCAAAGGGATCCAGTGTCAGAGGGCAGGAATCACAGGAGTCCACCTCCAGTTCTGCTGTACCATCTGGGGAACCACGTAGACGTAGTCAAAGGGCCCGTAAGGCCAAACAATTAGACACTGAGTAAGTTGGCACGGGTGCAGGGCACAGATGAGCTTTAGGGGCTGGGGCACGTGCATGAACTCCTTTGGTTATTAAAGTCAATGTTACACCTACAGAAGCTGCCTTTGTGCTCTGTCCAAAGCGTGCGGGGGTGTCATGTACGTTGAGCGCAAGTGTGTGTGTGAGGGGTGGTCTTACCTCAGCCCCAGGTGAGTCTGCCCCTTCCCCCTGGGCCGCCATCAACATCCCCCCGGGCAGAGGACGGGACCGTGCGCTGCAGTGTCACAGCCGCATGCAGGGATGGTCCGGGTGGATGGTGGTACTGTGGCCATGGGTCAGACATAGTCCAACGATGTGGAGCCAGGAGCTCATCGCAGGGCGGGTTGTCATCATCCTCCATGGCCTGCAATAGACACGCGTCCACCCACAACTGTGTGAGCCCGGCCTGTTGTGCCGCAGGTGGATCGGCAATGGGGGGGGGTGGTGTGCATGCGGGTGGGGTGGGTGGGGTTGGGGAGGGGGGTGAGGGTGCTGGGTGGGTGGATGGGTGGGGGGTGTGGGTGGTCGGCTGTTGCCATGGTGTGCGGTCTGTGGCCATACTACCCGATTCCCACGCCCATCTAGTCAGTGAAGCGGGCGGCTATCAGTCTGTCCCGTGCCCGCTGGGCCAGCCGGTAATGGTGGACAGCCACCCGCCTGTGTCTACCCCGTCTGCCCTGACCATTACCCCCATCCCCCTCATCTGGGGAGGACTGCGCCTCTTTCTGCTGCACCTCCACTCCGCCCTCCTCTGCCTACGGCACATCGCCCCTCTGCTGGGCTATGTTGTGCAGGACGCAGCACACCACAATGATGCGGCCGACCCTATCTGACCGATACTGGAGGGCGCCCCCAGAGAGGTCAAGGCACCTGAAACGCATCTTCAGCACGCCAAAGCACCTCTCTATCACTCCCCTTGTCGCTACATGGGCATCATTGTAGCGGTTCTCCGCCTCATTGCGTGGCCTCCGTATAGGCGTCATCAGCCACGATCGCAATGGGTAGCCCCTGTCGCCCAGCAACCAGCCCCTCAGCCGGGGATGGCGTCCCTCGTACATGCCGGGGATGGATGACCGCGACAACACGTATGAGTCGTGTACACTGCCCGGGTTACGGGCGGAGACTTGCAGGATCATCATGCGGTGGTCGCAGACCACCTGTATGTTCATCGAATAAGTCCCCTTCCTATTGGTGAACACGGCCCTGTTATCTGCAGGTGGCCGCACGGCGACGTGCATCCCATCAACCGCGCCCTGGACCATGGGGAACCCGGCCACGGCAGAGAAGCCAACGGCCCGGGCATCTTGACTGGCCCGGTCCACAGGGAAGCGGATGTAGCGGTGCGCCATGGCATATAGGGCATCTGTCACTGCCCGGATGCACCGATGCACCGATGTCTGCGATATGCCGGACAGGTCCCCACTCGGTGCCTGGAATGACCCCGTTGCATAAAAGTTCAGGGCCACCGTAACCTTGACGGACACGGGGAGAGGGTGTCCCCCACCAATGCCACGCGGTGACAGGTGTGTCAGCAGGTGGCAGATGTGTGCCACGGTTTCCCGCCTCATCCGGAGTCTCCTCCTGCATTCCCGGTCCGTGAGGTCCTGGTATGACTGCTGGGGCCGGTACACACGGGGCGCCCTCGGGTGCCTCCGTTGCCGTGGGGCCGCGACGTCCTCCTCCCCCTCCTCGTCCTGTCGGTCAGCTGTCCCTCCAGCCTGGGCGGCTGCCGCCTGTCCCTCTGCGGCAGCCTGCGCCGCCTCTCTGGCACGCTTCTCCTCCTCATCCTCCTCCTCCTCATCCAGGGCAACATAGACATGAGCGGCTGCCGCCACGGCGGGCAACATCGCTGGATGATCGGAAAACATGACGGCCTGGTGGGGGGGATGGGAACGACGACATGTCATCATTGCCCATATCCCCTCCTCCCCCCAGCCAGGTGGCATGGACCGCATGGGTCCAACTGTTGGAGGCTGGCACCTGGCCAGGTGGACCAACTCACTTGCCCTCGCATCCTCCTCCCCGGCACGGACACCAACCTCCTCCCCGGCACGGACCCCCCATCCCCCTCCCCGGCACGGACCCCCCCATCCCCCTCCCCGGCACGGACCCCCCATCCCCCTCCCCGGCACGGACCCCCCCGGAGCCCAGCCCACTCTAACCACCCCCCCGCCGCACACACACACACAAAACCCTACACACACCTCTCCCCCACACATTCAGACTGCGGCCACGCCATCACCTCTCCAGCAGCCAACCCCCCAGGCCGTCGCCCACCTCCACGCTGGTCGGCATGAATCTGGAGCACAGGGTCACGCCGATGAAAAGGAGGTTTAATTTACGTCGACGTGAACGGTCATTACGTCGACGGGACTTCGGCCCATCCGGAAGGGAGAATATCGGCAGGCCGAAAATCGGCTGCCTTGCGCAGACCCGTGCCATTCTCCGACGGCAGCGGCGCCATTAATGCCCCGCCGACTTTTCTCCCTTCGGAGACTTCGGCAACCGGCGGGGGGAGGGATTCACGCCAGCCAACGGCCATTCTCCGACCCTCTGGGGGGTCGGAGAATGACGCCCCAGGTCTCACATGTTCGTGGACAAGCTGAATCAAATCAGACCATCCTCTGCTGATGATTTTCCACAGTTTCTGTTGCGTACAATCTTTCCTTGTTTCTTCTTAAAGCTGTTAGCATTTGCGTGTGCAAAATGTGCTAGATCAATTGATGGACTTGCATTCTCCTGCAAGCGTATGATTACGCTCTCTTGAAACTGTCTAGATATTTTCATGTGAGGTCACTGAGGGGATAGGAGTACTTTCTGAGATTGATCGACCAAATGAGCTGTGACGAATTCCATGGATTGTCACTGGTGTGAGTTCACAGATGCCAGTGCAATCACTGGTCCTTTGGTCTCCACAATGTAGGATCAGCCTGGAGGATTGATTGTAGATTGCCAGGTGATTTCTAAAATTCTAACCAGTTCTGTGAAGGCACACCTGGTGAAAAGTCACAGGCAGCACTCAGGTCTGTGGAGGTCTTCTGGTGTAAGAAAATAAGCAGTCACTCAGCAGGTCTGTACTCTTTTAATCCTCTATATGGAAGGCTGGGAAGAGCTCAAACTGAGAGCATTCTTTAAAATATAGCTGGAATTTGTGCAGAGAAATCAGGCAAACAAAAGGCCTGCAAACTCTCAGATTTAAAGCCCAGTAATATGTCAAGGAGGCAGAAGCTCCATCTGGTGGTAAATGGTGGAATTGCACTGACCTGGAACTCTTTTGTAAAATGTCATCCAGGATGGAACTGCGCCAACCTGAACCTCTTGAGTAAATCTATTTACCAGAGGCCACAGCAGCGAATATTAATCTTGAACCTGTTCCAATTAATCTCAATTTTTTACCCATTCCTACCCTTACCGTGTGTCTGTCCTGTGTGAGTGCCTGAGTGAAGGATGGGAAGGGGTTTTGGGATTCAGTAGACTGGTCGACCATTGTCCTATTATTTCTTTATATATTTATCTTTTCCTCTTATTATTGTTAAACAGTTTGTTAAATGTTTACTTATAAATCTGGGGCGGGATTCTCCCCCACCCGGCGGGGCGGGCGGTACCGAGGGGTGGCGTGAACCACTCCGGTGTCGCGCCGCCCGGAAGGTGCAGAATCCTCCGCACCTTCAGGGGCTAAGCCGGCGCCGGCGGGGCTGACGCCACGCCAACCGGCGCGGAAGGGCCTCTGCCGGCCGGTGTGAGTTGACGCATGCGCGGGAGCGCCAGCTTGTGCTGGCATCATCCCAGCGCATGCGCGGGGGATTCTTCTCCGCGCCAGCCATGGCGGAGGTTGACAGCAGCCAGCGCGGAGGGAAAGAGTGCCCCACGGCACAGGAGAATGCGGCAGTCGGCGGGGACAGGATTGACCCCCCCGGCGATTCTCCGGCCCGGCGGGGGTCGGAGAATCCCGCCCCTGGTGTCTGTAACTCATTGGAGCAATCGAGGGTTAAAGATCTCAGGAAAAAACAAATTATTGGTTATTTCAGTTATGTTGGGACTCGGAGGTCTGTGGGACTGGAACTGATTCACCCAGGGTATTCTAACAGTATAAAAGATTGCAAATTTAGTTTTACTGCACCTTCATACACATACTTGTGAATCCAGCGTGTGTATTGGCCAGTGAGAGTCAGCTTGCGATAAACGGGAGTGGAGAATCGATTGGAGTAGTTCTCCACACATCTGGGAAAGGGAGCACCTTAGACTCCGCCATCTCAAAAGTGAATTGAATTGCTCCACCTTTGATGGCTGTGCCTTCAGCTGCCTGGGTTCTATGCACTGGAATTCCTCTCTAAACCTCTTCATTCCTCTCTCCTCCTTTAAGATAATAGTTAAAACTCTTTGTTCAAGCTTTTGGTCACCTTCCCACTATCTCCTTATTTGACTTTGTGTCAGCGCTTTGCTGTGTGATGCTGCAATGAATGCTCTGGGTGTTTTTTCATGTTAAAGTTGCTTTATGAATATAAATTGCTGTTGAGAAACGCTCGGCACCGAAATGCCTCCCCACGTCCCCTGACTGGCTCCCCCACCTCATCATGCCGCTCACACCCCTGCCATCTTGGCGCTCTCTCGGGTGCTCGTTGCTTCGTCAGCACAAGATTAATGAGATCAATCTGTACCCATGACAGAAAATCACCAGGATCTTCCTGTTTTAATCCAGATAAATAGCCTTATGTTTCTTTTCACAATTAACTGAGGACAAGGATCCCAGTGGAATTCAGAATGACCACTCCAGTACCTACTTATCAGGGCTCTCTGGAGTGGGGTTTGAATGCTGCACTTTTGGTTCAAGGGTTGAAAGTAATCACTAAACTTAAGGCTGCCCCCAAGGTGTCAATCAAAATTGCTCCTGTTGTAACTGAAGCAAGTGAGGTACAGAATTGCTGGAACGTTTAGGGAGCAGTGCAAAGTCTTTGACAGAGCAGATCTTAACAGTTAACCAAAGGAACCCTTACCCTGTGTGACTCCAACCTAAATTCTCTCCAATAAAATTGACTCCCCGTGCTGGCTGTCACATTTTCCCGGGATATTTACTCACACATTCCAGATTGGGCTTGAGGTTAACCAAGCAGAGGTTGAACTCCACATGAGCGCAATTGCTGGAACCAGCCAACCAGTTAGTAACTCCCCAGTTAACGTTTAATGTTGGTCACAAGTTGCATGTTCAGGAGGAATAGAGCGGTTTAATGAAACAATGAAAAGCCTTGGATCATTTAAAGGTGTTAAGGCTGTTTACAGATTGGTTTTGTGCAGGCGTTGCTTAATGCAGGATTTAACAGCGACACCATGTATAGGAGGCATGGGTTTATATATTATTTTGTTTATATATTATTTATTTATTTGTTAAAAACGGTCACTATTATTTATATTGTTTTATTGTTGTAAAAGGGAAAAAATGTTGTACTGTTTTGTTTGGCCGAAAACATTTTTGAATAAAATATATTTCAAAAAAAAAGTTAGAAGATAATTCTAGGTTAATTGATTCCTTTAATTGATTTCCTGAGGAAAGATTCGAGCAAGCACGGTAGCACTGTGGATAGCACAATTGCTTCACAGCTCCAGGGTCCCAGGTTTGATTCCGGCTTGGGTCACTGTCTGTGCGGAGTCTGCACATCCTCCCCGTGTGTGTGTGGGTTTCCTCCGGGTGCTCCGGTTTCCTCCCACAGCCCAAAGATGTGCAGGTTAGGTGGATTGGCCATGATAAATTGCCCTTAGTGTCCAAAATTGCCCTTAGTGTTGGGTGGGGTTACTGGGTAATGGGGATGGGGTGGAGGTGTTGACCTTGGGTGGGGTGCTCTTTCCAAGAGCCGGTGCGGACTCGATGGGCCGAATGGCCTCCTTCTGCACTGTAAATTCTATGATAATCTATGATAAGTAGAGCCAGGTTGATAGCTACTGAGGAAGGGGATAAAGAGATTAATCGATCTGTGTGGTTCCGGTTGCTGATGAGAAAGGGTTTTGAGACCTTGGCCTAGAAATGTATCGATGTGGAGATGCCGGCGTTGGACTGGGGTGAGCTGGCCTGCGAAATCCTACCAACTGTCCTGGCTTGACACAATCCACACCTCTTTAACCTGGGGTTACCCCATCTCTGGATCTGTAAAGATTTAATCACCTGCTAATGCTCGCATTCCAAGCATTGTCTGGCATCTTTGAATCTGTCCATATATATGTTTCTGGAACAGACCTCTTCATTCACCTGAGGAAGGAGCGGTGCTCCGAAAGCTAGTGATTTGAAACAACCTGTTGGACTTTAACCTGGTGTTGTAAGACTTCCTACTAGAAATGTATTGACTGCTTCTTCCATTTGCAGCAGTAACAACAGGTGGGTAAGGGTCTGACAGTGTGGGTGTGTTGTGTACTTGATGGCACTGCCTGCCCTTTGATAAAGGCGGCATTGGTGTCCAGCGACCGTGGCAATGAAAATAGGGGCATGACTCCTAGTCCCGATCTGCTTCCCAAAACCAGGCTGTCCTAAATACAGCTGGTGCGGTTCCTGCTGGTGCGGCTCCTGCTGGTGTGGCTCCTGCTGGTGCGGCTCCTGCTGATGTGGCTCCTGCTCCTTCGGTTCCTGCTGGTGCGGTTCCTGCTGGTGTGGCTCCTGCTGGTGCGGCTCCTGCTGGTGCGGCTCCTGCTGGTGCGGCTCCTGCTGGTGTGGCTCCTGCTCCTTCAGTTCCTGCTGGTGCGGCTCCTGCTGGTGCAGCTCCTGCTGGTGCGGCTCCTGCTGGTGCGGCTCCTGCTGGTGCAGCTCCTGCTGGTGCGGCTCCTGCTGGTGCGGCTCCTGCTGGTGTGGCTCCTGCTGGTGCGGCTCCTGCTGATGTGGCTCCTGCTCCTTCAGTTCCTGCTGGTGCGGCTCCTGCTGGTGCGGCTCCTGCTGGTGCGGCTCCTGCTGGTGTGGCTCCTGCTCCTTCAGTTCCTGCTGGTGCGGCTCCTGCTGGTGCAGCTCCTGCTGGTGCGGCTCCTGCTGATGTGGCTCCTGCTCCTTCAGTTCCTGCTGGTGCGGCTCCTGCTGGTGTGGCTCCTGCTCCTTCAGTTCCTGCTGGTGCGGCTCCTGCTGGTGCAGCTCCTGCTGGTGCGGCTCCTGCGGATGTGGCTCCTGCTCCTTCAGTTCCTGCTGGTGCGGCTCCTGCTGGTGCAGCTCCTGCTGGTGTGTCTCCTGCTGGTGCGGCTCCTGCTGATGTGGCTCCTGCTCCTTCGGTTCCTGCTGGTGCGGTTCCTGCTGGTGTGGCTCCTGCTGGTGCGGCTCCTGCTGGTGCGGCTCCTGCTGGTGTGGCTCCTGCTCCTTCAGTTCCTGCTGGTGCGGCTCCTGCTGATGCAGCTCCTGATGGTGCGGCTCCTGCTGGTGCGGCTCCTGCTGGTGCGGCTCCTGCTGGTGCGGCTCCTGCTGGTGCGGCTCCTGCTGATGTGGCTCCTGCTCCTTCAGTTCCTGCTGGTGCGGCTCCTGCTGGTGCGGCTCCTGCTGGTGCGGCTCCTGCTGGTGTGGCTCCTGCTCCTTCAGTTCCTGCTGGTGCGGCTCCTGCTGGTGCAGCTCCTGCTGGTGCGGCTCCTGCTGATGTGGCTCCTGCTCCTTCAGTTCCTGCTGGTGCGGCTCCTGCTGGTGTGGCTCCTGCTCCTTCAGTTCCTGCTGGTGCGGCTCCTGCTGATGTGGCTCCTGCTCCTTCAGTTCCTGCTGGTGCGGCTCCTGCTGGTGCGGCTCCTGCTGGTGCGGCTCCTGCTGGTGTGGCTCCTGCTGGTGCGGCTCCTGCTGGTGTGGCTCCTGCCCCTTCAGTTCCTGCTGGTGCGGCTCCTGCTGGTGCGGCTCCTGCTGGTGCAGCTCCTGCTGGTACAGTTCCTGCTGGTGCGGCTCCTGCTGGTGTGGCTCCCGCTCCTTCAGTTCCTGCTCCTGCAGTTCCTGCTGGTGCGGCTCCTGCTGGTGCAGCTCCTGCTGGTACAGTTCCTGTTGGTACAGTTACTGCTGGTGTGGCTCCTGCTCCTTCAGTTCCTGTTCCTGCAGTTCCTGCTGGTGCGGCTCCTGCTGGTGTGACTCCTGCTCCTAAAGTTCCTGTTCCTGCAGTTCCTGCTGGTGCGGCTCCTGCTGGTGTGGCTCCTGCTCCTTCAGTTCCTGTTCCTGCAGTTCCTGCTGGTGTGGCTCCTGCTCCTTCAGTTCCTGCTTCTGCAGTTCCTGCTGGTGCGGCTCCTGCTGGTGTGACTCCTGCTCCTTCAGTTCCAGTTCCTGCTGGTGCGGCTCCTGCTGGTGTGGCTCCTGCTCCTTCAGTTCCTGTTCCTGCAGTTCCTGCTGGTGTGGCTCCTGCTCCTTCAGTTCCTGCTCCTGCAGTTCCTGCTGGTGCGGCTCCTGCTGGTGTGACTCCTGCTCCTTCAGTTCCTGTTCCTGCAGTTCATGCTGGTGCGGCTCCTGCTGGTGCGGCTCCTGCTGGTGCGGCTCCTGCTGGTGTGGCTCCTGCTCCTTCAGTTCCTGCTGGTGCGGCTCCTGCTGGTGCAGCTCCTGCAGGTGCGGCTCCTGCTGATGTGGCTCCTGCTCCTTCAGTTCCTGCTGGTGCGGCTCCTGCTGGTGTGGCTCCTGCTCCTTCAGTTCCTGCTGGTGCGGCTCCTGCTGGTGCAGCTCCTGCTGGTGCGGCTCCTGCTGATGTGGCTCCTGCTCCTTCAGTTCCTGCTGGTGCGGCTCCTGCTGGTGCGGCTCCTGCTGGTGTGGCTCCTGCTGGTGCGGCTCCTGCTGATGTGGCTCCTGCTCCTTCGGTTCCTGCTGGTGCGGTTCCTGCTGGTGTGGCTCCTGCTGGTGCGGCTCCTGCTGGTGCGGCTCCTGCTGGTGCGGCTCCTGCTGGTGTGGCTCCTGCTCCTTCAGTTCCTGCTGGTGCGGCTCCTGCTGATGCAGCTCCTGCTGGTGCGGCTCCTGCTGGTGCAGCTCCTGCTGGTGCGGCTCCTGCTGGTGCGGCTCCTGCTGGTGTGGCTCCTGCTGGTGCGGCTCCTGCTGATGTGGCTCCTGCTCCTTCAGTTCCTGCTGGTGCGGCTCCTGCTGGTGCGGCTCCTGCTGGTGCGGCTCCTGCTGGTGTGGCTCCTGCTCCTTCAGTTCCTGCTGGTGCGGCTCCTGCTGGTGCAGCTCCTGCTGGTGCGGCTCCTGCTGATGTGGCTCCTGCTCCTTCAGTTCCTGCTGGTGCGGCTCCTGCTGGTGTGGCTCCTGCTCCTTCAGTTCCTGCTGGTGCGGCTCCTGCTGACGTGGCTCCTGCTCCTTCAGCTCCTGCTGGTGCGGCTCCTGCTGGTGCGGCTCCTGCTGGTGTGGCTCCTGCTGGTGCGGCTCCTGCTGGTGTGGCTCCTGCTCCTTCAGTTCCTGCTGGTGCGGCTCCTGCTGGTGCGGCTCCTGCTGGTGCAGCTCCTGCTGGTACAGTTCCTGCTGGTGCGGCTCCTGCTGGTGTGGCTCCTGCTCCTGCAGCTCCTGCTGGTACAGTTCCTGCTGGTGCAGTTCCTGCTGGTGTGGCTCCTGCTCCTTCAGTTCCTGCTCCTGCAGTTCCTGCTGGTGCGGCTCCTGCTGGTGCAGCTCCTGCTGGTACAGTTCCTGTTGGTACAGTTCCTGCTGGTGTGGCTCCTGCTCCTTCAGTTCCTGTTCCTGCAGTTCCTGCTGGTGCGGCTCCTGCTGGTGTGACTCCTGCTCCTTCAGTTCCTGTTCCTGCAGTTCCTGCTGGTGCGGCTCCTGCTGGTGTGGCTCCTGCTCCTTCAGTTCCTGTTCCTGCAGTTCCTGCTGGTGTGGCTCCTGCTCCTTCAGTTCCTGCTGGTGCGGCTCCTGCTGGTGTGACTCCTGCTCCTTCAGTTCCAGTTCCTGCTGGTGCGGCTCCTGCTGGTGTGGCTCCTGCTCCTTCAGTTCCTGTTCCTGCAGTTCCTGCTGGTGTGGCTCCTGCTCCTTCAGTTCCTGCTCCTGCAGTTCCTGCTGGTGCGGCTCCTGCTGGTGTGACTCCTGCTCCTTCAGTTCCTGTTCCTGCAGTTCATGCTGGTGCGGCTCCTGCTGGTGCGGCTCCTGCTGGTGCGGCTCCTGCTGGTGTGACTCCTGCTCCTTCAGTTCCTGTTCCTGCAGTTCCTGCTGGTGCGGCTCCTGCTGGTGTGACTCCTGCTCCTTCAGTTCCTGTTCCTGCAGTTCATGCTGGTGCGGCTCCTGCTGGTGCGGCTCCTGCTGGTGCGGCTCCTGCTGGTGTGACTCCTGCTCCTTCAGTTCCTGTTCCTGCAGTTCCTGCTGCTGCGACTCTGGCTCAACACAATATGATAATGATATCGGGCACTGGAGAAAGTCTTCCATTTGCAGCAGTAACAACAGGTGGGTAAGGGTCTGACAGTGTGGGTGTGTTGTGTACTTGATGGCACTGCCTGCCCTTTGATAAAGGCGGCATTGGTGTCCAGCGACCGTGGCAATGAAAATAGGGGCATGACTCCTAGTCCCGATCTGCTTCCCAAAACCAGGCTGTCCTAAATACAGCTGGTGCGGTTCCTGCTGGTGCGGCTCCTGCTGGTGTGGCTCCTGCTGGTGCGGCTCCTGCTGATGTGGCTCCTGCTCCTTCGGTTCCTGCTGGTGCGGTTCCTGCTGGTGTGGCTCCTGCTGGTGCGGCTCCTGCTGGTGCGGCTCCTGCTGGTGCGGCTCCTGCTGGTGTGGCTCCTGCTCCTTCAGTTCCTGCTGGTGCGGCTCCTGCTGGTGCAGCTCCTGCTGGTGCAGCTCCTGATGGTGCGGCTCCTGCTGGTGCAGCTCCTGCTGGTGCGGCTCCTGCTGGCGCGGCTCCTGCTGGTGCGGCTCCTGCTGGTGCGGCTCCTGCTGATGTGGCTCCTGCTCCTTCAGTTCCTGCTGGTGCGGCTCCTGCTGGTGCGGCTCCTGCTGGTGCGGCTCCTGCTGGTGTGGCTCCTGCTCCTTCAGTTCCTGCTGGTGCGGCTCCTGCTGGTGTGGCTCCTGCTCCTTCAGTTCCTGCTGGTGCGGCTCCTGCTGGTGCAGCTCCTGCTGGTGCGGCTCCTGCTGATGTGGCTCCTGCTCCTTCAGTTCCTGCTGGTGCGGCTCCTGCTGGTGCGGCTCCTGCTGGTGTGGCTCCTGCTGGTGCGGCTCCTGCTGATGTGGCTCCTGCTCCTTCGGTTCCTGCTGGTGCAGTTCCTGCTGGTGTGGCTCCTGCTGGTGCGGCTCCTGCTGGTGCGGCTCCTGCTGGTGCGGCTCCTGCTGGTGTGGCTCCTGCTCCTTCAGTTCCTGCTGGTGCGGCTCCTGCTGATGCAGCTCCTGATGGTGCGGCTCCTGCTGGTGCAGCTCCTGCTGGCGCGGCTCCTGCTGGTGCGGCTCCTGCTGGTGCGGCTCCTGCTGATGTGGCTCCTGCTCCTTCAGTTCCTGCTGGTGCGGCTCCTGCTGGTGCGGCTCCTGCTGGTGCGGCTCCTGCTGGTGTGGCTCCTGCTCCTTCAGTTCCTGCTGGTGCGGCTCCTGCTGGTGCAGCTCCTGCTGGTGCGGCTCCTGCTGATGTGGCTCCTGCTCCTTCAGTTCCTGCTGGTGCGGCTCCTGCTGGTGTGGCTCCTGCTCCTTCAGTTCCTGCTGGTGCGGCTCCTGCTGATGTGGCTCCTGCTCCTTCAGTTCCTGCTGGTGCGGCTCCTGCTGGTGCGGCTCCTGCTGGTGTGGCTCCTGCTGGTGCGGCTCCTGCTGGTGTGGCTCCTGCCCCTTCAGTTCCTGCTGGTGCGGCTCCTGCTGGTGCGGCTCCTGCTGGTGCAGCTCCTGCTGGTACAGTTCCTGCTGGTGCGGCTCCTGCTGGTGTGGCTCCTGCTCCTGCAGCTCCTGCTGGTACAGTTCCTGCTGGTGCAGTTCCTGCTGGTGTGGCTCCTGCTCCTTCAGTTCCTCCTCCTGCAGTTCCTGCTGGTGCGGCTCCTGCTGGTCCAGCTCCTGCTGGTACAGTTCCTGTTGGTACAGTTCCTGCTGGTGTGGCTCCTGCTCCTTCAGTTCCTGTTCCTGCAGTTCCTGCTGGTGCGGCTCCTGCTGGTGTGACTCCTGCTCCTTCAGTTCCTGTTCCTGCAGTTCCTGCTGGTGCGGCTCCTGCTGGTGTGGCTCCTGCTCCTTCAGTTCCTGTTCCTGCAGTTCCTGCTGGTGTGGCTCCTGCTCCTTCAGTTCCTGCTCCTGCAGTTCCTGCTGGTGCGGCTCCTGCTGGTGTGACTCCTGCTCCTTCAGTTCCAGTTCCTGCTGGTGCGGCTCCTGCTGGTGTGGCTCCTGCTCCTTCAGTTCCTGTTCCTGCAGTTCCTGCTGGTGTGGCTCCTGCTCCTTCAGTTCCTGCTCCTGCAGTTCCTGCTGGTGCGGCTCCTGCTGGTGTGACTCCTGCTCCTTCAGTTCCTGTTCCTGCAGTTCATGCTGGTGCGGCTCCTGCTGTTGCGGCTCCTGCTGGTGCGGCTCCTGCTGGTGTGGCTCCTGCTCCTTCAGTTCCTGCTGGTGCGGCTCCTGCTGGTGCAGCTCCTGCTGGTGCGGCTCCTGCTGATGTGGCTCCTTTCCTTCAGTTCCTGCTGGTGCGGCTCCTGCTGGTGTGGCTCCTGCTCCTTCAGTTCCTGCTGGTGCGGCTCCTGCTGGTGCAGCTCCTGCTGGTGCGGCTCCTGCTGATGTGGCTCCTGCTCCTTCAGTTCCTGCTGGTGCGGCTCCTGCTGGTGCGGCTCCTGCTGGTGTGGCTCCTGCTGGTGCGGCTCCTGCTGATGTGGCTCCTGCTCCTTCGGTTCCTGCTGGTGCGGTTCCTGCTGGTGCGGCTCCTGCTGGTGCGGCTCCTGCTGGTGCGGCTCCTGCTGGTGTGGCTCCTGCTCCTTCAGTTCCTGCTGGTGCGGCTCCTGCTGATGCAGCTCCTGCTGGTGCGGCTCCTGCTGGTGCAGCTCCTGCTGGTGCGGCTCCTGCTGGTGCGGCTCCTGCTGGTGTGGCTCCTGCTGGTGCGGCTCCTGCTGATGTGGCTCCTGCTCCTTCAGTTCCTGCTGGTGCGGCTCCTGCTGGTGCGGCTCCTGCTGGTGCGGCTCCTGCTGGTGTGGCTCCTGCTCCTTCAGTTCCTGCTGGTGCGGCTCCTGCTGGTGCAGCTCCTGCTGGTGCGGCTCCTGCTGATGTGGCTCCTGCTCCTTCAGTTCCTGCTGGTGCGGCTCCTGCTGGTGTGGCTCCTGCTCCTTCAGTTCCTGCTGGTGCGGCTCCTGCTGACGTGGCTCCTGCTCCTTCAGCTCCTGCTGGTGCGGCTCCTGCTGGTGCGGCTCCTGCTGGTGTGGCTCCTGCTGGTGCGGCTCCTGCTGGTGTGGCTCCTGCTCTTTCAGTTCCTGCTGGTGCGGCTCCTGCTGGTGCGGCTCCTGCTGGTGCAGCTCCTGCTGGTACAGTTCCTGCTGGTGCGGCTCCTGCTGGTGTGGCTCCTGCTCCTGCAGCTCCTGCTGGTACAGTTCCTGCTGGTGCAGTTCCTGCTGGTGTGGCTCCTGCTCCTTCAGTTCCTGCTCCTGCAGTTCCTGCTGGTGCGGCTCCTGCTGGTGCAGCTCCTGCTGGTACAGTTCCTGTTGGTACAGTTCCTGCTGGTGTGGCTCCTGCTCCTTCAGTTCCTGTTCCTGCAGTTCCTGCTGGTGCGGCTCCTGCTGGTGTGACTCCTGCTCCTTCAGTTCCTGTTCCTGCAGTTCCTGCTGGTGCGGCTCCTGCTGGTGTGGCTCCTGCTCCTTCAGTTCCTGTTCCTGCAGTTCCTGCTGGTGTGGCTCCTGCTCCTTCAGTTCCTGCTCCTGCAGTTCCTGCTGGTGCGGCTCCTGCTCCTTCAGTTCCTGTTCCTGCAGTTCCTGCTGGTGTGGCTCCTGCTCCTTCAGTTCCTGTTCCTGCAGTTCCTTCTGGTGCGGCTCCTGCTGGTGTGACTCCTGCTCCTTCAGTTCCTGTTCCTGCAGTTCCTGCTGGTGCGGCTCCTGCTGGTGTGACTCCTGCTCCTTCAGTTCCTGTTCCTGCAGTTCCTGCTGGTGTGGCTCCTGCTCCTTCAGTTCCTGCTCCTGCAGTTCCTGCTGGTGCGGCTCCTGCTGGTGTGACTCCTGCTCCTTCAGTTCCAGTTCCTGCTGGTGCGGCTCCTGCTGGTGTGGCTCCTGCTCCTTCAGTTCCTGTTCCTGCAGTTCCTGCTGATGTGGCTCCTGCTCCTTCAGTTCCTGCTCCTGCAGTTCCTGCTGGTGCGGCTCCTGCTGGTGTGACTCCTGCTCCTTCAGTTCCTGTTCCTGCAGTTCATGCTGGTGCGGCTCCTGCTGGTGCGGCTCCTGCTGGTGCGGCTCCTGCTGGTGTGACTCCTGCTCCTTCAGTTCCTGCTCCTGCAGTTCCTGCTGGTGCGGCTCCTGCTGGTGTGACTCCTGCTCCTTCAGTTCCTGTTCCTGCAGTTCCTGCTGGTGCGGCTCCTGCTGGTGTGACTCCTGCTCCTTCAGTTCCTGTTCCTGCAGTTCATGCTGGTGCGGCTCCTGCTGGTGCGGCTCCTGCTGGTGCGGCTCCTGCTGGTGTGACTCTTGCTCCTTCAGTTCCTGTTCCTGCAGTTCCTGCTGGTGCGGCTCCTGCTGGTGTGACTCCTGCTCCTTCAGTTCCTGTTCCTGCAGTTCATGCTGGTGCGGCTCCTGCTGGTGCGGCTCCTGCTGGTGCGGCTCCTGCTGGTGTGACTCCTGCTCCTTCAGTTCCTGTTCCTGCAGTTCCTGCTGGTGCGGCTCCTGCTGGTGTGACTCCTGCTCCTTCAGTTCCTGTTCCTGCAGTTCATGCTGGTGCGGCTCCTGCTGGTGCGGCTCCTGCTGGTGCGGCTCCTGCTGGTGTGACTCCTGCTCCTTCCGTTCCTGTTCCTGCAGTTCCTGCTGCTGCGACTCTGGCTCAACACAATATGATAATGATATCGGGCACTGGAGAAAGTACAGATAAAATGATACCAGAGCTGGGAGATTATGGCCATTGCGAATGATTGACAGGCTCAGGCTCTTTACTGAAGGCAAAGAAACCTGTGCAAGTCTCATTACATTTGGGAGGCAGCATTAAATCTCTGTATTGGATGTGAATTATATTCAAGTGGCCCATTATTCATTTCAGTGAAGTTTCCATCACTAATGGGTGAATTTCACAAGTAGATGAGTTCTGCCTTTTGTCTGAATATGGACAGTTTTCCCATTGCCGGAATTCTAACACCCCATGGTCTCTGCTCCTGCCCAGCTAGTGGCACTAAATTGTTTGGAATTCATTCATGAAATGTGGGTGTCGACGGCTCGACCAGCATTTATTGCCGTTGAAGATGGTGGTGTGTTTGATACAACTGAACGGCTTGCTAGTCCATTGCAGAGGGCATTTAGAGTCAATCACATTGCTGTGGCCCTGGAGTCGCATGTACACAGCAACAGCAGTTAGTCCAGTTGAGAGAAGGTCAGTGTAGCTGCAAGCTGAATTTCACAGGCACTGTTACTACAAGCAGGGCATTGCAAAGGAAAAGAAAGCAAGTCCCAAACTAAAGATAAAAGTTCCAGAAACCAGGAAATGGGTCAGAGGGAGGACAGTGAAGTCAAGGATCAAGGCAAGGGGATGAAAAAAATAGGTCCTGCTCAGTGAAGTTAAGAGTGAGGAGCAGAGGGCGGCCCCAAAAAGACAAGCTGCAGGAAGCAGGTGTAAAGCGAGCTTGCGAAAAGCCAGGGGATTAGTGAAGACAACTAAAGGTTGGTGACTCCTTAATACGGCCCTGTGAAGCAGGAGTGTTCTGTTGGGACAGCTGGGTATCCTGAGAGATTGGGTGAAAGGCAAGTGAATACACTTGACAATCCAGGGCAGAGGAACACTGAATGGAGAGGCTGAAACCTTGGAGGTGGTTCCTTTGTGAAAACAAGGCGAAAACGTCATCTGGGGAAGATTCCAAGGCGTTGTCTTCAAGAGCGAAGTTTGGAACCCCTCGTGGAAGACAGAGTTCCAGGGAGACCAGTTGGCTCGGAGCGTGACAAACATCTGGGGGGAATTGAGAAGAGATCCATGAAAGTTGTTTTGAGTGGCACCTGCCACTTGGTTTCAGGGTGTGGTGTGTCTGACCACATTTCACCTATTGGTTTACAGAGACTGTGTACTTGCTGAGAACTTTAGAGTATAAGATAAACTTTGTAACTTGTGAATTAATATATATCTGTATAGTGGGTGACGGAGTAGTGAAAATTGTTCATGTCTTATTGGTTAATAAATGTTCCCTTACCAGCCTCCCCGAACAGGCGCCGGAATGTGGCGACTAGGAGCTTTTCACAGTAACTTCATTTGAAGCCTACTTGTGACAATAAGTGATTTTCATTTCATTTTTCATGTTTTATTATTTTGTTAAAAGTACATCAGCTGATTCCTGTGACTGTTCAGTAGCCATCCTGCACATATGTAAACAAAAAATAAAAGTTGGGTTCCAAAAAGCCAGGTCCACCCTGGAATCTGACTTGTCTAGTTGTAACATCTGCTGGGATCATAATACAAGGACAGACCGGGGGCGAAATTCTCCCGAAACGGCGCGATGTCCGCCAACTGGCGCCCAAAACGGTGCCAATCAGACGGGCAACGCGCCGCCCCAAAGGTGCAGAATGTTCCGCATCTTTGGGGGCCGAGCCCCAACATTGAGGGGCTAGGCCGACGCCGGAGGAATTTCCGCCCCGCCAGTTGGCGGAAACGGCCTTTGTTGCCCCGCCAGCTGGCACGGAAATGACATCTCCGGGCGGCACATGCGCGGGAGCGTCAGCGGCCGCTGACAGTTTCCCGCGCATGCGCAGTGGAGGGAGTCTCTTCCACCTCCGCCATGGTGGAGACCGTGGCGGAGGCGGAAGGGAAAGAGTGCCCCCACGGCACAGGCCCGCCCGCGGATCGGTGCGCCCCGATCGCGGGCCAGGCCACCGTGGGGGCACCCCCCGGGGCCAGATCGCCCCGCGCCCCCCCCCAGGACCCCGGAGCCCGCCCACGCCGCCTTGTCCCGCCGTTCAAAAGGTGGTTTAATCCACGGCGGCGGGACAGGCAATTTATCGGCGGGACTTCGGCCCATCCGGGCTGGAGAATCGAGCAGGGGGGCCCGCCAACCGGTGCGGCGCGATTCCCGCCCCCGCCGAATCTCCGGTGCCGGAGACTTCGGCAACCGGCGGGGGCGGGATTCACGGCAGCCCCCGGCGATTCTCCAACCCGGCGGGGGGTCGGAAAATGACGCCCCAGCTCTTTGTTGAATAAACTTCACAACATAAAATGTATATGTGAACCTTCATTGGATGGATGAATGAATGGCTGTTAACTGTTGAGAAGTATAGCAGTAAAAGAGTTAATACCTCCTCCGTTTCTTACTGTTTCCATGTAATTATTTCACCTTAGACGTTCAAATCAGCTATGAGCTAATTTTGAGGGTGTTTGTCATCCGTCAACACACTGTATTTACTCATAATTTGACTTTGCGTCCACAACATTCTGGTGAAGAATTATCTTGCATTAAAACTGTCAAATCAAAGGAGGCCAGGCCTTGTTAATCATAGAACAGAAATCCTTGCACAGTGACACCAGGGAGCTGTTGGCATTACAGACCTTTCCAGTTCCAATCTACAAATTACAACTGAATAACAATAGTGACAGCTTTCATCTGAAACGCCTTCAGTTCATCTTGAAATGCTGCCTCACGTCAGGAAACATAGGCTTAACCAGGTTCTCGTCAAAGACTTTCTGACCTTTTTTGAAGGTTTTTGTCAGTTTCACTAATTATATGGACTCTCGGCTCAATGTTAACTCGGGGTAGATGTCACTTGGATTCGCTGCTAAGTGTATTTATTTATACACTGCTTTCTCATTGTTAACACGTAAATCCAACATGTACTCGGACTAACATGAAAAAGGCCTCCAAGCCACCAAGGACACTCGAAAATGTTTTTCGTTTGACCTTCTCACTCAGATAACAGAATAATTGGGTGGGATTTTCCACTCCAGGGTCGGAGGGCGTTGGTGGGCGGGAAAAGCAGTGGATTTCCCACTGGTAGGAACGCCAGGTTTCTGCACCGGGATTGTCTGCTTTTCAGCTCGTTAAACGTGCATGAACAGGCAGCAGGTCAGATCTTTTAGGGGGGGGGCGACTGCAATTCATCCGCCCCACCGTGACTTCATCGAATTATCCGAGCACCATGTTTAGACCAAGGCAGCACACATCCTTCATTGGCTGCAGCCCAGAACTGGTTAAAGATAGTGATGGCCCCCAAAGGGAAGAAGTAGAATGTCTCCAGGTTCAGCGGCTATACGGTCCACTACTCCAGCTTGGGAGGAGGTTACCAACTCAGCACCAACTCCACTCAGAAGAGGAATGAATGATCTCATCCGCACAGACAGGACGAGTGAACCTTCTCGGCCCTCTCAATGCCAGCCCGTCAGGTATTCACAGGGTTCCAGTCCACAGGCATCTCATACACAATCAGCAAAAGGGACACCACCACCAACTCTCTCACACGCACCTTGAAATCTTCATCTCCTCTCACATCCTGTGCACCTCATGTCTTCAGCCCTTACACAGCTCCACTCAGTATCCACGGAAGGCAGGCATCCTTATCATCTTCTGTCTCTTCCATCCTGCTCACAGTCTGCCCATTGCTGGGCTAGATCTGGAGCAGCCCGGACCAGATAAGGATGGGAACTTCCTTCCCTGAAGAACGTTAGTGGATCAGGCGGGGTTTTACAACAATCCAACACCTCCATCGTCACTTTTACTGCGCCCAGCTTTTTATTAATTTCCAAACTTTTTCTTTTGACTCAATTAAAATTCTCCAACTGGCATAAATGGATTTAAACCCAGGTTCCCTGGATTACTCAGCTGATAATGTGATGAACACGGTGTGGTACAGCACCCACATTCCCTTTACTGACCTGGGTTAGCTCCACAATGGAGAGCTATATCTTCACAAGGTCAAGAATCTCACAAGTTTGGGGATGAAAGTCATCAGCTCATGAGATGGTGACCAATTTACAGAATTACAGCAGACAAACAGGCCATTCGGCCCAACTGGTCCATGCTGGCGTTTACGCTCCACATCAGCTTCCTTTTGTCCTACCGCCTCACACTCAATCAGAATAACTTCATATTCCTGTCTCCCACATGTGCTTATCCAGATTCCCTTCATACTCATCGATGCTATTTGTGTCCACCAATTGCTCCAAAATAACTACTTATTTTTCAACTCGAACGAACAGGCTGTGAACACCGTGAAATAATTAAATTATTCAGGCCCAATTCTAGGCCACCAAGCATAAGAAATATTGAAAGTTCTTCTGCACACGACCCTGGGAATCAGAATCAACCCAATTTAGACTCTCTCCCACTGAATTAATCTCCGTGAATAAGGCCATTCTCAGATGTTTTAGTCTCACCTGCTCCCGAACGTGAAGGGGACTTGAATAAAATGGGTTGGGAGTGTAAACTTTCTCATCGACTCTCAAAATACCTTGGGGCCAAATCAATGTCTAACCCCAGGAGAGTTTGATTGGACAAAATGTATCTAACCCCGTGCTGTACCTGTCCTGGGAGTGTTTGATGGGGACAGTGTAGAGGGAGCTTTACCCTGTATCTAACCCCGTGCTGTACCTGTCCTGGGTGTGTTTGATGGGGACAGTGTAGAGGGAGCTTTACTCTGTATCTAACCCTGTGCTGTACCTGTCCTGGGAGTGTTTGATGGGGACAGTGTAGAGGGAGCTTTACTCTGTATCTAACCCTGTGCTGTACCTGTCCTGGGAGTGTTTGATGGGGACAGTGTAGAGGGAGCTTTACCCTGTATCTAACCCCGTGCTGTACCTGTCCTGGGTGTGTTTGATGGGGACAGTGTAGAGGGAGCTTTACTCTGTATCTAACCCTGTGCTGTACCTGTCCTGGGAGTGTTTGATGGGGACAGTGTAGAGGGAGCTTTACTCTGTATCTAACCCTGTGCTGTACCTGTCCTGGGAGTGTTTGATGGGGACAGTGTAGAGGGAGCTTTACTCTGTATCTAACCCTGTGCTGTACCTGTCCTGGGAGTGTTTGATGGGGACAGTGTAGAGGGAGCTTTACTCTGTATCTAACCCTGTGCTGTACCTGTCCTGGGAGTGTTTGATGGGGACAGTGTAGAGGGAGCTTTACTCTGTATCTAACCCTGTGCTGTACCTGTCCTGGGAGTGTTTGATGGGGACAGTGTAGAGGGAGCTTTACTCTGTATCTAACCCTGTGCTGTACCTGTCCTGGGAGTGTTTGATGGGGACAGTGTAGAGGGAGCTTTACTCTGTATCTAACCCTGTGCTGTACCTGTCCTGGGAGTGTTTGATGGGGACAGTGTAGAGGGAGCTTTACTCTGTATCTAACCCCGTGCTGTACCTGTCCTGGGGGTGTTTGATGGGGACAGTGTAGAGGGAGCTTTACTCTGTATCTAACCCCATGCTGTACCTGTCCTGGGAGTGTTTGATGGGGACAGTGTAGAGGGAGCTTTACTCTGTATCTAACCCCGTGCTGTACCTGTCCTGGGAGTGTTTGATGGGGAGAGTGTAGAGGGAGCTTTACTCTGTATCTAACCCCGTGCTGTACCTGTCCTGGGGGTGTTTGTTGGGGACAGTGTAGAGGGAGCTTTACTCTGTATCTAACCCCATGCTGTACCTGTCCTGGGAGTGTTTGGTGGGGACAGTGTAGAAGGAGCTTTACTCTGTATCTAACCCCGTGCTGTACCTGTCCTGGGAGTGTTTGATGGGGACAGTGTAGAGGGAGCTTTACTCTGTATCTAACCCCGTGCTGTACCTGTCCTGGGAGTGTTTGATGGGGACAGTGTAGAGGGAGCTTTACTCTGTATGTAACCCCGTGCTGTACCTGCCCTGGGAGTGTTTGATGGGGACAGTGTAGAGGGAGTTTTACTCTGTATCTAACTCCGTGCTGTACCTGTCCTGGGAGTGTTTGATGGGGACAGTGTAGAGGGAGCTTTACTCTGTATCTAACCCCGTGCTGTACCTGTCCTGGGAGTGTTTGATGGGGACAGTGTAGAGGGAGCTTTACTCTGTATCTAACTCCGTGCTGTACCTGTCCTGGGAGTGTTTGATGGGGACAGTGTAGAGGGAGTTTTACTCTGTATCTAACTCCGTGCTGTACCTGTCCTGGGAGTGTTTGATGGGGACAGTGTAGAGGGAGCTTTACTCTGTATCTAACCCCATGCTGTACCTGTCCTGGGAGTGTTTGATGGGGACAGTGTAGAGGGAGCTTTACTGTATATCTAACCCCGTGCTGCACCTGTCCTGGGAGTGTTTGATGGGGACAGTGTAGAGGGAGTTTTACTCTGTATCTAACTCCCTGCTGTACCTGTCCTGGGAGTGTTTGATGGGGACAGTGTAGAGGGAGCTTTACTCTGTATCTAACCCCATGCTGTACCTGTCCTGGGAGTGTTTGATGGGGACAGTGTAGAGGGAGCTTTACTCTGTATCTAACCCCGTGCTGTACCTGTCCTGGGAGTGTTTGATGGGGACAGTGTAGAGGGAGCTTTACTGTATATCTAACCCCGTGCTGCACCTGTCCTGGGAGTGTTTGATGGGGACAGTGTAGAGGGAGCTTTACTCTGTATCTAACCCCGTGCTGTACCTGTCCTGGGAGTGTTTGATGGGGACAGTGTAGAGGGAGCTTTACTCTGTATCTAACCCCGTGCTGTACCTGTCCTGGGAGTGTTTAATGGGGACAGTGTGGAGGGGGCTTTACTCTGTATCTAACCCCATGCTGTACCTGTGATGGGAGTGTTTGATGGGGATAGTGTAGAGGGAGCTTTACTCTGTATCTAACCCCGTGCTGTACCTGTCCTGGGAGTGTTTGATGGGGACAGTGTAGAGGGAGCTTTACTCTGTATCTAACCCCGTGCTGTACCTGTCCTGGGAGTGTTTGACGGTGACAGTGGAGAGGGAGCTTTACTGTGTATCTAACCCCGTGCTGTACCTGTCCTGGGAGTGTTTGACGGTGACTGTGGAGAGCAAGGTTTTTCAAAGTGCGGGTTGCGACCCACGGTGGGCGTCAAAAGGCTCATGGTGTTCTGCGCCCATCCGGCTATAATTTAGTGACCCAATGGCAGCATTCAGAAGTCTGCAGGGTAAATCCTGCTTTAAATCTCATGTCCTGTTGCATTTGTTCCCGACCGTGGGAATCTTGAAAGTGTCGCCAGTCTGCTGCTGGAATGTTGGTGAGTGCAGGACTGGCTGCGGAGGGTGGGAACGCGGGATCTGGAAGGAGAGAAGCCCCCAGACACTCACACTTTAATTGTGTATTTCAGGGATTTTTATTAACGGGTTGATGTGGCCACGCATCAGTGGGAAATCTTCACACTTGCTAACATCACTGAAACTGTGATATTAATGATAATACTGGAGAAAATCCAAGTCCCGTCTCGGTGGGGTAAGTCGATCCAGGAAACACATCTTCAAATCCAGGGTTTTTGCCTAATGTTAGACCTTCATCTCCAGAGAGGCAAGAGACAATCTGATTGTGTCTGAGGTTCGGTTAGCGAAAAGGGAGCAAGACCTTCTTAGACACACATAAAAGTTCTACACCTTGTTCTTTCTAACGCTTCTGGGGGAGTTAGTTTAAAAGTCAGAGGCACCTTCACCTCCTGCTGTCCCTGCGTGTTTCATAAAAGCGATTTGTCTTCTCTGATTGAGGAGACATCCTCACAGAAGTTGGATTCCCCGCTTTATAATTCCCAGAGGTGAACACTGACTGTATTAACTCAGATCAGAAGCTCCCATTGTCTTGTTCTGCCTTACGTTTGGGAGTGATGGTGAATATGCGATGGGATTCCTGTTTGAACCCAGGTGCTGCTCCTCATTAGTTTCAGGGTATCCTGCCCCAAGCAATCCCAACACCTTCTGCTTGCGTCTCTGATTCGTGTTTTATTTTTCATGCTTAGAGTTTTGCAATGGGCCTTTTATTTTCCAAAAAAGATCACAAGGAATGGAAAGAATTCTCCCTGGGAGTTTGGTTTGAAACAGGAGAAAGGGTGGGAATGGAGAGTGGATCGTCCTCGGAGGTCCTGTTAACTGGAGAAAACTCCAACTGGGAAAATGACAATGTTCCTTTTACAAAAGGCCACCGTGGGGCCGAGCAATGGTCATCAGACCAGCAGACTGGGGAGGTGAGACTAACCGAACCAGCCTGAGACACGGCCTGAAGCTTTTTGGCGGTGGATGACCAGAATAGTTACTTATTTTACACTTCTTTCTTTAGCGTCACACAGGGATCTTTGCTGGCCAGCCAGCACAGGCAAACTGAATGATTTTCTTTCCCTCCCTTGCCTGGGGCAAGATAACTTTAGCGTTGCAAATACTGCCTTGTCTCAGGACAAGCTGGGTGAGAGGACGTGGCATGGGTCCTCAAGGACTGCCAGCGGCAGTCCTGAATATTGGCCAATTGACAATAGTGGGTCACAGGAAAAAAGTATTTGAAAAATCCTGGTGTGGAGGGAGCTTTCCCTTGTATCTGACCAGAGATGTACTCACATTCTTTATCACATGAATCATGGAATATAGGGATAGTGTGGGAAAAAGAGTTGAGTTAGAACATCAGCCATAACCTTGCTGAATACTGGAACATGCTAAAGGAGCTGGATGGACTACTAACCTTTCTTCTGATTTGAAATAGGAGCAGGGAAACTGTAAATTGGTTATTTTTTAAGCAGTGACTCCCATTACCTTGAATGAGCCTGAAAATTCAAATGAAGACGTAAGAACTTTAATGCAGATCTTTGGGTCATTACGACACAGAAGAAGGCCACTCGGCCCATTGAGTCAATGCAATCTCCCAACAGAGCAATCCAGTCAGTCGCACCTGGTCCCCAAAGCCCAGCATTCCACATTCTTTCCATTCCACCCCATCCCTGTATGGAGCACGTTCCCAGCCATTATCACCGCCCCCCTCCAAAACATTACCACCGCCCCCCTCCAAAACATTACCACCGCTCCCCCTCCAAAACATTACCACGCCCCCCTCCAAAACATTACCACCGCCCCCCCCTCCAAAACATTATCACCGCCCCCTCCAAAACATTACCACCGCTCCCCCTCCAAAACATTACCACGCCCCCCTCCAAAACATTACCACCGCTCCCCCTCCAAAACATTACCACCGCTCCCCCTCCAAAACATTACCACGCCCCCCTCCAAAACATTACCACCGCCCCCCCCTCCAAAACATTATCACCGCCCCCTCCAAAACATTACCACCGCCCCCCCTCCAAAACATTACCACCGCCCCCCTCCAAAACATTACCACCGCCCCCCTCCAAAACATTACCACCGCCCCCCTCCAAAACATTACCACCGCTCCCCCTCCAAAACATTACCACGCCCCCCTCCAAAACATTACCACCGCCCCCCCCTCCAAAACATTACCACGCCCCCCTCCAAAACATTACCACGCCCCCCTCCAAAACATTACCACCGCCCCCCCCTCCAAAACATTACCACGCCCCCCTCCAAAACATTACCACGCCCCCCTCCAAAACATTACCACCGCCCCCCCCTCCAAAACATTACCACGCCCCCCTCCAAAACATTACCACCGCCCCCCCCTCCAAAACATTACCACGCCCCCCTCCAAAACATTACCACCGCCCCCCCTCCAAAACATTATCACCGCCCCCTCCAAAACATTACCACCGCTCCCCCTCCAAAACATTACCACCGCCCCCCCTCCAAAACATTATCACCGCCCCCTCCAAAACATTACCACCGCCCTCCCTCCAAAACATTACCACCTCCCCCCTCCAAAACATTACCACCGCCCCCCCTCCAAAACATTACCACCGCCCCCCCTCCAAAACATTATCACCGCCCCCTCCAAAACATTACCACCTCCCCCCTCCAAAACATTACCACCGCCCCCCCTCCAAAACATTACCACCGCCCCCCCTCCAAAACATTATCACCGCCCTCCTCCAAAACATTACCACCGCCCCCCTCCAAAACATTACCACCGCTCCCCCTCCAAAACATTACCACGCCCCCCTCCAAAACATTACCACCGCCCCCCCCTCCAAAACATTATCACCGCCCCCTCCAAAACATTACCACCGCTCCCCCTCCAAAACATTACCACCGCCCCCCCTCCAAAACATTATCACCGCCCCCTCCAAAACATTACCACCTCCCCCTCCAAAACATTACCACCGCCCCCCCTCCAAAACATTATCACCGCCCCCTCCAAAACATTACCACCGCCCTCCCTCCAAAACATTACCACCTCCCCCCTCCAAAACATTACCACCGCCCCCCTCCAAAACATTACCACCGCCCCCGACAAAACATTACCACCGCCCCCCTCCAAAACATTACCACCGCTCCCCCTCCAAAACATTACCACCGCCCCCTACAAAACATTACCACCGCCCCCCCTCCAAAACATTACCACCGCCCCCCTCCAAAACATTACCACCGCCCCCGACAAAACATTACCACCGCCCCCCTCCAAAACATTACCACCGCCCCCCCTCCAAAACATTACCACCGCTCCCCCTCCAAAACATTACCACCGCCCCCGACAAAACATTACCACCGCCCCCCTCCAAAACATTACCACCGCTCCCTCCAAAACATTACCACCGCCCCCTCCAAAACATTACCATCGCCCCCCCTCCAAAACATTACCACCCCCCCCCTCCAAAACATTACCACCGCCCCCCCTCCAAAACATTACCACCGCCCCCTCCAAAACATTACCATCGCCCCCCTCCAAAACATTACCACCGCCACCCTCCAAAACATTACCACCTCCCCCTCCAAAACATTATCACCGCCCCCCCTCCAAAACATTACCACGCCCCCTCCAAAACATTATCACCGCCCCCCCTCCAAAACATTACCACACCCCCCTCCAAAACATTACCACCACCCCCCGACAAAACATTACCACCGCCCCCCCTCCAAAACATTACCACCGCCCCCTCCAAAACATTACCACCGCCCCCCCTCCAAAACATTACCACCGCCCCCTCCAAAACATTACCACGCCCCCCTCCAAAACATTACCACCGCCCCCCCCTCCAAAACATTATCACCGCCCCCTCCAAAACATTACCACCGCTCCCCCTCCAAAACATTACCACCGCCCCCTCCAAAACATTATCACCGCCCCCCCTCCAAAACATTATCACCGCCCCCCCTCCAAAACATTACCACCGCTCCCTCCAAAACATTACCACCGCCCCCCGACAAAACATTACCACCGCCCCCCCTCCAAAACATTACCACCGCCCCCTCCAAAACATTACCACCGCCCCCTCCAAAACATTACCACCGCTCCCCCTCCAAAACATTACCACCGCCCCCTCCAAAACATTATCACCGCCCCCCCTCCAAAACATTATCACCGCCCCCCCTCCAAAACATTACCACCGCTCCCTCCAAAACATTACCACCGCCCCCCCTCCAAAACATTACCACCGCCCCCCGACAAAACATTATCACCGCCCCCCCTCCAAAACATTACCACCGCCCCCTCCAAAACATTACCACCGCTCCCTCCAAAACATTACCACCGCCCCCCGACAAAACATTACCACCGCCCCCCCTCCAAAACATTACCACCGCCCCCTCCAAAACATTACCACCGCCCCCTCCAAAACATTACCACCGCCCCCCTCCAAAACATTACCACGCCCCCTCCAAAACATTACCACCGCCCCCCCCTCCAAAACATTATCACCGCCCCCTCCAAAACATTACCACCGCTCCCTCCAAAACATTACCACCGCCCCCTCCAAAACATTACCACCGCCCCCTCCAAAACATTACCACCGCTCCCTCCAAAACATTACCACCGCCCCCGACAAAACATTACCACCGCCCCCCTCCAAAACATTACCACCGCTCCCCCTCCAAAACATTACCACCGCCCCCTCCAAAACATTACCACCGCCCCCGACAAAACATTACCACCGCTCCCTCCAAAACATTACCACCGCCCCCCGACAAAACATTACCACCGCCCCCCCTCCAAAACATTACCGCTCCCCCCTCCAAAACATTACCACCGCCCCCCTACAAAACTTTCTCACTTTCTTCCTCGCTTCTGCTACTTCAAATTTTAAACCAGTGTCCCTGAGTCTTGTACAATCAGCTAATGGGAAGAATTTTTCCTTGTCTACCTTATCTAAGACTATCATATATATAGGGTTGGATTCTCCGCACCCCAACGTCGAAATCGCGGCCGGCACAGGGGCGGAGAATCCATTTAGCACAGGGCTAAATCGCTGGCTTTGAAAGCAGACCAAGGCAGACCAGCAGCGTGGGTTCAATTCCCGTACCGGCCTCCCCGAACAGGCGCCAGAATGTGGCGACTAGGGGCTTTTCACAGTAACTTCATTTGAAGCCGGCTTGTGACCATAAGCGATTTTCATTTCATTTCATTTCATTTCATTCTCCTGCACTGAATCGGGACTGGCGTTGGTCCCTGAAAAGCGGCGAACTCGCGCAGCCTCGGACCTACCTGCAGCCATTGCCAGAGGCCCGCTCCACCATTCTCCGCCCCCGACCGGCCGGAGTCCCGATGGCGTGGATCAAATGTGGTCCAGCCGATTGGGATACTCGCGCCGCCCTGCTCGAAAGCGGGCCGATCGGAAGTCAGGGGGGGCCTTATAAGCGGCTAGGAAATGTTTGTGCGGCGGACGGGGTCGGGCTCGCAGCCACTCGGGGGGGTTTATTTTTAGGGTACAGCTCTGCGGCCTGAGTCCACCATGGAGCTCAGCGTGGCCTCTGGAGGCTGCCGCCGTGCGCGTACACGGCCTCCTACCGGACTTGCGGGGGCCCGTATCTGCTGCTAAATCTATGCCGGGTCCCTGCTAGACCCCTGCAGGGCGAGGAATTTGTGGCATTTTCACGCCAGTCTTTCTGCCGTGAAAGTCCACAGTTTTGGCGCCGGCGTGGGGACATAGTCCCAATAACGGAGAAGACTAGGCCCAGTCCAGGCCCTAGTCTTCCGCACCTCCATCAATTCTTCCTTCCATCTATCGGTCCGAGGAGAACAATCTTTCTAATCTAATCCTGTAACTAAAATCCCCTCATCTCTGGAACCATTCTCGGTATCCTCGCAAGGACCTTCATATCTTTTCTAACGTTTGCTGTCCAGAACTGGGTGTAATACTCTAGTTGAGGCCTAACCAGGGCTTTATAAAGGTTCAGCATAGCTTCCCTGTTTCTATACACGATTTATGAAACCCGAGCAGCGTGGAGTGCCCTTTATCAGTCGTAGCGTAGATTATAGGGGTGGTGATTCAGTCACTGCTTGGCGTCCGGCTCCACACCAGGCACAAGGAATGAATCATGTGAGAATTGTCTCCGCGCCGGGCGCAAAACTAGTGCGAATCACCCAACCCTTTCCACCTGCACTAATATAAGAAAATAAGAACTCGGAGCAGGAGTAGGCCATCTGGCGCCTCGAGCCTGCTCCGCCATTCAGTGAGATCATGGCTGATCTTTTGTGGACTCAGCTCCACTTTCCCACCCGAACACCATAACCCTTTATTCCTTTATTTCCTTGGGGCTGGTTTAGCACAGTGGGCTAAACAGCTGGCTTGTAATGCAGAACAAGGCAGCAGCGCGGGTTCAATTCCCGTACCGGCCTCCCTGAACAGGCGCCGGAATGTGGCGACTAGGGGCTTTTCACAGTAACTTCACTGAAGCCTCCTTGTGACAATAAGCGATTATTATTATTCAAAAAACTATCTGTCTTTACCTTGAAAACATTTATTGAAGGAACCTCAACTACTTCACTGGGCATGGAATTCCATAGATTCACAACCCTTTGGGTGAAGAAGTTCCTCCTAAACTCAGTCCTAAATCTACTTCCCCTTATTTTGAGGCTATGCCCCTAGTTCTGCTTTCACCCGCCAGTGGAAACAACCTGCCCGCATCTATCCTATCTATTCCCTTCATAATTTTATATGTTTCTATAAGATCCCCCCTCATCCTTCTAAATTCCAACGAGTCCAGTCGCAGTCTATTCAACCTCCCCTCGTAGTCCAGCCCCTTCAGCTCTGTGATTAACCTAGTGAATCTCCTCTGCACAGCCTCCAGCACCAGTACAACCTTTTGTCAAGTAAGGAGACCAAAACTGAACACAATACTCCAGGTGTGGCCTCACTAACACCTTATACAATTGCAGCATAACCTCCCTAGTCTTAAACTCCATCTCTCTAGCAATGAAGGCCAAAACTCCATTCAACTTCTTAATCACCTGTTGCACCTGTAAACCAACTTTTTGCGACTCATGCACTAGCACACCCAGGTCTCTCTGCACAGCAGCATGTTTTAATATTTTATCATTTAAATAATAATCCCTTTTGCTGTTATTCCTACCAAAATGGATAACCTCACATTTGTCAACACTGTATTCCATCTGCCAGACCCTAGCCCATCCATTTAGCCTATCCAAATCCCTCTGCAGACTTCCAGTATCCTCTGCACTTTTTGCTTTGCCACTCATCTTAGTGTCGTCTGCAAACTTGGACACATTGCCCTTGGTCCCCAACTCCAAATCATCTATGTAAATTGTGAACAATTGTGGGCGAAACACTGATCCCTGAGGGACACCACTAGCTACTGGGGCGTCATTCTCCGACCCCCCGCCGGGTTGGAGAATTGCCGGGGGCTGCCGTGAATCCCGCCCCCGCCGGTTGCCGAAGTCTCCGGTACCGGATATTCGGCGGGTGCGGGAATCGGGCCGCGCCGGTTGGCGGGCCCCCCCGCTGGATTCTCAGGCCCGGATGGGCCGAAGTCCCGCCGATAAATTGCCTGTCCCGCCGGCGTGGATTAAACCACCTTTTGAACGGCGGGACAAGGCGGCGTGGGTGGGCTCCGGGGTCCTGGGGGGGGGGGGGGCGCGGGGCGATCTGGCCCCGGGGGGTGCCCCCACGGTGGGCTGGCCCGCGATCGGGGATCACCGATCCGTGGGCGGGCCTGTGCCGTGGGGGCACTCTGTCCCTTCCGCCTCCGCCACGGTCTCCACTATGGCGGAGGCGGAAGAGACTCTCCCCACTGCGCATGCGCGGGAATGCCGTCAGCGGCCGCTAACGCTCCCGCGCATGCGCCGCCCGGAGATGTCATTTCCGTGCCAGCTGGCGGGGCAACAAAGGCCGTTTCCGCCAGCTGGCGGGGCGGAAATTCCTCCGGCGCCGGCCTAGCCCCTCAATGTTGGGGCTCGGCCCCCAAAGATGCGGAGCATTCCGCACCTTTGGGGCGGCGCGATGCCCATCTGATTGGCGCCGCTTTGGGCGCCAGTCGGCAGACATCGCGCCGTTTCGAGAGAATTTCGCCCCTGATTGCCAACCAGAGAAACACCCATTAATCCTCACTCTTTGCTTTCTATTAACTAACCAATCCTCTATCCATGCTACTACTTTCCCCTTAACGCCATGCATCTTTATCTTATGCAGCAACCTTTTGTGTGGCACCTTGTCAAAGGCTTTCTGGAAATCCAGATATACCACATCCATTGGTTCCCCGTTATCTACCGCACTGGTAACGTCCTCAAAAAATTCCACTAAATTAGTTAGGCACGACCTGCCCTTTATGAACCCATGCTGCGTCTGTCCAATGGGACAATTTCCATCCAGATGCCTCGCTATTTCTTCCTTGATGATAGATTCCAGCATCTTCCCTACTACCGAAGTTAAGCTCACTGGCCTATAATTACCCGCTTTCTGCCTACCTCCTTTTTTAAACAGTGGTGTCACGTTTGCTATTTTCCAATCCGCTGGGACCACCCTATAGTCCAGTGAAGTTTGGTAAATTATTACGAGTGCATTTGCAATTTCCCTAGCCATCTCTTTTAGTACCCTTGGATGCATTCCATCAGGGCCAGGAGACTTGTCTATCTTTAGCCCCATTAGCTTGCCCATCACTACCTCCTTAGTGATAACAATTGTCTCAAGGTCCTCACCTGTCATAGCCTCATTTCCATCAGTCACTGGCGTGTTATTTGTGTCTGCCACAGTGAAGACCGACCCAAAAAACCTGTTCAGTTTCTCAGCCATTTCCTCATCTCCCATTATTAAAAATCCCTTCTCCTCCTCTAAAGGACCAACATTTACCTTAGCCACTCTTTTTTGTTTTATATATTTGTAGAAACCTTTACTATCTGTTTTTATATTCTGAGCAAGTTTACTCTCATAATCTATCTTACTCTTCATTGTAACTTTTTTAGTAGCTTTCTGTTGCCCCCTAAAGATTTCCCAATCCTCTAGTCTCCCACTAATCTTTGCCACTTTGTATGCTTTTTCCTTCAATTTGATACTCTCCCTTATTTCCTTAGATATCCAACGTCGATTTTCCCTCTTTCTACCGTCCTTCCTTTTTGTTGGTATAAACCTTTGCTGAGCACTGTGAAAAATCGCTTGGCAGATTCTCCACTGTTCCTCAACTGTTTCACCATAAAGTCTTTGCTCCTAGTCTACCTTAGCTAGTTCTTCTCTCATCCCATTGTAATCTCCTTTGTTTAAGCACAAAACACTAGTGTTTGACTTTACCTTCTCACCCTCCATCTGTATTTTAAATTCCACCATATTGTGATCACTCCTTCCAAGAGGATCTCTAACTATGATGTCATTAATCAATCCTGTCTCATTACACAGGACCAGATCTAGGACCGCTTGTTCCCTCGTAGGTTCCAATTCACATTGTTCTAGGAAACTATCGCGGATACATTCCATAAACTCCTCCTCAAGGCTGCCATGACCGACCTGATTAAATCAATCGACGAGTAGGTTAAAATCCCCCATGGTAACTGCTGTGCCATTTCGACATGCATCAGTTATTTCTTTGTTTATTGCCCGCCCCACCGAAATGGCCAAAAGACTACTCCTATCAGTGACTTTTTCGCCTTACTATTCCTGATTTCCACCTAAATGGATTCAACCTTATTCTCCATAGCACCGATGTCATCCCCGGATGTCATCCTTGAATAACAGAGCTAAACCACCTCCCTTACCATCCACTCTGTCCTTCCGAATAGTTTGGTACCCTTGGAAATTTAACTCCCAGTCGTGACCATACTTTAACCATGTTTCAGTAATGGCCACTAAATCATAGTCATTCATTGGGCAGCACGGTAGCATTGTGGATAGCACAATTGCTTCACAGCTCCAGGGTCCCAGGTTCAATTCCGGGTTGGGTCACTGTCTGTGCCGAGTCGGCACATCCTCCCCGTGTGTGCGTGGGTTTCCTCCGGGTGCTCCGGTTTCCTCCCACAGTCCAAAGATGTGAAGGTTAGGTGGGTTGGCCATGATAAATTGCCCTTAGTGTCCAAAATTGCCCTTAGTGTTGGGGGGGTTACTGGGTTATGGGGATAGGGTGGAGGTGTTGATCTTGGGTAGGGTGCTCTTTCCAAGAGCCAGTGCAGACTTGATGGGCCGAATGGCCTCCTTCTGCACTGTAAATTCTATGATGATGATTTGCCATGAACCCATTTACCTTTTTCCGAATACTACAAGCATTCAGATAAAGTACCCTTATGTTGGCTTTTGTACCTCCGTTTTTAATCTTAGCACCTCTATCAGTAACCTCTCCTAAGTTATTTTTCCTTTTAACTTTTCTCCTAATTTTCCTTATCGTTGAACCCATATCTTCATGTAACAACCTGCTGCTTCACTTTCCATTTGTATTTTTACTGCCCGTTTTATTCCTTTTAGTATTACTGGGCTTATTCACTGAGCTCCCCTCAATCACTGTACCCTGTACTGTCGCCCTTTTTGATTTTTGACTATGGCTTCTCTTCCTTATACTTTCCCCCTTACTGCTTTTTGTTTCTGGCCCTGTTTTACTACCTTCCGACTTCCTGCACCGGTTCCCATCCTCCTCGCTGGGCGTGATCCAGATAACGATATTTAAATGAGCCATTGGTTTCATTGAAATACCCGGATACCACTTTCACCCGACAACCAGGATCCAATGGCCGCGCCTGCGGGAGCACATCAGGGCGCCGTTAGGCACTGCTGTCCACACACGTGGACCAGGTGTGATGGCATCTCGGAGGGTCTCACCAGAAATTGGAGACCAACCGGGTGGTTGGGAACAGGGCAGAATGGTGGTGCAGAGGTCGGGCTGCCGGTCAAAATGGCACCCAGGTCTGCGAGCTGAGCCCGTTAGCAGCAAGCCGACTAAAGTGGGGCCTCGGTGGGAAGAAACTCCCCGAGGCCCAAAATACTGGCAAAGTGCCAGTGAATAGCGGGGTGACTCTCAGCACTGCAGCTGCAAAGAAACACCCCCGCCAAACACGCCCTAAAGCGGATTTGGTATTATTTTGTCTGAATCACACTGAAGAGAGGGAGGTTATGTTGGAGCTGTACAGGACTTTAGTTAGGCCACAGCTGGCGTACCGTGTTCAGTTCTGGTCACCGCAGTATAGGGAGGGTGCAGCTGTATTAGAGAGGGTGCAGAGTGGATTCACCAGGACGGTGGCTGGGATGGAGCATTTTAGCTATGAAGAGAGGCTGGATAAGCTTTGGGTGTTTCTTTGGAGCAGAGAAGACTGAGAGGGGATCTAAAGGGCATGGATAGGATGGATAAAAAGCAGCTGTTTCCATTAGTTGAAGGGTCAATTACAAGGGGCATATTTGTTTCTTTTTAAAAATAAATTTAGAGTACCCAATTCTTTTTTTTCCAATTAAGGGGCAATTTAGTGTGGCCAATCCACCTACCCGGCACGTCTTTGGGTTGTGGGGGCGACACCCACGCAGACACGGGGAGAATGTGCAAATTCCACACGGACAGTGACCCGGGGCCGGGATCGAACCCGGATCCTCGGCACCGTGAGGCAGCAGTGCTAACCACTCCACACGGACAGTGACCCTGGCCGAAATCAAACCCAGGTCCTTAGTGCTGGAGGCAGCAGTGCTAACCGTGCCGCCCGAGGGGACATATTTTTAAGGTGAATGGTTTAGGGGGGGATTTGAGGGGGGGCGGAATCCACGCAGAGGGTGGTGGGAATCTGGAATGCGTGGCCTGGGAGGGTAGGTGAGGCAGGAAACCTCAATCTTTAAAATGTACTTGGATGAGCCCTTCAAATGTCAGAACATTCAAGGCTATGGGACAAGAGCTGGGAAGTGGGATTGGTGTAGATCTAGAGTAGTTTTAGTCAGTACAGGCTTGATGGGCTGAAGGGCCTCTTCTGTACTGTTTGATTCTGTGATTTTAAGATCCAATATGCTTTGCTAACCAATCTCTCAATATGTTTTTCCACCTTCAAAGATCAATGCACATGCCCCCTCCCCCGGCCAGGTCCCTCAGTTCCTGCACAATCTTTCCAAATGTAGTCTCTAATTTTCCTCCTCGTCCCTGCTGTCAAAATGTATCACTTTGCGCTTCTGTGTTAAATTCCATCTGCTACTGGTCTGCCCATTCTGCTCACCTCTCTGTGTCCTGCTGCATTCGATTGGTATCATCCTCACTGTCAGCCACTCCTCCAAGTTTGTATCTTTGGTGAATTTTGATATTTGACATGGTATTACAATATTCAGATCTTTTTTTTTTTAATAAACATTTTATTGAGGCATTTAAAAAAAAAAAAAAAAAATGTTATTAAGGTTTTCATAAAATATCAATAACAAAATGAAAAAGGAACCCAACAGGGTTAAGTACAAAACACAGTCTAGAAAAGCTATTTGTTGTGCTAAGTCGGGGTGTTAATGTTATTGAGGTATTTTTGATATTATAACAACAAAATAAACAATGTATATGAAACTATAGACATAGTGCAAAAGCCGTCTCCCTCCCTTACAGGTCCCACCTTTATTAACCCCCTACTCTAAGCTAAACTAACCCCCCTCCCCTTTCTGCTGACGATTAATTTTCCGTGAAGAAGTTGACGAACGGTTGCCACCTCCGGGCGAACCCTAACATTGACCCTCTCAAGGTGAACTTGATTTTCTCCAAACAGAGAAAGCTAGCCATGTCCGATAGCCAAGTCCCCGACTTCGGGGGCTTTGAGTCCCTCCAAGCTAATAGAATCCGTCTCTGGGCTACCAGGGAAGCAAAGGCCGGAACGTCTGCCTCTTTCTCCTCCTGGATTCCCGGGTCTTCCGACACCCCGAAAATGGCCACCTCTGGACTCGGTGCCACCCTTGTTTTTAACACCGCGGACATGACATCTGCAAACCCCAGCCAAAATCCCCTCAGCTTCGGACACGTCCAGAACATGTGGACATTGTTCGCTGGTCCTCCCGCACATTTTGCGCACCTGTCCGCCACCCCAAAGAATCTGCTCATCCGGGCCACTGTCATGTGAGCCCGATGAACAACCTTAAAATGTATCAGGCTGAGCCTGGCACATATTGCGGACGCGTTGACTCTACTCAAAGCGTCTGCCCATAGACCATCCTCTATCTCTCCTCCCAGCTCCTCCTCCCACTTGCGCTTCAGCTCCTCGGTCTGTGTCTCCTCCGACCCCATAAGCTCCTTGTAAATGTCAGAGACGCTCCCTTCTCCCACCCACCCTCTGGAAACTACCCTGTGCTAAATCCCCCTTAGCGGCAGGAGAGGGAAGGTTGACACCTGTTTACGAAGGAAGTCCCGCACCTGCAGGTACCTGAATTTCTTTCCCCTCGCCAACCCAAACTTCTCCTCCAGCGCCCTCATACTTGGAAAGCTCCCTCTATAAACATATCCCCCATCCTCTCAATCCCCGCACTCCGCCATATCCGGAACCCCCCATCCATACTTCCCGGGGCAAACCGGTGATTGGGGACCAGACCGATGCTCCCTCTGCTCCCACGTCTCCTCCATTGCCCCCAGACTCTCAGGGCCGCCACCACCACGGGGCTGGTGGAGTACCACGCCGGCGGGAACGGCAGAGGCGCAGTTACCAACGCCCCCAGACTGGTGCCCTTGCATGAAGCCGCCTCCATACGCTCCCATGCCGACCCTCCCCCACCACCCACTTCCTGATCATGGCTATATTCGCTGCCCAGCAATAGTTACTAAAATTTGGCAGCGCCTGCCCGCCCTCTCCCCGACTCCGCTCAAGCATTACCTTCCTTACTCGCGGGGTCTTGCCCGCCCAAACAAGACCAGTGATCACTTTGTTGACCCGTTTAAAGAAGGACCGCAGAATAAAGATGGGGAGTTGAAACACAAACAGGAATCTCGGGAGGACTGTCATCTTCACTGTCTGTACCCTCCCAGCCAGAGACAACGGAAGCGTGTCCCATCTCCGAAAATCGTCCTTCATTTGCGTCTACTAGTCGGGCCAGGTTTAAGTTATGCAGCCGGTCCCATTCCCGCACCACTTGAATGCCGAGGTACCTAAAGCTTCCCCCTACTAATCTAAACGGCAGCTCCCCCAATCGCCTCTCCTGTCCCCTCGCCTGGACCGCAAACATCTCACTTTTCCCCATATTTAGCTGATACCCCGAAAACCGGCCAAATTCCCCTCGAATCCTCATGATTTCTTCCATCCCCTCTATTGGGTCCGATACATACAGAGGCAGGTCATCTGCATAGAGCGAGACTCTGTGCTCCACACCCCCCCCTCCCGACAGCCCCTTGAGGCTCTCAGAGCAATTGCCAACGGCTCTACAGCTAGCACGAACAACAGTGAACAGTGGGGAGAGGGGCGTCCCTGTCTCCTCCCCCGGTGCAATCTAAAATAGTCCGATGTTGTCCTATTCATCTTTACGCTTGCCACAGGAGCCTGATACAACAACCTGACCCAGTCTATAAAGCCCCGCCCAAATCCAAACCGTCCCAGTACCTCCCACAGATAATCCCATTCTACCCGATCAAAAGCCTTTTCTGCATCCATTGCGATCACTACCTCCACCTCCCTACCTTCCGGGGGCATCATGATCACGTTTAACAGCCTTCTTACATTGGCCAACAACTGCCGACCTTTAACAAATCCCGTCTGGTCCTCCCCAATAACGTCCGGAACACAATCCTCAATCCTGGAGGACAACATTTTGGCCAGAAATTTGGCATCCACATTCAACAGGGAGATCGGCCTGTAGGACCCACACAGCTCCGGGTTCTTGTCCCGCTTCAGAATCAGCAAAATCGTGGCCTGTGTCATCGTCAGGGGCGGCACCCTCTTTCCCTTGCCTCATTAAACATCCTCATCAACACCGGCCCCAATATCCCAGAGAATCTTTTATCGAACTCCACTGGGTACCCGTCTGGCCCCGGAGCGTTACCCGACTGCATGGCCTTCGGACCCTCCACTATCTCTTCCAACCCGATCGGGGCCCCCAGCCCTTCTACCAGTCCCCATCCACCTTTGTTAAATTCAACCCCTCCAAGAAGTGCCTCATCCCCTCCAGCCCATAGGGGGTTCCGATCTCTACAGCCTACTGTAGAAATCCCTAAACGCCTTATTCACCCCTGCTGAATCTCCAACCAGGTTCCAGTCTCCATCCTTTACTTTCCCTATCTCCCTGGCTGCCTCCCTCTTTCTAAGCTGCAGTGCAAGCATTCTGCTGGCCTTCTCTCCATACTCATAGATCGTCCCCCTCGCCTTTCTCAGCTGCTCCACCGCCCTCCCTGTGGTTAACAAGCCGAACTCCGCTGTAGCCTCCGCCATTCCCTTCAAAAGCCCTGCCTCTGGGGTCTCCGCATACCTCCTATCGATCTGTAGTATCTCCTTTACCAGTCGGTCCGTCTCTGCCCTGTCCAGCTTCTCCCTATGGGCCCGTATGGAGATCAGCTCCCCTCTGACCACCGCCTTCAGTGCTTCCCAGACCACCGTTGCTGAAATTTCCCCCGTGTCGTTGACCTGCAGGTAGTTCTGAATACATTTCCTCAGCCGCTTGCACACCCCTTCGTCAGCCAAAAGTCCCACATCTAACCTCCAGTGTGGGCGCTGGTTACTGTCTTTACTAACCTGCAGGTCCACCCAGTGCGGAGCCTGGTCTGAGATTGTGATCGCCGAGTACCCCGTGTCCACCACCCCAGCCAGTAAGGCCCTGCTCAAAATAGAGAAATCAATCCGGGAGTACACTTTATGCACGTGTGAGTAGAAGGAGAACTCCTTCACCCTCGGCTGCCCAAATCTCCATGGATCCCTCCCCTCCCCCCCCCCCCCCGCCATCTGCTCCATGAACGCTTTTAGTTCCTTTGCCATTGCTGGCACCCTGCCCGTTTTCGAGCTTGACCAGTCCAAGCCAGGGTCAATAACTATGTTGAAGTCCCCTCCCATGACCAACCTGTTATGGGCGAAGCGTTTTCAGAACCCCAAAATGTATCATGGAGTTCAACCAACCTCTCCCTTTAATGTATTTGTTGCTTTTCCTAGCAGGCGGCTTGTTCCCTAGGTGTGGGATTACAATTATGGACACGTGGGTTTTTAAACACAAAACACTGTTTATTCCATGAACTCAACTTAACATCTTAAATAAACTTTGGATCTCTTAACACCCCTTACTTCAAAGAACTCTGAAAATATTGCAACAGTAAATAATTCCTCAAAATGTTCCTTCAAACTTCCAAGAGTCTTAACACCTTTAAACAAAATCACATCAGGTTAAAGGCTTTACTTTAAATCACCCAAATGATCCAGAGATAGTCTATCATGGCAGAAATCCAGTTCACTGCAAAACACAGACACACACCAAGCTCTTTTCCAAACCAGAACTTCTCAAGCTGCTGTCTCAAACTGGCTTTCTCCTTTTAATCAGCTCACAGCAAAACAGCCAGGCACTTTTTAACTGAAACTTCAAAATGGCTGAACCGAGCTGAGCTCCACCCACTCTATGACATCACTGTTTTCTTAAAGGTACATTGCTTACACATCCATTTCTTAAAGGCACTCTCGCATGACAAACCTGTGTGAGTCCAGGTCTGGCATCTTCCCCAGAATCCTCTTTATAAACTCCACATCATCCCAATTTGGCGCATACACATTTACTAATACCACCTCCACCCCGTCCAGTTTCTCACTGACCATAATGTACTGACCTCCCACATCCGAGACTATTCTACCCGCCTCAAACACCACCCGCTTATTGATCAGGATCGTGAACCCTCTAGTCTTTGAGTCTAGTCCCGAGTGAAAGACCTGACAGACCCAGCCTTTCCTCAATCTAATCTGGTCAGTTACTCTGAGGTGCGTCTCCTGCAACATTACCACGTCCGCCTTCAGTCCCCTAAGATGCACGAACACACATGCCCTCTTGACTGGCCCATTTAACCCTCGAACATTCCAGGTGACCAGCCTAGTTGGGGGGCTCATTGCCCCTCCCCCTTCGCCGATCAGCCATCCCCTTTTTTGGGCCCGCCTCCAGCCCATGCTCCGCGCCTCCACCGGCCCGTTCCCAGGCAGTCTTCGTCCCCAACCTCCTTTCTGTCCCTTAGCCCAAGTCCCTCCCTCGTTAGCAAAACATTTTTTTTACATAGAACTACAGTGCAGAAGGAGGCCATTCGGCCCATCGAGTCTGCACCGACCCACATTAATCCCTCACTTCCACCTTATCCCCGCAACCCAATAACCCCTCCCAACCTTTATGGACACTACGGGTAATTTAGCATGGCCAATCCACCTAACCTGCACGTCTTTGGACTGTGGGAGGAAACCGGAGCACCCGGAGGAAACCCACGCGGACACGGGGAGAACGTGCAAACTCCGCACAGACAGTGACCCAGCGGGGAATCGAACCTGGGACCCTGGCGCTGTGAAGCCACAGTGCTAATCACTTGTGCTACCGTGCTGCCCCCTCTTGCCCCCCTAGTAACAACCCAACCCCTTTAATAAACCGAACATATGCACACCCTCCACTGTGCTTTTGTGAGCTAGCCCGCCCAGCTAGCTTGGTGGCCCCCATCTCTGGCGCCCTATAGTCTCCCACCTATTGTTCCCTCCCCCCCGTCCCCCCCCCCCCCCCCCCCCCCCCCCCACTCATACAAACATACTCCAACATCAAGTAATCCCCATACAATTGCCCGACAGAAAAACACCAAGATCTAAACAAGCACACCTCCGTCCCCCAACAGTGCAAATGAAAACCTTAACTCACTCAGCTCTGCCGCTGGTCCCAAATCAATGCAAAAGGCATTGCACACAGCTTCTATAAAACGAAAAACGAGATACTTTTTTTTTAAAGAACAGAAAAACAAAAAAAACATGAACTTTGCAGCAAAGTTCAAAAGTTCTCAGTCCACCACCAGTCCTTTCCTTTTCGCGAAGTCCAGCGCGTCCCCAGATGACTCGAAATAAAAGTGCTGTTCCTCCTGCGTGACCCAGAGACGGGCCGGATACAACAGGCCAAACTTCACCTTTTTCTTGAAAAGGATTGACCTAATCTGGTTGAAGCCTGCTCTTCTCCTGGTCACCGCCACACTCAGGTCTTGGTAGACCCGCAGGATATTATTGTCCCACTTACAGCTCCGTGTCTGCTTGGCCCACTGTAGAATGCGCTCCTTATCCAAGTACCTGTGGAATCTTGGGGCTTGGGGGGTTTCCCGTTCACGGCTTCCTCGTGAGTGCTCGGTGAGCCCTGTCCACCTCCAAGGATCAGGAGAATGCCCCATCCCCCAGCAGCTTCTCAAACATGTCTGCGATGTAAGCCCCAGCACCCGCTCTTTCGGACCCCTCCGGGAGCCCAACGATTCTCAAGTTCTGCTGGCGGGACCTATTCTCTAGGTCCTCCACCTTCTCCAGGAGCTTCTTCTGCTGGTCTCTCAGCATCCCCAGCTCCAACTCCACCGCAGTTTGATGTTCCTCCTGCTCAGCCAGTGCTTTCTCTACCTTCTGGATCGCTCGATCTTGGGCTTCCAATCTAAGCTCCAGCCGCTCAATTGAATCTTTTATTGGGTCCAAGCAGTCCCGTTTCTGCTTAGCGAAGCCTTCCTGGATAACTTGCATCAGCTGCTCCGTTGACCGCTGGGTCGACAAACCAGAGGCCCGGTCCTCCGCCATGCTGTCTCCCAGTGCAGCTTCAGCCCAAACCTTCTCTGTCTTTCTGTTTCTGCGTTTACGAGCACTTCCAGTCCTTCTCTCCATGCACCGATGTGGGAATTCAGTACACAATTGCCTCTGGCTTCAGTTTTACAATTCAAGTCCGGTAGAAAATCGGGGGAAAAGGTCCAAAAGTCCGACCCGAGCGAGAGCCACCAAATGTGCAACTTTACTCCTTCATAGCCGCCACCGGAAGTCCAATTCAGATCATTTATGTACAGTGAAAAAAGCAGTGGTTTTATCATCTCCCCTTGGGGAACACCACCATCCTCCAGGCTGAACGATAACCATTGAACTCGCTGTTTCCTGTCTTTAATTTTTTATCCAGTCGCACACTGGCCCTCCTCTTCCGTGAGCCTCATTGTTTTTAACCAGCCTTTTATGTGGTACTTTGTCAAACACTTTCTTAAAATCCATTCAGACAATAGGCACCGTATTCTCATTATCAACCTTCTCTGTTACTTCATTTGAAAAATGCAAGCACGACCTGGGCTGAATTCTCCACCGCCCTGCACCAAAATCGTGTTCGGAGCGGGAGCGGAGAATCCAATTTCACGCTGAAATCGGGCCCGGCACTGGTCCGGCGATTCCCCTGGACCCGAGAATCGGCGTGATCGCGGAGTGCGCCGCGCGGCTGGGGGCCCATTGACAGAGACCCGCCCAGCGAAACTCCGCTCCCGACCGGCCGAGTTCCCGACGGCGTGGAACTAACCTGGTATTGCCGGTCGGGATGCTGGCATGGTGGCTGCGGACTCAGCCTGCGGCCGCCTGGTGGGGGGGGGGGCGGAGGGGATCAGACACCGGGGGGCCCTTATAGGCGGCCGGGGTTAAGACCCGCATGGTCAGATCCTCGGGCCTGCATCTGTGGTCTGAGTCTGCCACGGAGCGCGGCGTGGCCGCTGGAGGCCGTTGCTGTGCGCATCCACGGACTCAAAACTAGACGTGCGGGGGGCCCGTATCCGCAGCTAAAGCTGCGTGAATTACTCCAGGTCCCTGCTGGACCCCTGCAGGGCATTGAATTAGCTGATCTTTTTTGCAGGAAACTCCAGAGTAAAACTCCAGCGTTTTTACTCTGGTGTGGGGACTGTTTTTGAAAAATCACCACTATTCTTAGAATTCCCCCTATACCAAAAAGGGCCGACATTCTAAATGGTGATCAGGGATTCTCACTCCCCAACTCCGATGCAAGCTTCAGTGGGTGCTATTCAGGTCAAACTATGTTTTCAAGTTATCCCCCGGTGTAACCCATACCTTCACCGAAGATTTCATCTACTTACCACTTAGCAGCATCGATCCTGGGTCCCGCATTGCTAAGTAAGTAAAGTAGACTTTGGAATAACCACTGTTTCAGGTTGAAACTTTTAAGTTATTTTATTATTATATGTATTTTCTTTTCTCTTTTTAAAAGATGCAATCACCGTCTTTACAGAAAGGAAAAAGATCTTGCTTCTGGATCCTTCTGGTTGGTTGAAGGGACCTTCAGGCCCAACTTGACAATCAATCTTCTTTTTAAAATCTGGTCTTCTTTAGATGTATTCGCTGATGAGCTCGGTTGCTGTGTCCTATCTTTCCCATGTACCGAGCTGTGAGAGCTGGCTCTGATGGCTGTCCCCTTTCTTCGGATTTTTATATATTTCTCAGTTATCTCGTTTTTATGACCTTATTGCAAAGTAACTCTTAATTCTCTTTGATTGTAAAAAGTATCTTTGGTCTAAACATTCATTTTGACATGACTTCATCTCATAGATCTGATTACATTATGTCCTTTGTGATGTTCAAAATGCTTTGACTTCAAGAGGTGTTACTTTTAATTCCTGTCATTTCTATAGTTTTATTTTCCAATTGTGTCCTCAGCTCATAATTTTGACTTTGATTTTGGCTTTGAATTATGTTTCTCGTAGACTGATCGTCTCCAGTTTTCTTTAATTTGCCTGGTATTAGCAAATTTTCACACCTAGAATCTCATCCTTTCTTTCCCAGCTGCTAACTAAGATAGTTACTTTCAATGAAGGTGTGAGCCATTGTTTTTGGCTTCATTCAAAATCCTGTTTGTCTTGTTTGCTTGACCAAGGATATCTGCATTTTACAATCCTTCCCTGGCAGCTGCTGTTAACCCTTTGTGGGATCTTTCCCTACATTCTCTCATGTTCCTCTCAGACCAGATATTGCCAGACTTCCATGTTTCAAATGACACATTTTTCCATATTATCAATTACAGGACATCGTCCCATTTTGGGAGAATCCAGCCCCTGTTCTTTACAAATCCATGCTGACTCTCCTTAATTAGTTCAACCTGCGTCAGAGGTTTTTTTCCCAACTAAGGATTCCAAAACCTTACCGATCACTGATGTTAACCAACCGGCCTGCAGTTAGTAGGACTGTCCTTGCATCCTTTCTTGATTAAGGGTGTCACATTTGCCAATCCTCTGGCACTTCCCTCATATCTAAGGATACTTGAAAGATTAAGGTAAGCCCTTCCACTAACTCCTCCTATCTTCCTTTACAAACCTGGGGCAAGATTCTCTGGCTCTACTGGCAAGCAGTGGAATCTTCTGATCCATTCACAACTCCTCAGATAATGAAGCTGTTCATGTCTAAACGCAGCAAGACCTGGACAATATCCAGGCTTGGGCTGACAAATGGTAACTTATATTCGCACCACACAAGTGCCAGGCAATGACCATCTCCGACAAGAGAGAATCTAGCCACCGCCCTCTTACATTCAATGGCATTCCCATCGCTGAATCCCCCACAATCAACATCCTGGGGGTTACCATTGATCAGAAACTGAACTGGACTAGCCACATTAATACTGTGGCTTCCAGAGCAGGTCAAAGGCTAGGAATACTACGGTGAGTAACTCACCTCCTGACCCCCCCCAAACTCTGTCCACCATCTACAAGGCACAAGTCAGTATTGTAATGCAATATTCCCCATTTGCCTGGATGGATGCACTCAAGAAGCTTGACGCCATCCAGGACAAAGCAACCCCCTTGCTCCCCCTTCCACAAACATTCAAACCCTCCACCACCGATGCACAGTGGCAGCCGTGTATACCATCTACAGGATGCACTGCACCAACTCAAGGTTCCTGAGGCAGCACCTTCCAAACCCACAGCCACTACTGTGGTGTTGGGTGTTCTGACACACAGATGAGCCAACACAGTTGCATATGGTACAACGCTTCTTTATTTAAACTTACTATTTACAGTTTGGTCTTTGCACTTTGCACGTGGGGGGTTCCCTGCTTGTGGTGTTTTAACAGCTCTTTCTTGTTCCCTTCTCCCCAGACCTACTGACCACCAGGTGTCGTGCTCATGCTTTTTATGTGGTTGGTGTTCTTGTCTGTGATTGGTTGTGGTGTTGTGTACTCTGATTTGCCTGTTAGTGTGTCCATCATGATGTGTGTGTTTGAATATCATGACATCCCCCCTTTTTACAAAGATATGTGCCTACGTGGTAATAAATATGATCGTGTCGTGAGTGCATCTAAGAGTGTGTGTGTGTCGTGTGCAGCATGTGCATATGACGGAACTATGTACATGGGGCGATGTCGGGTGCGTCACATGAACCAAGTTGTACCATAACATAACATAAATGCGAACGAGAGAAGAAGAAAAAAAAAAACTTGAACAGTTGTCCAGTCAGACGACATCTGGAACGACAAACAACAACAGGTTATCATGTAAAATTGTGCAACTTGTTAAACATATGAACGGTATTATAAGTCCAGTCTAATGGGCTTGCGACGAGTTCGGGTTGACCGCCTCAAAGGTGGATCAAGAACCACCGGCTGCTGTGCAGGCATGGCCATGGGTGGCGATGGAAAGGGCGTGATGTGCGGCATCTCCACAAAGTCATCCTCGGAAGCCTGTTGAGGATCTGGCGTGTGCGTACTGTGTGGCTGTGAGCGTGGAAGTCGGCGAAGGGCGCGCCGATTGCGGCGACGCACGGAACCATCCGGCATGCGAACCAGGAACGAGCGGGGAGCCACTTGTCGGAGGACTTCGGCCGGTGCTGACCAGCCACCATACGGTTGATGGACGCGTACTTCGTCTCCGGAGGACAGGGGGGGCAGGTCCGTCGCTCGTGTGTCGTACCGACTTTTCTGGCGATCACGCTGCAGTTGCATGTTCCGAAGAACCGCCTCATGGTCTGTTGTTGGTGCCAGGATGGAAGGTACCGTCGTCCTGAGGGAGCGACCCATTAGTAGCTGCGCTGGCGAGAGACCCGTGGATAGCGGGGCCGATCGATAGGCCAGCAAGGCAAGGTTAAAGTCCGATCCGGCAGCAGCCGCCTTGCACAGGAGCCGCTTGGCGATGTGGACACCCTTTTCAGCCTTCCCGTTCGATTGTGGATGCAGAGGGCTGGATGTCACATGAGTGAAACCATATGCTGCGGCAAAGGACGACCATTCACGGCTGGCGAAACAGGGTCCATTGTCTGACATGACAGTCCTTGGAATGCCATAGCGAGCAAATGTTTCCTTGCAGGCCCCAATGACTGCGGACGACGTCAGATCATGGAGAGGCATGACTTCCGGGTAGTTTGAGAAGTAGTCTATAATAACGATGTAATCTCTGCCGAGCGCGTGAAATAGGTCAACACCCACCTTCGCCCAGGGGGACGTCACCATCTCGTGTGGTAGAAGTGTTTCCGGAGGTTGCGCCGGCTGAAACCTCTGACAGGTTGTGCAGTTGAGCACCATGTTGGCTATGTCTTCATTAATACCCGGCCAATATACCGCCTCCCGGGCCCTTCGTCTGCATTTTTCGACGCCCAAGTGGCCTTCGTGTAGTTGATGAAGAATCATCTGGCGCACGCTGTGCGGAATAACGATCCTGTGTGATTTCATAAGGACCCCGTCTATGTTGGTGAGATCATCTCGCACATTATAAAACTGGGGGCACTGCCCTTTTAGCCACCCTTCCGTCATGTGGCGCATCACTCGCTGCAGAAGGGGGTCAGTCGCCGTCTCTGCGCGTATGTGGGCCAGACTAGGATCATCAGCTGGCAGATTTGCTGCTGTCAGAGTTACGTGTGCCTCAATTTGACGCACGAACCCCTCCGCATCTGGTGGTGTGCTCACTGCTCGGGAAAGAGTGTCCGCCACGATGAGCTCCTTCCCCGGAGTGTAGATCAGTTCAAAATCGTACCTCCTGAGTTTAAGTAAGATGCGCTGGAGGCGAGGAGTCATGTCGTTCAGGTCTTTGTTAATGATGTTGACCAGGGGGCGGTGGTCAGTTTCGACCGTAAATCGTGGCAGGCCATACACATAGTCGTGGAACTTGTCCAGTCCAGTTAACAAGCCCAGGCATTCTTTTTTGATTTGCGCGTAGCGCTGTTCGGTAGGGGTCATGGCTCGTGAGGCATATGCAACCGGGGCCCATGACGACGTGCTGTCTTTTTGCAGGAGTACCGCTCCAATACCAGATTGGCTGGCGTCTGTTGAGATCTTTGTAGGGCGAGTCGTGTCAAAGAAGGCCAGCACTGGTGCCGTGACCAGTTTGTGCTTGAGCTCCTCCCATTCCCGCTGATGCGATTGGTGCCAGTTGAATTCTGTCGATTTTTTTACGAGATGGCGCATATTTGTTGTATGAGAAGCCAGGTTGGGAATGAACTTCCCAAGGAAGTTGACCATGCCCAGGAATCTTAAAACAGCCTTCTTGTCAGCCGGTCGTGGCATGGCTGTGATGGCGCTAACCTTGTCTGCATCGGGACGGACCCCTGACCTTGAGATGTGGTCCCCGAGGAATTTCAGCTCCGTCTGGCCGAAGGCACACTTCGCACGGTTGAGACGCAGGCCATTTTGTCGTATGCGGGTAAAGACACGTCGTAGACGATGCATGTGTTCCTGCGGAGTGGTGGACCAAATGATGATATCGTCCACATATACACGTACCCCTTCGATGCCTTCCATCATCTGCTCCATAATGCGGTGGAAAACTTCAGATGCTGAAATGATGCCGAATGGCATCCGGTTGTAGCAGAATCTGCCAAAAGGGGTGTTGAATGTGCATAGTCTTCGGCTGGCCGGGTCCAGTTGGATCTGCCAGAATCCTTTGGACGCATCCAATTTGGTGAATATTTTGGCTCGCGCCATCTCGCTGGTGAGGTCTTCTCGTTTCGGGATGGGATAGTGTTCCCGCATGATGTTGTTATTCAGATCTTTAGGATCTATACATATACGGAGCTCGCCAGAGGGCTTCTTTACACAGGCCATGGAGCTGACCCATGGCGTGGGCTCCGTGACCCTGGATAGGACCCCTTGGTCCTGAAGAATCTGCAGTTGTGCCTTGAGGCGGTCTCTGAGTGGCGCAGGAACCCTGCGAGGTGCGTGAATGACAGGGATGGCGTCCGGTCTGAGTCGAATCTTGTACGTGTATGGCAATGTCCCCATGCCTTCAAAAACCTCCTGGTTGTGAGCAAGGAGGGAATGGAGATTTGCGTGGAACTCAGCATCCGGGAAGTCGGATATCTCATCTGGAGAGAGAGACATAATGCGCTGTACCAGGTGAAGGACCTTACACGCCTGTGCGCCCAGTAACGAGTCCTTTGATGAGCCGACAACTTCGAAGGGGAGTGTGGCCGTGTACATCTTGTGGGTCACCTGTAGCTGGCAAGATCCTATGGACGGGATGACGTTCCCGTTATAGTCAACCAACTTGAGCCGGGATGGCGTGATGGGTGGTTTGACCTTCATGGCCTGGACTGCAGAATATGCAATCAGGTTGGCGGATGCGCCGGTGTCCAGACGGAAGGCGACGCGCGACCGGTTGACCGTCAGGGTGGCACACCACTCATCGGCTGGATTGATGGCATTGACCTTGTTGACATTGATGACGGAAACGCGGAAGGCATCCTGGTCATCTGCATCACTTAGCTGGAAGTCTTGATGCGTGGGCTGGACGGTCCTGACTTGTCTGCGAGATTGTCGAGGATGCGCCGGATCCATAGGTTGAGCCGCACGACAGTGGGCTGCGTAGTGGCCCATCTTGCCACATCTGCGGCACTGTCGTTTTTTTGCAGGACATTGCCCTTTTAAATGTAGAGCTCCACAATTGCCGCACGTCATGACGTCACGGCGTTCGTTGCGCCCCTGCGCATGCGCAGTGCGATCTTGCGGTGGGCGCGCCTGCGCAGTGCGTCTCTCGTTGTGGCCGTTATTTTTGGCGCGCACCTGCGCGGGAGACCGCGAAAAGCGCGGGAAGCGGCCGCTGTCGTCCGGGCCGTGGGTCGGGAAGTGATCGACGGCCTGGATGCGTTCGACGTCGTGGGCGGCCTGGCTTGCCGATTCGACGGCTGGGGACCCCCTCCGTGCCAACTCGGACGCCTGAAATCGGGCAAAACGGCAGGTAGCATTTTCGTGGAGGACACAGGCTTCCACAGCAGACGCTAAGGTGAGGCTTTTCATTTTAAGAAGCTGCTGGCGTAGGCCACTAGAGGCAACGCCAAAAACAATCTGGTCCCTGATCATGGACTCTGTGGTGGTGCCGTAACCGCAGGACTGCGCTAGAATCCGGAGGTGCGTCAAAAAGGGTTGAAAAAGCTCCTCCTTACCTTGCAGGCGTTGCTGAAAGAGGTATCTTTCAAAACTTTCATTTACTTCAACTTGAAAGTGCTGGTCCAGTTTGAGGATGACCGTGTCATATTTGGCTTGGCTTTCGCCTTCTTCGAACACCAGTGAGTTGAAGACATCGGTTGCGTGCGGACCTGCGTAGAAGAGGAGCATTGCAATCTTCGAGTCATCCGAGACATTCTGTTTTTCGGTGGCACGGATGTACAGGTCAAATCGCTGCCTGTAGAGCTTCCAGTTGGTACCTAGGTTCCCCGTGACTTGCATCGGCTGCGGTTTGCCGGTGTGGTCCATGTCCAGAATGGCAGGTTAGTAGGCAGGTATCGATCCACTCCTGTACCATGTGGTGTTGGGTGTTCTGACACACAGATGAGCCAACACAGTTGCATATGGTACAACGCTTCTTTATTTAAACTTACTATTTACAGTTTGGTCTTTGCACTTTGCACGTGGGGGGTTCCCTGCTTGTGGTGTTTTAACAGCTCTTTCTTGTTCCCTTCTCCCCAGACCTACTGACCACCAGGTGTCGTGCTCATGCTTTTTATGTGGTTGGTGTTCTTGTCTGTGATTGGTTGTGGTGTTGTGTGTTCTGATTTGCCTGTTAGTGTGTCCATCATGATGTGTGTGTTTGAATATCATGACAACTACCATCTAGAAGGACAAGAGCAGCAGATACCTGGGAACCCCACCACCTGGAGGTTCCTCTCCAAGTCACTTACCACCCTGACTGGGAAATATATCGCCGTTCCTTCACTGTCGCTGGGGAAAAATTCAGAAATTCCTTCCCAAACAGCACAGTGGGTGTACCTACACCTCAGGGACTGCAGCGGTTCAAGTAGGCAACTCACAACCACCTTCTGAAGGGCAACTAGGGATGGACAATAAATGCTGGTGTAGCCAGCACAATACCCACAACCCATAAATACATTTAACAAAGGGATCTTCTGGCCCTGCTGCGGTCAATGAGATTTCCCAGGAATCCCCCTCACACAGCTGGGAAACCCGGGAGTGCACCGTCGGCACGACCGAGATCTCCCCCCCCCCCCCACCCGGTCGTCATGGTAATGTGTCAGTCAAAGTCTCCTGGCAGTAAGTGCGGCAAAGTTCACAAGGAAGGTAACAGGATGGAGATTTGGCAGCAATGGAGGATCACAGATAACAATTACCGCTCTAAAATATTTATAACGCTGCTTTAACACTGCAGCTTAATTATTCATTTGTCAGCAGAATCAAAATTGAATCATTGAAATTCAAATCTTTGCCGTTATGAAAGTTTAACAGGAAACTGCACTGAGGGGTAATGTTTCTCGGTGCCCCTGACAATAGTAGGGATGAAGTGAATAAACAAATGCTTTTGCCAACAAAATGAGCATGTGGTGCAGCATTCGGAAAGGTTCCCGCAGAGATTGAAGGTGGACGGAGCTTTCACTGAGTGCAGATGAAAACAGTTACTGCTGTAGATTTTGAGTCAGCCCTGGTTTTACACAGAAAGTGCCGAGGTGGCTGCTCCTGCAATAAATCACCGGGACTAAAGAAACGGGGATGATGTGAAACAAGCTGGAGGTTCACTGTCACCCATTTTCCACTGTTGCAAAGTCAAAATTAGCCTCAGTCAATGCTGGGACGCTCAGTTCTGACAAATATTTGTTCCGGTTTGGCCTTCATTGAAGGTTACTCCTACACTGAGTATAAAAATAGCCCAATCGCAGTTAATTAGCAGCCTGTCAGTGACAAGAGCCTGAAATGCCTTCTTCTGACTGACAAATAGAATCACAATCAAAGGCCTTTACTGTGAAATCTCCACAGAATTGGGAGGAGGAATGGGGGAGATAAAACGGCAGGCCATGTCCGTATCTTATTACAGGAAGCGTTCTCCATTCAGTGAGCTGATTAGTGCCTGTTTAATGGGATTAATCTCCAGATAAACTCCATCTGCCTAACCTCATTTGGAAACGTTGCACTTTCGACAACCCCGTCACATTTGAAGTCTTAATGTTGAGACAGTCGCTGTCACTGCTGGGGTACCCCTGGCAACTCGAACATGTTGATTGATGACAGCCCTGCTCTAAAATGGGCTCTGCTGGCTAAAACTAGACTCATTTAGCATTGCCTTGTTGCAAGGGGACCACAATTTAAAGAAGCAGCTCACGGAACCCAGGTCATAATTCTTTGCGAATTGACAAAACAAATTGTTCAACACTTATAACTGCTTCAAGAAATGAAAGCAAATGAGAAGAAATGAACTGAACAGAGCGTGGACACTGAGATTACCGACTCCAAATTGAGACCTGAATCTCACTGAGCAGAACTCGTTTCTGAGGGCAGAAAATAAAATGGAAATGAAAATCACACAGCCGATTTGAACCTGATGATAAATTCTTACCATTGCGGGTTCAATCTGATTCACTGCTCCCAAGGGAGCAACATCAATGTCAGGTACTCTTAAATGGCCATACATCATCCCTAATAAAGGAGGTACAACTGGGCCCATGAAAAGCCTTTGTCACAACAGCATCAATAGGACAGACAAGCAAATGGATTCACTTTAATCAATCGACCCTTTTTTTTCTCACTTTCTCACCAAAACCTCATCCACCCACCCAGCCGACCATTTCTCTCTAATATCTCTTTTAATTCAATAATACAGTGATTGTTCCGTACTCTAGGCTTAATCCCTCCATTAGCAGCAGTGATAGCAGTTGATGTTGAATAACTCTAGACTTCATTACCAAGAATGGTTTCCTGGTCATTTTTCCAGGAAGACTCTACATTGTGTCTGATGGATTGGACAGGAAAGATGAATCAGTCTAGATTGCAGCGTTAATGAAGACGGATCTCACTGTTCCTGATGGCTAAATCCTGGCACTCCATGGCCTTGGGGCGACACGGTAGCACACTGGTTAGTGCCAGGGTCCCAGGTTCAATTCCTGCTTGGGTCACTGTCTGTGCGGAGTCTGCACGTTCTCCCCGTGTCTGCGTGGGTTTCCTCCGGGTGCTCCGGTTTCCTCCCACAAGTCCCGAAAGATGTGCTGTTAGGGTGAATTGGACATTCTGAATTCTCCCTCCGTGTACCCAAACAGGCGCCGGAATATGGCGACTGGGGGATTTTCACAGTAACTTCATTGCAGTGTTAATGTAAGTCTACTTGTGACACTAATAAAGATTATGATTATGGTCAAATTCACACACACAATCTTGGGCAAGATCTCGTATTCCCGCCGCTGGTGAGCTTGGAGGTGGGAACAGCATTGAATTCAGTGGGATGTGGGTCTATAATTACACACCCTTCCACCTCCATGTTCACCACCGGCCAAAGCACAGTGGACTAGTTGGTGAATTGAGGCGGACAGGAAGGGAATGATTGCTGCCTATGAGTAGTTGGAACAGAGCACTGTCAGCATCAGCAATCCCACAGAACATGGCCATTTCTGATGGGGCTGAGATAAAAGCTAACTGAATCATTACAATCTGGTTGTAATGAAGATGGAGCAGGTCTTGCTCAGCGTTACAACGTTAATATCCTTTTGGAATTTCCAAGGTCAGGCTATTTACATAGAATTGGAAGTTTCTGGAGTTCTGAGGTGGACGAGAGAATAGCAATGTGTGGTTGAGGTGGGAAGTTCGATGTTATACAGCCACTGAAAAGCAATGGCAGCAGAATAAAGGAATGGCCTACCTCATTAAGGCTGCTCTCTTCACAGTGAAGGCAATTGGACAGTAATGGGACAGAGCAGTGAAAAAAGATAGTAATGGGTGCAGACAGGGAAAGTTTCAGTCTCAATCAATCATTTAGAACTGAGATGCGGAGAAATTTCTCCACTCAGATTGCATGTGAATCTTTGAGATTCTCGACCCCGAGAGGTTGTGGATGCTCCATCAGTAAATATATTCAATATAAGATCAATAGATTTTTGGTCTCCAGGGAAATCAGCAACAACAATGTAGCATGTTTGACATAACCAGTCACTGAACCATTATGGAAAAGATTCGACACCGGGCCACAGAATGGGATATTAGGCCAGGGGACCAACTGCTTGCTCAAAGTTTTAAGGCGTGTTGTTAAAGAAGAAAGTGAGATCGAGAGTCAGAGAGGATTAGGAAGAGAATCTTAGAGTTTAGCATCATACAATTGAATGCGCAGCCACCAGTAGTGCAACTAAAATCTCAGACACTCAAAAAGCTAGCATTAGAGGAGCGTATTTATCTTGGAGGTTGTAGGTTACAGGGTTAGAGAGGGGCAAGGCCGTGGAGGGATTTGGAAACCAAGATGTTGGGCGCGATCCACCGGCCATGTTGCACTTTTGCGCAGTTCGGTCGGGAGAGGCCTCCCTCGGGTTTCCCATCAACTTTCAGGGCTCACGGGATCTACGCAGATTTAAAAGCAACTTTGGCAAACTTACTCAGGATCAACCAGCCTCCCCAGAGAGGCCACAGCCGAGCACTGTTCAGTGCTGGTCCACGCAAACATAGACCAGGCGGAACGGTACCTGGGGGGGTCTCCCGGCCCGTTGGACATCCTTGGGTCGTCAGGGATAGCGCAGGGTGGCTACTTGACCCCCCCCCTGGAATGCAGGCATCCTGGCACTGCCCAGCTGGCACCTTGGAAATGCCACCCTAGCACTCCCAAGGTGCCGGGGTGGTAATGCCGAGCTGGCAGGAGCACTGCCCAGGGGGCAGTGCCAGGATGCCCAGGTGCCAGGGTGATACTGCCAAGAATCAGGACCGAGGGGGGGCTTGGCCATGAAAGGAGGTGGAGGGGGATATTAAGGGTTGGGGTGGGGGGTGCAGGGGGCATAAGTAAAGGCCTTTGGGAGGTTGTGGTGATGGGTGGAGGTCCTGGAAGGGAGGAGCCTGTAAGGGGCATCGACAGCCAGGGACCCCATAGCGGGGTGTCCTCACTTTGGGGGGTATGGGATATTACCCATGGGTGTGGGGGTGACATTGCTCATTGGTGGGGAGTATGGTGGGCCCACAAGCTCACTTGGACTTTGGGGCACCCTTTCAAAATGGCAGCCTGATCTCTGAGTTCAGCTCCCTCGGCTGTAAAAAAAACTCGAAGGGTGCGATTAAACAGAAACATTTCTAAGTTCATTTATGCCAAATTTTTCAGGGAGTTTCCCGTTGGCTCGGACGGCGAATTTCCCACCACTCCAATGACACTTCGGCGCGATTCTAGGGCCTCGTTTCACTCTAGCAAGAGCGTGTCCAGGCCAGTGAATAGCAGGAGAGGCCAAAATCGAGAACCTCGCCAGGCGCCAAACAATTGGCGATGCAACTGGCCCGTCCCCTTAGATGAAATCCGCGTCTGTTTGGGCACACTGAGGGAGAATCTCTACAGTGGAGAATTCCAAAGATTCAAAACCTTCATGGATTCAGTGGAACTTTTTCATTCACCTGAATAGAAAGATGGTGCTATAAACATGGTAGAAGCGTGGAACAGTCTCCCACAAAATAAAGTAGATGCTGGCACAAGTAATCATTTTAAAGCTGGTTGGTGTGGAGTTGGTGATAAGGGGCGCGATTCTCCGACCCCCCGCCGGGTCGGAGAATCGCCGGGGGCTGGCGTGAATCCCGCCCCCGCCGTGTCCTGAATTCTCCGCCACCAGAGAATCGGCGGGGCGATCTGGCCCCGGGGGGTGCCCCCACGGTGGCCTGGCCCGCGATCGGGGCCCGTTTGCGGGAGGGCCTCTGCCGTGGGGGTATTCTTTTTCTTCCGCCTTCGCCGTGGTCTCCATTATGGCGGAGGCGGAAGAGACCCCCTCCACTGCGCATGCACGGGGATGCCGTGAGCGGCTGTTGACGCTCCCGCGCATGCGTCGCCCGGCGAAGTCCTTTCGGCGCCGGCTGGCGTGGTGCCAAAGGCCATTCCTGCCAGCCGGCGGGGCGGAAATCACTCCGGCGCAGGCCTAGCCCCTCAAGGTAAGGGCTTGGCCGCTAAAGGTGCAGAGAATTTCGCACCTTTGGGGCGGTGCGACGCCGGAGTGGTTCCCGCCACTCCATTACGCCGGATTCCCCCGCCCCGACGGGTAGGGGAGAATCCCGGCCGGGGTTAGTGACGTCCTCACTGAGGTTGAGGACAGCTCCCCAGTTAGAGCTAACCGTTTTGGGTCTTTATTTTGTTTTACGTTGTGCTCCCTTTTTTAAAGGAGTGGGTATAAAGAATCTGTGATTGGTTCCTGCATGGGTACAGATGGGTGTGGTGTCCGAGAAGAGGAGGTTGCAGTGTGTCATTGGTAGCTCTGGCGCTGCTGGAGTGGAGGCAGATGTGTATTGGTGCACGCCCGGACATGGGGCGAAAACTTTCTCCTGAACTTTCGTGCCGATTACGAGTAATCGCTGCGTGGGAAGGTGTGCACCATTTTACCATGGCCTTATCCTGTTTCTCCCTGTTCTCTGATTGGGCTTATGGAGGCACCAAGTTATGTATAAAGATTATATTGAGCTTGTTATACTGCTGTTCTCCTGTCCGCCTTCGTATCCATGTATACGGAGCCTTTCTTTTGCTTGCTGTGCTGTATCATTTTTGCTGTGTTATTTGTTCAAATGTAAAACCTCAATAAATATACTTAAAAAAAAGATATGGATCCAAGGAAAGTGGATGGAGTTAATATACCAATCAGTCACAATCTAATTTAATGGCAGAATAGTCTAGAGGGGTTGAATGGCCTCCTCCTGTTCACAAGCCAGCAATATCTACATCTCAGTACGGAATATAATCAAAAATCCTTCCTCAACAAACACCATTGAAAACCCTGATTAATTGACCAATCTTTCCATTTGCTGTTAGTGGAATGTGCTGGTGCTGAATTTCTGCTGTGTTTTACTTTATGCCAACAGTCAGTTGTGGTAGATAGGATAAAGGCTCGGCGAGAGTGCCAATATGTCAATGACAAAATACACAAATTTACAGCCATTCGGCTCAACATGTCAATGCTTCGCCTCGCCTCGTTAACATCACCTTCTATTCCTCTCTCCCTCAAGTATTCCCTCCCCTTTCGAAACAATCTTCTCTCTGCTTCTGAAAGAACCCTGAGCTTACCATGAGAAGCAGCAAATGGCAGGAGGCTGTGAGGGACAAATGGAATTGGAGCAGTGCCACAGGCGAGATGTAACGCTGGATGCTTTTCAGGGAAGAAAGCAGGAGATGTATTACCCACAAGGGAACAATCTCCATTTCTGATTTTCGAGCCAAGATCTGTAACAACTGAGCACCAGTCTGAATCCTAAAATTAGACCACGGCCTGGAAATGTCGGCAGGAGTCCATCACCAGAATTTATAGATTCAAAACAGTTTTTGAATGCTCAACCAGATGTCTACAACTGATTAAATTTAGCACCTGTTCATTGTCTCCATTCTTGATTCGCAGTGTTTCAAAGGTGAAGTGTATATTGAAAATCGTAACAGAAAAATAAGGCCACCTCTTTGTGGCACACAGTGTGATCACTTTGTTTGGTGTGACTGAGGGTCATGTCATCAGTAGAATCCAGGCTTATTGATAAAGTTATCTCCGTCCCATCCGAACCAGCTAAATTAATGCAATTCCAATATAAGATGATTGATGGAGTCTGGAAGAGGATTGAGTCAGACATTAGGAGATCTGCAGTCAGTAATAACCTTATTATCCTTTGTCAGAACAAAAGCCTAGAATATTCAGACTGGCCTTGAAAGCGACATTGTTCGTTCTTATCTATCAACGGAAAACTTTGACATTTTAAATTGCGGTCTAAAATGCTCCAGCACATTGCCAGAGTACAGTATATGTTCAAAGCTGGAATGCTTTTTACAATCCACGTTATGTTCTGACGAGCAAAGAAGCATTTCCTTTGTCTCCCCCAGGTGAATGAAGTGAGGCAAACAAGCCTGAATTTTGAGAGTGGGTTGAAGTAAGGTAAAATTGAGCCCCAGGTTCTGGAAGTGTAAGAGCCAGCTGTGTGTAGCACTTTTGTTTCTGAGTCAGGGGTTTAAACGCCGTGACCGAGGCTGTACTTCACTACAGCACTGAGGGTGTGCTGCCTTTCAGGTGAGATGTTTCCAAAGATTCATAACACAAGTAAATTCTCCTCATCTCGGTTCCCAATGATCAGCCCCTTATCCTGAGTCTATGTCCCTGTGTTTTAGATTCTCTGATCCCAGGGGAAACATCCCCTCAGCGTCAACCCCATCAAACCCCTTCAGAATCTTGGGCGTCATTCTCCGACCCCCCCGCCGGGTCGGAGAATTGCCGGGGGCTGCCGTGAATCTCGCCCCCGCCGGTTGCCGAAGTCTCCAGTACCGGATATTCGGCGGGGGCGGGAATCGGGCCGCGCCGGTTCGCGGGCCCCCCCGCTCGATTCTCCGGCCCGGATGGGCCGAAGTCCCGCCGATAAATTGCCTGTCCCGCCGGCGTAAATTAAAGTACCTATTTACTGGCGGGACAAGGCGGCGCGGGCGGGCTCCGGGGTCCTGGGGGGGGGTGCGGGGCGACCTGGCCCCGGGGGGTGTCCCCACGGTGGCCTGGCCCGCGATCGGGGCCCACCGATCCGCGGGCGGGCCTGTGCCGTGAGGGCACTCTTTCCCTTCCGCCTCCGCAACGGTCTCCACCATGGCGGAGGCAGAAGAGACTCCCTCCACTGCGCATGCGCGGGAAACTGTCAGCGGCCGCTGACGCTCCCGCGTATGCGCCGCCCCGACATGTCATTTCCGCGCCAGCTGGCGGGGCAACAAAGGCCGTTTCCGCCAGCTGGCGGGGCGGAAATCCCTCCAGCGCCGGCCTAGCCCCTCATGTTGGGGCTCGGCCCCCAAAGATGCGGAGCATTCCGCATCTTTGGGGCGGCGCAATGCCCGTCTGATTGGCGCCGTTTTGGGCGCCAGTCAGCGGACATCGCGCCGTTTGGGGAGAATTTTGCCCCTTGTTTGTAGACTGTATGAGATCAAAGAGCAAATAGTAGAAGCTCTTTATCAAGTGTCTTGGAAGTTCAAATCAGTACTAAATAGGATATGTTAATGAGTTACTGAATTCAGCCATTGACCACGAGGAGAAACCGATCAGCTAATGCAAAAGAATTCTTCCCTGTAAATAAAAACATGACTATTTGCAACTTTTAATTGAGAACAGATATTTACAGGCCTTGTAGAATTACACAGAAGTAACAGCACAGAAAGGACCATGTTTCATGTTGGTGTTCATTGATCCAAATTCCAAGAAGCTGCCTTAATTGTTCCTGATGCACAATCAATTACTCTCAAGACGGAGTGATTCATAACTGAAGGCTTTAATCTGCTAGAACTCTTCCCCAGCAGCTTCGGTACAGAAAGTGAAGGCTGCTGGGACGGCACCGGTTCTTATACTCCACCTCTCAGGGCGGAGCTATGTACATCAGCCAATGGTAGACTCCTGGGTCTAACCAATGGTCATCCACCTCTCAGGTACCGCAATACCTGGTATTACCACAGTTCCCAAATCCCTTTATTGTCCTGTTTTGTCAACGACCTATCTAACCAATTCTTAAATGCTGATCTGCTAACCACTTCACTACACCAGTGAATTTCACACTCTTTGGGCGAAATTCTCCTACCCGCCCCGCCAAATTTCTGCCCCGACCGGCCGGCGGGAGTCTCCGTAACACCGGCCGGTCAATGGGGTTTCCCATTGTGGGGCAGCCCCACGCCGTCGGGAAACCCCCGGGCGCTGGCAAAACGGAGACTCCCGCCGGCGGAGAATGACGCCCCATGTGTAAGAAGGTTTCTCCTTCTCTCTCGCATAAATTCTTTACATTTAATCTTAAATCTATTGAGCCACGCAAATCTCCAAAATCAGGGGCGTAATTCTCCGTTATCGGCGGAAAGTCCGCCGATCGGCGCAAAAAACGGCGCAAATCTGACTTGCGTCAAGCCGGAAAAATGGGTCGAAAGTCTCCGGCCCAAAATGGGCTAGCAGCGACGTAACGGGATCCGCGCTTGCGCTGTGGTTCACGCCGTGCAGCGTCATACACGCCGCATGGCGTGACGGCTCATAAGGCCGGGCTGCTCCCCCCCACCCGACCGGAACACCCGACCGGAACACCCGACTGGATGGCTGGCCGCCGCTCAGCCCGGAGGTTCGAGTCACGGGATGTGGAGGCGCTCCTGGACGCGGTGGAGCAGAGGAGGGACGCCCTGTATCCCGGGCACGGCCGCAGAGTTGCCCCACGCCACAGCCGGCGTCTGTGGAGGGAGGTGGCAGAGGCCGTCACCGCTGCGGCCCTGACACCACGGACAGGCACCCAGTGCCACAAGAAGGTGAACGACCTCGTCAGAGCAGGCAGGGTGAGCCTCCCCCATATCCCCCCCTCCCCATATCCCCCCCTCCCCCATATCCCCCCTCCCCCATATCCCCCATCCCCCATATCCCCCTCACCCATATCCCCCCTCCCCCATAGCCCCCCTCCCCCATATCCCCCTCCCCATATCCCCCTCCCCATATCCCCCCTTCCCCATATCCCCCCCTCCCCATATCCCCCATATCCCCCTCCCCCATGTCCCCACACCCCCATATCCCCCTTCCCCCATATCCCCCCTCCCCATATCCCCCCTCCCTCATATTCCCCCTCCCCCATATCCCCCCTCCCCCATATCCCCCTTCCCCCATATCCCCCCTCCCCATATCCCCCTCCCCATATCCCCCCTCCCCATATCCCCCCTCCCCATATCCCCCTCCCCGTATCCCCCTTCCCCATATCCCCCCTCCCCATATCCCCCGCTCCCCCATATCCCCCCTCCCCATATCCCCTCTCCCCATATCACCCCTTCTCCCATATCCCCCTTCCCCATATCCCCTTCCCCATATCCCCCCTTCTGCCATATCCCCCCTCCCCATCTCCCCCTCCCCATATCCCCCTCCCCCATATCCCCCTCCCCATATCCCCCCTCCCCCATATTCCCCCTCCCCATATACCCCCTCCCCATATCCCCCTTCCCTCATATCCCCCTCCCCCATATCCCCCATATCCCCCCTCCCCCATATCCCCCTCCCCATATCCCCCCTTCCCCCATATCCCCCCTCTCCCATATCCCCCATATCCCCCCTCCCCCATATCCCCCCTCCCCATATCCCCCCTCCCCATATCCCCCTTCCCCCATATCCCCCCTCCACATATCCCTCCCCATATCCCCCCTCCCCATATACCCCCTCCCCCATATCCCCCCTCCCCCATATCCCCCCTCCCCCATATCCCCCCTCCCCCATATCCCCTCTCCCCCATATCCCCCTTCCCCCATATACCCCCGCCCCTATATCCCCCCTCCCCCATATCCCCCCATCCCCCATACCCCCCCTCCCCATATCCCCCCTCCCCCATATCCCCCCTCCCCCATATCCGCCCTCCCCCATATCCCCCATATCCCCAAGTGAATCCAGCCCTAACCTTAACCTCTGCAATGCACGCGCAACCGATGGCGTGCATTCATATACCTGCCTAACAGTGTTGCCTTTTATCCCTGTCACCCCCCCACCCCCCCACAGGAGAAACGCGCACACAACAATAGTGAGCATGTGAGGACTGGAGGAGGCCCCGCTGATGAGAGGCCACTGACCGAACACGAGGAAAGGGCCCTGGAACTGGCTGGCGGACCTGACGACCGGGAGGTTGCTGATGCAGAGGTCGGGGGCGTAGTAGCAAGTGAGCCACCGATAGCCCGTCCCCATATCCCCCCTCCCCTATATCCCCCTCCCCCATATCACCTGATCACTGCCTGCGTGTCTAACCATGCATGCTTCATTGTGTATCGCAGGAGCAAACGTCCAGGCACCCATCCCCGCAGATGCAGACCGCCCGCAGGATGCCCCTCGGAGACGACGGGAGACGGAGAGACCCGGACCCTCCAGCATGCGACGCCCGCAGGATGCCCCTCGGAGGCCACGGGAGACGGAGAGACCCGGACCCTCCAGCATGCAACGCCCGCAGGATGCCCCTCGCACACCACGGGAGACGGAGAGACACAGACCCTCCAGCATGCGACGCCCGCAGGATGCCCCTCGCACACCACGGGAGACGGAGAGACACGGACCCTCCAGCATGCGACGCCCGCAGGATGCCCCTCGCACACCACGGAAGACGGAGAGACCTGGAGCAACAGGGAGACGACACCCCCGTCACCTGCGGGAGCGACCACCCAGCGACGAGGGGGGCAGCCACAGGCCCCCGTCACATCCGAGCCAGGACATCACTACCCAGGACACCACTATCCAGGACACCACTACCCAGGACACCACTAGCCGGGACAGCACTACCCGGGACAGCACTGCCCAGGACACCCCTACCCGGGACAGCACTACCCAGGAAGACGAAATACCGGACAGTGACTCAGAGTGGATGGGTGGAGACGAACCCCCACCCCAAAGTGCCATGGACTCAGAGTGGGACGAAGAGCACGACACAACGCCACTGCTGTCACCAACACCCTCCACCATCGCAGAAACACTCACCTCGGTTGGGCACTTTAGTGATGAGGCGTCTGCTACACTCACTGGTGCGCACAACACAGCCGTCCCAGTACAGCAGGTGGAGGTAGGAGCAGCAGAGGGGCCGGGCGGTCAGAGGGCAGCCCAGCCCAAGCGAACATCTGCCGCCCAGATGGATCCCGGGTTCCTGGAGTTACCACACCCACACATAGATCCGATGCAACCACCGAACCGGAGACGAGCGAAGAGGGTGACGGCCGGCTTGCGGCGGCTGCAGTCGCAGGTGGAGGAGTCCACCCGCGTCCAGGAGCTGGGAGTGGTGCCGGTCATGCGTGCCACCCAGGCTGACACCGCACGGGTGGCGTCCGCGGTGGAGGCAATGGGTGCGACGATGTCAGACATGGGGAATGGTTTGCGAGGCCTGGGGCCTTCCGTGCAGGCGGCGTCTGTGGCCCAGGACATGGCTGCCCTCTCACAGGAGGCCATGAGCCAGTGCCAGCGCCAGATGGCAGAGGCGCTCAACGCCAGAGCCCAGTCTCTGCAGGCCATGGCCCAGTCTCAGCAGGCCATGGCCCAGTCTCTGCAGGCCATCGCTGAGGGCATCGGCGCCAGTGGCCATGTGCGAGCCGGCGTCGCACTGTCACAGACAGGGTTTGCCAACCCCCTGGGCTCCATGGCTGCAAACCTGCAGACCCCTGTCGATACCAGCACGGGACTCCAGGACTGGCAGCGCCAGATGTCGGGGGTGCGTCGGATGGCCAGTCCGTTCGCATCCCCCACCCATGTAGAGGCCTGGGGGCCATCGGGCACCCCGAGGGAGGAGGAGGTGGTGTGGTCCGTCCCGGCTCCCCCTGTAGGGGAGGTCCCGGTACACCGCGACAACTCGGACTCCCCCCCTTCCGTCCCAGGTGCATCGGGTGGGCAACGGGCAGGACAGGCTGGCAGCTCGCCATCCCAGTCGCCCGGGCCGCAGCCTGGCCCATCTAGGCCAGGACGCCCCAGGAAACGGCCGCCAAAGGGATCCAGTGTCAGAGGGCAGGAATCACTAGAGTCCACCTCTAGTTCTGCTGTACCGTCTGGGGAACCACGTAGACGTAGTCAAAGGGCCCGTAAGGCCAAACAATTAGACACTGAGTAAGTTGGCACGGGTGCAGGGCACAGATGAGTTTTAGGGGCTAGGGCACGTGCATGAACTCCTTTGGTTATTAAAGTCAATGTTACACCTACAGAAGCTGCCTTTGTGCTCTGTCCAAAGCGTGCGGGGGTGTCATGTACGTTGAGCGCAAGTGTGTGTGTGAGGGGTGGTCTTACCTCAGCCCCAGGTGAGTCTGCCCCCTTCCCCCTGGGCCGCCATCAACATCCCCCCGGGCAGAGGACGGGACCGTGCGCTGCAGTGTCACAGCCGCATGCAGGGATGGTCCAGGTGGATGGTGGTACTGTGGCCATGGGTCATTCATAGTCCAACGATGTGGAGCCAGGAGCTCACCCCAGGGCGGGTTGTCATCATCCTCCATGGCCTGCAATAGACACGCGTCCACCGGCAACTGTGTGAGCCCGGCCCGTTGTGCTGCAGGTGGATCGGCAATGGGGGGGGGGGGGTGGTGTGCATGCGGATGGGGTGGGTGAGGTTGGGGAGGGGGGTGAGGGTGCTGGGTGGGTGGATGGGTGGGGGGTGTGGGTGGTCGGCTGTTGCCATGGTGTGCGGTCTGTGGCCATACTACCCGATTCCCACGCCCATCTAGTCAGTGAAGCGGGCGGCTATCAGTCTGTCCCGTGCCCGCTGGGCCAGCCGGTAACGGTGGACAGCCACCCGCCTGTGTCTAGCCCGTCTTCCCTGACCATTACCCCCATCCCCCTCATCTGGGGAGGACTGCGCCTCTTCCTGCTGCTCCTCCACTCCGCCCTCCTCTGCCTGCGGCACATCGCCCCTCTGCTGGGCTATGTTGTGCAGGACGCAGCACACCACAATAATGCGGCCGACCCTATCTGACCGATACTGGAGGGCGCCCCCAGAGAGGTCCAGGCACCTGAAACGCATCTTCAGCACGCCAAAGCACCTCTCTATCACTCCCCTTGTCGCTACATGGGCATCATTGTAGCGGTTCTCTGCCTCATTGCGTGGCCTCCGTATAGGCGTCATCAGCCACGATCGCAATGGGAAGCCCCTGTCGCACAGCAACCAGCCCCTCAGCCGGGGATGGCGTCCCTCGTACATGCCGGGGATGGATGACCGCGGCAACACGTATGAGTCGTGTACACTGCCTGGGTAACGGGCGCAGACGTGCAGGATCATCATGCGGTGGTCGCAGACCACCTGTATGTTCATCGAATAGGTCCCCTTCCTATTGGTGAACACGGCCCTGTTATCTGCAGGTGGCCGCATGGCGACGTGCATCCCATCGATCGCGCCCTGGACCATGGGGAACCCGGCCACGGCCACGGCAGAGAAGCCCACAGCCCGGGCATCTTGGCTGGCCCGGTCCACGGGGAAGCGGATGTAGCGGTGCGCCATGGCATATAGGGCGTCTGTCACTGCCCGGATGCACCGGTGCACCGATGTCTGCGATATGCCGGACAGGTCCCCACTCGGTGCCTGGAATGACCCCGTTGCATAAAAGTTCAGGGCCACCGTAACCTTGACGGACTCCGGCTCATCCGGAGTCTCCTCCTGCATTCCCGGTCCGTGAGGTCCTGGTATGACTGCCGGGGCCGGTACACACGGGGCGCCCTCGGGTGCCTCCGTTGCCGTGGGGCCGCGACATCCTCCTCCCCCTCCTCGTCCTGTCGGTCAGGTGTCCCTCTGACGAATGTGATATAAAATAGTTACTTTAGAGATATTAGTTACTGTAATGTAGAGATAGGCCAGTCTCATCCTGGTGAGGTCACAGACAAAGGATTTCAGACTGCACGGCAAAGCAAGGAGGAGGTGTGTCCAGCTACGGAGGGGAAATAGGGGGCCAGAGGAAGGGATTGGAAGTGAGCCAATTAGAATGTATGGCCAGGTCAGGAGGGGTATAGGATGACCTATGGGAATCGTGTATGAGAAACTTGATGCCATTTGTGTTATTAGTAGAAGTCCCTTTGTCCTACAGACTCACTTGATTCCGGAGGTGTACGAAGCAAGATGTGTTTTGTACCGCTGAGAATTGAGAAAGACTTGCAAGTCAAATAAAATAACTAATGCTGTACTTGCAAATCCATCTCGACTTTTATTGAGGCCAGACTGACGGGTAAAGAAATTTGGGATTTGTCATTTGGTGCCGGAAACCCGGGATTTCTCAAGACGGCTCTGACCCACCGCGAAATCAGAATTAGACTGATTATGAACAGGAGGATCGGAAAAAAGGGCCCACAATGTACAGCTGGAAAATGACCGCGCATTGATTTTTCCCCTCTTCTTATCATCTGATTAGTCTGGTCACTCGCGGTTGGTACAGAAAGATCGTCTCGACGAAATCAAAGGTCAGTCTGGGGATTAGAAATTTAATTGATGGGATTTCATATTGTTGATTCGGCTTGGATTAGGTTTTGGGTTGATGTAACATCTAAAACGATGATTCAATTCCATGTAGAAGTGTTTTAAAGACTGATGTGACTTCAGCAGATGAAGGTTCAGTTAAGTAAGTGTTTTAAAGACTGATGTGACTTCAGCAGATGAAGGTTCAGTTAAGTAAGTGTTTTAAAGACTGATGTGACTTCAGCAGATGAAGGTTCAGTTCAATGAGTGTTTTTAAATCTGAAGATGATTCAATTCCATGTGTGAGTGTTTTAAATCTATAGTTGATTAAGCTAAAATTGCACCCTTGGACTGTAGCGGCGAAAAACACAGTTCTGAGGACTTGTTGAGATTATGGGGAATTCCTTGGATAGCACAAATGATCCAGGCATGCCACTGCAAATATTATGCGATATGTATCCGGATAAAGCAAAAGATTTCTGGAAAATGTCAGCAACGATAAGGAGTAAAATGGGTGATGAATGGCCACTAGGGGGCACCAAAGACCTAGAGATTATTAAGAAAATTCAGGGACACATCTGGAAACAGAGTCAAAGTATGAAAGCAAAAGAATTAATTGGATTATGGAGACAATATTGGCAAGAGGAAAGAGATAAGATCATGTTATCAAGTTGGCAGGATAATGCCCTTAAAATGGGAATTCCAATTAGTGAACAGGGTAACCAAAAAACATTACAGGTCTTGAAAAAGGAATGTGCATTCAAAAAACGCGCAAGTAAAGACAGGAAAGGCTCGGGTCAAACAAAAGATGGGCTACGCAGTTCAATGGCTGGCCTTGAATTGACAGAAAATAACCAATTCGATGATTTGAAAATGTCAGCAAAGGTTCCGACTGCATTGTCTGCACTAATTCCAGAACCACCAGAGTATAATGATTTATATCCAGTCACTGCTCCCCAGATTCCAATCATGCCAGTCACTCCAGCCCTTTTGGTTGACAGCGTGGGTCCCGATTTACCATCTTCACAATCAGCAGGGGAAGAGGAGTTCTGTTCCACAAGCCCAGTTAGCTCTAGGACCCGGTCTCGGACAGCAAGAGAAGGGCTTGATCCTAACCAGAAACAATTAAGCATACCACCTAAATCCCTTCAGACCAAGGGGAAACCGCAAATTTCGAGAACAAAGGGAGATGCCAGGGATGATTCTGAAGAGAAAGAACTCCCTCTAGTGACAGGGAGGGACGTCGAAGTCTTGGAAGAACCAGAGGAAATAGCTAGAGTGCCCCCTGGTGAGACTCGGAGACAGTTGCCGATTAGGAAGATACCAAACCCTGACGCGGTGACTGCTGGGGCCCAGCCCACGATAGACGTTTGTTTCCCATGGACACCCAGTGAGATGATGGCTATTATGGCTACAATCCCAGATAGAAAAAAATCTCCTGCTGCTTTCGTGGATTCCCTAAGAACTACCATCTCAATTTATCACGCTGATTCTAGGGACCTCTGGGCCCTAGTCCAGCAGGTTTTAACCCCAGCAGATTACCGCAATTATCTTAATCACTTGAATTATGCTAGCCACGCCGCACTTCAGCAAGCCCATGCGTTAGACGACGATAGACGGACACAAATCCTGAATGCGTTGAATAGCACATTTCAAAAGCCCATAAATATTTCTGCTATCTTAGACCTAAAACCTAAGAAGATTGAAGAGCCAGAGGAATTTCTGGAACATTTTAATGAAATCTACCGTGGGCAGTCGGGCGACTTGCCATATCAAAATGGTCAGAATTCCCCTCAATATTGTGCTATGTTAATGCATTGCCTACCACCTTCCGTGGCTACTGCTGTGAAATGTAATAACATGAATTGGACAGAGAACGACCCTTCCCAGATGGCAAGGGCAGTCAGATTTTATTGGAAGGAGGGTGTAGGCCTGGAAGGAGGCTCAGTTACAAAGGTTAAGACTGAGTATGTCATGAAAAAGGATGATCTGCGACCCCAACAAGCGGCAGAAATGGTAGCTTACCAGCTGGAGCCCCAATATTGTGACTTTGGGTGGGTGGATCAGCGAGGGGGAGGATATCAAACCCACCCAAAGGGACCCTCAGCTCCTTTTTATGGCCCACTGTATGCACCAACAGCTTTACAACCGCCGCCCCCTCTGTGGGGCCATTGGTCTACTGGGAGAAGAGGACAGGGCAGATATAGAGGGAGCAATGCATGTTTTAATTGCGGCCGTGCAGATCACTGGCAACAGGAATGCCCCTTTAAAAGACAGGCAGCAGAAGGAGACTACCCGACCCAAAGGAGGGGGTACCCACCAAGGGGAGGACAGACGAGATACACTGACTTCTCCCAGGCAAACCCTTTCCCAACACAGGACTGACTAGCTAATTTAGTCATAAGGACTCTCCAATCGGACAGGGAACCTATTATCTCTCTGCAGATAGGAGATCAACATCACTCATTTGTAATCGACACTGGAGCAGCCATGTCTTCTGTGCAATCAGAACTTCGACTACCACTATCCGACCACACGCAGCAATTGTCGGGGTTCCAAGAACAGGTGTGTGAGTATCCTATTTCTGAACCTGTGACAGTCACTTACGAGAATAAGTCTGCAGATCATCAGTTTGTAGTGACAACTGGATTGGACTGTAACTTGTTGGCCCGAGATTTACTGTGTATCTTCCAGCTACAGCTAGAGTGCAGAGACGAGGGGGTAACGGTTAAATCATGGAGGATGAGACAACAGTGCTATATTTCTATCACCCCCCAGTAGTGGACGTTAGACATTGAATATTCACTGCATCACGTTACCCTGGCCTATGACAGAACTGGACAAAACAGGGAGTCGGAGGACAAATACCGGCCATTAATTGGGACCGAATGGCCAGTCAAGGTTACAGCCACAGTCACGGGAAAAGAAGGTACAGCCGATTTTGTTACAATACCACCACATTTATGGCCACAGTCAGCTTCGGTAAGCCCTCATATTACACGTCAGGTCCACGACCAGTACCATGCCAGGGATCTGGGGCCTATGGTAAGGAGGGCAGTGGATCATTCGGATCCAACAGAGTACGCACTTCAAGTTACGCCGGACGGCACTGCCATAAAATATTTTGAGGTCCCTGAAACGATTAACACTCGACTGCAGCATCACTGGGGATATGATGTGTTGGAATATGTCAATCCACAGGTCTGGGCGGAATACCTATCACAAGTGGGAAAGACAAATGTTACACCTAGTAAGGTAACGATTAAGGACCATGTAAAGCTGCCTTTCATTCGGCAATACCCCCTGAAATCCCAAGCTGCTCCGTCAAAAGACAAATTAATTCAAGAGCTGTTGCAACAGGGTATTTTGGTCCCTTGCCAATCAGAATGTAACACCCCTATACTTGCTGTGCCTAAACCAGCCAAACCAGACCAGTACCGATTAGTACAGGATTTACGTTCAATCAATGCCATCGTACAGCCGTTACATGCTCTCGTCCCTAACCCTGCCCACATACTGGCTCAAATTCCAGCTCAAGCCCGGGTCTTCGCCATAATTGACCTTCAGCATGCCTTCTGTGCCCTCCCACTTGCAACTGAAAGCCAATATTTGTTTGCCTTCACTTACAATGGACAGCAGTATACCTGGACCCGACTGCCACAGGGGTTCGTCAATTCACCTACACTCTTCTCCAGATGTCTGCAGACCCAACTCCAGGCCTTGACATTGGAGCATGGTTCCACTCTAGTGCAGTATGTAGATGACATATTGGTAGCAAGTCCTGACGAGCCCAGTAATAGGGATGATGTGATCCAGTTATTAAACCACCTATCCTCGTTGGGTTATGTTGTTTCACAATCAAAGGTCTTGGTGGCTCAGAGAAAGGTTAAGTTCTTAGGAGTTTTACTTACAGCCACAGAAAGAAGTCTCGAACCCAGTAGGATTGAACCAAGATGCCAATTCCCCGCCCCTGCAATAGCCAAGGAGGTTCGTCATTGGCTGGGTATGGTGAATTATTGTCGGCAGTGAATACCAAACATCGCTGTCTATACAAAGCCGCTGACGCCTTACACTAGTGAAGGGGGGAACTTTACTCTCACCACCGAGGCACTCGAGGCCTTCCGTTGCCTGAAGCAGGCCTTGTTACAAGCACCGGCCCTCGGGAGGCCCTTGTACGACCGACCATTCCAGATATACTGTACTGTTCTGGAAGGATGTTCAACAGCGGTACTCACCCAGCAACATGGGGACAAGCACCGGCCCGTAGCATATTCCTCTTCCAAACTCGACCCAGTGGTGTTGGGCCACCCTGTTTGCACCCAGATCTTGGCAGCGATATACAATAGTTTGCAAGCTGTTGCCAATATCACTCTCCAACAGGATATTACGGTATATAGCTCCCACTCGGTAATCGCACTATTGGGGCAACTTCAAACTCAACATCTTACCGCAGCTCGTCAGAATAGGTATGAGATATACCTTTTGAACGATCCACGTCTGACATTTAAATACTGTACCACTATCAATCCAGCCTGTTTTCTTAGCGGTCCCCCTGTCCATGAGGACGCACCTGGTTGTGGTGTTGGGTGTTCTGACACACAGATGAGCCAACACAGTTGCATATGGTACAACGCTTCTTTATTTAAACTTGCTATTTACAGTTTGGTCTTTGCACTCTGCACGTGGGGGGCTCCCTGCTTGTGGTGTCTTAACAGCTCTTTCTTGTTCCCTTCTCCCCAGACCTACTGACCACCAGGTGTCGTGCTCGTGCTTTTTATGTGGTTGGTGTTCTTGTCTGTGATTGGTTGTGGTGTTGTGTACTCTGATTTGCCTGTTAGTGTGTCCATCATGATGTGTGTGTTTGAATATCATGACATCCCCCCTTTTTACAAAGATATGTGCCTACGTGGTAATAAATATGATCGTGACGTGAGTGCATCTAAGAGCGTGTGTGTGTGTCGTGTGCAGCATGTGCATATGACGGAACTATGTACATGGGGCGATGTCGGGTGCGTCACATGAATCAAGTTGTACCATAACATAACAGAAATGCGAACGAGAGAAGAAGAAAAAAAAACTTGAACAGTTGTCCAGTCAGACGACATCTGGAACGATAAACAACAACAGGTTATCATGTAAAATTGTGCAACTTGTTAAACATACGAACTGTATTATAAGTCCAGTCTAATGGGCTTGCGACGAATTCGGGTTGACCGTCAGGGTGGCACACCACTCATCGGCTGGATTGATGGCATTGACCTTGTTGACATCAATGACGGAAACTCGGAAGGCATCCTGGTCATCTGCATCACTTAACTGGAAGTCTTGATGCGTGGGCTGGACGGTCCTGACTCGTCTGCGAGGTTGTCGAGGATGCGCCGGATCCATGGGTTGAGCCGCACGACAGTGGGCTGCGTAGTGGCCCATCGTGGCACATCTGTGGCACTGTCGGTTTTTTGCAGGACATTGCCCTTTTAAGTGTAGATCTCCACGCTTGCCGCACGTCATGACGTCACGGCGTTCGTTGCGCCACTGCGCATGCGCAGTGCGATCTTGCGGTGGGCGCGCCTGCGCAGTGCGTCCCTCGTTGTGGCCGTTATTTTTGGCGCGCACCTGCGCGGGAGACCGCGAAAAGCGCGGGAAGCGGCCGCTGTCGTCCGGGCCGTGGGTCGGGAAGTAATCGACGGCCTGGATGCGTTCGACGTCGTGGGCGGCCTGGCTTGCCGATTCGACGGCTGGGGACCCCCTCCGTGCCAACTCGGACGCCTGAAATCGGGCAAAACGGCAGGTAGCATTTTCATGGAGGACACAGGCTTCCACAGCAGACGCTAAGGTGAGGCTTTTCATTTTAAGAAGCTGCTGGCGTAGGCCACTAGAGGCAACGCCAAAAACAATCTGGTCCCTGATCATGGACTCTGTAGTGGTGCCGTAACCGCAGGACTGCGCTAGAATCCGGAGGTGCGTCAAAAAGGGTTGAAAAAGCTCCTCCTTACCTTGCAGGCGTTGCTGAAAGATGTATCTTTCAAAACTTTCATTTACTTCAACTTGAAAGTGCTGGTCCAGTTTGAGGATGACCGTGTCATATTTGGCCTGGTTTTCGCCTTCTTCGAACACCAGTGAGTTAAAAACATCGGTTGCGTGCGGACCTGCGTAGAAGAGGAGCATTGCAATCTTCGAGTCATCCGAGACATTCTGTTTTTCGGTGGCACGGATGTACAGGTCAAATCGCTGCCTGTAGAGCTTCCAGTTGGTACCTAGGTTCCCCGTGACTTGCATCGGCTGCGGTTTGCCGGTGTGGTCCATGTCCAGAATGGCAGGTTAGTAGGCAGGTATCGATCCACTCCTGTACCATGTGGTGTTGGGTGTTCTGACACACAGATGAGCCAACACAGTTGCATATGGTACAACGCTTCTTTATTTAAACTTGCTATTTACAGTTTGGTCTTTGCACTCTGCACGTGGGGGGCTCCCTGCTTGTGGTGTCTTAACAGCTCTTTCTTGTTCCCTTCTCCCCAGACCTACTGACCACCAGGTGTCGTGCTCGTGCTTTTTATGTGGTTGGTGTTCTTGTCTGTGATTGGTTGTGGTGTTGTGTACTCTGATTTGCCTGTTAGTGTGTCCATCATGATGTGTGTGTTTGAATATCATGACACTGGTCACGACTGTTTAGCCTTGATTCAGGAAACTACCACAATAAGGGACGATCTGAGTGATATTCCGTTAGAACAACCTGACATGATTATGTATGTTGATGGCAGTGCATTAGTAAGCCCCACTGGCCAGAGATTGTCCGGTTATGCAATCGTAGAACAGGATGGTCTGATTCTAGAAGCGGCAGCTTTCCAGACCCCTTATTCAGCCCAACAAGCCAAACTTTTTGCCCTCACCCGTGCATGTATACTTGGGGTAGATCGTCGGGTAAATATTTACACTGACTCCCGATACGCTTTCGGGGTAGTTCATGACTTCGGACAACTCTGGAAGAATAGGGGATTCCTTACCTCGGCAGGCACGGAAATATCCCACCGGGGTTTAGTTAATGACCTACTGCAGGCCCTCCTTATGCCCGCGCAGATTTCCGTTATTAAATGCGCTGCCCACACAAATGGTAAGACCCCAGTTGACGTTGGTAATGAACGAGCAGATTGTGCAGCGCAGACAGCCGTGCAAATTCAGCAAGTGATGGTGCCTAAAATGTTAAGTCAGACTAAACGATCTACTATAAATATGTCTGCTTCTGACAAGTCAATGCCAACCATCCAAGACGTCATAAGGTTACAGGAGGACGCTCCTGAGAGTGATAAACAAATGTGGAAACGGTTAGGTTGTACATATGATTCTGTTTCCTCTTTATGGACCACGCCAACACATCAGACTTGTATGTCTGATGTACTGGCTTTATGGGTCATTGAATGTGTACACTTTGCAACTCATTGTGGGGCTCGAGGGACTAGTGATTTGTTGCTGGACACTTGGTGGCATCCTAAAATGCAGGGGTTGACCCAGAGTATCAGTAATCGGTGTTTGATTTGTCAGCAATAAAACACCGGCAAAGGTATCCCTTGTGGGAAGGGGCAAACCCCGTTGCCCAGTGGTCCCTTTGAGACGCTCCAAATGGATTACATTGAGTTGGAAAGGTGTCAATGTTATAAATATGTTTTGGTCATTGTGGATGTGTTCAGCAGATGGGTTGAGGCGTATCGGACTATTGATAATAAAGCTGCTACTGTGGTTAAAGTTTTGATGAGGGAAATCATTCCCCGGTACGGTATACCAGCTCAGTTAAGTTCTGATAATGGGCCTCATTTTATTGGACAAATTAACAAGGAGTTTTGCTCCCAGTTGGGCATACGCCAGCAGTTACACTGTGCTTACAGACCGCAGGCGGCCGGGTTGGTTGAGAGACACAATCAGACCCTCAAAACTAAATTGGCTAAATTAAGAGCAGACACGGGACTGACATGGCTTAAGTTGCTCCCCGTTGCCCTCTTCCAGCTGCGGGTTACACCTGCGGGACCGGCCCGGCTCTCTCCCGCCGAGATTCTTTATGGCAGGCCTCTTAGAACTCCCTGGGGCCTGCATGCTTCCAGACTGGTTCAGTTTCACTATATGACTGAAGAGATGACCACCTATGTTCTAGCCCTCACGCAAGTGCTCAAGGAGCTCCATGGCCAGGTCCGCGCGGCTCACCAGCCATCGCCCCCAGTACCTAGCTCAATTTCAGTCCAGCCCGGCAGTTATGTCATGGTCAAAAATTGGACTAGAAAGGGGTCGGAGCCGCGATGGGACGGGCCCTTCCAAGTTCTCCTTACCACCCCCACAGCAGTTAAAGTGGAGGGGCGAAGTGCTTGGGTCCACCTCCATCACTGTAAATTGAGTCCATCTCCACTACTGTAAAAGGTCGGTTACTAACCTGCCTCCCTTCCCCAGTGCTATTTTACAGGTGTGGAATATGATGGGGTGGCTATGCACCGCCTGTGTGATCTACGGCCTCACCTCGCTTGGAGTGTTATTGGCGACGGACATGGAAAAGGGGAAGATTATCTACATTTGTAACCCCAACCAATCTACAAGGACATTTCATTTATGCAAAGGTGATGTTCTTCGCTGCCCCCATATACGAGGACATGGTATCGACTCATGGAAGGTCGTCAAAGTTAAGGAGAATGCAGGACTCATGAAGCAATTGCACCGGTCCCGGCGATGGGAAGGGAACATTATATGGACATTGCCATGTTTTTGGAGTACATGTAAATTTGATTTTGGATGTGTTAAGATTGGTGCGATAAAGGTAACATCAGACCGTCAGGAGAGCGTAGGAAGAGGCTGTGAGAGAGAGAGGGAGACTAGAGAGAGGACGGGGCGTGTGAGAAGGGAAGTACAGCTAGAACGTAGGTTATCGGGAGAGACACTTAATTTAGTTAAAGGCCAAACTGAGGAAAATCCGGGTAGTATGAATCTCTTCTACCAGATTTACCACCGCTTGTATGGCCACGGATGGGTTGTCTGCTACCCGAACCCCGCAGCGGTGTCTAGGTTATTTTCTGTTTCACCGCTTTGGGGCACTCCCCAAACGGTGGTTCATTGTCAGCGTTCCGAGCCACCGCCCGAGCAAGTCACTCTTCCTTACGATCCGGGTTCAGCACCACCGGTTATTTGCCTTCCCCTTCCTCGGGATAATTCCCACTCACAGTATGATAGGCTGCAACGGTGGAGGGTGTATATACCTAGCCACTTCGCTCCCAATAGGGATTCCCGGTCGTACAAGAATTGTTTCAGCAGTGAAGGATACGGCTGTTTGCTGGTAGAGGTGGAAACGAATATAACATGTCTGTTCCCCACCTGTACGGACAAGAGGTGTCATATCACCCAGGCGTCTGGCCAATGCGTTTGTTACAACACCACTGGCGTTCTATTGAACGCCGGCCTCCAGCTCCTTTGTGGCTAGGCGAATGTTTCTCATATCACTGTTGGGACTAGGGCTTTCCGCATTGCTAGGCGGCCCGAATGGGCGTTTCGAAGTTGGATAAACTGGGCTACTGGGGGATCCCTACGCAACCGATATACTGATCGTGATGCTAGCCTGCACACGGAGCAAGGATACTACTTTTTATTTAATGGCACAGCGACCAATGTTTTGTCACCCCCATTTCCCCGCCAAATTGCTATTGGGACTCTAGTCCCTACCACAGTCCCCTGCCCCTTGGCGTGGATGCTGCATAATCAGTTAGCATGCCGGGCAGTCTCAGCTGAATTCTGCGAGAACTGGAAAAAACCTCAGGTTCTCGCACCCAACCGGGGCCACTCAGCCGGGTGGGGGATTCTGAATGTCTTGACACTGGGAGGTGTGGGGAGTTCCTTGGCTGTCAGCGATAGGAATTATTTTATTTGTGGCCTTACCATCTTGGGAAATGAAACCTTGGGAGCCCTCGGGGCAATAACCAAGGAATTGTCTCAGCTGCGGTTGTTTGCAATGCAGAACCGATATGCTCTTGACTATCTTCTGGCCCGTGAGGGTGGGGTATGCGCCATAGTGCAGGGCAAGTGTATCATGGGAGTTCAAGACTTAACCGCTAACATCACTAAATCTATGGATCACATACGGGATCACCTGGACGGAATGCAGGATCCTGGCTCTTGGGGTAACTGGGGATTTGGAGGTTGGAAGGACTGGTTGATAAATATGGCCATGTATTTAGTGGTGGCTATCGACTGCATCTTTGTGGGCCTAGCCATCCTTAAATGTGTGATAGGTAGAATGCGGGGTGCACTGGAACAGATCAACGCCCCTAAAATCTTAGCTGTCAAAATCCATGAGGGTGCAGCAGATGAAGGGGGGCTACGCCAGGAATTGGAAATGCAGCGACGGATCTTTTTAGATGAGGGACCGTAGCTATGGATTGGATAGTTCGGTTATCATGGAATGATAAAAGGAGGGAATGACGAATGTGATATAAAATAGTTACTTTAGAGATATTAGTTACTGTAATGTAGAGATAGGCCAGTCTCATCCTGGTGAGGTCACAGACAAAGGATTTCAGACCGCATGGCAAAGCAAGGAAGAGGTGTGTCCAGCTCCGGAGGGGAAAAGGATGCTGGGTAATAGGGGGCCAGAGGAAGGGATTGGAAGTGAGCCAATTAGGATGTATGGCCAGGTCAGGAGGGGTATAGGATGACCTATGGGAATCGCGTATGAGAAACTTGATACCATTTGTGTTATTAGTAGAAGTCCCTTTGTCCTACAGACTCACTTGATTCCGGAGGTGTACGAAGCAAGATGTGCTTTGTACCACTGAGAATTGAGAAAGACTTGCAAGTCAAATAAAATAACTAATGCTGTACCTGCAAATCCAGCTCGACTTTTATTGAGGCCAGACTGACGGGTAAAGAAATTTGGGATTTGTCACCTCCAGCCTGGTCGGCTGCCGCCTGCCCCTCTGCGGCAGCCTGCGCCGCCTCTCTGGCACGCTCCTCCTCCTCCTCATCCAGAGCAACATGAACATTAGCGGCTACCGCCATGGCGCCAACATCGCTGGCTGATCGGAAAACATGACGGCCTGGGAGGGGGGGGGGGAGAACGACGGCATGTCATCATTGCCCATAACCCTCCTCCCGCCAGCCCAGTGGCATGGACCGCATGGGTCCGACTGTTGGAGGCTGGCACATGGCCAGGTGGACCAACTGACTTGCCCCCCTCCCCCCCACGTCCCTCCCCGGCATGGACCCCGTCCCCCCATCCACCTCCCCGGCATGGACCCCGTCCCCCCATCCCCCTCCCCGGCACGGACCCCATCCCCCTCCCGGCACAGACCCTATCCTCCTCCCCGGCACGGACCCCATCCTCCTCCCCGGCACGGACCCCAACCCCTTCCCCGCATGGACCCCATCCTCCTCCCCGGCACGGACCCCAACCCCCTCCCCGCACGGACCCCATCCTCCTCCCCGGCACGGACCTCAACCCCCTCCCCGGACCCCATCCCCCTCCCCGGCACGGACCCCATCCTCCTCCCTGGCACGGACCCCATCCCCCTCCCCGGCACGGACCCCATCCCCCTCCCCGGCACGGACCGCATCCTCCTCCTCGGCATGGACCCCATCCTCCTCCCCGCACGGACCCCATCCTCCTCCCCGGCACGGACCCCATCCCCCTCCCCGGCACGGACCGCATCCTCCTCCTCGGCACGGACCCCACCCCCCTCCCCGGCATGGACCCCATCCTCCTCCCCGGCACGGACCCCCCCCCATCCCCCCCCCCCGGCACGGACCCCCCCCCATCCCCCTCCCCGGCACGGACCCCATCCCCCTCCCCGGCACGGACCCCACCCCCCTCCCTGGCACGGACCCCATCCTCCTCCCCAGCACGGACCCCATCCCCCTCCCCGGCACGGACCCCGTCCCCCTCCCCGGCACGGACCCCGTCCCCCCACCCCCCTCCCCGGCACGGCCCCCATCCCCCTCCCCGGCACGTACCCCATCCCCCTCCCCGGCACGGACATCATCCTCCTCCCCGGCACGGACCCCATCCTCCTCCCCGGCATGGACCCCATCCCCCTCCCCGGCACGGACCCCATCCCCCTCCCCGGCACGGACCCCATCCTCCTCCCCGGCACGGTCCCCATCCCCCTCCCCGGCATGGACCCCATCCTCCTCCCCGGCACGGACCCCATCCCCCTCCCCGGCACGGACCCCATCCCCCTCCCCGGCACGGACCCCATCCTCCTCCCCGGCACGGACCCCATCCCCCTCCCCGGCACGGACCCCATCCCCCTCCCAGCACGGACCCCATCCCCCTCCCCGGCACGGACCCCATCCCCCTCCCCGGCACGGACCCCATCCTCCTCCCCGGCACGGACCCCCCCCCATCCCCCTCCCCGGTACGGACCCCATCCCCCTCCCAGCATGGACCCCATCCTCCTCCTTGGCACGGACCCCATCCCCCTCCCCGGCACGGACCCCATCCTCCACCCCGGCACGGACCCCCCCCCATCCCCCTCCCCGGTATGGACCCCATCCCCCTCCCAGCATGGACCCCATCCTCCTCCCCGGCATGGACCCCATCCTCCTCCCCGGCACGGACCCCATCCCCCTCCCCGGCACGGACCCCATCCTCCTCCCCGGCACTCACCGCCCCCATCCCCCTCCCCGGCACGGACCCCATCCCCCTCCCCGGCATGGACCCCATCCTCCTCCCCGGCACGGACCCCATCCCCCTCCCCGGCACGGACATCATCCTCCTCCCCGGCACGGACCCCATCCTCCTCCCCGGCACGGACCCCATCCTCCTCCCCGGCACGGACCCCATCCTCCTCCCCGGCACGGACCACATCCCCCTCCCCGGCACGGACCCCATCCTCCTCCCCGGCACGGACCCCCCCCCCCATCCCCCTCCCCGGCACGGACCCCATCCTCCTCCCCGGCACTCACCCCACCTCCCGGCACTCCCCCGGAGCCCAGCCCACTCTGACCACCCTCCCCCGCCGCACACACACACACAAAACCCTACACACACCTCCCCCACACATTCAGACTGCGGCCACGCCATCACCTCTCCAGCAGCCAACCCCCCAGGCCGTCACCCACCTCCACGCTGGTCGGCGTAAACCTTGAGCACTGGTTGACGCCGATTGAAAGGTGGTTTGATTTACGCCGACGTGACCGGTCATCACATCGGCGGGACTTCGGCCCATCCGGACGGGAGAATATCGGCAGCCCCAAAATCCATTGCCTTGCGCCCACCCGTGCCATTCTCCGAGGTCTGCGGCGCCATTGACGCCCCGCCGACTTTTCTCCCTTCGGAGACTTCGGCGAGCAGCGGGGGCAGAATTCACGGCGGCCAACGGCCATTCTCCGACCCGCTGGGGGGTCGGAGGATGACGCCCCATGCTGCTGTGAACAGACGGAGAATCCCGATGCTGTGAACAGACGGAGAATCTCACTGCTGTGAACAGACGGAGAATCCCGATGCTGTGAACAGACGGAGAATCTCACTGCTGTGAACAGACGGAGAATCCCACTGCCAAATCAGTACCGGTTTACTACTGAACAATGATTTTGTTCACATTAGTTTTTGCATTAATAATACGCATTTCACAATCTTTGTTCTTCTCAAAGTACTGAAGTGTTGGGTACTCTGAGACACAGACGAACCAACGCGGTTGCGATTGGTACAACGCAGTTTTATTTCTTTTAACTATTTATATAACAAACTTGGTACTCAGCACATGGTGACTGTCTGAGTGTCTGGCTTGGAGGTCCTTGCCCTGAGCCGTCTCCTGTTGGACTGCCCAGGAAGTGTCGTGTTCCTTGTTTTGTACTGTGTATGCTCTTGTCTGTGATTGGCTGTCATGTTGTGTGTGCTAATTGGTCCGTTGATCTGTCTATCATTATGTATGTTTGTATGTGCTGTGATGGTCACTTGAATATCAGGACATCCCCCCCTTTTTTACAAGATTATGTGCCTACGTGGTTAGAAATAGAAATGTGTACTGAGTGCAGCTAAATGTGTGTGTGTGTAATATTTACAGCATGTACATGGGGCCTAACTATATACAAGGGGCGATGTCGGGTGTGACATAATAACGAGGTTGTACCATAACAAAGAACGTGGAAATGTGGAACGATAAAACGAATTCCTGCAACGATAAGAACATAAACATGTTAAAACAGTGATTGCATGAGTTCAACGTGTAAACAGTCTCATAAGTCCAGTCTAGTAGGTGGGCGATGAATTCGGGTTGACCGTCAGGGTGGCACACCATTCATCACCCGGATTGATTGTGTTGACCCGGTTCCCATCAATGACCGCAACCCGGAAGGCGTCTCGTTCATCTGTGTCATCGGTCTGCATGTCGTAATGTGGAGGCTGAATGGTCTGCACATTCCTGCGAGGTTGTCAGAGATGTGGAAGATCGACAGGTTGAGCTGCTCGACAGTAAGCAGCGTAGTGGCCCACCATGCCACAGCGTAGACATTGTTGGGTTTTTGCGGGACATTGCCCTTTTAAATGTGCAGCTCCACAGTTGCCGCACGTCGTGATGTCATGGCGTACGTTGCACCACTGCGCATGCACAGTTCGGTCTTCTGTCGAGAGCGCCTGCGCATCACGTCCCTCAGTGTTGCCGTAGGTTTTGGCGTGCACAAGCGCGGGAGGCCTCGAAAAGCACGTGAAACGGCCGCCCTCGTCCGGGCCGCAGGCCGGGAGAAACTCGATCGCCTGGACCCGTTCAGTCTCGTGGGGCACCTGGCTCGCCGATCCAGTCGCGTAGGACCCCCTCTGCGCCACTTCGGTCGCCTGAAATTGGGCATAGCGGCTAGTCGTGTACTCGTGCAGGACACAGGCTTCAACTGCAGATGCTAAGGTCAGGCCTTTTATTTTTAAAAGCTGCTGGCGTAGGCTGCCGGAGACAACCCCAAAAACGATCTGGTCCCGGATCATGGACTCTGAGGTGGTGTCGTAGCCGCAGGACTGCGCGAGTATGCGGAGATGCGTCAGGAATGACTGAAAGAGCTCATCCTTACCTTGCAGGCGCTGCTGGAAGACATACCTCTCAAAGCTCTCGTTGACCTCAACGTTGAAGTGTTGGTTGAGCTTGAGGAGGACCGTGTCGTATTTAGATTTGTACTCGCCTTCCGCGAACACCAGGGAGTTGTATACATGGATGGCGTGCTGACCTGCGGTGGTGAGGAGGATGGCACCCTGTCTTTCGTTGGCTTCCAAAAAGAGTTTGAAGCGCTGCTTGAACAGCGTCCCATTTATGCCAAGGTTCCCAGTGACTTGCAGCGGCTGTGGTGTGTTGACGGTGTCCATGGCGCAGGATGGCAGATTTGTGGGTAGATTTTGATTCACTTCTGGTACCATGAAGTGTTGGGTACTCTGAGACACGGACGAACCAACATGGTTGCGATTGGAACAACGCAGTTTTATTTCTTTTAACTATTTATATAACAAACTTGGTACTCAGCACATGGTGACTGCCTGAGTGTCTGGCTTGGAGGTCCTTGCCCTGAGCCTTCTCCTGTTGGACTGCCCAGGAAGTGGCGTGTTCCTTGTTTTGTACAGTGTATGCTCTTGTCTGTCATTGGCTGTCGTGTTGTGTGTGCTAATTGGTCCGTTGATCTGTCTATCATTATGTATGTGTGTATGTGCTGTGATGGTCACTTGAATATCATGACAAGTACTTTGCGGGAATTAAAGTTATAATGTAAGAATCATGGCAACCACATTTGTTTATTCTTTCACAGGATGTGTTCAGTATCAGTGGCGAGGCCAGAATTTGTTTCCCATTGCAAATTGCCCTTAACACAGTGCCAGGCACATTCCTCACTACTCACAGTGCCAGGGCCCATCCCTCACTACTCACAGTGCCAGGCATATCCCACACTACTCACAGTGCCAGGGCCCATCCCTCACTACTTACAGTGCCAAGCACATCCCTCACTACTCACAGTGCCAGACATATCCCTCACTACTCACAGTGCCAGGGCACATCTCTCACTACTCACAGCGCCAGGCACATCTCTCACTACTCACAGCGCCAGGGCACATCTCTCACTACTCACAGTGCCAGGGCCCATCCCTCACTACTCACAGAGCCAAGCACATCTCTCACTACTTACAGTGCTAGGGCACATCCCTCACTCCTCACAGTGCCTGGCACATCTCTCACTACTCACAGTGCCAGGCACATCCCTCAATACTCATAGAGCCTGGCTCATCTCTCACTACTCACAGTGCCAGGCATATCCCTCACTACTCACAGTGCCAGTCACATATCTCGGTACTCACAGTGCCAGGCACATATCTCACTACTCACAGTGCCAGGCATATCCCTCACTACTCACAGTGCCAGGCATATCCCTCACTGTTCACTGTGCAGGGCCCATCCCTCACTACTCACAGCGCCAGGGCACATCTCTCACTAATCACAGTGCCAGGCACATCCCTCACTACTCACAGTGCCAGGCACATCCCTCACTACTCACAGTGCCAGGGCCCATCCCTCACTACTTACAGTGCCAAGCACATCCCTCACTACTCACAGTGCCAGACATATCCCTCACTACTCACAGTGCCAGGGCACATCTCTCACTACTCACAGTGCCAGGCACATCTCTCACTACCCACAGCGCCAGGGCACATCTCTCACTACTCACAGTGCCAGGGCCCATCCCTCACTACTCACAGAGCCAAGCACATCCCTCACTACTCACAGTGCCAGGCATATCCCTCACTACTCACAGTGCCAGGGCCCGTCCCTCACTACTCACAGTGCCAGGCACACCCCTCACTACTCACAGTGCCAAGCACATCCCTCACTATTCACAGTGCCGGGCACATCTCTCACTACTCACAGTGCCAGGGCCCATCCCTCACTACTCACAGTGCCAGGCACATCCCTCACTACTCACAGTGACAGGCACATCTCTCACTACTCACAGTGCCAGGCACATCCCTAACTACTCACAGTGCCAGGGCCCATCCCTCACTACTCACAGTGCCAGGCACAACACTCACTACTCAGAGTGCCAGGAACATCCCTCACTACTCACAGTGCAAGTCACATCCCTCACTACTCACAGTGCAAGGCACATTCCTCACTACTCACAGTGCCAGGCACATCCCTCACTGCTCACAGTGCAGGGCGCAGGGCACATCCCTCACTATTCACAGTGCCAGACAAAACACTCACTACTCACAGTGCAAGGCACATCCCTCACTACTCACAGTGCAGGGCACATCCCTCACTACTCACAGTGCCAGGGCACATCTCTCACTACTCACAGTGCAGGGCACCTCCCTCACTACTCACAGTGCCAGGCACATCCATCACTACTCACAGTGCTAGGGCACATCCCTCACAACTCACAGTGCCAGGCACATCCCTCACTACTCACAGTGCCAGGCACAACTCTCACTACTCACAGTGCCAGGCATATCCCTCACTACTCTCAGTGCCAGGCATATCCCTCACTATTCACAGTACCAGGCATGTCCCTCACTACTCACAGTGCCAGGCACAACACTCACTACTCACAGTGCAGGGCCCATTCCTCACTACTCACAGTGCCAGGCACATTCCTCACTACTCACAGTGCCTGGGCACATCCCTCACGACTCACAGTGCAGGACACATCCCTCATTACTCACAGTGCCAGACACATCCCTCACTACACACAGTGCCAGGCACATCTCTCACTACTCACAGTGCCAGGCACATTCCACACTACTCACAGTGCCAGGCACATCCCACACTACTCACAGTGCCAGGCATATCCCTCACTACTCACAGTGCCAGTCACATATCTCACTACTCACAGTGCCAGGGACATCCCTCACTACTCACAGTGCAGGGCACATCCCTCACTACTCACAGTACCAGAGCACATCTCTCACTACTCACAGCGCCAGGGCACATTCCTCACTACTTACAGTGCCAGGCACATCCCTCACTACTCACAGTGCCAGGCATATCCCTCACTACTCACAGTGCCAGGCACATCTCTCACTACTCACACTGCTTGGCACATCCCTCACTACTCACAGTACCAGAGCACATCTCTCACTACTCACAGTGCCAGGGCACATTCCTCACTACTCACAGTGACAGGCACATCCCTCACTACTCACAGTGCCAGGCATATCCCTCACTACTCACAGTGCCAGGCACATCTCTCACTACTCACAGTGCCAGGCACATCCCTCACTACTCACAGTGCCAAGCACATCCCTCACTACTCACAGTGCCAGGCACATCTCTCACTACTCACAGTGCCAGGCACATTCCTCACTACTCACAGTGCCAGGCACATTCCTCACTACTCACACTGCAGGGCACATATCTCATCACTCACAGTGCCAGACACATAACTCTCTACTCACAGTGCCAGGCACATATCTCACTACTCACAGTGCCAGGCATATCTCTCACTACCCACAGTGCAGGGCACATCCCTCATTCCTCACAGTGCCAGGCACATATCTCACTACTCACAGTGCCAGGCACATCCCTCACTACTCACAGTGCCAGTGCATATTTCTCACTACTCACAGTGCCAGAGCACATCTTTCACTACTCTAAGTGCCAGGCACATCGCTCACTACTCACAGTGCAGGACACATCCCTCATTACTCACAGTGCCAGGCACATCCCTCACTACTCACAGTGCCAGGCACATCCCTCACTACTCACAGCGCCAGGGCACATCCCTCACTACTCACAGTGCCAGGCATATCACTCACTACTCACAGTGCCAGGCATATCCCTCACTACTCACAGTGCCAGGCACATCCCTCACTACTCACAGTGCCAGGCACATCTCTCACTACTAACAGTGCCAGGCACATCCATCACTACTCACAGTGCCAGGCACATCCCTCACTACTCACAGTGCCAGGGCCCATTTCCCACTACTCACAGTGCCAGGCACATCTCTCACCACTCACAGTGCCAGACATATCCCTCACTACTAGCAGTGCCAGACATATCTCTCACTACTCACAGTGCCAGGCACAACACTCACTACTAACAGTGCCAGGCATATCCCTCACTACTCACAGTGCCAGGCACATCCCTCACTACTCAAAGTGCCAGGCACGTCCCTCACCACTCACAGTGCCAGGCACATCCCTCACTACTCACAGTGCCAGGCACAGCACTCACTACTCACAGTGCCAGGCACATTCCTCACTACTCACAGTGCCAGGCACATCCCTCACTACTCACAGTGCAAGGCACATCCCTCACTACTCACAGTGCCAGGCACATCCCTCACTACTCACAGTGCCAGACACATCTGTCACTACTCACAGTGCCAGGCACATCCATCACTACTCACAGTGCCAGGCACATCCCTCACTACTCACAGTGCCAGGCACAACACTTACTGCTCACAGTGCTAGGCACATCCCTCACTACTCACAGTGCCAGGGCCCATTTCTCACTACTCACAGTGCCAGGCACATCTCTCACCACTCACAGTGCCAGACATATCCCTCACTACTCGCAGTGCCAGACATATCTCTCACTACTCACAGTGCCAGGCACAACACTCACTACTCACAGTGCCAGGCATATCCCTTACTACTCACAGTGCCAGGCACATCCCTCACTACTCACAGTGCCAGGCACATCCCTCACTACTCACAGTGCCAGGCACATCCCTCACTGCTCAAAGTGCCAGGCACATCCCTCACTACTCACAGTGCCAGGGCACATCCCTCACTACTCACAGTGCCAGGCACATCCCTCACTACTCACAGTGCCAGGGCACATCCCTCACTACTCACCGTGCCAGGCATATCCCTCACTACTCACAGTGCCAGGCACATCCCTCACTACTCACAGTGCCAGGCACAACACTCACTACTCACAGTGCCAGGCACATCCCTCACTACTCACAGTGCCAGGCACAACACTCACTACTCACAGTGCCAGGCACATCCCTCACTACTCACAGTGCCAGGCACATTCCTCATTACTCACAGTGCAGGACACATCTCTCACTACTCACAGTGCCAGGACACATCCCTCACTGCTCACAGTGCCAGGCATATCCCTCACTACTCACAGTGCCAGGCACGTCCCTCACTACTCACAGTGCAGGGCACATCCCTCACAACTCACAGTGCCAGGCACATTCCTCACTACTCACAGTGCCTGGCACATCTCTCACTACTCACAGTGCCAGGCATATACCTCACTACTCACAGTGCCAGGCACATCCCTCACTACTCACAGTGCCAGGCACATCCCTCACTACTCACAGTGCCAGGCACATCCCTCACTACTCACAGTGCCAGGCATATTCCTCATTACTCACAGTGCAGGACACATATCTCACTACTCACAGTGCCAATGCACATCCCTCACTACTCACAGTGCCAGGGCCCATCCCTCACTCCTCACAGAGCCAAGCACATCCCTCACTACTCACAGTGCCAGGCACATCTCTCACTACTCACAGTGCCAGGCACATCCCTCACTTCTCACCGTGCCTGGCACATCTCTCACTACTCACAGTGCCAGGCATATCCCTCACTACTCACAGTGCCAGTCACATATCTCGCTACTCACAGTGCCAGGCATATCCCTCACTACTCACAGTGCCAGGGCACATCCCTCACTACTCACAGTGCCAGGGCACATCCCTCACTCCTCACAGAGCCAAGCACATCCCTCACTACTCACAGTGCCAGGCACATCTCTCACTACTCACAGTGCCAGGCACATCCCTCACTTCTCACAGTACCTGGCACATCTCTCACTACTCACAGTGCCAGGCATATCCCTCACTACTCACAGTGCCAGTCACATATCTCGCTACTCACAGTGCCAGGCATATCCCTCACTACTCACAGTGCCAGGCACATATCTCACGGCTCACAGTGCCAGGCATATCCCACACTGTTCACAGTGCAGGGCCCATCCCTCACTACTCACAGCGCCAGGACACATCTCTCACTACTCACAGTGCCAGGCACATCCCTCACTACTCACAGTGCCAGGCACATCCCTCGCTACTCACAGTGCCAGGCACATCTCTCACTACTCACAGTCCCAGGCACATCCCTCACTACTCACAGTGCCAGGCACATCCCTCACTACTCACAGTGCCAGGCACAACACTTACTACTCACAGTGCCAGGCACATCCATCACTACTCACAGTGCCAGGGCCCATTTCTCACTACTCACAGTGCCAGGCACATCTCTCACTACTCACAGTGCCAGACATATCCCTCACTACTCACAGTGCCAGACATATCTCTCACTACTCACAGTGCCAGGGCACATCTCTCACTACTCACAGTGCCAGGCACATCCCTCACTACTCACACTGCCAGGCACATCCCTCACTACTCACACTGCCAGGCACATCTCTCACTACTCAGAGGGCCAGGCACTTCCCTCACTACTCAAAGTGCCAGGCACATCCCTCACTACTCACAGTGCCAGGCACATCCCTCACTACTCACAGTGCCAGGCACAACACTCACTACTCACAGTGCCAGGCACATCCCTCACTACTCACAGTGCGAGGCACATCCCTCACTACTCACAGTGCCAGGCACAACACTCACTACTCACAGTGTCAGGCACATCCCTCACTACTCAGAGTGCCAGGCACAACACTCACTACTCACAGTGCCAGGCACATCTCTCACTATTCACAGTGCCAGGACACATCCCTCACTGCTCACAGTGCCAGGCATATCCCTCACTACTCACAGTGCCAGGCACGTCCCTCACTACTCACAGTGCAGGGCACATCCCTCACAACTCACAGTGCCAGGCACATTCCTCACTACTCACAGTGCCAGGCACATTCCTCATTACTCACAGTGCAGGACACATCCCTCACTACTCACAGTGCAGAGCACATCGCTCACTACTCACAGTGCCAGGGCCCATCCCTCACTACTCACAACCTGGCACATCTCTCACTACTCACAGTGCCAGGCATATCCCTCACTACTCACAGTGCCAGGCACATCCCTCACTGCTCACAGTGCCAGGCATATTCCTCATTACTCACACTGCCAGGCACATCTCTCGCTACTCACAGTGCCAGGCATATCCCTCACTACTCACAATGCCAGGCATATCCCTCACTGTTCACAGAGCAGGGCCCATCCCTCACTACTCACAGCGCCAGGGCACATCACTCACTACTCACAGTGCCAGGCACATCCCTCACTACTCACAGGACCAAGCACAACTCTCACTACTCACAGTGCCAGGCACATCCCTCACTACTCACAGTGCAGGACACATCCCTCATTTCTCACAGTGCCAGGCACATCTCTCACTACTCACAGTGCCAGGCACATGCCTCACTACTCACAGTGCCAGGCACATCTCTCAGTACTCACAGTGCCAGGCACAACACTCACTACTCACAGTGCAGGGCACATCTCTCACTACTCACAGTGCCAGGCACATTCCTCACTACTCACAGTGCAGGGCACATTCCTCACTACTCACAGGGCCAGGCACAACTCTCACTACTCACAGTGCCAGGCACATCCCTCACTACTCACAGTACCAGGCACATCTCTCACTACTCACAGTGCCAGGGCACATCCCTCATTACTCACAGAGCCAGGCACAGCTCTCACTACTCACACTGCCAGGCATATCCCTCACTACTCACAGTGCCAGGCACATCCCTCACTACTCACAGTGCCAGGCACATCTCTCACTACTCACAGTGCCAGGGCACAACCCTCACTACTCACAGTGCCAGGGCACAACCCTCACTACTCACAGTGCCAGGGCACATCCCTCACTACTCACAGTACCAGGGCACATCCCTCACTACTCACAGTGCCAGGCATATCCCTCACTCCTCACAGTGCCAGGCACATCCTTCACTACAAACAGTACCAGGCATATCCCTCACTATCCACAGTGCCAGGGCCCATCCCTCACTACTCACAGTGCCAGGCACATCTCTCACTACTCACAGTGCCAGGGCACATACCTCACTACTCACAGCGCCAGGGCCCATCTCTCACTACTCACAGTGCCAGGCATATCCCTCACTACTCACAGTGCCAGGCATATCCCTCACTGTTCACAGTGCCAGGGCCCATCCCTCACTACTCACAGCGCCAGGGCACATCTCTCACTACTCACAGTGCCAGGCACATCCTTCACTACTCACAGGGCCAGGCACAACTCTCACTACTCACAGTGCCAGGCACAACACTCACTACTCACAGTGCCAGGCACATCTCTCACTACTCACAGTGCCAGGACACATCCCTCACTGCTCACAGTGCCAGGCATATCCCTCACTACTCACATGCCAGGCACGTCCCTCACTACTCACAGTGCAGGGCACATCCCTCACAACTCACAGTGCCAGGCACATTCCTCACTACTCACAGTGCCAGGCACATTCCTCATTACTCACAGTGCAGGACACATCCCTCACTACTCACAGTGCAGAGCACATCGCTCACTACTCACAGTGCCAGGGCCCATCCCTCACTACTCACAACCTGGCACATCTCTCACTACTCACAGTGCCAGGCATATCCCTCACTACTCACAGTGCCAGGCACATCCCTCACTGCTCACAGTGCCAGGCATATTCCTCATTACTCACACTGCCAGGCACATCTCTCGCTACTCACAGTGCCAGGCATATCCCTCACTACTCACAATGCCAGGCATATCCCTCACTGTTCACAGAGCAGGGCCCATCCCTCACTACTCACAGCGCCAGGGCACATCACTCACTACTCACAGTGCCAGGCACATCCCTCACTACTCACAGGACCAAGCACAACTCTCACTACTCACAGTGCCAGGCACATCCCTCACTACTCACAGTGCAGGACACATCCCTCATTTCTCACAGTGCCAGGCACATCTCTCACTACTCACAGTGCCAGGCACATGCCTCACTACTCACAGTGCCAGGCACATCTCTCAGTACTCACAGTGCCAGGCACAACACTCACTACTCACAGTGCAGGGCACATCTCTCACTACTCACAGTGCCAGGCACATTCCTCACTACTCACAGTGCAGGGCACATTCCTCACTACTCACAGGGCCAGGCACAACTCTCACTACTCACAGTGCCAGGCACATCCCTCACTACTCACAGTACCAGGCACATCTCTCACTACTCACAGTGCCAGGGCACATCCCTCATTACTCACAGAGCCAGGCACAGCTCTCACTACTCACACTGCCAGGCATATCCCTCACTACTCACAGTGCCAGGCACTTCCCTCACTACTCACAGTGCCAGGCACATCTCTCACTACTCACAGTGCCAGGGCACAACCCTCACTACTCACAGTGCCAGGGCACAACCCTCACTACTCACAGTGCCAGGGCACATCCCTCACTACTCACAGTACCAGGGCACATCCCTCACTACTCACAGTGCCAGGCATATCCCTCACTCCTCACAGTGCCAGGCACATCCCTCACTACAAACAGTACCAGGCATATCCCTCACTATCCACAGTGCCAGGGCCCATCCCTCACTACTCACAGTGCCAGGCACATCTCTCACTACTCACAGTGCCAGGGCACATACCTCACTACTCACAGCGCCAGGGCCCATCTCTCACTACTCACAGTGCCAGGCATATCCCTCACTACTCACAGTGCCAGGCATATCCCTCACTGTTCACAGTGCCAGGGCCCATCCCTCACTACTCACAGCGCCAGGGCACATCTCTCACTACTCACAGTGCCAGGCACATCCTTCACTACTCACAGGGCCAGGCACAACTCTCACTACTCACAGTGCCAGGCACATCCCTCACTACTCACAGTGCAGGACACATCCCTCATTACTCACAGTGCCAGGCACATTTCTCACTACTCACAGTGCCAGGCACATCCCTCACTACTCACAGTGCCAGGCACATCCCTCACTACTCACAGTGCCAGGCACATCTCTCAGTACTCACAGTGCCAGGCACAACACTCACTACTCACAGTGCAGGGCACATCTCTCACTACTCACAGTGCCAGGCACATTCCTCACTACTCACAGTGGAGGGCACATCCCTCACTACTCACAGGGCCAGGCACAACTCTCACTACTCACAGTGCTAGGCACATCCCTCACTACTCACAGTGCCAGGCACATCCCTCACTACTCACAGTGCAGGGCACATCCCTCTCTACTCACAGTACCAGAGCACATCTCTCACTACTCACAGTGCCAGGGCACATTCCTCACTACTCACAGTGCCAGACAGAGCTCTCACTACTCACACTGCCAGGCACATCCCTCACTATTCACAGTGCCAGGCACATCCCTCACTACTCACAGTGCCAGTCACATAACTTACTACTTTTAAAAAATATATATTTGATACAAAATTTTTGGCCAACCATAACAGTACATTGTGTATCTTTTACACAGTAATATAACAATATAAATAACAATGGCCAGTTTTTTTAAACAAGAAATAAATAATATATAAACATCAAAATTAAAAAACAAAACTAAATGGCAACTGCCTTGTCCCAAATAAATACTCTCCAAAAATACAATTCAGCAGTCCAGTATACAATTACCTATAACAACAACCTATACATATTATACATATACACTAACATCCCTGAGAGTTCTTCTAGTTCCTCCCCCCCCCCTCCCCCGCCCCCGGGTTGCTGCTGCTGTCTTCTTCTTTTCCATTCCCTCTATCTTTCTGTGAGGTATTCGACGAACGGTTGCCACCGCCTGGTGAACCCTTGAGCCGATCCCCTTAGGACGAACTTAATCCGTTCCAGCTTTATAAACCCTGCCATGTCATTTATCCAGGTCTCCACACCCGGGGGCTTGGCTTCCTTCCACATCAACAGTATCCTGCGCCGGGCTACTAGGGACGCAAAGGCCAAAACATCAGCCTCTTTCGCCTCCTGCACTCCCGGCTCTTCTGCAACCCCGAATATAGCCAACCCCCAGCTTGGTTCGACCTGGACCCCCACCACCTTCGAAAGCACCTTTGTCACCCCCACCCAAAACCCCTGTAGTGCCGGACATGACCAGAACATGTGGGTGTGATTCGCTGGGCTTCTCGAGCATCTCGCACACCTACCCTCTACTCCAAAAAATTTACTGAGCCGTGCTCCAGTCACATGCGCCCTGTGTAACAACTTAAATTGTATCAGGCTTAGCCTGGCACACGAGGACGATGAGTTTACCCTACTTAGGGCATCAGCCCACAGCCCCTCCTCAATCTCCTCCCCCAGCTCTTCTTCCCATTTCCCTTTCAGCTCATCTACCATAATCTCCCCCTCGTCCCTCATTTCCCTATATATGTCTGATACCTTACCATCCCCCACCCATGTCTTTGAGATCACTCTGTCCTGCACCTCCTGCATCGGGAGCTGCGGGAATTCCCTCACCTGTTGCCTCGCAAAAGCCCTCAGTTGCATATACCGGAATGCATTCCCTTGGGGCAAACCCATATTTTTCGGTCAGCGCTCCCAGACTTGCAAACGTCCCATCTACAAACAGATCTCTCAATTGTGTTACTCCTGCTCTTTGCCATGTTCCAAATCCCCCATCCATTCTCCCCGGAGCAAACCTATGGTTATTTCTTATCGGGGACCACACCGAGGCTCCCGTCCTTCCCTCATGCCGTCTCCACTGCCCCCAAATTTTCAGAGTAGCCATCACCACCGGGCTTGTGGTGTATTTCTTCGGTGAGAACGGCAACGGCGCCGTCACCATAGCTTGTAGGCTAGTCCCCCTGCAGGACGCCCTCTCCAATCTCTTCCACGCCGCTCCCTCCTCTTCTCCCATCCACTTACATACCATTGAGATATTGGCGGCCCAGTAGTACTCACTTAGGCTCGGTAGTGCCAGCCCCCCCTATCCCTACTACGCTGCAAAAATCCCTTCCTCACTCTCGGGGTCTTCCCGGCCCACACAAAACTCATGATACTCTTCTCAATCCTTTTGAAAAAAGCCTTCGTGATCACCACCGGGAGGCACTGAAACACAAAGAGGAATCTCGGGAGGACCACCATTTTAACCGCCTGCACCCTCCCTGCCAGTGACAGGGATACCATGTCCCATCTCTTGAAGTCCTCCTCCATCTGTTCCACCAACCGCGTTAAATTTAACCTACGCAATGTACCCCAATTCTTGGCTATCTGGATCCCCAAGTAGCGAAAGTCCCTTGTTACCTTCCTCAGCGGTAAGTCCTCTATTTCTCTGCTCTGCTCCCCTGGATGCACCACAAACAACTCACTTTTCCCCATGTTCAGTTTATATCCTGAAAATTCTCCAAACTCCCCAAGTATCCGCATTATCTCGGGCATCCCCTCCGCCGGGTCCGCCACATACAACAACAAATCGTCCGCATACAGAGATACCCGGTATTCTTCTCCTCCCCTGAGTACTCCCCTCCACTTCCTGGAACCCCTCAATGCTATTGCCAGGGGCTCAATCGCCAGTGCAAACAATAATGGGGACAGAGGACATCCCTGCCTCGTCCCTCTATGGAGCCGAAAATACGCAGACCCCCGTCCATTCGTGACCACGCTCGCCATCGGGGCCCTATACAGCAGCTGTACCCATCTAATATACTCATCTCCAAAGCCAAATCTCCTCAACACCTCCCACAAATAATCCCACTCCACTCTATCAAATGCTTTCTTGGCATCCATCGCCACCACTATCTCCGCTTCCCCCTCTGGTGGGGGCATCATCATTACCCCTAGCAGCCTCCGTATATTCGTATTCAGCTGTCTCCCCTTCACAAACCCAGTTTGGTCCTCATGGACCACCCCCGGGACACAATCCTCTATCCTCATTGCCATTACCTTGGCCAGAATCTTAGCGTCTACGTTCAGGAGGGAAATAGGCCTATAGGACCCGCATTGCAGCGGGTCTTTTTCCTTCTTTAGGAGAAGCGATATCGTTGCTTCTGACATAGTCGGGGGCAGCTGTCCCCTTTCCCTCGCCTCATTAAAGGTTCTCACCAGTAGCGGGGCGAGCAAGTCCACATATTTCCTGTAAAATTCAACTGGGAATCCATCCGGTCCCGTGACCTTCCCCGCCTGCATGCTCCTAATTCCTTTCACTACTTCCTCCATTTCGATCTGTGCTCCCAGTCCCACCCTCTCCTGCTCCTCCACCTTAGGAAATTCCAGCTGGTCCAGAAAACACATCATTCTCTCCTTCCCATCCGAGGGCTGAGCTTCATATAATCTTTCGTAGAATGCCTTGAACACTCCATTCACTCTCTCCGCTCCCCGCTCCATCTCTCCCTCCTCATCCCTCACTCCCCCTATTTCCCTCGCTGCCCCCCTTTTCCTCAATTGGTGGGCCAGCAACCTGCTCGCCTTCTCCCCATATTCGTACTGTACACCCTGTGCCTTCCTCCACTGTGCCTCTGCAGTACCCGTTGTCAGCAAATCAAATTCTACGTGCAGCCTTTGCCTTTCCCTGTACAGTCCCTCCTCCGGTGCCTCCGCATATTGCCTGTCCTCCCTCAGAAGTTCTTGCAGCAACCGCTCCCGTTCCCTACTCTCCTGCTTTCCTTTATGTGCCCTGATTGATATCAGCTCCCCTCTAACCACTGCCTTCAGCGCCTCCCAGACCACTCCCACCTGGACCTCCCCATTATCATTGAGTTCCAAGTACTTTTCAATACACCCCCTCACTCTTAGACACACCCCCTCATCCGCCATTAGTCCCATGTCCATTCTCCAGGGTGGACGCCGTTCTTTTTCCTCCCCTATCTCCAAGTCCACCCAGTGTGGAGCGTGATCCGAAATAGCTATAGCCGTATACTCCGTCCCCCTCACCTTCAGGAACAACGCCCTTCCCAAAACAAAAAAGTCTATTCGCGAATAAACTTTGTGGACATAGGAGAAAAACGAAAACTCCTTACTCCTAGGTCTGCTAAATCTCCATGGGTCTACTCCTCCCATCTGCTCCATAAAGTCTTTAAGCACCTTGGCTGCTGCCGGCCTCCTTCCAGTCCTGGACCTCGATCTGTCCAGCCCTGGTTCCAGCACCGTGTTAAAATCTCCACCCATTACCAACTTCCCCACCTCTAGGTCCGGGATACGTCCTAACATGCGCCTCATAAAGTTGGCATCATCCCAGTTCGGGGCATATACGTTCACTAAGACCACCGCCTCCCCCTGTAATTTGCCACTCACCATCACGTATCTGCCCCCACTATCCGCCACTATGGTCTTTGCCTCAAACATTACCCGCTTCCCCACTAGTATAGCCGCCCCCCTGTTTTTCGCATCTAGCCCCGAAAGAAACACCTGCCCCACCCAACATTTGCGTAGTCTAACCTGGTCTATCAGTTTCAAATGCGTCTCCTGTAACATAACCACATCTGCCTTAAGTTTCTTAAGGTGTGCGAGTACCCGTGCCCTCTTTATCGGCCCGTTCAGCCCTCTCACATTCCACGTGATCAGCCGGATTGGGGGGCGCTTTACCCCCCCCCCTTGTCGATTAGCCACCCCCTTTTATCCAGCTCCTCACCCGGTTCCCACGCAGCTGTGACCCCCCCAGGCGGTGCCCTCCCGCCCCGCCCACCCCACCCCATACCAGCTCCCCCTTCTCCCCAGCAGCAGCAACCCAGTAAATCCCCCCTCCCACCCCCCCCGCTAGATCCCCCACTAACGTAGTTACACCCCCCATGTTGCTCCCAGAAGTCAGCAAACTCTGGCCGACCTCGGCTTCCCCCCGTGACCTCGGCTCGCACCGTGCGACGCCCCCTCCTTCCTGCTTCCCTCTTCCCGCCATAATTATCATAGCGCGGGAACAAAGCCCGTGCTTCCCTTTTGGCCCCGCCCCCCATGGCCAACGCCCCCAGCTCCTCCACCTCCCTTCCTCCCTCCCCCACAACCTGTGGAAGAGAGAAAAGTTACCGGGTCGCAGGATTAACAACATAAAAATCATCTCTCCCCCCTTTTTCCCCCCCTCTTCGCCCCACCACTTTGTCTGAAACGTTCTTTTTTAATAACCCGCTTATTCCAATTTCTCTTCAACAATAAATGTCCACGCCTCATCCGCCGTTTCAAAGTAGTGGTGCTTCCCTTGATATGCGACCCACAGTCTTGCCGGCTGCAGCATTCCAAATTTAATCTTCTTTTTATGAAGCACCGCCTTGGCCCGATTAAAGCTCGCCCTCCTTCTCGCCACCTCCGCACTCCAGTCTTGATATACGCGGATCACCGCGTTCTCCCACCTACTGCTCCGGGTTTTCTTTGCCCATCTGAGGACCATCTCTCTGTCCTTAAAACGGAGGAATCTCACCACTATGGCTCTGGGAATTTCTCCTGCTCTCGGTCCTCGCGCCATCACTCGGTATGCTCCCTCCAGCTCCAACGGACCCATCGGGGCCTCCGATCCCATTAACGAGTGCAGCATCGTGCTCACATATGCCCCGACGTCCGCCCCTTCTGCACCTTCAGGAAGACCAAGAATCCTTAAATTCTTCCTCCTCGCATTATTCTCCAGCACCTCCAGCCTTTCCACACATCGTTTATGGTGTGCCTCGTGCATCTCCGTCTTCACCACCAGGCCCTGTATATCGTCCTCGTTCTCGGCAGCCTTTGCCTTCACGACCCGAAGCTCCCGCTCCTGGGTCTTTTGCTCCTCCTTTAGCCCTTCGATCGCCTGTAATATCGGGGCCAACACCTCCTTCTTCACCTCCTTTTTAAGCTCTTCCACGCAGCGTTTGAAAAACTCGTGTTGTTCAGGGCCCCATATTAAACTGCCACCTTCCGACGCCATCTTGGTTTTTGCTTGCCTTCCTTGCCGCTGCTCTAAAGGATCCACCGCAATCCGGCCACTTTCCTCTCATTTTTCCATCCGTATCCAGGGGGGATTCCCTTCTGGTTTACCGCATAGTACTTTTAGCCGTTAAAATTGCCGTTGGGGCTTTTATTAAGAGCCCAAAAGTCCGTTCCACCGGGAGCTGCCGAAACGTGCGACCTAGCTGGTCATCGCCGCACCCGGAAGTCACATAACTCACTACTGACAGTGCCAGGCACATATCTCACGACTCACAGTGCCAAGCACATCCCTCACTACTCACAGTGCCAGGGCACATCCCTAACTACTCACAGTGCCAGGCATATCCCTCACTACTCACAGTGCAGGGCACATCCCTCACTACTCACAGTGCCAGGGCACATCTCTAACTACTCACAGTGCCAGGCATATCCCTCACTACTCACAGTGCCAGGGCACATCCCTAACTACTCACAGTGCCAGGCATATCCCTCACTACTCACAGTGCAGGGCACATCTCTCACTACTCACAGTGCCAGGCATATCCCTCACTACTCACAGTGCCAGGGCACATCCCTCACTACTCACAGTGCAGGGCACATCCCTCACTACTCACAGTGCCAGAGCACATCCCTCACTACTCACAGTGCCAGGGCACATCCCTCACGACTCACAGTGCCAGGCATATCCCTCACTACTCACAGTGCCAGGCACATCCCTCACTACTCACAGTGCCAGGCACATCCCTCACTACTCACAGTGCCAGGGCACATCCCTCACTACTCAAAGTGCCAGGGCACATCCCTCACTACTCACAGTGCCAGGGCACATCCCTCACTACTCACAGTGCCAGGGCACATCCCTCACTACTCACAGTGCCAGGCATATCCCTCACTACTCACAGTGCGAGGCACATCCCTCACAACTCACAGTGCAGGGCACATCCCTCACTACTCACAGTGCCAGGCATATCCCTCACTACTCACAGTGCCAGACACATCTCTCACTACTCACAGTGCCAGGGCACATCCATCCCTACTCACAGTGCCAGGCATATCCCTCACTACTCACAGTGCCAGGCACATCCCTCACTACAAACAGTACCAGGCATATCCCTCACTATCCACAGTGCCAGGGCCCATCCCTCACTACTCACAGTGCCAGGCACGTCCCTCACTACAAACAGTACCAGGCATATCCCTCACTATCCACAGTGCCAGGGCCCATCCCTCACTACTCACAGTGCCAGGCACATATCTCACTACTCACAGTGCCAGACACATAACTCACTACTCACAGTGCCATGTTCATCTCTCACTACTCACAGTGCAGGGAACATCCCTCACTACTCACAGTGCCAGGCACATTCCTCACTACTCACAGTGCAGGACACATCCCTCACTACTCACAGTGCCAGGCACATATCTCACTACTCACAGTGCCAGACACATAACTCACGACTGACAGTGCCAGGCACATATCTCACTACTCACAGTGCCAGGCACATCTCTCACTACTCACAGTGCCAGGGCATATTTCTCACTACTCAGTGCCAGAGCACATCTTTCACTACTCACAGTGCCAGGCACATCGCTCACTACTCACAGTGCAGGACACATCCCTCATTACTCACAGTGCAAGGCACATCTCTCACTACTCACAGTGCCAGGCATATCCCTCACTACTCACAGTGCAGGGCACATCCCTCACTACTCACAGTGCCAGGGCACATCCCTCACTACTCACAGTGCCAGGGCACATCCCTCACTACTCACAGTGCCAGGCATATCCCTCACTACTCACAGTGCCAGGCACATCCCTCACTACTCACAGTGCCAGGCACATCCCTCACGACTCACAGTGCCAGGGCACATCCCTCACTACTCAAAGTGCCAGGGCACATCCCTCACTACTCACAGTGCCAGGACACATCCCTCACTACTCACAGTGCCAGGTCACATCGCTCACTACTCACAGTGCCAGGCATATCCCTCACTACTCACAGTGCCAGGCACATCTCTCACTACCTACAGTACCAGGCATATCCCTCACTACCCACAGTGCCAGGGCCCATCCCTCACTACTCACAGTGCCAGGCACATTCCTCACTATTCACAGTGCAGGGCACATCCCTCACTACTCACAGTGCCAGGCACATATGTCACTACTGACAGTGCCAGACACATAACTCACTACTCACAGTGCAAGGCACATTCCTCACTACTCACAGTGCAGGGCACATCCCTCACTACTCACAGTGCCAGGCACATATCTCACTACTCACAGTGCCAGACACATAACTCACTACTGACAGTGCCAGGCACATATCTCACTACTCACAGTGCCAGGCACATCCCTCACTACTCACAGTGCCAGGGCATATTTCTCACTACTCACAGTGCCAGGGCACATCCCTCACAACTCACAGTGCCAGGCACATCCCTCACTACTCACAGTGCCAGGCACATCCCTCACTACTCACAGTGCAGGACACATCCCTCACTACTCACAGTGCCATGCACAACACTCACTACTCACAGTGCCAGGCACATCCCTCACTACTCACAGTGCCAGGTACAGCACTCACTACTCACAGTGCCAGGGCCCATCCCTCACTACTCACAGTGCCAGGCACAACACTCACTACTCACAGCGCCAGGGCCCATCCCTCACTACTCACAGTGCCAGGGCCCATCCCTCACTCCTCACAGTGCCAGGCACATCCCTCACTACTCACAGTGCCAGGGCCCATCCTCACTACTCACAGTGCCAGGGCCCACCCTCATTACTCACAGTGCCAGGCACATCCCTCACTACTCACAGTGCCAGACACATAACTCACTACTCACAGTGCCATGTTCATCTCTCACTACTCACAGCGCAGGGAACATCCCTCACTACTCACAGTGCCAGGCACATTCCTCACTACTCACAGTGCAGGGCACATCCCTCACTACTCACAGTGCCAGGCACATATCTCACTACTCACAGTGCCAGACACATAACTCACGACTGACAGTGCCAGGCACATATCTCACTACTCACAGTGCCAGGGCATATTTCTCACTACTCAGTGCCAGAGCACATCTTTCACTACTCACAGTGCTAGGCACATCGCTCACTACTCACAGTGCAGGACACATCCCTCATTACTCACAGTGCAAGGCACATCTCTCACTACTCACAGTGCCAGGCATATCCCTCACTACTCATAGTGCAAGGCACATCCTTCATTAATCACAGTGCCAGGCACATCCCTCACTACTCACAGTGCCAGGGCACATCCCTCACTACTCACAGTGCAGGGCACATCCCTCACTACTCACAGGGCCAGGCACATATTTCACTACTCACAGTGCCAGACACATAACTCACGACTGACAGTGCCAGGCACATATCTCACTACTCACAGTGCCAGGCACATCTCTCACTACTCACAGTGCCAGGGCATATTTCTCACTACTCAGTGCCAGAGCACATCTTTCACTACTCACAGTGCCAGGCACATCGCTCACTACTCACAGTGCAGGACACATCCCTCATTACTCACAGTGCAAGGCACATCTCTCACTACTCACAGTGCCAGGCATATCCCTCACTACTCATAGTGCCAGGCACATCCCTCATTAATCACAGTGCCAGGCACATCCCTCACTACTCACAGTGCCAGGGCACATCCCTCACTACTCACAGTGCCAGGCACATCCCTCACTACTCACAGTGCCAGGCCACATCGCTCACTACTCACAGTGCCAGGCACAACACTCACTACTCACAGTGCCAGGCACATCCCTCACTACTCACAGTGCCAGGGCCCATTTCCCACTACTCACAGTGCCAGGCACATCTCTCACTACTCACAGTGCCAGGTTCATCTCTCACTACTCACAGTGCCAGGCACATCCCTCACTACTCACAGTGCCAGGGCCCATTCCTCACTACTCACAGTGCCAAGCACATCTCTCACTACTCACAGTGCCAGGTTCATCTCTCACTACTCACAGTGCCAGGCACATCCCTCACTACTCACAGTGCCAGGGCCCATCCCTCACTACTCACAGTGCCAAGCACATCTCTCACTACTCACAGTGCCAGGTTCATCTCTCACTACTCACAGTGCCAGGCACATCTCTCACTACTCACAGTGCCAGGTTCATCTCTCACTACTCACAGTGCCAGGCACATCCCTCACTACTCACAGTGTCAGGGCCCATTCCTCACTACTCACAGTGCCAGGCACATCTCTCACTACTCACAGTGCCAGGCACATCCCTCACTACTCACAGTATCAGGGCCCATTCCTCACTACTCACAGTGCCAGGCACATCTCTCACTACTCACAGTGCCAGGTTCATCTCTCACTACTCACAGTGCCAGGCACATCCCTCACTACTCACAGTGCCAGGGCCCATTCCTCACTACTCACAGTGCCAGGCACAACACTCACTACTCACAGTGCCAGGCACATCCCTCACTACTCACAGTGCCAGGCCACATCCCTCACTACTCACAGTGCCAGGCACATCCCTCACTACTCACAGTGCCAGGCACATCCCTCACTACTCACAGTGCCGGGCACATCCCTCACTACTCACAGTGCCAGGGCCCATTTCCCACTACTCACAGTGCCAGGCACATCTCTCACTACTCACAGTGCCAGGCACAACACTCACTACTCACAGTGCCAGGCACATCCCTCACTACTCACAGTGCCAGGGCCCATTTCCCACTACTCACAGTGCCAGGCACATCTCTCACTACTCACAGTGCCAGGCACATCCCTCACTACTCACAGTGCCAGGGCACATCCCTCACTACTCACAGTGCCAGGGCACATCCCTCACTACTCACAATGCCAGGCATATCCCTCACTACTCACAGTGCCAGGCACATCCCTCACAACTCACAGTGCAGGGCACATCCCTCACTACTCACAGTGCCAGGCATATCCCTCACTACTCACAGTGCCAGACACATCTCTCACTACTCACAGTGCCAGGGCACATCCATCCCTACTCACAGTGCCAGGCATATCCCTCACTACTCACAGTGCCAGGCACATCCCTCACTACAAACAGTACCAGGCATATCCCTCACTATCCACAGTGCCAGGGCCCATCCCTCACTACTCACAGTGCCAGGCACATCCCTCACTACAAACAGTACCAGGCATATCCCTCACTATCCACAGTGCCAGGGCCCATCCCTCACTACTCACAGTGCCAGGCACATATCTCACTACTCACAGTGCCAGACACATAACTCACTACTCACAGTGCCATGTTCATCTCTCACTACTCACAGTGCAGGGAACATCCCTCACTACTCACAGTGCCAGGCACATTCCTCACTACTCACAGTGCAGGACACATCCCTCACTACTCACAGTGCCAGGCACATATCTCACTACTCACAGTGCCAGACACATAACTCACGACTGACAGTGCCAGGCACATATCTCACTAGTCACAGTGCCAGGCACATCTCTCACTACTCACAGTGCCAGGGCATATTTCTCACTACTCAGTGCCAGAGCACATCTTTCACTACTCACAGTGCCAGGCACATCGCTCACTACTCACAGTGCAGGACACATCCCTCATTACTCACAGTGCAAGGCACATCTCTCACTACTCACAGTTCCAGGCATATCCCTCACTACTCACAGTGCAGGGCACATCCCTCACTACTCACAGTGCCAGGGCACATCCCTCACTACTCACAGTACCAGGGCACATCCCTCACTACTCACAGTGCCAGGCATATCCCTCACTACTCACAGTGCCAGGCACATCCCTCACTACTCACAGTGCCAGGCACATCCCTCACTACTCACAGTGCCAGGGCACATCCCTCACTACTCAAAGTGCCAGGGCACATCCCTCACTACTCACAGTGCCAGGGCACATCCCTCACTACTCACAGTGCCAGGGCACATCGCTCACTACTCACAGTGCCAGGCATATCCCTCACTACTCACAGTGCCAGGCACATCTCTCACTACCTACAGTACCAGGCATATCCCTCACTACCCACAGTGCCAGGGCCCATCCCTCACTACTCACAGTGCCAGGCACATTCCTCACTATTCACAGTGCAGGGCACATCCCTCACTACTCACAGTGCCAGGCACATATGTCACTACTGACAGTGCCAGACACATAACTCACTACTCACAGTGCCAGGCACATTCCTCACTACTCACAGTGCAGGGCACATCCCTCACTACTCACAGTGCCAGGCACATATCTCACTACTCACAGTGCCAGACACATAACTCACTACTGACAGTGCCAGGCACATATCTCACTACTCACAGTGCCAGGCACATCCCTCACTACTCACAGTGCCAGGGCATATTTCTCACTACTCACAGTGCCAGGGCACATCCCTCACAACTCACAGTGCCAGGCACATCCCTCACTACTCACAGTGCCAGGCACATCCCTCACTACTCACAGAGCAGGACACATCCCTCACTACTCACAGTGCCATGCACAACACTCACTACTCACAGTGCCAGGCACATCCCTCACTACTCACAGTGCCAGGTACAGCACTCACTACTCACAGTGCCAGGGCCCATCCCTCACTACTCACAGTGCCAGGCACAACACTCACTACTCACAGCGCCAGGGCCCATCCCTCACTACTCACAGTGCCAGGGCCCATCCCTCACTCCTCACAGTGCCAGGCACATCCCTCACTACTCACAGTGCCAGGGCCCATCCTCACTACTCACAGTGCCAGGGCACATCCCTCACAACTCACAGTGCCAGGCACATCCCTCACTACTCACAGTGCCAGGCACATCCCTCACTACTCACAGTGCAGGACACATCCCTCACTACTCACAGTGCCATGCACAACACTCACTACTCACAGTGCCAGGCACATCCCTCACTACTCACAGTGCCAGGTACAGCACTCACTACTCACAGTGCCAGGGCCCATCCCTCACTACTCACAGTGCCAGGCACAACACTCACTACTCACAGCGCCAGGGCCCATCCCTCACTACTCACAGTGCCAGGGCCCATCCCTCACTCCTCACAGTGCCAGGCACATCCCTCACTACTCACAGTGCCAGGGCCCATCCTCACTACTCACAGTGCCAGGGCCCACCCTCATTACTCACAGTGCCAGGCACATCCCTCACTACTCACAGTGCCAGACACATAACTCACTACTCACAGTGCCATGTTCATCTCTCACTACTCACAGCGCAGGGAACATCCCTCACTACTCACAGTGCCAGGCACATTCCTCACTACTCACAGTGCAGGGCACATCCCTCACTACTCACAGTGCCAGGCACATATCTCACTACTCACAGTGCCAGACACATAACTCACGACTGACAGTGCCAGGCACATATCTCACTACTCACAGTGCCAGGGCATATTTCTCACTACTCAGTGCCAGAGCACATCTTTCACTACTCACAGTGCCAGGCACATCGCTCACTACTCACAGTGCAGGACACATCCCTCATTACTCACAGTGCAAGGCACATCTCTCACTACTCACAGTGCCAGGCATATCCCTCACTACTCATAGTGCAAGGCACATCCTTCATTAATCACAGTGCCAGGCACATCCCTCACTACTCACAGTGCCAGGGCACATCCCTCACTACTCACAGTGCAGGGCACATCCCTCACTACTCACAGGGCCAGGCACATATTTCACTACTCACAGTGCCAGACACATAACTCACGACTGACAGTGCCAGGCACATATCTCACTACTCACAGTGCCAGGCACATCTCTCACTACTCACAGTGCCAGGGCATATTTCTCACTACTCAGTGCCAGAGCACATCTTTCACTACTCACAGTGCCAGGCACATCGCTCACTACTCACAGTGCAGGACACATCCCTCATTACTCACAGTGCAAGGCACATCTCTCACTACTCACAGTGCCAGGCATATCCCTCACTACTCATAGTGCCAGGCACATCCCTCATTAATCACAGTGCCAGGCACATCCCTCACTACTCACAGTGCCAGGGCACATCCCTCACTACTCACAGTGCCAGGCACAACACTCACTACTCACAGTGCCAGGCACATCCCTCACTACTCACAGTGCCAGGGCCCATTTCCCACTACTCACAGTGCCAGGCACATCTCTCACTACTCACAGTGCCAGGTTCATCTCTCACTACTCACAGTGCCAGGCACATCCCTCACTACTCACAGTGCCAGGGCCCATTCCTCACTACTCACAGTGCCAAGCACATCTCTCACTACTCACAGTGCCAGGTTCATCTCTCACTACTCACAGTGCCAGGCACATCCCTCACTACTCACAGTGCCAGGGCCCATCCCTCACTACTCACAGTGCCAAGCACATCTCTCACTACTCACAGTGCCAGGTTCATCTCTCACTACTCACAGTGCCAGGCACATCTCTCACTACTCACAGTGCCAGGTTCATCTCTCACTACTCACAGTGCCAGGCACATCCCTCACTACTCACAGTGTCAGGGCCCATTCCTCACTACTCACAGTGCCAGGCACATCTCTCACTACTCACAGTGCCAGGCACATCCCTCACTACTCACAGTATCAGGGCCCATTCCTCACTACTCACAGTGCCAGGCACATCTCTCACTACTCACAGTGCCAGGTTCATCTCTCACTACTCACAGTGCCAGGCACATCCCTCACTACTCACAGTGCCAGGGCCCATTCCTCACTACTCACAGTGCCAGGCACAACACTCACTACTCACAGTGCCAGGCACATCCCTCACTACTCACAGTGCCAGGCCACATCCCTCACTACTCACAGTGCCAGGCACATCCCTCACTACTCACAGTGCCAGGCACATCCCTCACTACTCACAGTGCCGGGCACATCCCTCACTACTCACAGTGCCAGGGCCCATTTCCCACTACTCACAGTGCCAGGCACATCTCTCACTACTCACAGTGCCAGGCACAACACTCACTACTCACAGTGCCAGGCACATCCCTCACTACTCACAGTGCCAGGGCCCATTTCCCACTACTCACAGTGCCAGGCACATTTCTCACTACTCACAGTGCCAGGCACATCCCTCACTACTCACAGTGCCAGGGCACATCCCTCACTACTCACAGTGCCAGGGCACATCCCTCACTACTCACAATGCCAGGCATATCCCTCACTACTCATAGTGCCAGGCACATCCCTCACAACTCACAGTGCAGGGCACATCCCTCACTACTCACAGTGCCAGGCATATCCCTCACTACTCACAGTGCCAGACACATCTCTCACTACTCACAGTGCCAGGGCACATCCATCCCTACTCACAGTGCCAGGCATATCCCTCACTACTCACAGTGCCAGGCACATCCCTCACTACAAACAGTACCAGGCATATCCCTCACTATCCACAGTGCCAGGGCCCATCCCTCACTACTCACAGTGCCAGGCACATCCCTCACTACAAACAGTACCAGGCATATCCCTCACTATCCACAGTGCCAGGGCCCATCCCTCACTACTCACAGTGCCAGGCACATATCTCACTACTCACAGTGCCAGACACATAACTCACTACTCACAGTGCCATGTTCATCTCTCACTACTCACAGTGCAGGGAACATCCCTCACTACTCACAGTGCCAGGCACATTCCTCACTACTCACAGTGCAGGACACATCCCTCACTACTCACAGTGCCAGGCACATATCTCACTACTCACAGTGCCAGACACATAACTCACGACTGACAGTGCCAGGCACATATCTCACTAGTCACAGTGCCAGGCACATCTCTCACTACTCACAGTGCCAGGGCATATTTCTCACTACTCAGTGCCAGAGCACATCTTTCACTACTCACAGTGCCAGGCACATCGCTCACTACTCACAGTGCAGGACACATCCCTCATTACTCACAGTGCAAGGCACATCTCTCACTACTCACAGTTCCAGGCATATCCCTCACTACTCACAGTGCAGGGCACATCCCTCACTACTCACAGTGCCAGGGCACATCCCTCACTACTCACAGTACCAGGGCACATCCCTCACTACTCACAGTGCCAGGCATATCCCTCACTACTCACAGTGCCAGGCACATCCCTCACTACTCACAGTGCCAGGCACATCCCTCACTACTCACAGTGCCAGGGCACATCCCTCACTACTCAAAGTGCCAGGGCACATCCCTCACTACTCACAGTGCCAGGGCACATCCCTCACTACTCACAGTGCCAGGGCACATCGCTCACTACTCACAGTGCCAGGCATATCCCTCACTACTCACAGTGCCAGGCACATCTCTCACTACCTACAGTACCAGGCATATCCCTCACTACCCACAGTGCCAGGGCCCATCCCTCACTACTCACAGTGCCAGGCACATTCCTCACTATTCACAGTGCAGGGCACATCCCTCACTACTCACAGTGCCAGGCACATATGTCACTACTGACAGTGCCAGACACATAACTCACTACTCACAGTGCCAGGCACATTCCTCACTACTCACAGTGCAGGGCACATCCCTCACTACTCACAGTGCCAGGCACATATCTCACTACTCACAGTGCCAGACACATAACTCACTACTGACAGTGCCAGGCACATATCTCACTACTCACAGTGCCAGGCACATCCCTCACTACTCACAGTGCCAGGGCATATTTCTCACTACTCACAGTGCCAGGGCACATCCCTCACAACTCACAGTGCCAGGCACATCCCTCACTACTCACAGTGCCAGGCACATCCCTCACTACTCACAGAGCAGGACACATCCCTCACTACTCACAGTGCCATGCACAACACTCACTACTCACAGTGCCAGGCACATCCCTCACTACTCACAGTGCCAGGTACAGCACTCACTACTCACAGTGCCAGGGCCCATCCCTCACTACTCACAGTGCCAGGCACAACACTCACTACTCACAGCGCCAGGGCCCATCCCTCACTACTCACAGTGCCAGGGCCCATCCCTCACTCCTCACAGTGCCAGGCACATCCCTCACTACTCACAGTGCCAGGGCCCATCCTCACTACTCACAGTGCCAGGGCCCACCCTCATTACTCACAGTGCCAGGCACATCCCTCACTACTCACAGTGCCAGACACATAACTCACTACTCACAGTGCCATGTTCATCTCTCACTACTCACAGCGCAGGGAACATCCCTCACTACTCACAGTGCCAGGCACATTCCTCACTACTCACAGTGCAGGGCACATCCCTCACTACTCACAGTGCCAGGCACATATCTCACTACTCACAGTGCCAGACACATAACTCACGACTGACAGTGCCAGGCACATCGCTCACTACTCACAGTGCAGGACACATCCCTCATTACTCACAGTGCAAGGCACATCTCTCAGTACTCACAGTGCCAGGCATATCCCTCACTACTCATAGTGCAAGGCACATCCCTCATTAATCACAGTGCCAGGCACATCCCTCACTACTCACAGTGCCAGGGCACATCCCTCACTACTCATAGTGCAGGGCACATCCCTCACTACTCACAGGGCCAGGCACATATCTCACTACTCACAGTGCCAGACACATAACTCACGACTGACAGTGCCAGGCACATATCTCACTACTCACAGTGCCGGGCACATCTCTCACTACTCACAGTGCCAGGGCATATTTCTCACTCCTCAGTGCCAGAGCACATCTTTCACTACTCACAGTGCCAGGCACATCGCTCACTACTCACAGTGCAGGACACATCCCTCATTACTCACAGTGCAAGGCACATCTCTCACTACTCACAGTGCCAGGCATATCCCTCACTACTCATAGTGCCAGGCACATCCCTCATTAATCACAGTGCCAGGCACATCCCTCACTACTCACAGTGCCAGGGCACATCCCTCACTACTCACAGTGCCAGGCACATCCCTCACTACTCACAGTGCCAGGCCACATCCCTCACTACTCACAGTGCCAGGCACAACACTCACTACTCACAGTGCCAGGCACATCCCTCACTACTCACAGTGCCAGGGCCCATTTCCCACTACTCACAGTGCCAGGCACATCTCTCACTACTCACAGTGCCAGGTTCATCTCTCACTACTCACAGTGCCAGGCACATCCCTCACTACTCACAGTGTCAGGGCCCATTCCTCACTACTCACAGTGCCAGGCACATCTCTCACTACTCACAGTGCCAGGCACATCCCTCACTACTCACAGTATCAGGGCCCATTCCTCACTACTCACAGTGCCAGGCACATCTCTCACTACTCACAGTGCCAGGTTCATCTCTCACTACTCACAGTGCCAGGCACATCCCTCACTACTCACAGTGCCAGGGCCCATTCCTCACTACTCACAGTGCCAGGCACAACACTCACTACTCACAGTGCCAGGCACATCCCTCACTACTCACAGTGCCAGGCCACATCCCTCACTACTCACAGTGCCAGGCACATCCCTCACTACTCACAGTGCCAGGCACATCCCTCACTACTCACAGTGCCGGGCACATCCCTCACTACTCACAGTGCCAGGGCCCACATCCCACTACTCACAGTGCCAGGCACATCTCTCATTACTCACAGTGCCAGGGCCCATTTCCCACTACTCACAGTGCCAGGCACATCTCTCACTACTCACAGTGCCATGCACAACACTCACTACTCACAGTGCCAGGCACATCCCTCACTACTCACAGTGCCAGGGCCCATTTCCCACTACTCACAGTGCCAGGCACATCTCTCACTACTCACAGTGCCAGGCACAACACTCACTACTCACAGTGCCAGGCACATCCCTCACTACTCACAGTGCCAGGGCCCATTCCTCACTACTCACAGTGCCAAGCACATCTCTCACTACTCACAGTGCCAGGCACATCCCTCACTACTCACAGTGCCAGGCACATCCCTCACTACTCACAGTGCCAGGCACATCTCTCACTACTCACAGTGCCAGGCACATCCCTCACTACTCACAGTATCAGGGCCCATTCCTCACTACTCACAGTGCCAGGCACATCTCTCACTACTCACAGTGCCAGGTTCATCTCTCACTACTCACAGTGCCAGGCACATCCCTCACAACTCACAGTGCCAGGCATATCCCTCACTACTCACAGTGCCAGGGCACATTCCTCACTACTCACAGTGCCAGGCACATCCCTCACTACTCACAGTGCCAGGCACACCCCTCACTACTCACAGTGCCAGGCATATCCCTCACTACTCACAGTGCCAGGCACATCCCTCACTACTCACAGTGCCAGGCACATTCCTCACTACTCACAGTGCCAGGCACATCCCTCACTACTCACAGTGCCAGGCACATCCCCCACTACTCACAGTGCCAGCCACATCCCTCACTACTCACAGCGCCAGGGCGCATCCCTCACTACTCACAGTGCCAGGCACATTCCTCACTACTCACAGTGCCAGCCACATCCCTCACTACTCACAGTGCCAGGCCCATCCCTTACTACTCACAGTGCCAAGCACATCTCTCAGTACTCACAGTGCCAGGCACATCCCTCACTACTCACAGTGCCAGGCACACCCCTCACTACTCACAGTGCCAGGCACATCCCTCACTACTCACAGTGCCAGGGCACATCCCTCACTACTCACAGTGCCAGGGCACATCCCTCACTACTCACAGTGCCAGGCCCATCCCTTACTACTCACAGTGCCAAGCACATCTCTCAGTACTCACAGTGCCAGGGCACATCCCTCACTACTCACAGTGCCAGGCACATCCCTCACTACTCACAGTGCCAGGGCACATTCCTCACTACTCACAGTGCCAGGCACATCCCTCAATACTCACAGTGCCAGGCACATCCCTCACTACTCACAGTGCCAGGCACATCCCTCACTACTCACAGTGCCAGGGCACATCCCTCACTACTCACAGTGCCAGGCACATCCCTCACTACTCACAGTGCCAGGCCCATCCCTCACTACTCACAGTGCCAGGCACATCCCACACTACTCACAGTGCCAGGCACATCGCTCACTACTCACAGTGCCAGGGATATCCCTCACTACTCACAGTGCCAGGCACATTCCTCACTACTCACAGTGCCAGGCACATCGCTCATTACTCACAGTGCCAGGGCACATCCCTCACTACTCACAGTGCCAGGCACATCCCTCACTACTCACTGTGCCAGGCACATCCCTCACTACTCACAGTGCCAGGCCCATCCCTCACTACTCACAGTGCCAGGCACATCCCTCACTACTCACAGTGCCAGGCACATCTCTCACTACTCACAGTGCCAGGCACATCCCTCACTACTCACAGTGCCAGGGCCCATTCCTCACTACTCACAGTGCCAGGCACAACACTCACTACTCACAGTGCCAGGCACATCCCTCACTACTCACAGTGCCAGGCCACATCCCTCACTACTCACAGTGCCAGGCACATCCCTCACTACTCACAGTGCCAGGCACATCCCTCACTACTCACAGTGCCGGGCACATCCCTCACTACTCACAGTGCCAGGGCCCATTTCCCACTACTCACAGTGCCAGGCACATCTCTCACTACTCACAGTGCCAGGGCCCATTTCCCACTACTCACAGTGCCAGGCACATCTCTCACTACTCACAGTGCCATGCACAACACTCACTACTCACAGTGCCAGGCACATCCCTCACTACTCACAGTGCCAGGGCCCATTTCCCACTACTCACAGTGCCAGGCACATCTCTCACTACTCACAGTGCCAGGCACAACACTCACTACTCACAGTGCCAGGCACATCCCTCACTACTCACAGTGCCAGGGCCCATTCCTCACTACTCACAGTGCCAAGCACATCTCTCACTACTCACAGTGCCAGGCACATCCCTCACTACTCACAGTGCCAGGCACATCCCTCACTACTCACAGTGCCAGGCACATCTCTCACTACTCACAGTGCCAGGCACATCCCTCACTACTCACAGTATCAGGGCCCATTCCTCACTACTCACAGTGCCAGGCACATCTCTCACTACTCACAGTGCCAGGTTCATCTCTCACTACTCACAGTGCCAGGCACATCCCTCACAACTCACAGTGCCAGGCATATCCCTCACTACTCACAGTGCCAGGGCACATTCCTCACTACTCACAGTGCCAGGCACATCCCTCACTACTCACAGTGCCAGGCACACCCCTCACTACTCACAGTGCCAGGCATATCCCTCACTACTCACAGTGCCAGGCACATCCCTCACTACTCACAGTGCCAGGCACATTCCTCACTACTCACAGTGCCAGGCACATCCCTCACTACTCACAGTGCCAGGCACATCCCCCACTACTCACAGTGCCAGCCACATCCCTCACTACTCACAGCGCCAGGGCGCATCCCTCACTACTCACAGTGCCAGGCACATTCCTCACTACTCACAGTGCCAGCCACATCCCTCACTACTCACAGTGCCAGGCCCATCCCTTACTACTCACAGTGCCAAGCACATCTCTCAGTACTCACAGTGCCAGGCACATCCCTCACTACTCACAGTGCCAGGCACACCCCTCACTACTCACAGTGCCAGGCACATCCCTCACTACTCACAGTGCCAGGGCACATCCCTCACTACTCACAGTGCCAGGGCACATCCCTCACTACTCACAGTGCCAGGCCCATCCCTTACTACTCACAGTGCCAAGCACATCTCTCAGTACTCACAGTGCCAGGGCACATCCCTCACTACTCACAGTGCCAGGAACATCCCTCACTACTCACAGTGCCAGGGCACATCCCTCACTACTCACAGTGCCAGGCACATCCCTCAATACTCACAGTGCCAGGCACATCCCTCACTACTCACAGTGCCAGGCACATCCCTCACTACTCACAGTGCCAGGGCACATCCCTCACTACTCACAGTGCCAGGCACATCCCTCACTACTCACAGTGCCAGGCCCATCCCTCACTACTCACAGTGCCAGGCACATCCCACACTACTCACAGTGCCAGGCACATCGCTCACTACTCACAGTGCCAGGGATATCCCTCACTACTCACAGTGCCAGGCACATTCCTCACTACTCACAGTGCCAGGCACATCGCTCATTACTCACAGTGCCAGGGCACATCCCTCACTACTCACAGTGCCAGGCACATCCCTCACTACTCACTGTGCCAGGCACATCCCTCACTACTCACAGTGCCAGGCCCATCCCTCACTACTCACAGTGCCAGGCACATCCCTCACTACTCACAGTGCCAGGCACATCCCTCACTACTCACTGTGCCAGGCACATCCCTCACTACTCACAGTGCCAGGCCCATCCCTCACTACTCACAGTGCCAGGCACATCCCTCACTACTCACAGTGCCAGGCACATCCCTCACTACTGACAGTGCCAGGGCACATCCCTCACTACGTCTGCTGCTGCCATGTGGAGGTTCAACTGGGCAGAACTCGGTGGGTGCGGTGGGTCCATAGTTTGTGATTTATGCAAAGAGGGGATAAGAGCTATTGAAGGGAATGATTTGATTTGCAGTGTACAAAGAGACAAGTGATTTTACTCAGGCAGTGTACACACAGACGAGTGAGTGTACTCAGGCAGTGTACACAGAGATGAGTGGGTGTACTCAGGCAGTGTACACAGAGATGAGTGGGTGTACTCAGGCAGTGTACAAAGAGACGAGTGATTTTACTCAGGCAGTGTACACACAGACGAGTGAGTGTACTCAGGCTGTGTACACACAGACGAGTGAGTGTACTCAGGCAGTGTAGACAGAGATGAGTGGGTGTACTCAGGCAGTGTACACAGAGATGAGTGAGTGTAATCAGGCAGTGTACACAGAGACGAGTGAGTGTACTCAGGCAGTGTACACAGAGGTGAGTGAGTGTACTCAGGCAGTGTACACAGAGATGAGTGAGTGTAATCAGGCAGTGTACACAGAGACGAGTGAGTGTACTCAGGCAGTGTACACAGAGATGAGTGGGTGTACTCAGGCAGTGTACACAGGGATGAGTGGGTGTACTCAGGCAGTGTATACAGTGATGAGTAAGTGTATTCAGGCAATATACACAGAAACGGGTGAGTGTATTCAAGCAGTCTACGCACAGATGAGTGAGCATACTCAGGCAGTGTACACAGAGACGAGTGAGTGTACTCAGGCAGTGTACACACAGACGAGTGAGTGTACTCAGGCAGTGTACACAGAGACGAGTGAGTGTACTCAGGCAGTGAACACAGAGATGAGTGGGTGCACTCAGGCAGTGTACACAGAGATGAGTGAGTGTGCTCAGGCAGTGTACACACAGTTGAGTGAGTGTGCTCAGGCAGTGTATACAGAGGTGAGTGAGTGTATTCAGGCAGTGTATACAGAGACGAATGAGTGTACTCAGGCAGGGTACACAGAGGCAAGTGAGTGTATTCAGGCAGTTTATACAGAGATGAGTGAGCGTACTCAGGCCGTCTACACAGAGACGAGTGAGTGTACTCAGGCAGGATACACAGAGATGACTGGGTGTACTCAGGCAGTATACAGAGATGAGTGGTGTACTCAGGCAGTATACAGAGACAAGTGAGTGTACTCAGGCAGTGTATACAGAGACGAATGAGTGTACTCAGGCAGTGTATACAGAGACGAATGAGTGTACTCAGGCAGGGTACACAGAGATGAGTGAGTGTGCTCAGGCAGTGTACACACAGTTGAGTGAGTGTGCTCAGGCAGTGTATACAGAGATGAGTAAGTGTATTCAGGCAGTGTACACAGTGATGAGTAAGTGTACTCAGGTAGTGTCGACAGAGACGAGTGAGTGTACACAGAGACGAGTGAGTGTGCTCAGGCAGTGAACACATAGACGAGTCAATGTATTCAGGCAATATACACACAGACGAGTGAGTGTACTCAGGCATTGTACACAGAGATGAGTGGGTGTACTCAGGCAGTATACAGAGATGAGTTGGTGTACTCAGGCAGTATACAGAGACGAATGAGTGTACTCAGGCAGTGTATATAGAGACGAATGAGTGTACTCAGGCAATGTATACAGAGACGAATGAGTGTACTCAGGCAGGGTACACAGAGGCAAGTGAGTGTATTCAGGCAGTTTATAGAGAAATGAGTGAGTGTACTCAGGCCGACTACACAGAGACGAGTGAGTGTACTCAGGCAGGGTACACAGAGATGAATGAGTGTACTCAGGCAGTATATATAGAGACGAGCGAGTGTACTCAGGCAGTGTACACATAGGCGAGTCAGTGTATTCAGGCAATATACACACAGACGAGTGAATGTACTCAGGCATTGTACACAGAGATGAGTGGTGTACTTAGGCAGTATACAGAGACAAGTGAGTGTACTCAGGCAGTGTATACAGAGACGAATGAGTGTACACAGGCAGTGTACACACAGACGAGTGGGTGTACTCACGCAGTGTATACAGAGATGCGTGAGTGTACTCAGGCAGTGTACACAGGGACAAGTGAGTGTATTCAGGCAATATACAGAGACGAGAATGTACTCACAGAGTGTATACAGAGATGAGTGAGTGTACTCAGACTGTGTACACAGAGACAAGTGAGTGTGCAGTGTACACAGAGACGAGTGAGTGTACTCAGACAGTATACACACAGACCAGTGAGTGTACTCAGGCAGTGTACACAGTGGCGAGTGAATGTACTCAGGCAGTGTATACAGAGACAAATGAGTGTACTCAGGCAGTGTACACAGAGCCGAGTGAGTGTACTCAGGCAGTGTACACAGAGATGAGTGAGTGTACTCAGGCAGTGTACATAGTACCAGGTGAGTGTACTTGGTAGTGTACACAGAGTCGAGTGAATGTACTCAAGCAGTGTACACAGAGACGAGTGAGTGTACTCAGGCAGTGTACGCTGAGATTTGTGAGTGTACTCAGGCTGTGTACATAGTAACGCGTGAGTGTACTTGGTAGTGTACACAGAGTCGAGTGAATGTACTCAAGCAGTGTACACAGAGATGAGCGGGTGTACTCAGGCAGTGTACACAGAGACGAGTGGGTGTACTCAGGCAGTGTGCACAGACGAGTGGGTGTACTCAGGCAGTGTGCACAGACGAGTGGGTGTACTCAGGCAGTGTACACAAAGACGAGTGCGTGTGCTCAGAGGACTGCAGCTTTTCATGGAGAATGTACACAAAGGAGAGACTGAGACTGAGCGCTCCAGCTGCTCTTTGGCAGATCCCTCAGCAAGGTGAGTCGATAATTTAACATTAATTCGGGCTGTTTGTTCTGGAGGCTACTTGATTCGGCTAATTGGCTTCAGGAAGCAAAGTCTGTACACACCCCTGTCAGCATCTGTCAGGTGGAGATGGTTAGCAGTTTCAAATTCCTAGGGGTGCACATCTCCAAATATCTGTCCTGGTCCACCCACGTCGACTCTACCACCAATAAAGCACAACAGCGCCTATACTTCCTCAGGAAACTAAGGAAATTCGGCATGTCCACATTGACTCGAACCAACTTTTACAGATGCACCATAGAAAGCATCCTATCGGGCTGCATCACAGCCTGGTATGGCAACTGCTCGGCCCAGGACCACAAGAAACTTCAGAGAGCCGTGAACACTGCCCAGTCCATCACACAACCCTGCCACCCATCCATTGACTCCATCTACACCTCCCGCTGCCTGGGGAAAGCAGGCAGCATAATCAAAGATCCCTCCCACCCGGCTTACTCACTCTTCCAACTTCTTCCATCGGGCAGGAGATGAAATAGTCTGAGAACACGCACGAACAGACTCACAAACAGGTTCTTCCCCGCTGTTACCAGACTCCTAAATGACCCTCTTATGGACTGACCTCATTAACACTACACTCTGTATGCTTCATCCGATGCCAGTGCTTTTGTAGTTACATTGTATACCTTGTGTTGCCCTATTATGTATTTTATTTTATTCCCTTTTCTTCCCATGCATTTAATGATCTGTTGAGCTGCTCGCAGAAAAATACTTTTCACTGTACCTCGGTACACGTGACAATAAACAAATCCAATCCAATCCAATCCAATCTGATTAGTTAGGGAGGGAGAAGTGGAGGGGTAAGGAAGGAGAGATGGAGGACTGAGGACGGAGTGATGTAGGGTTGAGGAGGGAGAGATGGAGGGGTGAGGAGGGGAAGATGGAAGGGTGAGGAGGTAGAGATGGAGGGTTGAGGGGAGAGATGGATGATAATGAGAAAGTGATGGAGGGTTGAGGAGGGAGAGATAGAGGGGTCAGGAGGGAGAGATTGAGGGTAAGGTAGACGGGTGAGGAGAGAGAGATGGAAGGTTAAAGTGGGAGAGATGGAAGGTTGAGGATGGGGAGATGGAGTGTTAAGTAATGGGTTAAGAGACATTCCAATAGTTAACTGATAGACGGAGTGATCCACGCCGTTTTTGGCGCTGGGTTACGGCCATCGTGCCGATTATCGGAGAATCCCGCGCAGGGTTTCTGTAGAGGGACACAACACTTCTGGTGAATTAGAACAGGCCATTTTTCCGAAAGGACAACTGCCAAAAGTTTGTACAAAAGTGACATACTTGCCGGAAGGGTCTAGTCGATGGCAGGATGCAAATGTTATTAGTAGAGCAGGGAAGGCCACTGGAAAGTATAAACATTGGTTGAATGTACAGCATTCAGGGGAAGGAGTCAAGACAATGGATTGGGAACACGAAGTTCAAAAATGGAGGGCACAGAAACGCAGTGCCAGTTCAGATAGTACATCGGATAGTGAACAGGTGCGCAGGAAAAGGGCGAGAACTATTGAAAGAACATCCCACAGCAGAAGGGAAAGATCAAGCAGTAGCAGTACAAAACGGGATACCAGGCGGGAGAGGGGACGTAGTTTATCAAGGTCTTGGAACATGAGTAAGACTACAAATGCTAATAGGAGTAGAAGCCCACATGCACGTGAGATTTTGGTGGCTTCCAATAAGTTAGATGAAAAAGTTATCAAAGATGCCAAACAGCAAGAACTGCATAGTTGGAGTGAATTTAGGGTATATAGGGAAGTACCGGATCGGGGACAAAGAGCTCTATCACACAGATGGATTTGCACGGAAAAGGTTCTTCCGGATGGTACTTATAAGGCAAAGACTAAGCTTGTGGTGAGGGGATTTGAAGAAAACTTAAATGAAAAAAAAATGAAATGAAAATCGCTTATTGTCACAAGTAGGCTTCAAATTAAGCTACTGTGAAAAGCCTCTAGTCGCCACATTCCGGTGCCTGTTTGGGGAGGCTGGTACGGGAATTGAACCATGCTGCTGGCCAGCCTTGGTCTGCTTTAAAAGCCAGCTCTTTAGCCCTGTGCTAAACCAGCCCCTAGAAGATCAGGATTTAAGGGTAGATTCACCTACGGCAGGAAATGTTATTTTAAAGATCTTCTTGGCTCTATTAGCCACAAAGGCATAGGAATGCAAATCTACTGATATAAAAAGTGCCTTCTTGCTGGGGTATAAGCTCCAGAGAGACATTTTTCTCCGTCCTCCGAAAAAGGAAGGGAACACAGAAGGGGTACTCTGGAAGTTGAACAAATGTGTATATGGATTAAATGATGTGTCTAGAGTCTGATATTTTTCGGTAAGGTCAGTTTAGTTAAAGTTAGGCTGCTGCCAGTTGAAAGCAGATCCGACACTGTTTTACTGGCACTATAAACAAAATCTTTCTGGCATCTTTGTGATGCATGTCGATGTTTCTTTGTGGGGTGGGACTAGTGATTTTGAAGCTATAGTAATCTCTGGTTTGAGGAAAGAATTCAGGCTTCCGGTGCATTTAAATATATTGGACTGGAAATCGGACAGACTAAGTTAGGGGCAACTTAACGTCAGCAATATTATTTGGAAAGCATCAGCCCAATAGCAATTAGTCGTGGCCGGGTTTCACAAAAAGACGCAATGGTTTCAAAGATGGAAAAAGAGCAACTGCGAAGTTTAATTGGGCAACTGAATTGGTTAGGTAGACAGACTAGACTGACCTGAGTTTTGATGTCTTAGAGTTGAGTACAAAAATGAATGATCCCAAAGTGGAAGACGTAATAAGAGCAAATAAAGCATTGGTCAAACTAAAAATGCAGGAGTGTGTTTTCAGATTCCTGGTTTTAGGTGACCTTAGGCACTTGAAACTCATAGTTTATAGTGATGCATCCTATGCAAATTAATGTGATGGGGTTTCAAGCACAGGAGGTTTTATAATTTTCCTTTTAAGGAACAATGGTAAATGTTGCCCTCTTGTGTGGGAAACAAAGAAAATAAGGAGAGTGGTCAAAAGCCCTTTGGCTGCTGAGGCGTTAAGCCTTGTAGAGGCGGTGGATATGGCCTTTTATATATCTCAGATATTGACAGAAATTTTGGGATTAAGGGATTTGGGTAATATACCTATTGACTGTCATATTGACAATAAATCCCTGTGGGAAAATGTGCACTCTACAAAAAGTGTCAATGAAAAATGGTTAAGGATAGACATCGCAAGTTTGAAGCAGATGTTGGACAGAGGGGAAATAGCAAAAATTAAATGGGTTGACAGTAGCTATCAATTGTCAGACTGTTTTACAAAAAGAGGGGCTAGCTTACAGAAACCTTTGGATATTGTTAATGAAGGGCGCCTGTTTCTGTGACTGTTTTTTTTTCTCTTCAAAAAATGAAAAAAAAAAGGGGGGGGAATTGCGTGTGTGTTTTTGAGTTTCTTGTAATTTTGTTTTCACCTAATTATTTTTTTTCTCCAAAGAAGGGGAGACTGTTAAGTAATGGGTTAAGAGACATTCCAATTAGTTGTCTCATTTATGTTACATATCCAATAATTGACACTGATATGTAAAGGGGCTTCAGGTGGTCTGTGTGTCAGGTGATGTGATGTTAGAGTTTTGTGCAATCTGTTGAAGTAAATTAAAGGTGTCGGTGGAAACGGAGCAGAACCTTTGACTGTTTATACAACAGCAGCTAAACGTCTAACATGGAGGGTAAGGAGGGTGAAATGGAGGATTGAAGGCAGAGAGTTGGAGAGGTGAGGATGGAGAGATGGAGGGGTGAGGATGGAGAGGAGGGTGAGTATGGAGCGATGGAGGGGTGAGTATGGAGAGATGGAGGGGTGAGGATGGAGAGATGGAGGGGTGAGGATGGAGAGATGGAGGGGTGAGGAGGGAGAGATGGAGGGGTGAGGAGGGAGAGATGGAGGGGTGAGGATGGAGAGATGGAGGGGTGAGGATGGAGAGATGGAGGGGTGAGGATGGAGAGATGGAGGGGTGAGGAGGGAGAGATGGAGGGGTGAGTATGGAGAGATGGAGGGGTGAGGATGGAGAGATGGAGGGGTGAGGAGGGAGAGATGGAGGGGTGAGGATGGAGAGATGGAGGGGTGAGGATGGAGAGATGGAGGGGTGAGTATGGAGCGATGGAGGGGTGAGTATGGAGAGATGGAAGGGTGAGGATGGAGAGATGGAGGGGTGAGTATGGAGAGATGGAGGGGTGAGCATGGAGAGATGGAGGGGTGAGTATGGAGAGATGGAGGTGTGAGCATGGGGAGATGGAGGGGTGAGGAGGGAGAGATGGAGGGGTGAGGAGGGAGAGATGGAGGGGTGAGCATGGAGAGATGGAGGGGTGAGGAGGGAGAGATGGAGGGGTGAGCATGGAGAGATGGAGGGGTGAGGAGGGAGAGATGGAGGGGTGAGGATGGAGAGATGGAGGGGTGAGGATGGAGAGATGGAGGGGTGAGGATGGAGAGATGAGGCGGGAGAGATGGAGGGGTGAGGAGGGAGAGATGGCGGGGTGAGGATGGAGAGATGGAGGGGTGAGGATGGAGAGATGGAGGGGTGAGGATGGAGAGATGGAGGGGTGAGTATGGAGAGATGGAGGGGTGAGTATGGAGAGATGGAGGGGTGAGGATGGAGAGATGGAGGGGTGAGGAGGGAGAGATGGAGGGGTGAGTATGGAGAGATGGAGGGGTGAGGATGGAGAGATGGAGGGGTGAGGATGGAGAGATGGAGGGGTGAGGATGGAGAGATGGAGGGGTGAGGAGGGAGAGATGAAGGGGTGAGTATGGAGAGATGGAGGGGTGAGGATGGAGAGGAGGGTGAGGAGGGAGAGATGGGGGGGTGAGGATGGAGAAAAGAAGGGTAATGAGGGAGAGAGAGAGGCGTGAGAAGGGAGAGATGGAAAGGTAAGGATGGAGATTTGAAGATATACGAGGGAGGGACCGTGGGGTTTTGGCAGAGAAGGGACAGAGAAGTAGAGAGGGAGATGAAGGGATTTATGGAGTTCCAGAGACGTGGCAGAAGGTTTTGCTGTTTGATCTTGTGTGTGAGGCAGTTTGCTTGAGATCTGGCTGCAGAATGAACAGTCAAATGGCTCCCCTGGCAGTATGACTGAGCCTTTGTCTGCTGTGCTGCCAGCAAGTAGACAAATGGCAGTGAAATATCAAACACACTGATTTGTAGAGAGGATGTCACTGTGGTCCTCAGAGACCCGTGTCTGCTGAAGCCTTTGAAATCCAGCGCCAGTTTCAGGAACAGTTTCCCTGTCCTGTGTTGACAGTGAAATGTATAATGACACAAAATAACTGACAGGATAAACAGCTTGATCCGCAGACAGTGAAAGACAGGTCCCTGAGTCACTGGGCTTGCTTTAAACTTGCAAACGCCTGTTTGCCCTCCACATTTACAGGCTTTAGTCCTGTCCTGAAAGTGCTGGCTCCTTGCTGAGAATAGTTCCATTAACACTGACTGTTCTCCAGTATTTCACCCATTCGGACATTCGCCATGTACCATCAGATCCTTTATGCCCATTTGAGAGGGCAGAAGGTTTAAGGTCTCACTTGAAAGATGGCACCTCTGACAGCGCAGTACTCCCTCAGCGCTGCACTGGAATAGAAGATGTTTCATTGCTTCCATCAGAAATCAAAAGGGAATCAAATTCTTTCTCAACAAACATTGACCAGGATTGGGGTAGAGTGGGTGGGAGCTGTGAGGGGAGAATGATGCTTTCATGATAACGGACCAGCAGACACTGGGGGTAATTACTACAGAAAGGAGATAAATCACTTGGTTGCATGGTGTACTGGAAACAACCTCTCTCTAAATGTTGGAAAGACCAAGGAACTGATCATCGACTTCAGGAAGCGCGGCACGACACACACTCCCGTCGGCATCAATGGCTCCGAAGTGGAGATGGTCGATAGCTTTAAGTTCCTGGGGGTCACCATCACCAACAGTTTGTCCTGGTCCACTCACGTTAATGCAACAGTCAAGAAAGCCCAACAACGTCTCTACTTCCTACGGAAGCCAAAGGAATTTGGCATGTTTGCATCGACTCTCGCAAACCTCTACAGATGTGCGATAGAGAGCTTCCTATCCGGCTGCATCACAGCCTGGTGTGGCAACTGCTCGGCCCAAGATCGCAAGAAATTGCAGACTGTGGTGAACTCAGCCCAACGCATCACACAAGCTTCCACCCCCACATTGATTCTGTCTACACCTCCCACTGCCTCAGGAAGGCAGACAGCATTATCAGAGATCCCTCCCACCCAGGCATTACCCTCTTCCAGACCCTCCCATCAGGCAGAAGGTACAGAAGTCTGAAGACTCGCACATCCAGACATTGGAACAGCTTCTTTCCCACAGCTGCTGGACTCCTCAACGACTCCCCCTCGGACTGATCTGTTCCCTGAAAGAACACTATTTACGACGCCCTGTGCTGCTCTTACTCATGTATTTGCTTTGTTTGCCCCCTTGTTCCGCACTGTAACCAATCACAGTTTTTTCGATGTACCATTTGTCAATGTTCTCTGTTGATTATTCTTGTGTCTACTATGTCCCCACTGTGTACGTTTCTCGGCCGCAGAACAATACTTTTCACTGTACTTCGGTACATGTGACAATAAATCAAATCAAATAATTTTGACTTTGGACAATTCTGGATCAGTCACCTGTCACACCTATTTCCATTTTTACTTCTGTTGATGCCTAAAAAGGATGCCACAAATTTAGCCGAGAGCAATGCTCGCTCAGATTGCTTTGTGCCTATTTACATCAAATGAAAGCCAATTCTTATTTTAGATTTCTTGGCGACAGGCTCAGTGACGGAGGAGGTATGACAATTCCATCTGAGGCCAGAGTATGAAATGCAAGCAGAGCAATGAGTGGGAAGAAAGATGGCTAACCAGATATCACCAATTGTTTGCTGGAGTGGTGAGCCATATGCAGTGACTGCACTCCAGGGAATGAAGGAAATGGGATGGCAAATTTTCCCTCCTGCATGGCTGGTGATGTGGAATGAGCAGAACCTAATAATAATAATAATCTTTATTATTGTCACAAGTCAGCTTACATTAACACTGCAATGAAGTTACTGTGAAAAGCCCCAAGTCGCCACATTCCGGCGTCTGTTCGGGTACACAGAGGGAGAATTCAGAATGTCCAATTCACCTAACAAGCACGTCTTTCGGGACTTCTGAGAGGAAACCGGAGCACCCGGAGGAAACCCACGCAGACACGAAGAATAGTGCACTAATAGTTACTCCAACACAAGTGGTGCCCAAAACCGAGTTCTAATCAGACAGGCACGGTTAATGAAGTAGAAAATTCAACTGAAGGTCAAAAATCAGTCTTTGTTGGATAAAAACCCTCTCCTCAGATTCAGATCCTTCCCCAAGTTCTGAATGTCTGGGTCACGAAAGGAGGTTTCCTCCAAGTGGGAAACCAGTGCTTAGGCTCCTTGGCCTTACTTATGGTGTCAGCTCTTACGCAAGATTTGTCAGTAAGCAATTCAGTTGTGCGTGCATCTGGTATCATCCCATTGCTGCGTTGAATTTTAACAAGAAGTCCCACTTTCAGTCTCCCAAACTGTTGCGCCATTCTTTCGCACTAACCGAGTTAAACTCGCACAAACCAGTCGGCAGCGGCGGGCAGCCAAACTGAACAAACTTTCAAACCAGCGCGCGCCGAGCCCACGAGATAGAGCATGCTAGGGCCGCGAGCCTTTATTTCAACTCTCTGCCTGCTATGTATGAGGTGAGCGACCCTCCAGCCAGGCTTCCGATGGTGGACTAAAGTGCTCTTGAATCAAATCTGCTTCATTTAAATATTTCAATATATGCAAGCACAAACATTCCTTGATGTCCTCGTGAGCACTCTGATGCGCACTCGGTTTTCCTGTGAGAAATGTCATTAAGACGATTGACGATTGACAAAATGTGACTGTTTACCCCATTATCCCACCTCTCAAAACAAGATGTGGAATATTGGTATTCCATGGATCCTGTATGTCATGGGATGCTGTGCAATGTTGGGCTCATTCACTTGGAAACAGGAAAAAACTGTCACAATGTTGGAGATCTGAAATATAAACAATAAGTGCTGGAAATACTTGGCAGCACTTTGTAAGGTCTTCTTACGTTCTAAGAAACAGCTATTCTGTCTAATTCCACCTTCCAGCTCTTGGTCTGTAGCCCTGTAGGTAACAGCATCTCTTGATTAATAACAGGATTTCTTGATTAAAAAGGGATCAGGGGTTATGAGGAGAAGGTAGGAGAATCATAGAATTTACAGTGCAGAAGGAGGCCACTCGGCCCATCGAGTCTACACCAGCCCTTTGGAAAGAGCACCCTACTTAAGCCCATTAAGGCTGCTTGAAGGTACCTTGAAGCTTTCAAAATACAGGGCCCCCCTCCCTTTTGAGTTTGTTTCTATCTGTTGTGGGCCATCTTGCCCTGTGGTGATGAGTTGCTGGAGAATTGAAGCTCACAGTGAGTGCCACCTCACCCCGTATTGCACTTTATGTGTGAATAAATGAAAAAGCGTCAGGCATCTAGATTCTGTAAGCTTTGTGCGCTCACCTGGTCAAAGGAATTTTCAAACATTTCCTCGTGGGATGTGTGTCTCCCTGAGAAGACCAATATATGGGGCGAAATTCTCCGGAAACGGCGCGATGTCCGCCGACTGGCGCCCCAAAACGGCGCAAATCAGACGGGCATCGCGCCGCCCCAAAGGTGCGGCACCTTTGTGGGCCGAGCCCCAACATTAAGGGGCTAGGTCATCGCCGGACGAATTTCCGCCCCGCCAGCTGGCGGAAAAGGCATTTGGTGCCCCGCCAGCTGGCGCGGAAATGACATCTCCGGGCGGCGCATGCGCGGGAGCGTCAGCGGCCGCTGACGGCATTCCCGCGCATGCGCAGTGGAGGGAGTCTCTTCTGCCTCCACCATGGTGGAGACCGTGGCGGAGGCGGAAGGGAAAGAGTGCCCCCACGGCACAGGCCCGCCCGCGGATTGGTGGGCCCCGATCGTGGGCCAGGCCACCGTGGGGGCACCCCCCGGGGCCAGATCGCCCCGCGCATCCCCCCAGGACCCCGGAGCCCGCCCGCGCCGCCTTGTCCCGCCGGTAAGGTAGGTGGTTTAATTTACGCCGGCGGGACAGGCATTTTAGTGGCGGGACTTCGGCCCATCCGGGCCGGAGAATCAAGCGGGGGGGCCCGCCAACCGGCGCGGCGCGATTCCCGCCCCCGCCGAATATCCGGTGCCGGAGACTTCGGCAACCGGCGGGGGGTCGGAGAATCTCGCCCATGGTCTTTTATGGTCTTATCGAGGAATTAAGGGCTATGGAGAGAGAGCGGGTAAATGTAGTTGAAATCAGCCATGATTGAATGGTGGAGTGGACTCGATGGGCCGAATGGCCTTACTTCCGCTCCTATGTCTTATGGTCTTATATGTTGCCCATCCCTAATTGCCATGATCGCTGTGGTTCGTGTAGGTTCACCACCATCTTTTCAGTGTTGGACAATAAATAGGGCCATGAGTGTTGCCAACATCCCGGGTTAAATTAATAAAAATGGGGGGCGTGGAACCCAGATTGGCCAAATGACCTCCCTTATCTGTCGTTACATTGACGAAAGAGTTGCATTGATGCCTTGGATGGAAAACCTTTGTATGCTATTCTAATGAAAAGACAGCAACCAAAATAGCCCATTCTCAGGGGTTTATGTCATCATGTGGGTGAAATTCATGCAATGGAATTGTGAAATGGATAGGTTGTAAAAGGACCCCTTATCTGTGACTGTCTGTAATATGGCATTGCCCAAGACTGCCATGAGCATTGGATTGGAGATGACAGGAAAAGTAGTTCAGAGCAGTTTAATTATTCAGCAGGAAGAGTTTGCAGTGAGTGCCGCAGACAAATGCCACCAAGCCCTCAGCTCGGGGCACAGAATTGCAAAGCAGCCGCTTGCTGCTCTTTGCAAACACCAAGTGAGGTGATGAATTTTGTATCTTTTCTGGGAATGGGCACCTATTCCTTGACAAATGAGATCAAAGATTGTATCACCCGAGTGAAATAAATATTGTTTTCAAAAATTGGTTTGAGACATTTCTTTCCTCAGAGGTACACATCCGAGGCGAAATAAAGATAAATCATATTTAAAAAGCAATGTTGCTTTTGTCTTAGCGTTTATCATCTGGCCATGGTTGACACACACATTCATTTCAACATCCCTGTAGGTTAACTTCTTTGATTAAACAGAGCTTGAAGTTTCTACCCAAAAGCTTTGCAGCTACTCAAAAAATATTTTATTTTTACATCCTCTCACTGGGTTAGAGTTTCACAGGCCGGCGTCCTGCTATACCTTAACCAGGCAGTCACCATTCATATTTCAGCGTGGATGATTGACTCAGTGGGGGGTAGCATTTCTCGCCTTCTCAACAGAAGGTCGTGGGGTGAAGTCCACTCTAGAAACTGGAGCACTTAGCCTCGTGTAGCACTGAAGGGGCAGCAGTGTCAGGGGAGCTGTGGTTTGGGTATGAAGTTAAACTGTGGGCCTTTCTCAGACACAGTTCAAAGCAGAGCGGTGTCCCTAACGCAGCATTTATCACGAAGCAATCATCTTAAAAACACAGATGATCCAGTTATTTGTTTCAGAAGAGTTTATGGGAAATTCCGGTACAAGTTGGCTCCAGTCCTGGGATTTTCCGGCCGCTTGCGGCATATTTGCCGGCGGCAGAAGTGGCCCGCCATTGACCCGCGGGGGGAATCTTCTGGCTGCGCCGATGTCTACATGTTTACATGACCCACACTCTCTGCCACCAGGGAACGCACCATGGGGAGGCTGCCAAAAGTGAGATTAGAAGATCCCACTGGCGGACAGGGTCAGTTCCGTGGTGGGACTTCGTTGCTCCGCACCGGGCCCCTGTCGGGCTCCGCCATATTGCCCGGGGGCCAGCGCGGAAAAGAGAAACCCCGCGCATGCGTGGGAATACACCGGCCGGTCTGAGCATGTGCGGAAATACGCCGGTCGGTCCGCGCATGCGCGAGATCACGCCGTCCCTTTGGCGCAGGCTGGAGCGGCGCCAACCCCTCCGCCGTCTATGTAGACCCCAAAAGTTCAGAGAATTCCTTACTTTCGGGGGCTGTTGACACCGGAGTGGTTGGTGCCGGTTTTCCCGCCGGCGTGGGGACTTAGTCTCCAGAAGGGAGAATCCCGGCCATAAGATCCTGTTGCGTATTGACAGGGTGGCTGTGGGGAGGATGTTTCCTCTTGTGGGAGAATCTAGAACTAGGGGTCACTGTTCAAAAATAAGGGATCACCCATTTAAGGCAGAGATGAGGAGAAATCCTGGGCGGGATTCTCTGTTAGCCGATGCCGAAAGCGGGAAACCCGATTGGGCGGAAAATCGGTTCTGACGCCAAAATTGCGGCAGGCGCTGAATTGACCCGAAATCGCTATTCTCCGTCACCTCAACAGCGGCGTCAATGCGTACCAGAACTCATGTACAATAGACACCATTTGCATATCATTAGCAGGCCCGACCCGGTATTCTCCGGGGCCTCTGCTATTCTCTGCCTCCGATGGGCCGGGTTCTGGACGGCGTGGGTCACTTGTGCTTCTAAAAATCGTGAAACCGGCTTGGCGGCTGCTGAGGGAGAGGAAGGGGGTACGGAAGGTGTCCAATATCGCCATAGTTTGTTGACAGTTGTGCCGCTGGCCGAGGAGCTTCTGTCAATGCCGGGGGCAGTAGTGGGGGGGCCAGGAGGTTGGCTGTGGGGTCAGGGTGGACGGGCATGGAGCACCATTGCCGCAACCGGCAAGACAGCCATACAGCTGCGCACGCTGCTGACAGTCCACTTTGAACCTCGTGCCACAGATCGCATAGTTGTCCCCCCCCCCAGGGCACCCCCTTGGGTGCCCTCTGGCCCCAGCCAACCCATCAGTTGTTTGGGCGCGCTCCAGCACAACCAGTGCCATCTTGTTGACTGGGATGAGTGTGTGTGTGGATTGGAATGTGTATACGCGGCTGCAGCTTGTCAGCCTCCCGAGTGTCAATCACGGACCCAGCGAATCTGGCATCGGAATCGATTGTACCAGTGCTAGCACCTCAAACGTACTGGAATCGGTCCAGTTTTTCTGAAAAACCACGAATTCTGCGTTGGCGCCAACACCTAGTCTTAGAAACGGAGAATCCCGCCCCTTTTCTCTCAAAAGAGCATGGGCTGGATTCTTCAATTTTGCGGCTATGTCCAGAGTATGTGTCTAGTCTTACGACCAAAAAGTTGGCGGCGCCCCCGCACCAATGCTCCGCCCGGTGGGGGGCTAGCAACTGCGCCACGTAAACCCCCCGGCGTTCCCTGCAGATACGGCCGGAGAATTGCCGAGTCCGTGGTTGCGCATGCACACGGCGGCGACCTGCAGCGGTCGTGCCGTAAAAAATAGTGCTGGCCGCGTGCGGACCCAGCCTGCCAGCTAGTGCCCCTCTGTACCACCCTCGCTACCCGAGACAACACCCCACCTGTCCCCCCAGCCCAGACCGATGCCCCCCTGGCCAGGAGAACGGCTCCTCCCCTGACTGTGACAGTGCTGGACACAGTCTGCAGCCAACACGTGAGGTCGATGAAACCTCTGTGCACAAGTGATCCACGCTGTCGGGAAGACGGCCCATCGGGGTAGAGCATCCGGGGATGACCTTCAGATGACGTCCTGTGGCCGTCCCAATGGCGTGAGGCCCCTCCATCGCGGCCAGAATTAGTTGTGGGGTTGGCCCGTTCACGCCATCATAACGGCGTTTACGACAGCATGGACACTGCCGCGGGATTTGAGAATCCCGCCCAGAGCCTTTGAATATTTATAAGGCAGAGCTAGGTAGATCCCCCTTCCTTTCTCCATCCTGGGACACCCAGAATACGTTCCCCGATGGGACGGAGAATCGGGTGTCGGGGGAAAATCAGAATGGACGCTCCTCCAATACCCCGTTGGTGGCGTGAGCGAGTTCCATGACGGGCGCTGGCTGAGGAGGTTATTGTAAATAAATGCAAATGGGTCTTATTGAGCTATTTGCATCTATTTAGCGGGCCCAACACCCGATACTCCGGCCTCCTGTTATACACCGGTCCCCATGGCCAGGAATCACGTTGGCGCGGCTCATTTGTGGTTTTTGCCAGCGTGGTCCTGGTGTGGTGGGCCTTGCGGTGGGCCAAAGGGGCACACTTGGCCCATCGCAAGGTCCACCATGCCATGGCCATGCCGGTAGAGGCCATCCAAGGGCCACCCCACCCCCCGCAAAATGCAATCCTACGCACTCTAACAGAACCCACCCTCACCCCTGCCACAGGGATCCCTGTAATAGGTGGACCCCCCAGAGGCTCCTGTAATGGGGGGACCCGCACAAGGATCCCTGTATTGCGGTCCCTCCAGGGACTCCTGTAACAGGGGGACACCACCAGCAACCCTTGTAATAGAGTGAACGCTTCAGAGACCTCTGCATTAGGGGGACCCTCTGAAGGGACCCCTGTAATAGGGGGACCCTCAGGGACTCTGGCAACAAGAGGACCCCGCCAGGGACCCCTGTAATAGAACTTCCCAGGGACCTGTGTAACAGGGTGACCACCCCCCCCCCCCCCCTCCCAGGGACCCCGGTGGTCTGTGATTGACAGCTTGTACAAACCATCTGCAACTTTGATCCATCCATATCCTTACAGGCTTCCGTGGCCTCAGTGGTGAAACCCCAATAGTTGAAACATTGACCACATCAAAGAGATGTAAGTGCATTCCAACCACTAAATTCATTGCAATCTCTCAAGCATGTGATTGCACTGCACTTACCTCTCTTTGATGTGATCAATGTTTACAAACATCAGCCGAGGTCCGACTCTTGCCCCTAATCATATGTTTGCATGTTTATTTATGCCTTCACCAATATTCTTCCCTTTCAAATGGTTCATTGTGATAGTTGTTATCTAAATGTAAATATTATTAATTCTGAGACATGCACATGGTGTGATTGCTAGTCTACACTGACTTAGCTGCTCTCAGCCAGGGCAACAGTTGGCGCTGTTATAATTGAGTCTATGCCCCTTGGGTAGAAAGAGGAAAGATTAGACTATATTAGTAACTATCTAATGGCTCCAACTGCAGAGCAGGTATGTCCCACCTCTTATAGTAGCCAGTCTGTTGTTTACACAATTTGACCACAATAAGCAGTGGATGGAAAACCGAGAAGTATAGAATAAAGGCTGTGTCAGACACACGTTAGTACCTGTCCCAAAATTAGATCCTGGCACAATTTTCCAGTTATATTAATAGTTATTAGTATCCTAAAGAAGAGTCAGGACAGTAAAATCCGAGCCTCTACAATGAGCAGATCCTGTTGTCCAATCACTTGTTCATCGTGTTCCTTACATGAGCATAGAATGATTACAGTGCAGAGGGCCATTCAGCCCTTTGAGTCTGCAATGACCCTCCAAAAGAGCACCCTACCTTCACCCCCCACTCCCACCCTATCCCCATTACCCAGTAGCCCCACCTAGTCTTTTAGACACTAAGGGGCAATTTAACATGGGCAATCCACCTAACCTGCACATCTTTGGACGGTGGGAGGAAACCGGAGCACCCGGAGGAAACCAATGCAGACACGGGGAGGGCATGCAGACTCTGCACAGACCCAAGGTCGGATTTGAACTTGGGTCCCTGGTGCTGTGATGCAGCAGTGCTAACCACCTGGCAATATCTGATAACACTGAAATACAAGGGCAAACCTACTGAACCGATAGTAGTACAAGCTGAAAAACATTGAATTAACACTTCAAATTGCCTGCGATAAACAGAAATTTTACAACACTTTGTATGGGGGTTAAATAATTCAGATAATCACATTTTAATGAGGTGCAAAAAGTTTATTGATTTGTCCATTAATAGCTGTCAATATGTTGTAAGAGGCATCTTTGTGATTGACTCCAATAGTGATGGGAAATAGTTATTGGAGGTTTCTTCGTTCATGGACAGTGGCAACTCCACTTGATAAAGTTAACAATGGTCAGAAAATGTAGCATTTATCAAGTAACAATATTGACAGAGTCCATCCGGCTACAAATATCACAATTCAAAGCATTTAAAGTACTTTAAAGACAACGCATACACACTGGTTATACCGGAGCTGCCGGCTTTTTATACTCGTGCTGGGTTAACTCTGTCCAATGAGCACAGGGAAACAATCATCCCCAGCTGGATGAGTCCTGTATAGGTTATTACACCCAGATCCCCTTATTAATCAAGAACCTATCTATCTCTGTCTTAAAGACACTCAGTGATTTGGCCACCACAGCCTTCTGCGGCAAAGAGTTCCACAGATTCACTACCCTCTGACGGAAGAAATTCCTCCTCATCTCAGTTTTAAAGGATCGTCCCTTCAGTCTGAGGCTGTAGCTGTGCGGGTTCTAGTTTTTCTGACCAATGGGAACATCCTGCCCATGTCCACTCTATCCAGGCCTCTCACAATCCTGTAAATTTCAATAAGATCCCCCCTCATCCTTTGAAGTTCCAATGAGTACAGACCCAGAGTTCTCAACCTCTCCTCATACAAACAGCTCATCGTTCCAGGGATCTTCCACTTCAACCAGGGCAGCACGGTAGCACAATGGTCAGCACTGTTGCTTCACAGCGCCAGGGGCCCGGGTTCAATTCCCAGCTTGGGTCACTGCCTGAGCGGATGCTGCATGTTCTTCCCATGTGTGCGTGGGTTTCCTCCTGGTGCTCCGATTTCCTGTCACAGTCCAAAGATGTGTGGGTTAGGTGGATTGGCCACGCTAAATTGCCCCGTACCTTCCAAAAGTTAGGTGCGGTTACTGGGTTACGGGGATAAAGTGGGGGTATGGGTTTAGGTCGGGTGCTCTTTCAGGGTCCGGTGTAGACCCGATGAGCCGATTGGCCTCCTTCTCCACTGTAAATTTTATGATTACATGAACACTATTTTCCTGCACTACGCCCATCATCCTTGTCGTTTTTAACAAGTAAGAATTTATCGATCTCAGTCTAGAAATACTCCGTGACTCAGCCTCCACAGTCATCTGGGGCAGAGAATTCCAAAGATTCCCCAAACTCTGAGTGAAGAAATTCCCCCTCATCTCAGTCCTAAATGACCTGCCCCTTATTCTGAGACTGTGTTCTCTGGTTCCAAATACCCCAGTTAGAGATCAGGGGCGGAATTCTCCGGAAACGGCGCAATGTCCGCCGACTGGCGCCCAAAACGGCGCAAATGAGACGGGCATCGCGCCGCCCAAAGGTGCGGAATGCTCCGCATCTTTGGGGGCCGAGCCCCAACCTTAAGGGGCTAGGTCGGCGCCGGACGAATTTCCGCCCCACCAGCTGGCGGAAAAGGCCTTTGGTGCCCCGCTAGCTGGCGCGGAAATGACATCTCCAGGCGGCGCATGCGCGGGAGCGTCAGCGGCCGCTGACGGCATTCCCGCGCATGCGCAGTGGAGGGAGTCTCTTCTGCCTCCGCCACGGTCTCCACCATGGTGGAGGTGGAAGGGAAAGAGTGCCCCCACGGCACAGGCCCGCCCGCGGATCGGTGGGCCCCGATCGCGGGCCAGGCCACCGTGGGGGCACCCCCCCGGGGCCAGATCACCCCGCGCCCCCTCCAGGACCCCGGAGCCCGCCCGCGCTGCCTTGTCCCGCCGGTAAGGTAGGTGGTCTAATCTACGCCGGCGGAACAGGCATTTTAGCGGCGGGACTTCGGCCCATGCGGGCCGGAGAATCGCACGGGGGGGCCCGCCAACCGGCGCGATTCCCGCCCCCGCCAAATCTCCGGTGCCGGAGACTTCGGCAACCGGCGGGGGCAGGATTCTCGCCCCAGAAGAGTCATACAAACTCAAAACTTAATTCTGGTTATTATTATTCTCTCTCGATAGATGCTGCTTGACCTGCTGAGATTTCCCATCATTTTCTGTTTTAATTTCATGCTGGCTCCTTCTGATGTGAAGCTGGTGATTTACAGGAGCTAATCAATCTGCAAACCTCTCTCCCAAAACAGCCATTGAACTCTAATGTCAGGCTGTGTTTATTTGCCGCAATTGGCATCTGTGGTCTAGTAAAGAGACTGGCTCTCAGAAGCTGAATAATACAGGATACTTGTCATTATAAAATTGTCCCATCTGTCTTACCATAGGTAGGGACGTGGGAGGTGCACTCATATTAAATATATATTTGACGGCAGCACGGTGCCGCAGTGGTTAGCACTTTCTGCTTCACGGCGCCGAGGTCCCAGGTTCGATCCCGGCCCCGGGTCACTGTCCGTGTGGAGTTTGTACATTCTCCCCGTGTTTGCGTGGGTCTCACCCCCACAACCCAAAGATGTGCAGGGTAGATGGATTGGCCATGCTAAATTGCCCCTTAATTGGAAAAAATGAATTGGGTACTCTAAAATTTAAAAAGTATATGTATATTTGACAAAATGACTGGCATTATGAAGATGTTCAACAAATCCTGGCTGTTGATACAAATGTTGGGGCAAATGAATCATTATTTCACTACATTCTTTCCTGCATGTCCTTCCCACACACAATCACACCGACGACACTCTTTGTACTTAATTAAATTCTGTTACATCTCTAACATTTTCCAGTTCTGAAAGGTCATTGATCTAAAATGTTATCCCCTGTTCCTCTTGTCACGAGCTTCTGACCGGTACTGCATTTCCAGCATTTTCTCTTTTTATTACACTTGCTGGGGATCGGTTATCCCAGTTGGCATGTTGTTTAAAATAAAGGCAACAGCACAGGTTTGATGAGGTTCATAGAATCAAAGAAACCCTACAGTGCAGAAAGAGACCTTTGGCCCATCGAGTCTGCAACGACCCACTGAATGAGCACCCCACTGGGCCCAATCTCCCGCCCTATCCACATAATCCCATGTAGGGGCAATTGATCATGGCCAATCCGCCTGACCTACACATCTTTGGACTGTGGGAGGAAACCGGAGCACCCGGAGGAAACACAAGCAGATACGGGGAGAAAGTGCAAACTCCATGCAGTCACCCAAGGTCGGAATCGAACCTGGATCCCTGGTGTTGTGAGGCAGCAGTGTTAACCACTGTGCCAACGTGCCGCCCTGAATTGGGACTTGCCTCCTCAGCCTGTCCCTGAGAGTGGAAAATAATGATGAAAGCTGCCAGGAAAACAGCTCAGGATGAAGCATTAGCCGACAATGAGCCAAGGGCCTGCCTTCAGGCAGGGCACAGATAATGATGAAGACATTTACTACAGACTGTAATACTGCTTGATGTCTAACCGGGATGCAGAGGAGTAAAATAATTGAGGGGGACAAGTACATAAAGTACTAAAAGGCATAAACCAAAAACTAGGATTAATTTCACAGCAAGATAGAAATGAAAAGCAGAGACGTTAGATGGGATTTTACGCCTCTCCCCACCCTCCCCAGCATGTTTTGTGGTGGCGGAGATGCCATTGTTTGCGAAGGCGACTGTGTCCATGAACATCTTCATATCTGGCCATTTCCAGGCTGAAGCAGGGAACATCACCAATATCTGGTAGTTCAGTGTCCACTGTGAATAACTGATGTATTATACATTGCATTCTCTCTTTGCAGAGAGGCAGGAGGGGCATGCGTGTACCTTTAGCTGGATAACAGCCTTCCCCATGGTGCAGGGTGCCATTCACTGAACATAAATCACTTTGCAGGCCCTGCGCAAAAGTTGAGAAATATACTGAAACCGCAAAGGGTTCCATTCCCTCAACATCCAGCTGGGCTGTAACCATACTCAGCATATCATGGTTTCCAATGCTTAGTATCCAAGCAGCAGTCCATAAGATCATAAGTCATAGGAGCAGAATTAGGCCACTCGGCCCATTGAGTCTGCTCCACCATTCAATCATGGCTGATATTTTTCTCATCCCATTCTCCAGCCTTCTCCCCATAACCCCTGATCCCCTTATTGATCAAAAACCTATCTCTGTCGAAAAGACACAGTGAATTGGCCTCCACAGCCTTCTGCGGCAAAGAGTTCCACAGATTCACCACCCTCTGGCTGAAGAAATTCCTCCTCATCTCTGTTTTAAAGGATCGCCCCTTTAGTCTGTGATTGTGTCCTCTGGTTCTAGTTTTTCCTACAGGTGGAAACATCCTCTCCACGTCCACTCTATCCAGGCCGCGCAGTATCCTGTAAGTTTCAATAAGATCCCCCCTCATCCTTCTAAACTCCAACGAGTACAGACCCAGAGTCCTCAACCGTTCCTCACACAACAAGCTCTTCATTCCAGGGATCATTCGTGTGAATCTCCTCTGGACCCTTTCCAAGGCCAGCACATCCTTCCATAGATACGGGGCGCAGAATTGCTCACGATACTCCAAATGGGGTCTGACCAGAGCCTTATATAGCCTCAGAAGTACATCCCTGGTCTTGTATTCTTGCCCTCTCGACATGAATGCTAACATTGCATTTGCTTCTTAACTGCCGACTGAACCTGCATGTTAACCTTAAGAGAATCGTGAACAAAGCCTCCCAAGTCCCTTTGTGCTTCTGATTTCCTAAGCGTTATGAGGGGCTGGTTTAGCACAGGGCTAAAGAGCTGGCTATGAAAGCAGACCAAGGCAGGCCAGCAGCACGGTTCAATTCCCGTAACAGCCTCCCTGAACAGGCGCCGGAATGTGGCGACTAGGGTTTTTCACAGTAACTTCATTTGAAGTCTACTTGTGACAATAAGCGATTTTCATTTCATTTCATTTCTTCCCATTTAGAAAATCATCTATGCCTCCATTTCTTCTTCCAAAGTGCACAACCTCACACTTTTCCACATTGTATTCCATCTGCCACTTCTTTGACAAGGTCCCTCATGGCAGACTGGTACAAAAGGTGAAGTCACACGGGATCAGAGGTGAGCTGGCAAGATGGATACAGAACTGGCTAGGTCATAGAAGGCAGAGAGTAGCAATGGAAGGATGCTTTTCAGATTGGAAGGCTGTGACTGGTGGTGTTCCACAGGGTTCAGTGCTGGGACCTTTGCTGTTTGTAGTATATATAAATGATTTGGAGGAAAATGTAACTGGTCCGATTAGTAAGTTTGCGGACGACACAAAGATTGGTGGAATTGTGGATAGCGATGGGGACTTGCTGAGGATACAGCAGGATTTAGATCATTTGGAGGCTTGGGCGGACCAATGGCAGATGGAGTTTAATCCGGACAAATGTGAGGTAATGCATTTTGGAAGGTCTAATACAGGTAGGGAATATACAGTGAATGGTAGAACCCTCGAGTATTGACAGTCAGAGAGATCTAGGTGTACAGGTCCACAGGTCAATGAAAGGGGCAACACAGGTGGAGAAGGTAGTCAAGAAGGCATACGGCATGCTTGCCTTCATTGGCCGAGGTATTGAGTATAAAAATTGGCAAGTCATGTTGCAGCTGTATAGAACCTTTGTTAGGCCACACGTGGAGTATAGTGTTCAATTCTGGTCGCCACACTACCAGAAGGATGTGGAGGCTTTAGAGAGGGTGCAGAAGAGATTTACCAGGATGTTGCCTGGTATGGAGGGCATTAGCTATGAGGAGAGGTTGAATAAACTCAGTTTGTTCTCACTGGAATGAAGGTACACCACTAGTCACCGCCTGCCATCCTGAAAAAGACCCCTTTATCCCCACACTCTGCCTTCTGCCAGTCAGCCAATCATCTGTCCCTGCCAGGATCTTACCCTGAACACCATTGTCTCTTAACTTATTTAACAGTCTCCTATGAGGCACCTTGTCAAAAGCCTTCTGGAAATCTAAATAAATCACATCCACTGCTTCTCCATTGTCTAACTTCCTTGTTACTTCCTCAAAGAACTCTAAAAGAATTGTCAGACATCACCTCCCCTTGACGAAGCCGTGCTAACTCAGTCCTATTTTACCATGCATTTCCAAGTATTCCACGATCTCATCTTTAATAATGGACTCTAAAATCTTACCAATGACCGAAGTCAGGCTAACCGGCCTATAATTTCCCGTCTTCTGCCTCCCTCCTTTCTTAAACAGGGGTGTTACATTAGCCACTTTCCAGTCCTCTGGGACCCTTCCTGCCTCCAGTGATTCCTGAAAGATCATCACCAATGCCTCCACAATCTCCTGAACTACTCTTTCAGAACCCTGGGGTGTAGTCCATCTGGTCCAGGTGATTTATCTGCCTTCAGACCTTTCAGCCTCCCAAGAACCTTCTCCTTAGCAATGGTCACTGCACTCACCTCTGTCCCCTGGTTCTCCTGGAGCTCTGGCGTCCTACTGGTATCTTCCACCGCGAAGACTGATGCAAAGTAACTATTCAGTTCATCTGCCATTTCTTTGTTTCCTATTATTACTTCTCCAGCCATATTTTCCAGTGATCCAAAGTTTATTTTTGCCTCTCTCTTACCTTCAATATATTGAAAAACATTCTTCCTATCTTCCTTTATATTACTAGCTAGCTTGCACTCATACTTCATCTTCTCCCCCCTTATTGCTTTTTTAGTTGTCCTCTGCTCTCTTTTAAAGGCTTCCCAATCCCCTGGCTTCCCACTAATCTTTGCCACTTTGTATGCTTTTTCTTTAGCTTTTATGATGTCCTTAACTTCCCTCGTCAGCCATGGATGCCTTGTCCTCCCCTTAGCATGTTTCCTCCTCCTTGGGATGAATTTCTGTTGTGCCTCCCGAATAAGCCCCCAAAACTCCTGCCATTGCTGTTCCACTGTCTTCCCTGTTAGGCTCCTTTTCCAATCAACTCTGGCTAGCAACTCCCTCATGTCTTTGTGGTTACCCTTATTTAATTGTAATACCGTTATATCTGATTGCAGCTTCTCCCTCTCAAACTGCAGGGTAAATTCTATCATATTGTGGTCACTGCTCCCTAAGGGTTCCTTCACCTTAAGTTCCCTAATCAAGTCTGCGTCATTACACATCACCAAATCCAAAATTGCCTGTTGCCTCGTCGGCTCTGTCACAAACTGCTCCAAAAAAAACATCTCTTCGACATTCCACAAATTCCTTTTCTTGGGATCCACTACCAACCTGATTTTCCCTGTCCACCTGCATATTGAAGTCCCCTATGATTATTGTAATATTGCCTTTTTTACATCTTTTTCTATCTCCTGATTTATTTTCTGCCCCACATCCTGACCACTGCTAGGGGGCCTGTACATAACTCCCATCAGGGTCTTTTTACCTTTGCGATTCCTCAACTCTACCCAGAGATTCTATGCCTTCTGATCCTATACCGCTCCTTACTATCGATTTAACTTCATTCCTTACTAACAATGCAACCCCGCCCCCTTTGCCCATCAGCCTGTCCTTTCGATAGGACACATTTCCTTGGATATTTAGATTCCAGCCCTGATTCCCTTGCAGTCAAGTCTCTGTGATGCCCACAACATTGTATCAGCCAATTCCAATGTGTGCAACAAGCTCATTTACCTTGTTCCGTATACTGCATGCATTTAGGTACAAAACCCTCAATCCTGCACTGACCACCCCCCTTTTAACACTTGTCACCTTTTTTGCTCTGCGTGAGGGTGATGTTGTTCTTTTAGTTTGGTTCTCTATTTCCCCTTCAGTTATTACACCTTCAGAGGTCACATTCTGGTTCCCACTCCCCCTGCCGTATTTGTTTAAATCCTCCTGAGTGACACTAGCAAACCTCCCAGCCAGGTTATCGGTGCCCCTCCAGTTTAGGTGCAACCTGTCCTTCTTGTAAAGGTCTCACCTGCTTCGGAAGAGATCCCAATGGTCCAAAAATCTGAAACCATCCCTCCTACACCACTGGTTTAGCCACGTGTTTAATTGCACTATCCTCTTATTTTTAGCCTCACTGGCACATGGAACAGGGAGTAATCCTGAGATTACAACCCTAGAGTTCCTGCTTTTTAGCTTACTGCCTAACTCCGTGAACTCCTTCTGCAGGACCTCATCACTCTTCCTGCCTAAGTCGTTAGTACCTATGTGTACTACGGCCTCTGGCTGTTCATCCTCCCCCTTCAGGATGTCCTGGTGTTCGTTAAGAGACATGATGCCTTCATTCCGCACCAGTTTTCTGAACAATAAGAGACCAAAGGCTAGTTACTGACCATTTGGGTCATGGCTCTGGTGCCTGACCCATACTGAACCCACCACTGAGGTGCCGAAACAATGCTTTCGCTGCCTGGATCACTCTGGAGGAGCCCCAAAGTACTCTCCAGAGCATGTGTCACTTTTTATCCTGGTCTGCTGCACCTTATAGAATCTTGCCATCATGAAAGGCACAAACACATACATGGTGAACAGCTGTGGTGGAATAGGAGGCATAAAAGAGGAAACCGACCCATTGCATTTCTTACTGGGTATTTATGATCAGGTCATCCAACTGTGACACCGGTAAATGCAGTTGCCCATTCAATGATGGGCATACACCATTTTACCTCTATTACTGCAGCACGGCATTCTCTTGGCCAAAAGATGGCATTCCTTCATTAACCATAAAGTTCATTGGTTCCACGAAATGTGCAGTGAGTCAATAGGAAAAGATATGTCATTGCTTGACGTAATGGACATGAAGGACCATAGGGGTGGGTGGAAGGGCAGAGCTTTGCAGAGGGGGTATGAGGGGACGTAAGATCTGGGTAGAAAGGCAGAGCTTGGCATAGGGGCATGAGGAATCATCGGGGGCAGGTGGACAGGCAGAGTTTAGCATGGGGCCAAGAGGAGCTATAGCAGTGGGTGGAAGGGCAGGACGTAGTATTGGGGACATGCAGAGCCATGTTGGGTGGATGGAAGGGTAGAACTTGGCAAAGGGTGTATGAGGGGCAATGGGGGCTGGATAGGGGGGTAACATGGCATTGGGGGTATGAGGGGCCATGGGGGCTGGATGGAGGGTGTAACATGGCATTGGGGGTATGAGGGGCCATGGGGGCTGGATGGAGGGAGTAACATGGCATTGGGGGTATGAGGGGGACCTTTTGAACATAACTTTAAAAAGATCCCCTCATGCAAACTAGGGTTCCTGACTCCTCTGAGTGGCCTTGAACCACAATTCTTTAACAAACTGGCCTGGCGCCATGAACATTATGGAGGAGTAAAACATGCCTGGATCCACAATGGAACCTGCCAGGTTGGGAGTCCCAAATTCAGACGTAAGACAGGAGCCAGCCCTCACTCTTTGAAGGTACTCCCAAAAAATCACACAGCCCAGGAATGGGATTGGAATCTGGACCAATCCACCATTTTTAAAGGTCTCCCAAGTCAACCTGACTTGAAGTTATTTTTCAAAATAAACATATCCAATTTGAATTGCCAAATACTATCAACTTCCACTGTCTCTCCATGGAGCCTGTTCCAGTTTCACCAGTCACTCACTGAATACATTTATAATGGTGGCAAATTTTAAATCTAACCAGGATTGATTTTCAGTGAAGTGATCTGCATTTTTTAAATTTCCTGATGAATGCTCGTTAGACGTTGCGGTAATCACCACTGTTGTATACATTAGGAAATGTATGGTAAGGCCCTGTACCCAGTAGGTGGAGTATAAATATGTGTGCTCCCTATACAGCAGCCATTTCGCAAGCTGCTGTAGGAGGCCACACATCTTAGAGTAATAAAGCCTCCGTTGTATTCAACTCTCGTCTCTGTGCAATTGATCGTGCATCAGTTTATTACTCTAAGATTTTCAGAAGATGGACCTCCGCATCAAGCCGGATCGCCTGCAGCTGGATCCGCAATGAAGCGACGCCAAAAAGGACTTTCAACACTGGCTAGCTTGTTTCGAAGCTTCCATCAGGTCTGCACCAGACCCAATCCCGGAAGCTCAGAAGATCCAGATACTCTACTCGCGGCCGAGCTCCAACGTCTTTCCTCTTATCCAGGACGCGCCGAACTATGCCGAAGCCATGGCGCTACTGAAAGAGAATTACGCCCAGCAACGAACACGCTCTTCGCCAGTCACGTACTCTCTACTCGCAGTCAACTCCCTGGTGAGTCCATAGAAGATTTCTGGACTGCTTTAATTCCTCTGGTCAGAGACTGTAGGAGGCCACACATCTTAGAGTAATAAAGCCTCAATTGTATTCAACTCTCGTCTCTGTGCAATTGATCGTGCATCAGACGTGGGGCGCGATCTACCACCGAGTTGTGCCCAAACAGCGGTGCAGCCGGTAGATGCCAGGAGATCCCTCTTCCCGGATCTATCCAGCTCGCCACGCCTTGTGGGATCTAACGAGATCTCGCGAGTCGACGCGATCTGAATCACACCCATTGTGGTTGGGATAAGTACCTGGAAAGTTTGCATATTGGAGTGAGACGGCTAGTCTCATTCTAATATGCACTTGCCCGATCTACCGAGGCCCTGGGATCTCACCCCTTCGCCTCAAGCAAGTGCTGTTCAGTGTTGGTCTCCACAGATGGGGAGCAGAAGGAATGGCACTTGGGGGGATCGGAGAAACCCATGTTGTTTCCCTCTGGGCAGTGTGGCACTGCTGGTGCCACATGGGCAGCTCAGCACTGCCAACCTGATACCCTGGTGGTGCCCAGGTGGCACTGTCAGCTGGCAGGGGCACTGCCAGGGTGCCTTGCTGGTATTTTCCCCGCACTGGGAATTGGGCCTGGGGTGCTCTGCCCATACGAGGTGGGGTGCCAGGGAGCCTGAAGACCACCTTGTAGGTGAGTTCGGGGGCCACATTGGGGTGCGGGGGGGGCGGTTAAGCGATTGGGACGCCATTGCCTCTTCCTGCACTGGGGAGCTCTGCTCGTCGGAAACAGTACTAAGTGCAGCCTTGGCGGGGCATTCTCACTGAGGCCCTCATTGTAACAAAGACCTGACACATAGTGTGGTGTTTCTCGGTGCTGCGAGCGCTGGAAACACTCGACTAAACGTGCTTGTCACGGTTAGATTGCGCTCGTGGTAACAGAAGACAGGACACGTTTGTTGTGCTGGCTGTGCAATAAATAGGAAGGAGCAGGATATGTCTATTGGAATGTGTCAAAAGGAGATCCTGAAGGAATGGCTGCACCTGCAGTGGGCACAGGAATAATTGAACTGAAGTGTTATCTAATGAGCTCTGCCTTTAAGTGCCTGGCAGCTGGTAAATGGGTTCTTGCAAGTGAACTCCTCCTCAGTTGCGGGATCACCTAGCTGCATGCTGAGCTAGCCACCTTCCTCTTCCTTGTCAGGAGTCTGTTTCAGATGGTAAGTTTAAAATTTTTTATTTTACAGTACCCAATTCATTTTTCCAATTAAGGGGCAATTTAGCGTAGCCAATCCACCTAACCCTGCACATCTTTTGGGTTGTGGAGTGAAACCCACGCAAACACGGGAAGAATGTGCAAACTCCACACGGACAGTGACCCAGAACAGGGATCGAACCTGGGACCTTCGGCGCCGTGAGGCAACAGGGCTAACCCACTGCACCACCGTGCTGCACTTCAGATGGTAAAGTTATGCAGCATGCAGTGCACAATTATGTGAGAAATCCTGGCTGTGCTATATTAATATGCTCTTGCAGGTAGGTCCAAACACCTCAAGTGAACTTTGACAAAGAGTCATTCAGACCTGAAATGTCAGCTCCTGTCAGACCTGCTGAGGTTGTCCAGGATTTCCTGTTTTTGTTTCATGTTCCAGCATCCGCAGTAATTTACTTTTATCAAGTGGGCCTTGTGTGTCCCAATAAGGTATTTATTATCCTTGTGTCCCTTTGTGTTTCATTATATATCTGGCCAAGGAGCGCAGACATTCTGCTGAGTCTAACCAACACACTGGGCAGGACAGCTCCCCTGCTGGAATTTCTCCTAGATTCCACCCACTTTTCGGGTCCCCAAGCGAAGAGCCACCTTGCCCTGATCAGAATTTCCGTGGCTGTCTCTCGTGTTGTCTCTGCATCCTTTTCTCTATTTGTTTTACCCACCCACCTCCCAGACTTCATGATGAATTTCTCATTTCATCTCTTTCTCGCTGCCCCAATCCCCACCCCTGAGGCCTAACAATCAATGGTAGGTTCCTGTCGCTCATAAAATTAAATTTAAAGGCAAAATAATAACATTATGTAAAGTCTCCTCATTTTATGCAATTAAACAGGTGACAGAAAGGTTGCTAATCAGCCTTTCTTCCAGCCTGAGGGAGGAGAGCTATTACAAGGACTGAGAACTTCCGAACTGCTGACCACCCTCGAGGCTTGTAATAATCAGCATGACAGCCGCCGTCAGTACAAATTAAGCTGATGCTTGCCACAGGTAACAAATGCTTCCTATATATTTCCTCCTGTTGAAACCACTTTGATAATTTGACAAAATCTCCAAACAATACTGGGAAATGGAGCTGTGTTTAGCTAATATTCGGTGCCGCAGCTCAGCAAAGGTTTGCTACCATTGAAGGGGAAAGACTGAGGCAGCCGAAGTAGTTCCATCTGGAGTGTTTAAGACACAATTCAGTTAATAGCTTGCGACAGCAGTGAATCAAAGGCACTTATCAAACCTTGTGGAGGAAGACGTGATTAAACTGTTGGGAGAGGATTAGAGTCTTGCATTCATCATTTATGTTGCCCATCAGGCAAAAATACAAAACAAAGGCTTTTCTGTGAATTTATTTTTTAAATTTGTTCATGGGACGTGGGCATCGCCGGCTCTGCCACCATTTATTGCCCATCCCTAATTGCCCTTGAAGGGCAGTTAAGCCCCACTGCTGTGGGTCTGGAGTCACAAGTAGGCCAGACCAGGTCAGGATGGCAGATTTCCTTCCCTAAACGACATTAGTGAACCAGATGGGTTTTTACGACAATCGATAATGGTTTAATGGTCATCACGAGGCTTTTAATTGCAGATTTTTATTTAATTCAAATTTCACCAACTGCTGTGGTGGGATTTGAACCTGGGACCCCAGAATACTCTGGGCCTCTGGATTACTAGTCCAATAACAATACCACTACGCCACCGCCTCCCCCATTAAGGTGAGGAATGGCAGCCGAACACTTTCCACTGTTAGTATTAGGCACACTGTAATGCAGCACAACTGGTGAGGTTGGGAACACAGCACGACATATTACCAGCAGTGTGGCTCCCTGAAATCAGTCCCCAGAACTGTCAGCAACCCCAGCCTTCTCTGTAACCTCACACATATCCTGTATCACTTGAATCGTATGTTTGGTATGCATTTTCAAGAAAAATCTAGAACAGCTAGAGCTTTACTGTCTAAAGCTGAATGAATTTAATACTGACATTTTGGCAGGTAAAGTGAAGACACGAGGGCACAGTCTCAAGCTAAGAAATACGGGCCAGATCTTCCAACCAGAAATCCAACCCTGACCAGACAAAGAAAATACACAAACAGAAACAAAGAATTCTGGAAAAAATTCAGCAGGTCTGGCAGTAGGGAGAAAAAAAAAAGAGTTAATGTTTCAAGTCTGTATGACTCTTCTTCAGACCTAAAGAGAGGGACAAATGTGCTGAATTATACACTGTATAATTGGGTGGGGTGCTCTTTCCGGGAGCCGGTGCGGACTCGATGGGCCGGGTAAGCTAAGTGGGTAAGGGGGTAGGAGAGTAGGTGGATCGGATAGCAGGCTGCCAGGTGAGTGTGGTGGCAGGCAGGTCGGGGATTGTCAGGTCAGATCGGAAGGTGAGTTGAGTGATGGGGCAAATTCAGGTCGGCTCGGGGAAGTTGGGTAGTCAGGGTGGAAGTCAGGGGCTCAAGGAGGGATGAGGGGGTTGGCGGGGAGGGATTGGGTTGTATAGTCACCCAGGTGTTAGATTAGGTTTTTATGTCTCGCCTTTCCTGGGTAACTATCGAGGTAAGTAAGTCAGAATCGTCCAAAGTCTCCGACTCTTATTCAAAGGTGGATACTTTCTCGTTGGGTTCCAGGGAGCAAGGGAATTTCTTGTCAAAGTTCAAACTTCCTGCACAATTCCCACAGAGTCCTTGCATTTGGACTTTCAATGGTCCTGTAGCGCATCTTCTGGGGTATGTCTGATCTCCAGCCATCTTCCAGCGACTGGAAGATCTGGGTCCAAGTACATGAAAAGGGAGTTTAGAACAGACCCTTTTTCATGCAGTGTGCAGAATGTTTTGCCACATGTGTTGGTGCTGCAGTGACAACAGGATTTGAAGAAGTACCAAACAGTTAATTAAATAAGTAAAATGCACAGTTTCTGCCATCGGGGGACAAAAAGATACTCTCTTTCCACAATACATTATCTCAGAGTTCACCAGATTGAGTCCATTTGTCATTTTTCTGTCCACCTGATCAATCCATTTATATCTCCCTGCAGTCTACACTTCCTCACTATCAAGCACACAATCAATTCTTGTATTGTCTGCAAACAACTTAATCATGTCCTCTTCATATCAGTCTAAAGCATTGAGATGAAGTACAAAAAACACCGAATCGAGCAGTGAGCTCTGCAGTACCCACTGGAAATAGCTAAAACCACCCCTTGAGAATTGTCCTTTGCTTCTGGTCTCTGAGTAAACTTTGGATCCAACCTTCCTTGTTCCCTTTGGATCCCAAGGGTTTTAACTTTCTGACCAGTCTGCCATGTGAGACCTTGTCAAAAACCTTATTAAAATCCATATAGACTACAAGTTGAATCAGTGTACATCTCGCTGGATTCTACACATCAAACATGCTACGCTCATTGACCTTCCTTGTTACCACCTCAAGTACTTTAAATAAGTTTGTCAGACATAATGGCTGGAATTTTCCCACCGCTCTCACCGAAGGGACCTTCCGGTCTGGTAGCGAATCCCCGCCATGGACCTCCCGGCGGTGGGAGGTGCATAGAACACTGACAGCGGCCAGATCAGATGATCCCGATGTCGGACAATGGTGACCGCCTCTATCCCCGTAACCTGACCTGTACATTCCTGGACATTAAAGGGCAATTTTATCATGGCTAATCCACCTAAACTGTACATTTTTGGACTGTGGGAGGAAACCCAAGCGGCTGGAGGAAGCCCACACAGACACAGGGAGAAAGTGCAAACTCCACACCGACAGTAACCCGAGGCTGAAATTGAACCTGGGTCCCTGGCGCTGTGAGACAGCAGTGCTAACCACTGTGCCAACCTTCCGCCCCTTGGTTATTAAAACATATTTAAAAACTCCACCCTCAAAGAGTGGAATTTTAAGAATCTGTTGTTGCAGGGGCCGGCTAGAAAAATGCAGCGAGCCATTCAAAAATGTATTGACTTTGGTGGGAGCAGCAAATTCTGCTGTCAGAAATGCTCCGAATTTACCTCAGCTAGTAATAGGGTAGCTGTAATCCTCTACAATTATTGCCCTATTGAGCGAGATCCAGCAGCCCCCATTGGTGCCAGCGCAAATCCTGTTATGACTGCTAAATTTTGCGAGGGTGTGAATCTCATTTCCATGATTTTACATACATTTTAATATAATTAACGGGTTTTACGCTGTAGCATCCGCCCACGACATATCCTCCTCCCCTCCCCACCCCACCCGGGCGGGGTGATGTCACGTTGGGGCTTACCACTCCTGTATTTCAAAAGCGAAAACCACTCGTGATGACAATACCGCCGACATGCCAGGGGACACTTCTGTGGACACTGTCAAGTGGGCAATGTGAAGAGGGCTATGCAAAGGGGACAGTGTCAAATGGGATTTGCCAAGGGGGCTCTGACAGCGAGGGAGCCCTCCTCCTTTTGGGGGGGGGGAGTTCCCCTTATGTGCAATGGGAGGGAGGGGAAGAGTCCCGAAGCCTGCAAAAGGAGTGGGGGGGGGGGGGGGCGGTGTTGGCATTGTGGTGATGGTGGTGGTGGGAGAGTGGCTTACCCCACCTAATCCAAATTTGGGAAAATTCTGTTTGTGCAGTTGTTGCTAACTTTGGTTGGCTCTTAATTTGTTGTCCATTGTGTCTTTACTTAATTTGCTCTGTTTCTATAACCTTTGCTCTGGAGTCACCAGGTATCTTCAAATCAAAACACATTTATTATACACAGTCAATCACTACTCATGCATAGGTTTACGGGCAGCACAGTAGCATTGTTGATAGCACAATAGCTTCACAGCTCCAGGGTCCCAGGTTTGATTCCAGCTTGGGTCACTGTCTGTGTGGAGTCTGCACATCCTCCCCGTGTGTGCATGGGTTTCCTCCAGGTGCTCCGGTTTCCCCCCACAGTCCAAAGATGTGCAGGTTAGGTGGATTGGCCATGCTAAATTGCCCTTAGTGTCCAAAATTGCCCTTAGTGTTGGGTGGGGTTACTGGGTTATGGGGATAGGGTGGGGGTGTTGACCTTGGGTAGGGTGCTCTTTCCAAGAGCCGGTGCAGACTCGACGGGCCGAATGGCCTCCTTCTGCACTGTAAATTCTATGATAAAATTCTACTTACTAGACTATCTTGAACACTAAAAGGCCTATACTTAGCTTTGGAACTGGCCCACCAGGTCAGGGGAACAAATGGCCTTTCGTTCGATCTGAGTCTGCAGGATTCAAAGCTGGTATGGACTGGTAGCTGGGAGCGCCTATCTCGTAGCGTGCATTGACTGGAGCCTTACTTGGTTGATGCAGCAGCTTGGGCAGTTCACAGTCAAGGGTTGTTTCGAGCTGCTGAGTGACCCTGCCAAGAAGGACGAATTGAGCTTGGGGACTCTACTTTATAGTCCCCAGGGGCTTCGCGCCATTCGGGGCGGACCCCGTATCTGGTTCCAAGTGATTGGACTATGTTCCAATCACTTGGATCGATTTCTCCAATACTGGAGCTGTTCCCTGATCGCTGGGCGGTTCCTGAGTGTCCGTTGGCCTTCCCTTGTCTTGGCTCCTGCTGGCGCCGAGGAGTCTGGCTTGGCCTTATTTACCTTAAATGTTTCCAATTGTTCCTGGGGATCGCTCATTAATATGCAGGTGGCTGTTGGTTTCAGTGCTGTCTGGGTTTCTGCAAGTTCTAATGCACAGGAAACTTTGCACCTGCTAGTTTTTCCTGGCTTGACTGAATTTCCCTGCATTCTTTGCGGATCTCCATTTTAAGTCGGAAAGTGGCCAACCCAGATGGCTACACACCCTCCTTGTGATCCCTAACGCGAAGCGTGAAGGATCACATAACTGCGTCGCCTTCACTTCCTGACCCAGCGAGCACTCGTCCATGGCCTCTACACTGACCATAACTATGCAATAACATTTTTAACTGACAATTCCAAGTGGCGCTATGTCACAACAGGGACATGCAGTACAACATATATTAAAAAACGGTCCCTCTAACTATCTTCCATAAACGACACTCACTTAAACATCCAATCATACTAAGTTCCTAACAATACAAAAATAATAGCAGCATTCACATTTCCCTTGGCGGTCAAGCTCAAGAGTTGTACAATCTCTCAGTTCTCTTTATTCACAAAATTACGCCGAACGAATGTCCTTTATTGTAGATCAAGGGGTTCGGGGGCCTGGTGAAAACCGAAGATAGGGGGATCTTATCCTGTATACCGGGGTGCGAGAGTGGTAGGCTCTCCTTTGCCATTTTCTAATGCGGATAGTCTGCGCGATGCTGCAGAGTATCGCCAATACTAAAAGGGATTCAATTACGTATGAAAGGTACGTAATGACAGTACCATGTTATAAACCTATCACACCATGATGGTGTGTTGTTACTTGTCACTAGGCTCTGGGTGCTATGGGGAAGTGAATCATTGACGGCCGGGGGGGTTTGGGGTCAGGGGGTTCGCATTCGCGCGTAACCGAATACAAATTACAATGATGACGAAAAACACGTATGACGTCTTCATTGTTCTCTTCTTTCTTCTCTTCTCTTCCTTCTTCTCTCTTCCTGGAGCTTCTGGAATTCTGTGGATCAAGCATAGTTTCTGTTACTATCTTGTTTAATATCTTGAACGTTAGCATGTCTGTCTTTCAGTGCCAATTTCCCTTTATAATTGGTCACCATGTGTGACTCCCTCATTTTTATTTTTTTAAACCGAATATTTGGACTAGACATCTAAGAGAATACTGCCGTACTGCGAGCCGTCTCACAGTGTGATTTACCATCCTAGTGTTTGAGGCTGTAAATAGCATAGGGAAGCAATCCTAAGGGTTGCTAAACCAAACAAAAGAATTTTGAACGTAATCGAGCCAAAATGGGGTGCATATGGGCCGCGCCGGGTACGATTTGGATGGAATCCCCGGGTAGGACGGTGATCAATGCCGTATGTGCTCTACCCGAGCGTAGCTGACCAGAGGGGGGGTCCTCAGGCAGAGCGGAGACCAATGCCGTTTCTCCACTGCCTGAGCAACCGGCAAGAACTGGTAAGAATGTGGTCGTCGTGGGACCTGCCTCTCGTGATTACCTTCGAATCAGGAGAGTAGTTATGATTGTTGTCTGCTGACAGACTAGTTCCTCTGAACTATTGTCTGGGGCAAACGTGTACCTTTAACAATTTTCAGTCGACAGACTAGTTCCTCTGAACTGTTGTCTGGGACAAACGAGATCCTCTAACAATTTTCAGTGGACAGACTAGTTCCTCTGAACTGTTGTCCAGGACAAACTAGATCCTCTAACAGCCATTGGCCGTCGAAGGGGGTGGTGACGTGGGGCCATGAAAACTTTCGAGTTTACACACAACACCTAATGATAACATTAACGAACAAACATTGAACAATGCTGCAGGTTCCATCAGAAAGGACACCGTTTCTCCCAAGCGGTTCCTTTTTAAAACATCATCTGGACACCTCAGTTATCAGTTGCAAACAGGGTCGCAAAGGGGTTCTTGTTTTGGGAGTCAGACTCAATGTCATCATCTTCTCCCGGATGCCATACTCTGGAATGGATGAGGGTTGCTAAACCTGCATGGTGTGACTTAGGGTCCATCTCATCTGTACGAATTGTCACGGTGCCAAATAGTGGTGTCTAATTCTGTGGGGACGGAGTCGGGGTCGTCATCGTAGGGCGGTGGTCTTTGGTGAGGTTTGTTAAGGAATGTGATCAGGAAGGGATCACTCGAATCGTGGGTGTGGGGCCTGTTGCATGGGGATAATAGGGAGGCGTGCTGTGGCTATTGCCTGTGTCACAGTCACTGCTGCTGCTGTCTGTGGGCATTCCGGGGTGGAGTCTGGAGTTTGGGGGTGGAGTCGAGGTCGAGTCTGTGGATGGGGTGGACGTGTTGGGGAAGGATAGGGATACGTTGGCGGTGGGCGGGGCGTGGTCTGCTGCGTGGAACATGACGTGGTGTGCATGGTTAGACTGCGAGCCATATGCCTTGAGCTGGTTAATATGAAACCACGCGGTCTTACCGCTGGGGTACCTAATCTTATAAACAGGGGGGCTTACTTTGTCCGCAACGGAGTACGGACCCGAATACTTAGGTGACAGGAACGTGCTGGGGTTGGGGGCGGAGAGCATGACCTGCTGTCCTACATCAAACTCAGTCGCATGTACTGTCTTGTTGAAATAGGCCTTGCTCTGTTTCTTCCTGGTGCCTAATTTTGCTGCGGCTGCTAGCTGAGCCGTTTTTACATTCTCAACTAGTTGTTTCACTGCGTTCTCGTTGTGAGGGCCGTCACTTCGGGGCTGGTCAAGTCAAGTCCTAATAAAAATTCTGTGCCTTTCATGGCACGTCCGGTCATGAGAGTGTGTGTGGTGTATCCTGTGGATGTCGAAACAGTGTTACGCAAAAACATTAGTGCAAAAGGGAGGACTGAATCCCAAGTGGTGCTGTTTTGTTGGACCATTTTCCTGAGGGTTGCTTTTAGGGTCCAATTCATTCGCTCCATGATACCACTTGACTGGGGGTGGTTGCGATGTGGAATTTTTGGGTAATGCCAAATACCGTGAGGACGTTCTTCATGACACGTCCCGTAAAATGGGAACCTTGGTCGGATTCAATGCTGCGGGGGAGTCCCCATCTCGTAAAGATGTGGTGGGTTAAAATCTTAGCGGTAGTCTTTGCCGTGTTTGTTCGAGATGGGAATGCTTCTGCCCATTTCGTAAACGTGTCTATCACCACGAGTACATATTTGTAACCATTCCTGCAAGGGGGCAATGGTCCTGTATAATCAATCTGGAGGTTAGTCCAGGGGCGGGTATGGCTAGGCTGAGCTTTCTTCACGTATCTGTCCGGATTGTTTTGGGCACAGATAAGGCAATTTTCAACATAGTGCGTGACATCTTCCTTTAAATTCGGCCACCAATAGAGCTGCCTGAGGTGGGCTGTAGTGAGGTCAATTCCCTGATGCCCATGACTATCATGGAACAAACAAATAAGCTGATTCCTGTCCTGTTCAGGAACCACATAAAGGGTGTCTTTTAGGATCACACCGTGATGTGTGGTCAGTGCATTTTTAAACCTATCGTATGGGGCTGGAAAGTTTCCTTTTAAAATCTTCCTGAGATTACTATCTTGCTTCTGGGCCTGCACTAAATCCTCGATATTAGCCTGCGAGACCTGAACTGCATTCACTGGGGCGCTTTCGGGGGGGGGGGGTTCCAAAAATGTCCATGTCTGGAACCTGCTTTAGCCAGTGCATCGGCTTTTACATTTCCACGTGGGGCGGAACGGTGGTGACTTCGGACTTTAATAATGCCAAAAATCCTGTCCTGTGCTTTGTCCAAAATGTGCCGGAGCAATGGGGCTGAAGGGAGGGGTTTTCCATCCGCGGAAACAAATCCTCTTGGTTTTCACAGGGGTAGGAATTCTGTGAGGCTCTTACAGACATAGAGGCTGTCCGAGTATATGTCTGCTGGGCTGGGGAAGGAATCTGGGTGATCTATAATGTATGCAATGGCTGCGGGTTCTGCCGCCTGCGCGCCTAAGTGCCCTGGCAGTTTTAAGGAGATTTCTTCTAGGGTACATCCCTGCGCATCCTCAATATAGATGCCGCATCCTGTAATGCGCTTCCCATTTAATACCGTGGAAGAACCATCCACATATATTCTCAAAGATGCGCACGTGTCATAAGAACATAAGAACTAGGAGCAGGAGTAGGCCATCTGGCCCCTCGAGCCTGCTTCGCCGTTCAATGAGATCATGGCTGATCTTTGTGGACTCAGCTCCACTCTCCGGCCCGTACACCATATCCCCGAATCCCTTTATTCTTTAGAAATGTCTGTGTGCTGTGGGCTCTGGGGTGAAGTACCTATCTTTTTGGGGAGTGTTTTCGTGATAAAGGGACCTGTGTTGTGGTGCGATGAGATGATTTCACATTCATGGGGGGTGCCTGGGTACTGAAGGTTATCGGCTAGGAAAGTGTGGGTCTTGGTCCTTTTAACAGTAATGTCCCGTCCCTGCAAAAGAAGGGTCCATCTGGCTGCTCTGATCTGGCTTACTGTACCTTCTTTAAGTCGTCCGGCTAATAAAAGTTGGGTGGAGGTGTGTTCCGTGAGGATTGTGATGGAATTTAGTCCAGTGATATATGAAAAGTATTGAACTGCCCAGAAAACTGCGAGCAGGTGCCTTTCACAGGCCGAAAATCCCTGCTCCACAGGATCTAAAACTCTGGAGGCGTAAGCCACGGGTCTTAACTGTTCGTGCCGTTCCTGGAGGAGCACGGCCGAAAGGGTGCGATCTGTGCTATCTCTATAGCATAGGGGGAAAGGGGGTCTGGAACCTGTAGTGCGGGGGCTGCAATGAGTGTGCGCTTTAAAACATCTACAGCATCCGTGTGCTGCGGAAGCCATTCCCAAGGGGCTCCTTTCTTTAGGAGTTCCAAGAGGGGTGCTGCTTTGATGGCGAAACCGTCAATATGGTTTCGGCAGTAGCCAACCAGTCCTAAAAACGACCGGAGGGCTGAAACATTCTGGGGATGGGGCAATTTGACAATCGAGTCAATTCTTTTATGCTCGATCTCTTGGGGTTCACTTTACATCCAATTTGCTGTAGGAGTTCCAGGAGTTCGGACAGAAGCGCGATGTGCTCTGCCTTGGTGTCGGTCTGCAGTAATAGGTCGTCTACATACTGGACCAGACATTCGGGGCGAGAACATTTTGATAAACCATTGGCCAGCTGTCGGTGGAAAATGGAGGGGGAGTTGTGGAATCCTTGTGGGAGGCATGTCCACGTGTACTACTGACCTTTAAAAGTGAAGGCAAATTTGTACTGCCACGCTTTTGCCAATGGAATGGACCAGAATCCGTTACTGATGTCCAAAACCGTAAAATATCGTGAGTTGAGTCCCTGTTTGAGCATGGTCTCGGGACTTGTGGCTACCGTGGGGGCTGCTGCAGGGGTGACTTTGTTGAGTTCCTGGTAATCGATGGTCAGTCGCCATGATCCATCGGGCTTTCTCACTGGCCAAATCGGGGCATTATTAGTAGAGGTTACTGATCTAAGTACGCCTTGTTCTAATAAGCTGTCAATAACCTTTGAGATTTCTCCCTGTGCCTCTTGGGGAAAACCATATTGCTTCTGGGGTCTAGAATCAGGTCCTGTTATTTGAACCGAACCAACCATCCTGCCGCAGTCATGTTTATGACTTGCAAATGCGGTCCTGTTCTTCTGAAGAACTGCCCTAACCTGTTTGTCTGCGCTAATCGTGGTCGGGTCAAACCAAAAATCGCCGACTGCGCTAATCTTATTAGCATACTCATCTACTGTGAGCGTTGCAGGGGCTCTTGCTGACTTTGTCATTTTCCAGACACATTGATTTACTGGGTCAAATGAAAGGTTGTGGGAGTTCATGAAATCAATGCCCAAAATGTGTTGTGCTGTGTGGTCCAGATCGACCAAAACTATGGGGTGCTTTGTTGTAATGTTGCCAATTTGAATGGGTACAGGGGCTGTGATGTGTCCCTGTTGTGAGTGGCCTGTGAAGCCGCTGAGGGTGATTGTGGCTGTAGTGGTCCACGTGTCTTTTTGGAACATGGTGGAGGAATTAATTGTGGTGCGGGACCCTCCTGCGTCCCAGAGAAATTCGATGGGCTGTCCCCGTATTTTCGTTGCAATGACTGGTCAGCCAGACCTATCCCAAAGGGTGTCGCAGACCCAGGCAGGGAAGCCCGAACACCGTCAGTCAGTTCCGTTCATGTCTGTCTGGTCTGAACGGGTGCTTACACTATGTATGGGCTTTGTCCTGTTACTATTCAGAGTGCCTGCCTGCTGGACTCTGTGGCTTTCGTGGGGCATTGCACTCTCGTGCAAAGTGACCTAATTGTCCACAGTTGTAACACTCCTGTGGTTTCTGTGGGGGGCTGTTCATGCCTTTGTTCACCCATGCGGGGTTATGGTGCGCTTTAACTGCTTGGATATCTGCCTCTGCCTGCTGTTCTTTGGGTTTTCTAATCACGGGTTTGTTGTGGACACATTTCTCCCAGGAGCGGGACAACCTTTTTAAAACCCACTTTTCGTTGTGCGTTTCTTCCGAGGGGTCATAATTGGTACAAGCTTTTTGTCCTGCCTCTGTGGCATGGGAGATAAGGGTGCGGGTCCATTTGGCCATGTTGTCTGGGGACAAATGGGCGCGGTCTAAGTTTCCAAAAATGGCTGTAAAATGGATCCACAGGCGTCCAGCAAACGCTGTGGGGTGTTCTGTTTTCTTCTGCCTGCACTTATTCAGGTCTTCTACTGGTCACCTCTGTTATAACTGATCGCGTCTAGGATCACCGTGTGCATCTCTGCAAGGGTGCCTCCTCCTACAGTCTGTGGGTCGGGAAGGGCTGCTACAACCGAAGGGTCTAAGCTTAAAACTGTGAGCTTCACTTGCTCACGCTCATCCAGGCCGTACATGGTCGCCTGCTGCTTCACTTGAGCAAAGAAGTGGTGGGGGTCTGAGGTGGGGAGGAACGGTGTGATCCTTTCGCACGCGTCCCGTAATTGGGTCACGGTTAAGGGGGTGGTGTAAAGGAATTCCGCGTCTCCTTCCGATGTGACTGTGCGGTGGGTAGTTACTGGATTCATGGGTGCCTGATTTATCTGCTCTGTGGGGGGTTGGGGTGCTTTTCTCCTTTGGGGCTTTTCTTGCGCACATGTTCCCTGTACATATCTATGCGCGGTTTTGTTTAGTTCTTGCCAATCAGGGCTGTCTTCTTCATCTAATTGGGATCCAAAGGTGCTTTGAAACCCTTTTTGCACTGAAAGCAAAGACTGCAGTTCCGCAATCTGCTTCCAGCATTTTGCATGATCCACTGAGCTTAGTCTGTGCTCCGTGGTGGCAGCATGGAGTGCGCTTAACGCTGCTTTTAGATCGCTGCGCTGCCTTTGCAATGCCTCTAACTGTTTCTCTGTCTCTTCTCTTACCAGGACTGCACGTTGCGTGTCCTGATAGGCCATATCGTATTGCGTTTGGAAGCTGCTCAGATGCGCTAGACAAGACTGGTGTGCCCACTTGGCATCATCCACCTCTCCGTCCTTTGCTGCCAACTTCCTTAATTCTATATTCTCTCTCTCGATCTCACTAACATCGACCTTGCTCATTCGATGTCTCTCTTCTATCTCTTTGAGGAGTGACCGAACGACCTCCTCTGTGCCTCGCAATTGTGCCACACAGGACACGATTGCCATCGGCTTGCGAGCTTTTCCCAAGTTCTTCTTGTGGATCTCTGACAGGTTCTCCCAACAATTATGTCCTATACTCCCGGGTCCTGTTTCCTCATTATCACAGAATTCACTCCAAAGGGGCCATCCTTTCCCTTTGAGATATTTTCTGATCTTCTTCCCAAACGGGACACTGTCCTACTCTATTGCCAGTCGCTACGACCTCGAATTCCTGGGGGTTCATAAGGCGTTCCATTGCCTTCATTGCCATTTTTCCTATCTGTTTGCTCTCTTTTAAAATTTGGAATGAGGGGTACTAAGGAGGTGCTGTAAACACGGGTATGGTGTTCGCTAATTTCCGGAATACAAACTCCCGACAGTTTTTCTCAACATAAATCTATCAGTTTTACCTTATAGCCCTGTTAGTTACGCATGTATTAACACGCTTCCGAATTATGAGGATTGATCAGAACTGCTTGAACACTTGTGGTTTTTCTGTTCCCAATTGGATTCTCAATTCAAATTTTGGGTTCTCCCGGAGTCGTTAGGCCACTTCTAAGCCGGGTCCCGTCAGAATGTCGCCAGTAAATGTTGCTAACTTTGGTTGGCTCTTAATTTGTTGCCCGTTGTGTCTTTACTTAATTTGCTCTGTTTCTTTGCTCTAGAGTCGCCAGGTATCTTTATGATACTGCCACAAGGTTCAAGTTCAAGTGCTGATCAATAACTCAATACAGCAGTTAGTAAGTTTCAAATCAAAACACATTTATTATACAGTCAATCACTACTCATGCATAAAACTCTACTTACTAGACTATCTCTAACACTAAAAGGCCTATACTTAGCTTTGGAACTGGCCCACCAGGTCAGGGGAACAAATGGCCTTTTGTTCGATCTGAGTCTGCAGGATTTAAAGCTGGTATGGGCTGGTAGCTAGGAGCGCCTATCTCGTAGCGTGCGTTGACTGGAGACTTACTTGGTTGATGTAGCAGCGAGGCAGGTCACTGTCAAGGGTTGGTTCGAGCTGCTGAGTGACCCTGCCAAGAAGGACGATTTGAACTTGGGGGCTCTACTTTATAGTCCCCAGGGGCTTCACGCCGTTCGGGGCGGACCCCGTATCTGGTTCCAAGTGATTGGATTACGTTCCGATCACTTGGATCGATTTCTCCAATACTGGAGCTGTTCCCTGATCGCTAGGCGGTTCCTGAGTGTCCGTTGGCCTTCCCTTCCCTTGGCTTCTGCTGGCGCCGAGGAGTCTGGCTTGGCCTTATTCACCTTACATGTTTCAATTGTTCCCGGGGATCGCTCATTACTATGCAGATGGCTGCTGGTTTCAGTGCTGTCTGGGTTTCTGCAAGTTCTAATACACAGGAAACTTTGCATCTGCTAGTTTTTCCTGGCTTGACTGAATTTCCCTGCATTCTTTGCGGACCTCCATTTTAAGTCAGGAAGTGGCCAACCCAGATGGCTACACAGTCCTCAGCAATCTGCCGAGGAATATGTTCTTCCATTTGCCACTGACTGTTTGGGGATCTACAGTCATCAGTAATAATTAATAGCTTATTGTCACAATTCAGCGTCAATGAAGTTACTGTGAAAAGCCCCTTTTCACAGCATACGCCGAGAAGGTGATTCCCCCTTATTTGTTCCTCAGTTCAACAATTTGACGATGCCCATGTACATCATCCCTCCCACAATTGTAATTACTTTTTTAACCAGTCTTGCCGGTCCGCCTACTTTTCTCTATTCCCCCGCCCCCCTGTTTGAAAACCCTGTTGCTAAGAATGTTGAGTTGCCATTCAAAGGAAAAAAACAGTAAAAGTTGTCCCTTAAAATGGAACTTCAGTAATAGTATTACTGATTCTTTCTGGAATTTGAAAACTTTGAATTGGTTTTTCCTTCTATATTTCCAAGTGTCTACCTGCTCATCTGCCTTAATCAGTGATAAACTGCAGTTTTGAGTTGAATTATTTAGTGAAATGAAGCCTGGCGACAGTGCAGGTGGAATTACAACAACTGACCACAGGAACCTAACGTCATAATTCGGCACACAGCCAATTCTAGAATACAGAAAAACTGGAGGAGGAAATGAAACAGGTCAAGAGGTTCTCATCCTGGGAATTCAAAATAAAAATATAAAAGATTAGTGGGTAATCTAATCGGCAAGGCTGTAAATTCAGGGTGATATTAGAAAACACATCTTCACACAAAAGGTAGTGGACTTCTGGAACTCTCTCCACCATCTGTGTGGGTTTCCTCCAGCCGCTTGGGGCAGCACGGTAGCATGGGGTTAGCACAATTGCTTCACAGCTCCAGGGTCCCAGGTTCGATTCCCGGCTTGGGTCACTGTCTGTGCGGAGTCTGCACGTTCTCCCCGTGTCTGGGTGGGTTTCCTCCGGGTGCTCCGGTTTCCTCCCACAGTCCAAAGATGTGCAGGTTAGGTGAATTGGCCGTGATAAATTGCCCTTAGTGTCCAAAATTGCCCTTAGTGTTGGGTAGGGTTATTGGGTTATGGGGATAGGATGGAAGTGTGGACCTTGGGTCTTTCCAAGAGCCGGTGCAGACTCGATGGGCCGAATGGCCTCCTTCTGCATTATAAATTCTATGAAATCCAGATTTCAATGTCAAGGTTATTTCTGCCTCTGTCTCCTTGAAGGATAGGATGGGCTGTCAGCTTTTCACACTTTCATTTGTGCAAGAATAAAATATAACGGAGAAGTTAGCAAGATAGAAGGTCTTTCCAATCCCCTTGATATTTAATGAATTTAGTCGATTGACAGACGTTTGCATTTCATTATAGATTTTAGAATCATCTCCCCCCTCCAACCCCCAGCCCTTCCCCCTGGGGTGAGAAGGAGGTGGAAATGTTCAATGGTACTTCAACATAATGAGCAAGAAGAACTGTCATTCATGTTGATAATAAATCAGATTAGTTACAATTATTCCTTATCTTACAAAGGACGAATGCTACAGACTCCAAGCAGTGCAAAGGAATTGTCTTTGTGGAATAGTTGGGGATTAATTAACTCCACTCAAGCATATTCTCTGCAATCTACGGCTCTCTAGCTAAATGTGAACAGTAGGATCTCAACTGTAATCCCTGGAATTTCCTGCTGTTAGACGGGGCGATCGTTGCATTTGTGACAATTGCTCACAGCTGCCCTAGGCTCTGAGAGGGAAAATCACCAATGATTTCCTCTGCTGACCTCTGTGCAGTCACTTTTTTTGGAATCTGGGGCGAAATTGTCCGGAAACGGCGCGATGTCCGCCGACTGGCGCCCAAAACGGCGCAAATCAGTCGGGCATCACGCCGCCCCAAAGGTGCGGAATGCTCCACATCTTTGGGGGCCGAGCCCCAACCTTAAGGGGCTAGGCCGGCGCCGGACGAATTTCCGCCCTGCCAGCTGGCGGAAAAGGCCTTTGGTGCCCCGCCAGCTGGCGCGGAAATGACATCTCCGGGTGGCGCATGCGCGGGAGCGTTAGCGGCCGCTGACGGCATTCCCGCGCATGCGCAGTGGAGAGTCTCTTCCGCCTCCGCCATGGTGGAGACCGTGGCGAAGGTGGAAGGGAAAGAGTGCCCCCACAGCACAGACCCGCCCGCGGATCGGTGGGCCCCGATTGCGGGCCAGGCCACCGTGGGGGCATATCGCCCCGTGCCCCCCCCAGGCGCCCGTGCCGCCTTGTCCCGCCGGTAAGGTAGGTGGTTTAATCTACGCCGGTGGGACAGGCATTTTAGCGGCGGGACTTCGGCCCATCCGGGCCGGAGAATCACGGGGGTGGCCCGCCAACTGGCGCAACGTGATTCCCACCCCTGCCGAATATCCGGTGGTGGAGAATTCGGCAACCGGCGGGGGCGGGATTCATGCCAGCCCCTGGCGATTCTCCGACCCGGCGGGGGGTCGGAGAATCTCGTCCCAGATTTCATAACCACATTGGAAGAGGACAATTTTGTGCTTCATTGCAGACATTGATTTCAGCATACAGCCAACAACGCCGACCAACTACCTGGCTGCTGCTGCCGTGGTGGATGCACTGCGGAGAGAGCACCAGGGTCAGCCCAGGAAAGAACCTGTTCGAGAGGAACCTGCCCCGGAACAGCAGGGGTCAGCCGGTGAGGCTCAAGTGCTGGTCGGCCACCAGGTGGAGGTGTAAAGGCGGCGCTGCATCAGGCCGAGTGTATATCATCAACACTTGTCCTTTGAGGAGCTGCCGGAACACATGTGCTGCCGACTCCAGCTCTCCAGGGAGACCGTGCGCCACCTGTGTTCCCCCCCACCCACTGCAACGCCCACCCATACCCAAAATCCTTTCAACCTTTCCTCTCTGTTAGCCATTCCACCCTTTCACAGCCTCTGGCACCTCATCGCAGGCCTTGTTCGGTATAGAGGGCTTGAGTCTCTGCCCCACCCTGGGGAAGAGGGTGTTCCTCCTCTCCTCAACAGCGTCCAGCATACATTCAACATCAGCATCCAGGAGTCTTGGAGCTGGTCTTTTTGCTGCCATCTTCTTGGCTGGAATGACAGCCGTGCTGAGTGGAGCGCTTAAAGGCTGCTCCAGCTTGTCAGGTTCTGGATGTGAATCCTGACCCCAATGAATCTTGCCTGGGAATCTGGTGGATTGCGTGCTGGTCCATTTGCATGGCATGAATTGCTCCTCGCCGGGGCTCTGAGCAGCAGCGTGCGTTTAACCTGATTCTCCACCGGTGGCAGCACTTAGTCCATTCTTGACTGACTCCACTCTGTATTGGGTGGAATTCTCCGTTTCCCCAGCTGCACGTTAAAGAGTCCCTGGCAGCGGGACTCTCTACTCCCGCCGCTTGTCAATGGGATTTCCCATTGAAACCAGCCCACACCACTGGGAAATCCGCAGGTGGGGGCACGTTGTCGGCAGAAAAAGAGAATCCCAATGGCCTAAGAATTCAGGCCAATCTTTCGGATGCACCAAAAAGGTTACATCAACTACACCTTCCTCTTCTGTGACCATTACTGCGAAGTACAAGTGCAGCGATGTTACAGGAGACTTTCACCTCCAATCTGACTTGGGTAGATATGTGCATGTATACTTGTCATAACCGCGCAAGTACATTACTGTGGAAAAATGAGGATCTGGATAATGAATGGAAACAGTTTGAAGTATTTAGAGCTCAGTCTGAATTGGGAGGAAACAATGCGGTCATTTATTAGACATTAATTGTCAAAGTGAAGGCAAACTAGTGTTTAATTTACTAGTTTAATTTATATATGTGTGCCTTCACCTCCCAAACTCATAAACACAAAGCTATTTATCCTGTTTATTTTAATACATAAAATGGGAGGGCATGAGGTCTCAGAATCTTGTTAATTCATCAGCTTGAGCTATTTAGCCACTGTTTGGTGATAAGTCCATGACTTGTAATTACAGGAATGCAGCAATGTTGCTGCCGCTTACCATGAGTTGCTTGGGCAGAACAAAATGTCTCCACCTGTCATTGAAGTCTCTTAACATTTTTAGTCTTTTTTCTTCAGTAAATTGCCTGCATTTATTGCAAAAAGTGCCTTTCCTCAGAAGTTATGTCCGTGCCTCTCTCGATGTCAATGTTTTTTGATCGTGCAGAATCCTATTCACTGGGTCTTTACAGCCACACCGTCTCCTCTGCTCTCAAATGGAACTCCTACATCACCTGCATTGATAAAGCGCTTCCAAAAAGTTCAGGGGTGGGGGGCGAGATTCTCCACTCCCGCGCCGGTTGGGAGAATCGCCTTGGCCGCCAAAATTTCCCGGTACGCTGGTCCGACGCCCTCCCGCGATTCTCCCAAGCGGCGGGAACGGCCCGGTCGAGTTCCACGGGCCGCAGGCCGGAGAATCGCCGGAGACACCCAAAATGGCGATTCTCCGGCACCCCCGCTATTCTCAGGTCCGGATGGGCCAAGCGGCCAGCCCAAAGCGGCGGGTTCCCCCCCCGGCGCCGTCCACACCTGGTCGCTGCCGTCGGGAACAGCGCGCGAACGCTGGGGGGGGGGGGCGGCCTGCGGGGGGGCGAGGGGGAATCCTGCACCGGGGGTACCTCAAATGTGGGGTGGCCCGCGATCGATGCCCACCGATCGTCGGGCCGTCCTCTCTGAAGGAGGACCTCCTTCCTTCCGCGGCCCCGCAAGATCCGTCCGCCATCTTGTTGCGGGGCGGACTTAGAGAGCACGGCAACCACGCATGCGCGGGTGACGCCAGTTATGCGCACCGGCCGCGTTATCTATGCGGCGCCGCCTTTACGCAGCGACAAGGCCTGGCACGTGTAGATGACGCGGCCCCGATCCTAGCCCATTGTCGGGTCCTGAATTGTTCGGGATCGGGGCCGTTTTGCGCCGTCGTGAACCTCAACGGCGTTCACGACGGCGTGGGCATTTCGGCGCGGGAGTGGAGAATCCCGCCCGGGGTTCTTCGAGCTTGCGCGGGCTCGGAGAATAGGCGTTTATTCCGAAACGGCCCATGACGCCGTTCCGACGCTGGTTCGTGAACTTCCAAATCCACAAAAACCGTGCCAACGCGGCAGGCCCGGAGAATCGTGAGAGGTGGCCCGATGTGCGGTTCTCTGGGCCCTCAACGATACTTGACCCGAGGTCACACCGGCGTGGTTCTAATCTGCTATAGAAAAATGACAACCAGTCGTGCTGGCTGGCGCTGCAGCCGGAGGAGGTAGGGCTTGGTGTCGGGGGATCTCGGACTGGCTAAACGGGCACGGCCGGTGGTGGGGGGGGGAGACAGCCGTGGCAGCCAGGAACAGCTCGCCATGACAGGAACACCACTACGGCGGCCACGGTGATGGGCAGCCACTCCAGTCGCTGGCTCAGCCAGTTCGGATGGGTGCCGGTGCCCCCCCACCCAGCGGGTAGATGCAGGGCCGCACCCATGGCAGTCCCCGTTGAGGGCAGTGTCATTAAACAGTGGCCCTGGCAGGAGGGACGGGCGACAGGTGTCGGCTGCCGAGGGGGCGGGAGGGAGTGGGGGGCTGGGGCGCAAGCTGCCATTCAGGGTGACCATGTAAGCCATGGCACCTGATTGTGCAGGGGGTTATGCGCCATGATGGAACTTTGTCTACCCCACCCCCTGCAGATCAGAATGTTTGGCCATCTTCCAGCGTTGTTGGGGACTGCTGCCCTGCATGAAGCCCTGTGGAAGCTGGAGCAGGGGCGTGACTGGGAGGCTGAAGCAGAGGAGAGTGCCGCAGGGGGCAGGTACCAGTCGCTCAGGCTGGAAGGCCGCCCACCCGACAGGCGCAGGAGGAGGAGGAGGACCAAGGGGGAGCCACAGGTCGATGATGCCGATGAGGAGGGGGAGGAGGAGGTGGTGCCACGGAGGAGCCTGATGAGGCACCTGAGGTGTACCGGCGCGCATGTCCTTCCAGGACCTCCTGGACAGGGCATGCAGGAGGAGACACCGGATGAGCCGGGAAACCGTCGCTCATATCTGCCACATGATGGCACACCTGGAAACGCATGGGACTGGGGGTGGACACCCCCTCCCGGTGGCCGTCAAGGTGACGGTCGCGCTCAATCTCTACGCAATGGGGTCGTTCCAGTTGCCGAGTGGGGACCTGTCCGGCATCTCCCAGGCGTCGGTGCACATGTGCATCGGTGCATCCATGCAGTGACAGGCACCCTGTATAAGGTTGCAGAATGGTACATTCAGTTCCCTGTGAACCACACACACCAGGATGCCCGGGCAGCGGTGTCATGTGAGAGTACCTTTAAGAAATGGGCGTTTATAAATGGGTGTGTATATAAATATCTGTCGTGAGAGTAACTTTAAGAAATGGGTGTGTATTACTGCAGTGATGTCAGAGTGGGTGGAGCTGGGCTGTCTGTCAGTGTTTTACTTTTGTTTTAGGCTGTTTGCTGAAGGGTGTGTTTTAGTTTCATTTTCAGTGTTGGAGCTGAAGCCAGACCAAGCAGGTGTACTGCTGTTCTCTCTGCCATGAAAAGACTATCTCTTGATCATTTGGTGAATTCAGAATTATAAATGTTCTCAGTAGTGAATGTAAACCTAATGTGCTTCCGTTGAAAGGTGTTTTAAGTCTTATGGATGTTAAAAGGAAAGCTTAAAGCATTACTTTGTGTTATATTCTTTGGGGGATGTATTTGAATTAATGGTTGCTAAGATGTTCACTGTATGTTTCAAAAAGGTTAACTTGAGTTCATAGAATAAACATTGTTTTGCTTTTAAAAATTACTTTTCCATTTCTGCTGTACCATACCTGTAGAGTGGGCTGTGTGCTCCCCATATCACAATCTATTAAAAGTTGTGGGTCAGGTAAACTCCATGATACACTTTGGGGTTCTCGAAACCCTGGCCCATAACAAATTGGGGGGCTCGAGGGGGATAAAAGTCTATCTATTGGATTGGCTGAGTGAACTTAAAGACAGTGAGGGATGAGCATATTGTGGTTGCTTTTCAGGTGTGGTATTCTAGTTTAAGTGGGGAGTGTGTTGTGGACAATGGCTCTTTCAGAGGCTCTGAAGTTTTTGGGGGTGGAGACGGTCACACGCAGTACCTTACGGACAGAGACTAAAAGCAGACTGTTAGATTTGGCAAAAACATTGCAGTTAACATTACCTGACAAAATGTGAAAAGATGAGGTCATTATAGCAGTGGCTAAGCATTTAAAGTTGCCTGAGATACAGTCTGACTCATTGGAAATAGCAAAAATTCAGTTGCAAATTAAACAAATGGAACATGAGAAAGAATTAAAGCAGCTTGAATACGAAAGAAAGAGAGAGGAAAAAGAAAGAGAAAGAGAAAGCGAGAGAGAGGAAAAAGAAAGAGAAAGAGAAAGAGAGAGAGGAAAAAGAGAAGAAAGGAAAACAGAAAGAACAGCCCTAGCAGAACAAAAAGAAAGAGAAAGGGAGGTACAGATCAGGTAAAAAGATAAAGAGAGAGAGTTTGAACTTCAGAAAATGGCCATGAAACATGACAGTCAGTTAAAATTGGCAGGCATAAAGGGAAACGTACAGTTGGATGATGGTGATGTGGATAGTGAGAAAGAGTGTCATAGTCAAAGGCTTGGTGGGGATCTATTTAAATATGTCCGAGCATTGCCAAGGTTTGACGAGAGGGAAGTGGAAGCCTTTTCATTTCATTTGAGAAGGTAGCTAAACAAATGAAATGGCCACAGGACATGTGGGTATTACTGATTCAAACAAAGCTGGTAGGTAGGGCTGGTGAAGTGTTTGCATCACTACCGGAGGAAGTATCTGGGACGTATGAGGAGGTGAAAAAAATCCATCTTAGGTGCATATGAACTAGTGCCTGAAGCCGACAGACAAAGGTTTAGAAATTTAAGGAAATAATTTGGTCAAACATACATGGAGTTTGAAAGGATCAGAGTAATTTTGATAGGTGGATAAGGGCTTTGAAAATAGACCAAATCTATGAAGCTCTCAGAGAAATTATACTTTTGGAGGAGTTTAAAAATTCAATTCCTGATGTAGTGTGAACTCATGTGGAAGAACAGAGGGGTTAAAACTGCGAGATTAGCAGCAGAAATGGCAGATAATTATGAATTAGTTCATAAATCAAAGCTTGGTTTCCGACATCAGTTTCAGCCTGTGAGGGATAGAAACTGGGGACATGATAAATACTCAAGTGGTGAAGGTAAAGGTGATCTGATGGGAGATAATAAGGGGAGTGTACCTCAGACTAAAAAAGAAATCCAGGAGGGTGGAAGACACATGAAAAGTTTCAAATGTTTCCACTGTATTAAACTCGGCCATGTAAAGTCACAGTGTTGGTGGTGGAAGAAAAGCAATGGGAAGTCTGATGTGGTAAAACAGGATAAGACAGTAGGGTTTGATAAAGTGGTAAAGGAAAGCCCAAGTGAAGCGAAGGAGGTGCAAAAGATTGTACAGCCTGATCAAGAGGTGATTGATAAGAAGGTGCCAGATCTCTTTAACGAATTTACTTGTGTGGGTAAAGTTTACTCATGTGCATCAGGAGGAGCAAGTAAAAAAGTCACAATTTTAAGAGATACGGGTGCTAGTCAATCTTTAATGGTAAGAGATGAGGAGTTATGTAGTTTGGGAAGAATGGTGCCAGAAAAGGTGGTAATATGTGGAATTTAGGGTGAGAAGAGTAGTGTTCCATTAGGTAAGGTTGGAAAGTCCAGTAAAGAATGGTGAAGTGGTAGTAGGAGTAAGAGAGAAACTATCTTGTCCAGGAATACAGTTTATCTTGGGTAATGATATAACTGGATCTCAGGTGGGAGTGATGCCTACTGTGGGTGATAAGCCAGTGGAAAATCAGACAACTGAAATGTTGAAGGACGAATATCCTGGGATTTTTCCGGATTGTGTAGTAACAAGGTCGCAAAGTCACAGGTTAAGACAAGAGGAGAAATCAAAGAGTGAAGATGAAGTTGAAGTGCAATTATCAGAAACGATTTTTGATCAGGTGGTTGAAAACGAACAAGAACAGGTGGAGGATGAGGCGGATATTTTTAGTTCAGGAAAATTGGCGGAGTTACAACAAAAAGATAGATAAATAAAACGGATGCATCAGAAAACATACACGGAAGAGGAATCTGAGTGCATACCAGAGTGTTATTACCGTAAAAGTAATGTCTTGATGAGAAAATGGAGACCTTTACATATGCAGGTGGATGAAAAGTGGGCAGAAGTTCATCAAGTAGTATTGCCGGTAGGGTATAGAAAGGAGGTGTTGCGAGTTGCACATGAGGTACCAGTGGGAGGACATTTGGGAATAAGGAAAACTCAAGCTAAAATCCAGAAATATTTTTATTGGCATGGACTACATAAAGATGTAGTTAAATTTTGTCAATCATGTCTCACATGTCAAGTGATAGTGAAACCTTAAGCAGTGATAAAACCAGCACCCTTAAGACCCATTCCAACATTTGAGGAACCTTTTACAGGGGTCCTAATTGATTGCGTAGGACCACTTCCTGAAACAAAAAGTGGGAATCAAAATCTTTTGACTATAATGGATGTGTCAACTAGGTTTCCAGAGGCCATTCCAGTACGTAATATTACAGCTAAAAAGATTGTGGAGTTACTTAAATTCTTTACTAGATATGGACTACCCACAGAAATACAATCGGATCAAGGATCAAATTTTATCTCAAGGTTATTCAAAGAAGTTATGGATAGCTTAAGAATAAGACAATTTAAATCAACTGTGTACCATCCAGAATCGCAGAGAACGTTAGAAAGGTGGCATCAGACATTAAAGACAATGTTGACGGCTTATTGTCAAGATTATCCAGAGGATTGGGATAAAGGAATTCCAATCGTAATGTTTGCAATTAGGGATGCACCTAATGAGTCAACAAAATTCAGTCCTTTTGAACTAATTTTTGGTCATGAGGTAAGAGGACAATTTAAATTGATTAAGGAAATATAGGCCCCGGCCGCCCATAAGGCCCCCCCCCCCACCCGGTACTTGATCCCCCCGTCCCCGCACCAGGGTGGCTGCGGACTGAGTCCGCAGCCGCCACCCGAGGTTCCCGACCAGCCAGACATGGTTAGAACCATACCATCGGGAACTCGGTCAGTTTAGCCCGGAGAATCGCGGGGGTGGGGGGGGGGTCCTCTGTCAATGGCCCCGCAGACGCGCTGCATAATCCGCACTCGAGCGATTCTCTGGGGACCCGCGTGAACTTTGATTCTCCGCCCACGCGTCAAATGCGATTTCGGCACAGGGCTGCGGAGAATCACTCCCATGGGACGGGATTCCCCTTTTGGGAGACAATGTGCTGACGCCGGCATGGGAACAATGGCGATTTATGCCCGAAAAAACGGTGCAAAAACCTCCACCGAGCCTCCGTCTGATGGGGGGCTAGCAGGCACGCAACGTAGAGCCCCCGGTTCTAGCTGCGGATAGGGCCGGAGAATTGCTGGGTCCGTGGCCGCGCGTGCGCATGGCAGCGACCTGCAGCGGCCACACTGTGTAACATGGCGCAGGCCACGCGTGGACCCTGCCTGCCAAATAGTGCCCCCCTTTAGCCATGCTCGCCACTCCCGGACCAGCCCCCACCAGTGCTCCCTGCCTCAAATCATTTCCCCCCCACCCCGCCCCCGACTGAGGCAGCACTGTTCTCAATCCGCAGCCGCTACGCCATCGGGAACTCGGCCCATCGGGAGCAGAACATCAGGGGAGGACCTCAGGTAACGTCCTGAGGCCATCCCGATGGCGTGCGGCACGAGTACGCATTTTGGAGGGGGCAGAGCACCGCAAAAGCGGCGTCGACCCCGATTTCGGCAGCAACAGGGATTCTCCAACCAATCGCCGAACTCAATTTCATCGTCAACACCGCAGAAACCTGCCCATGGTTTTACCGAATTTTGGTAATCCCCACTTCATATTTTCACCTCCCACGTGAAATAATTCATCCTTTCTAGCTCTGTTGTTTATATATCACTATAATCCTTCTAAACTTTCTTCTTTGGCTCTTATCTGAGTTTTAAATATTCCATACTAATAATAATAATGTGGAGATCCCGGGGTGGGGTCAGCACAATAAGAGGTCTTCCAACACCAGGTTAAAGTCCACCAGGTTTGTTTCGAATCACTAGCTTTCGGAGCGCAGCTCCTTCCTCAGGTGAAGAACAGCCTGAGGAAGGAGCTGCGCTCCGAAAGCTAGTGATTCGAAACAAACCTGTCGGACTTGTAATAATTATAATAATCTTTATTGTCACAAGTAGGCTTACAATCACACTACAATGAAGTTGCTGTGAAAAACCCCTAGTCACCACACTCCGGCACCTGTTCAGGTACACGGAGGGAGAATTCAGAATGTCCAATTCACCTAACAGCACATTTTTGGGGACTTGTGGGAGGAAACTATCTGTTAGCCCTCCACTCTACTTTAAAATCAAATTTCACTGCTCCATTTTCTAATTAAACTCATTTTTTCTCTGGGCCTCAGAACTGTGAACTATGAAATCCCTTGTTTCCATTGGTATTCTTTGTCTTCTACAGCCTTCCAAACTTAAGCTTGGAATTACTTTCACCCAACTCCTACCTCTGGATTTATCACATTACTTCATCCAATCTTGCTGGTCTCTTTCTGATCAATGAAAAGAAAGAACCTACCAAGCTAAGCTTTTGCACTCGTGGAGCTTCAGGTTTATTGGTCATTATTTGGTCTCCTAACATCTGAAAAAGATAACAAAATTCCATTGTTAATCGTAGTTATCCATTATGGTTCCATCTCAAGCCTCTGAATTCCTGGTGGCATTTGGACAGTTCATCTTTAGTAGAATGAAAATTAATCTTCTTTCAGCCTCAGCTTCCCATGTTGATGTGGTCTGTTACAGATGAGAAAATCATGGGGATTGTTACATGTTATTCACAGTTCTGATTGCCTCTTTGAAGTGTGAGTCCAACAGAAATGTTACTCCTGTCAGCATAAGACTGCCATTCCTACTGCCCAAATTATAATCATGGCAGCAAATGCTGAAACATTCAGACTCTGATTTTGTTATTAATTCAGTTGTCTTCTTGGCTTAATTAGTATCATTCTTACCTCTGTTAAAAGGTCAAACCCAGTTCTCGCACTCAAGTACATAAACCAGGCTTAATCTCCAATGTGGTACTGAATGAGTAGCAGATTATCAGATGAAATGTTTACCTGAGATCTTGGGCGAAATTCTCCGGAAACGGCGCGATGTCCGCCGACTGGCGTCCAAAACGGTGCAAATCAGACGGACATCGCGCCGCCCCAAAGGTGCGGAATGCTCCGCATCTTTGGGGGCCGAGCCCCAACCTTGAGGGGCTAGGTCGGCGCCGGACGAATTTCCGCCCCGCCAGCTGGCGGAAAAGGCTTTGGTGCCCCGCCAGCTGGCGCGGAAATGACATCTCCGGGCGGCGCATGCGCGGGAGCGTCAGCGGCCGCTCACGGCATCCTCGCGCATGCGCAGTGGAGGGAGTCTCTTCTGCCTCCGCCATGGTAGAGACCGTGGTGGAGGCGGAAGGGAAAGAGTGCCCCCACGGCACAGGCCCGCCCGCGGATTGGTGGGCCCCGATCGCGGGCCAGGCCACCGTGGGGGCACCCCCCGGGGCCAGATCGCCCCGCGCCCCCCCCAGTACCCCGGAGCCCGCCCGTGCCGCCTTGTCCCGCCGGTAAGGTAGGTGGTTTAATTTACGCCGGCGGGACAGGCAATTTAGTGGCGGGACTTTGGCCCATCCGGGCCGGAGAATCGCGCGGGGGGGGGCCCGCCAACCGGCGCGACTCCCGCCCCCGCCGAATATCCGGTGCGGGAGACTTCGGCAACCGGCGGGGGTGGGATTCACGCCAGCCCCCGGCGATTCTCCGACCCGGCGGGGGGGTCGGAGGATCTCGCCCCTTATCTTTCCCTGCTGGTTATTCAGGTGGATGTTAGTGTTCCTAATGCATGACTTGCGCAAGTTCGGGGGTGCTATCAATGTCCTGAGGTTCACTGTTTTAAAATATGGGATCGGTCATTTAAGACAGAGATGAGAATTTTTCTCTCTGAGGATTGAGAGTCTTCGGAACCCTCTTCCTTTTGAATATTTTTTAAGACAGCTAAATCGATTCTAGATAAACAAGGGGGTGAAAGGTGATCAGGGGGAGGCAGAAATATGGAGTTGAGGTTACAGTCAGATCAGACATCTATTGAATGATGGAGCAGGATCGAGTAGCTGAGCGGTCTACTCCTCCTAATTCGTATGTACTTTTAAAAAAATAATATTTTATTGAGGTATTTGAAATTTTTTTATAACAGTAACATAAACATGGTAAAATAAACATTCCCCCCGCCCAGCCCAATCTTCACGCACCTCAACCATACAACAACAATCCGCGCCCCCACCCCCCTCGGAATATTAGATCTGCTGACATTTTAATTTTCCCCGAGAAAGTCGACAAACGGCTGCCACCTCCGGGTGAACCCTAACATTGACCCTCTTAAGGCAAACTTTATTATCTCGAGACTGAGAAACCCAGCCATGTCACTAACCCAGGTCTCTACACTCGGGGGCTTCGAGTCCCTCCAAATTAACAAGATCAGTCTCCGGGCTACCAGGGAGGCAAAGGCCAAGACGTCGGCCTCTTTCGCCCCCGACCTCCAGGCTCTTCCAACACTCCAAAGATCGCTACCTCCGGACTCGGCACCACCCACGTTTTTAGCACAGTGCATATTGCCTTAGAAAAACTCTGCCAAAACCCTCTAAGCTTCGGCCATGCCCAAAACATGTGGACATGATTTGCTGGGCTTCCCGCGCACCTCGCAGACCTATCTTCTACCCAAAAAAACCTGCTCATCCTAGCCACTGTCATGTGTGCTCGGTGGACTACTTTAAATTGTATCAGGCTAAGCCTGGCACATGATGAGGATGTACTAACCCTGCTTAGGGCATCCGCCCACAGACCCGGCTCTATCTCTCCTCTTAGCTTGTCCTCCCACTTGCCCTTGAGCTCCTCCACTGGGGTTTCCTCCGCCTCTGAAAGCTCCTGGTAAATATCCGATACCTTCCCCTCTCCCACCCAGGTACTGGAAACTACTCTATCCTGTATCCCCCCATGGCAGCTGCAGCGGAAAGGCCGGCACCTGTTTTCTCAGGAAGTCTCGCACCTGCAAATACCTAAAACCATTCCCTGCTGGCAATTTAAATTTATCCTCCAAGGCTTTCAAGCTGGGAAAGCTCCCATCTATAAATAGATCCCCCATCCGTCTATTTCCTGCCCTTTACCAACACTGGAACCCGCCATCTAGCCTGCCCGGTACAAACCTGTGGTTATTATAAATCGGGGTCCAAATCGATGCTCCCTCCACTCTCTTATGTCTCATCTATTGCCCATAGATTCTCAGAGCCGCCGCCACCACTACCGGACTTGTGGAGTATCGGGCTGGCGAGAACGGAAGAGGTGCTGTTATCAATGCTCCCAAACTGGTGTCTTTACATGACGCCACCTCCATCAGCTCCCATGCCGACCCCTCTCCCACTACCCACTTCCTAATCATGGCTATATTAGCTGCCCAGTAGTAATTACAGAAGTTTGGCAGCGCCAATCCACCCTCCCCCCGATTGCGCTCCAGCAACACTTTCTTCACTCGCGGGGTTTTACCCGCCCACACAAAGCCCAAAATAATCTTATTCACCCGCTTGAAATAGGCCTTAGGGATGAAAATGGGGAGGCACTGAAAGACAAACAGAAATCTGGGGAGGACCGTCCTTTTCACAGTCTGTACCCTCCCCGCTAGTGATAGCGGGAGCATGTCCCATCACTTAAAGTCCCCTTCCATTTGTTCTACCAATCAGGATACGTTCAACTTGTGCAGTACCCCCCATCCTCGGGCTATCTGGATTCCCAGATATCGAAAGCTGTTCCCTACCATTCTAAGCGGCAGCTCTCCCAGTCTCTTCTCCTGTCCTCTTGCCTGGATTGCAAACATCTCGCTTTTCCCCATGTTCAATTTATACCCCGAAAGTTGCCAAATTCCCCCAAGATTCGCATTACTTCCCCCATGCCCTGCAACGGGTCCGAAATGTACAAGAGCAGGTCATCTGCGTAGAGTGAGACCCGGTGCTCCAATAACCCCCCCCCCCCCGAAGTTCCTAGCGGGTCTTAACGCCATGGCCAATGGCTCTATGGCCAGAGCAAACAGTAGGGGGGAGAAGGGGCACCCTTGCCTCGTCCCTCGGTGTAGTTTAAAATACCCCGACCTCAGCCGATTCGTACGCACACTCGCTACTGGTGCCTGATAGAGCAACCGCACCCAGTCAATGAAGCTCTCACCAAACCCAAACCTTCCTTCTGAGGGCATCATAATAACATTGAGCAGCCTTCGAACATTGGCCTTGAGTTGCCTGCCCTTAACAAATCCCGTCTGGTCTTCCCCTATCACCCCCGGGACACAGTCCTCTATCCTTGTGGCCAGTATCTTAGCCAGTAGTTTGGCATCCACATCGGCTTGCATGACCCGCATTGTTCTGGATCAGGATCAATGATATTGAGGCCTGCAACACTGTTGCTCCATTAAATGTCCTCACCAGCAGTGGGCTCAATATCTCTGAAAACTTCTTACAGAATTCCACCGGGTAGCCGTCAGGCCCCGGGGCCTTGCCCGACTGCATGCCCTCCAGCCCCTTGATTATTTCCTCAATCTCAATTGGAGCTCCCAGCCCCTCCACCAGGTCGTCCCCCACCCTCCGGAACCTCAACTGATCCAAAAACTGCCTCATCCCCTCCGCCCCAGCCGGGGGTTCCAACTCATATAATAGACTATAGAAGTCCTTAAGCACCTCGTTTACCCCCGCTGGGTCCAGGACAGTATTACTGTCTCTACTCTTTACTTTACCTATCTCCCTAGCCGCCTCTCTTTTCCTGAGCTGGTGCATCAACATTCTGCTTGCCTTCTCCCCGTACTCATAGATCGCCCCTTTGCCTTCCTCAACTGTTCCACTGCTTTCCCAGAGGTCAACAGCCCAAACTCCGCCTGTACCCTCCGCCGCTCCCTCAGTAGCCCCGCGTCCAGGGCCTCCGAGTATCTCCTGTCCACCTGGAGTATCTCCTCAACTAACCTGTCCCTCTCAGCCCGTTCCACCTTTTGTCCGTATCGAGATTAATTCCCCTCTGATTACTGCCTTCAAAGCTTCCCAGACCGTCGCTGCAGAGACCTCCCCTGTATCATTTGTTTACAGGTAGTTCTGGATGGATTTGTTAACCCGCCCACAGATTGCTTCGTCCGCTAGCAACCCCACATCCAGTCTCCACAGCAGGCGTTGCCCTCTCTCCACACTAACCCTTAGATCCACCCTGTGCGGGGTATGATACGACACTGCGATTGCCGAGTACTCAGTATCCCCCACCTTCGGTATTAGCGCCCTGCTCAAAACAAAAAAGTTGATGCGAGAGTATACCTTGTGGACATGTGAAAAAAAGGAAAACTCATTCGTCCTCGGCCGTGCAAACCTCCATGGGTCTACTCCCCCCATCTGTTCCATAAAACCCTTCAATTCCTTTTCCGCAGTCAGCCTCCTCCCTGTCCTGGATTTTGACCAGTCCAATTCCAGATCAATGACTGTATTAAAGTCCCCTCCCATGATCAGGTTATGTGTCTCTAAGTCTGGGATCTTACCTAACACCCGCCTCATAAATTCCACGTCGTCCCAATTCGGAGCTTATATGTTCACAAGTACCATTCGCACCCCCTCCAGCTTCCCACTCACCATTATGTATCTACCCCCCTTGTCTGACACGATTCTCCCTGCCTCGAATGCCACCCATTTATTAATCAAAATCGCTACCCCCTGGTCTTTGAGTCCAGTCCGGAGTGGAACACTTGGCCAACCCACCCCTTCCTCAATCTAGTCTGGTCTGTAACCTTTATGTGTGTCTCTTGTAGCATTGCCACGTCCGCCTTCAGCCCCCCTCAAATGCGCGAGCGCTCTTGACCGGCCCATTCAGTCCTCTCATGTTCCATGTCATTAGCCTGGACGGGGGGCTTCCAAACCCCCCCCCCTCCCCCGGGGCTTCCAACCCCCCATCCCCCACTGCCGACTAGCCATCAGCCTTTTTAGGCCAGCCTCGAGCTCGTGCCCTCTGCTTCCTCGAGTCCCCACTCAGGCAGTCGCCATTCCCGACCTCCCATTTGTCCCCTAGTAACAGTACCTCCCCTGTCAGCAAAGCAGCTCCCCCCCTCCCCCCAGCAACAAAACTAGAAACCCAATCCCCCAAGTCAAACTCCAACTTAACACCTGCTCACCCCCCCCCCCCCACCGCGCTTCCGAGAGTCAGCTGACCCATGCTGACTTGGTAGCTCCTGCCCCTGGCACCAAGCAGTCTGTCTCCCTATTGTTTTCTCCCCTCGCCCCCCACATGAATAAACATTTTAAAAGCATCACATTCCCCAGTAACAAACATCAGAAAAAACAGTGAAGAAACAGTCACTTTCGAAAAATAGTCACCCAAAAAGCAGAACCAAATTCAAAGCCCATCCCTCCCCTCTAATCAGCTCCCTGCAAGACAAAGGAACCTTTAACCATCCACACAGCCCATTATTTTACATAGCGCTACTTAAATTTATACAATCCAGCACAACAAATCGCCATCACAGTACTTCTCCAAGGCTTCAGTGTCTTTTAATTCGCCTACAGCTTGATTTCTTTAATAAAGGTCCATATTTCGTCTGGCGTTTCAAAGTAGAAGTCCCGTTCCTCATGTGTGACCCACAGGTGGGCTGGGTACAGCATCCCGAACTTCACCCCCTTCTTAAAGAGGGTTGTTTTTGCCTGATTGAATCCAGCTCACCTCTTGGCCAAATCCGCTCCCAGGTCCTGATAGATGCGCAACACACAGTTCTCCCACTTGCTGCTCCGTTCTCCTTGGCCCACCGCAAAACGTGTTCCTTGTCCATGAAACAGTGAAAACGTACCACCATGGCCCTCAGCAGCTCGTTCGCTCGGGGCTTCCTCGCGAGGGCTCTGTACGCTTTGTCCAATTCCAGGGGCCGAGGGAACGCCCCAGCCCCCATCAACTTCTCCAACATGTCTGTCACATAAGCCCTCGCATCCGATCCCTCACTGCCTTCAGGGAGGCCAACAAATCTGAGATTCTGCCTCCTGGACCTATTCTCCAGGTCCTCCAGCTTCTCCTGCATTCTTTTCTGGCGATCGCTCATCATCCCCACCTTGCTTTCCAGCACGGTTATATACTCCTCGTGCTCGGACAACTTTTGTTCCACCTCCTGGATCGCTCTCCCGTGGGTTTCCTAATTCTGAACCACTTGATCAATCGAGGCCTTAATCGGGTCCAATGTGTCCTTCTTCAGTTTGGCGAAGCAATCCTTGAAAAACTTCACCAGCTGCTCACTGTGATCACACTTCTGATCACACCGACCACTGTGTCGTCTCCCCACGGCCCTCCTGCCCCGCCATGCTGTGATGTGTTACCAGCTCTACCTGTGCCTCCCTGATAGGACTTTGTCTTCTCACACGGCCAGTTCTGGTCCAATTCTGCATACACCGGAGGGGGATTTCTCCTTACTGTCTCACTCTTCACTGATTTATCCCATAAAATCCAGGAAAAAATGGGGGAAACAGGTCCAAATGTCAGTTACAGGCGGGAGCTATCAAATGTGCGACCTACTCCTCCATGGCCGCCACCAGAAGTCCACCCTAATTCATATGTCCTGACCAACATTCTGGGCGGATTCTCTAATCCCGCAGCAGAGTGTTCACGGCGTCGTAAACGCCATCGCGTTTTATGATGGCGTGAATGGGCCGCTCCAAGGACGGATTCTGGCCCGCAAATGGGGCCAGCATGGGCGCCGCGAGAAGCGCGGGGGGCGTGGCGCCAGACCGGCGTCAGATACGCGCGACGCCCCGTGCGAGCAGCACACAGTCCCGAGACCCGCGAGATGGCCACCGTCCGCCATGCCGCCCCGAGGTTCAGGGTCCACGACCTCGACACGCTGCTGGGCACGGTCGAGGAGAGGAGGGCGATCCTGTGCCCTAGACCGGGCAGCACAGTCCGGCGTAATTGGAGGGAGGTGGGCAATGCCATAAGCGCGGTGGGGCACATCCCACGGACTGGCGAACAGTGCCGAAAAAAGATGCACGATCTGATGAGGGCAGCCAGGGTGAGTACACCGAGACGTGCCCTTGGCACCACCCAACCCCTACCAGCCACACATGTGAAAGTAAACCCCCCCTCCCAGGAGGAGGGCAAAACCCCGCGCCTACCACACCTGGGCTGCACACACCCCTGAGAGCCACTTTGGCCGGGTGCCCAGTGCTCCCATGCCATCATCTAGCCAACATCTGCGCGGCATGCGGCGAACCGCCTAACTCTGATGCTTCCCCCCCGCGCCACCCCCCAGGATAAGACCGCCCACAACCATAGGGAACGTGAGAGAACCAGAGGGGGTCCACCCGTACTGTACCCCCTCACAGTCCACGAGCAGAGGGCACTGGACCTCGTTGGCGGAGCCGAGGACCGGGAGGTTGCCCCTTGCCAGATCGGAGGCACACCAGCAAGTGAGACTCCCCTGCCTGGCTCCATCCCCTCAAACCAAACACCCCCCAACCCCCTCACCCTATTCCCCCCCCCCCACCACTCCACCCCCTCACCCCAATCCGCGTATCAACGATACATGCTGTCTTGTGTCTTCCAGGACCTGCCGCCGGTCGTCCCGGCCCGTCTGGTGTACCTCACTCACGACCAGTGCCAGGTCCAGATGCCCCAGGGACGCACGCCTTGGCGGGGAGGGCAGATGGCAAGGAAGGCCTTCCTCCGGCACTGGGACCCAGGACATGGATGCACAGAGGACGGACACCCAGGACACTGATGCACAGAGGACCAACAGCCAGGACACAGAGACGTTGGACACAGATGCACACGACAGCCAGGACAGTGACATACAGAGGATGGCGACCCAGGACAGTGACACACAGAGGTCGGCGACACAGTTGACGGATAGACCGGACAGTGACCCTCAGATGGAGGCGAGACAAGGACCATCAGGCCAAGGGTCAATGCAGGAGACCCCTGACCTTGCCTCCAATGAGGACATGGTCTTTGCATTACTGCTGTCTCCCACACCCTCCACCATTGCAGAGACTATCACCTTGGTTGGGCACTTTAGTTTCTGGGACGACTCATTGGTGCGCACCACATAGCCGTACCAATACAGCAGGTGGAGGTAGGAGCCGTCGAGGGGCCAGACGTTCGGAGGGCAGCCCAGCTCCAGCAACCAGCTGCCGTCCAGACGGTTGCCGGGTTCCTGGACTTTCCAGACAAACCCACAGACCCGATGCATTTGGGCACCCAGGGACGAGACAACGGGATAACGGCCAGCTTCCAGCAGACGCAAGTGGAGGAGTCCATCCGCGTCCAGGAGCAGGGAGTGGTGCCGGTTATTGCTGCCACCCAGGCCGACACCGCATGGGTAACGTCCGCGGTGAAGGCTATGGGTGCAACGGTTCCGGCCATGGGTCAGATTCTGCAAGGCGTGGAGCTTCATGTGCATGCGTCATCCGTGGCCAAGGACAAGGCTGCCCTCTCACAGGCAGCCATGTGCCAGAGCCAGCTGAACATTTCAGCCACACTCCGCAGTCTGGCCGAGTCTCAGCAGGCCATGGTCCAGTCTCAGCAGGCCATCGCTGAGAGCATCGGCGGCATTGCCCAGGTGATGGCCCAGTCTCAGCAGGCTATCGCTGAGAGCATCAGCGGCCTTGCCCAGATGCTGGATGGCGTAGCACAAGGCCAGAGGAAGGTGGCGCAGTCTCAGACTTGGATGGCCCACGCCCTGAGCTCCATCACTGCTAACGTTCAGACACTGGTCGATACCACAGCGGGCCTTCAGGACTGGCTGCGCCATGTGTTGGTGGTGCTTGGGGCTTGTCTCTGCTCGCCCCCCATCCCATAGAGAGGCCCGGGGGCCAGCAGAAACCCCGAAGGAGGAGGAGGTTCTGGGGTCCGTTCCGGTGACCCCTGCAAGGGAGAACCCGGAACACTGCAGATCCTCGGACTCCCCCCATTCCGTCCCTGGTGCATCTGGTGGGCAGCTGGCAGAATAGGGTGGCACCACGCCATCCAGCACGCCCGCGGGGCAGCCTGGCCCATCCAAGCTGGGCCGCCCCAGGAAACGCGCGCCAACTTGGAGCCAGGTCGCAGGGCAGGAGTCTCAGCAGTCCGCCTCGACTCCTGCTGTACCATCTGGGGAAACTCTGAGACATAGTGGTAGGGCCCCTAAGGTCAAGACGTTTGACACCTAGTAAGTTAGCACGGGTGCAGGGCACAGTTTAATTCACTGTTACACCAATGTAAGATGCCTCTGTGCTATGTCCGGTGCCTGGGGGGTCGTACAGGGGACTGAGTGCCACTGTGGTCAAAGGGCGATGGAACGTTGAGCACAGGTGTGTGTAAATCTCCGCTGCCCCCCCCCCCCCCCCCCCCCCGCCTTGGCCGTCCACGGAACACCGACGCCAGCTACCCCACATGGCCATGTGATGGAGTGTCCAGAATGCATACAGGGACCACCCAGGTGGAGGATGTAGCTGTGTCCATGAGTCAGACATTGGCTAACGATTTGGAGCTCACAGCTCATCGTAGAGCGAATTGTCATCATCCCCCATGGCATTGATCACACCCGCTTCCACAAACAATCGTGTGGGACCAGTCCGCTGTGCCGCAGGTGGAGGGATGCTGTGCATATGGTGGTGTGGGAGCTAAGGTTGTTGGATGGTGTGGGAGGTGCGTCTCATGGGAGGTGTTATGGGAGGTGGGGGTGCTGGGTGGTGAGGTGGGCAGTACGGTGGTGCCAGTGCCCCTGTTCAGAGAACCCCTACCCCCCTAGTTGGTGAAACGTTCGGTGATCAATGCCTCGCGTGCTTGCTGGCCAAGCCGGCGGTGTCGTGCAGCCTCCCGCCCATATCCAGCCCTCATGTCGCGTCTACTGCCCCCCTCATCCCCATCCTCCTCATCTGGAGAGGCATCCCCTTCCGCGGACTCCCCCTCTGCCTCCTCCTCCTCCTCCAGCACATCACCCTCTGCTGGGCTGTATTGTGGAGGACGCAGCAGACCACAACGATGCGGTCGACCCCCTCCGACTGGAGGGCCCCTCCAGAGCGGTCCTGGCACCTGAAGTGCATCTTCAACAGGCCAAAGCACCTCTTAATCACTCCCCTGGTTGCTGCATGGACTTCATTGTGAAATGAAATGAAATGAAAATCGCTTATTGTCACAGTGGGCTTCAAATGAAATTACTGTGAAAATGTATCAGTCTGTGGCCTCCCCTCGCCCCCCCCCCCCGCCCGCCCCCCCCCCCCGCTCGCCCCCGGCGATTGATTGTATCGCTCTGTGATTGTATCGGTCTGTCCTCCATATAGGCGTCATCAGCCACGACCGCAACGGGTAATCTTTATACTCAATGCCCCAGCCAATGAAAGCAAGCATGCCATATGCCTTCTTGACTACCTTCTCCATCTATGTTGCGCCTTTCAGTGACCTGTGCACCTGTACACCTAGATCTCTCTGACTGTCAATACTCTTGAGGGTTCTACCATTCACTGTATATGCCCTACCTGCATTAGACCTTCCAAAATGCATTACCTCACATTTGTTCGGTTAAATCCCATCTGCCATCTCTCCGCCCAAGTCTCCAAATGATCTAAATCCTGCTGTATCCTCTGACAGTCCTCATCGCTATCTGCAATTCCATCAACCTTTGTGCCGTCTGCAAACTTACTAATCAGACCAGTTACATTTTCCTCCAAATCATTTAGATATACTACGAACAGCAAAGTTCCCAGCACTGATCCCTGCGGAACACCACTAGTCACAGCCCTCCAATTAGAAAAGCACCCTTCCATTGCTACTCTCTACCTTCTATGACCTAGCCAGTTCTGTATCCACCTTGCCAGCTCACCCCTGATCCCATGTGACTTCACCTTTTGTACCAGTCTGTCATGAGGGACCTTGTCAAAGGCCTTACTGAAGTAGAGATCGAGACAACATCCACTGTCCTACCTGCATTAATCATCTTTGTGACCTCCTCGAAAAGCTCTATCAAGTTAGTGAGATACAACCTCCCCGTCACAAAACCGTGCTATCTCTCGCTAATACGTCCATTTGCTTCCAAATGGGAGTATATCATGTCTCAAAGAACAAAGAACAAAGAAAAGTACAGCACAGGAACAGGCCCTTTGGCCCTCCAAGCCCGTGCCGACCATGCTGCCTGACTAAACTACAATCTTCTACACTTCCTGGGTCCGTATCCCTCTATTCCCATCCTATTCATGTATTTGTCAAGATGCCCCTTAAATGTCACTATCGTCCCTGCTTCCACCACCTCCTCCGGTAGTGAGTTCCAGGCACCCACTACCCTCTGTATAAAAAACTTGCCTCGTACATCTACTCTAAACCTTGCCCCTCGCACCTTAAACCTATGCCCCCTAGTAATTGACCCCACTACCCTGGGGAAAAGCCTCTGACTATCCAATCTGTCTGTGCCCCTCATAATTTTGTAGACCTCTATCAGGTCGTCCCTCAACCTCCGTCGTTCCAGTGAGAACAAACCGAGTTTATTCAACCGCTCCTCGTGGCTAATGCCCTCCATACCAGGCAACATTCTGGTAAATCTCTTCAGCACTCTCTCTCAAGCCTCCACATCCTTCTGGTAGTGTGGCGACCAGAATTGAACACTATACTCCAAGTGTGGCCTAACAACGGTTCTATACAGCTGCAACTTGACTTGCCAATTCTTATACTCAATGCCCCGGCCAATGAAGGCAAGCATCCCGTATGCCTTCTTGACTACCTTCTCCTTCTGTGTTGTCCCTTTCAGTGACCTGTGGACCTGTACACCTAGATCTCTCTGACTTTCAATACTCTTGAGGGTTCTACCATTCACTGTATAGTCCCTACCAGCATTAGACCTTCCAAAATGCATTACCTCACATTTGTCCGGATTAAACTCCATCTGCCATCTCTCCGCCCAAGTCTCCAAACAATCTAAATCCTGCTGGATCCTCTGACAGTCCTCATCGCTATCCGCAATTCCACCAACCTTTGTGTCGTCTGCAAACTTACTAATCAGACCAGTTACATTTTCCTCCAAATCATTTATATATACTACAAACAGCAAAGGTCCCAGCACTGATCCCTGCGGAACACCACTAGTCACAGCCCTCCAATTAGAAAAGCATCCTTCCATTGCTACTCTCTGCCTTCTATGACCCAGCCAGTTCTGTATCCACCTTGCCAGCTCACCCCTGATCCCGTGTGACTTCACCTTTTGTACTAGTCTACCATGAGGGACCTTGTCAAAGGCCTTACTGAAGTCCATATAGATAACATCCACTGCCCTACCTGCATCAATCATCTTTGTGACCTCCTCGAAAAACTCTATTAAGTTAGTGAGACACGACCTCCCCTTCACAAAACCATGCTGCCTCTCACGAATACGTCCATTTGCTTCCAAATGGGAGTAGATCCTGTCTCGAAGAATTCTCTCCAGTAATTTCCCTACCACTGACGTAAGGCTCACTGGCCTGTAGTTCCCTGGATTATCCCTGCTACCCTTCTTAAACAGTGGAACAACATTGGATATTCTCCAGTCCTCCGGGACATCACCTGAAGACAGTGAGAATCCAAAGATTTCTGTCAAGGCCTCAGCAATTTCCTCTCTAGCCTCCTTCAGTATTCTGGGGTAGATCCCATCAGGCCCTGGGGACTTATCTACCATAATATTTTTCAAGACGCCCAACACCTCGTCTTTTTGGATCTCAATGTGACCCAGGCTATCTACACACCCTTCTCCAGACTCAACATCCACCAATTCCTTCTCATTGGTGAATACTGATGCAAAGTATTCATTTAGTACCTCGCCCATTTCCTCTGGCTCCACACATAGATTCCCTTGCCTATCCTTCAGTGGGCCAACCCTTTCCCTGGCTACCCTCTTGCTTTTTATGTACGTGTAAAAAGCCTTGGGATTTTCCTTAACCCTATTTGCCAATGACTTTTCATGACCCCTTCTAGCCCTCCTGACTCCTTGCTTAAGTTCCTTCCTACTTTCCTTATATTCCAGACAGGCTTCGTCTGTTCCCAGCCTTTTAGCCCTGACAAATGCCTCCTTTTTCTTTTTGACGAGGCCTACAATATCTCTCGTTATCCAAGGTTCCCGAAAATTGCCGTATTTATCCTTCTTCCTCACAGGAACATGCCGGTCCTGAATTCTTTTCAACTGACACTTGAAAGCCTCCCACATGTCAGATGTTGATTTACCCTAAAACATCTGCCCCCAATCTAGGTTCTTCAGTTCCCGCCTAATATTGTTATAATTAGCCTTCCCCCAATTTCGCACATTCATCCTAGGACCACTCTTATCCTTGCCCACCAGCACTTTAAAACTTACTGAATTGTGGGCACTGTTCCCGAAATGCTCCCCTACTGAAACTTCTACCACCTGGCCGGGCTCATTTCCCAATACCAGGTCCAGTACCACCCCTTCCCTAGTTGGACTGTCCACATATTGTTTTAAGAAGCCCTCCTGGATGCTCCTTACAAACTCTGCCCCGTCTAAGCCCCTGGCACTAAGTGAGTCCCAGTCAATATTGGGGAAGTTGAAGTCTCCCATCACCACAACCCTGTTGTTTTTATTCTTTTCCAAAATCTGTCTACCTATCTGCTCCTCTATCTCCCGCTGGCTGTTGGGAGGCCTGTAGTAAACCCCCAACATTGTGACTGCACCCTTCTTATTCCTGATCTCTCCCCATATAGCCTCACTGCCCTCTGAGGTGTCCTCCCATAGTACAGCTGTGATATCCTCCCTAACCAGTAGTGCAACACCGCCACCCCTTTTACATCCCCCTCTATCCCGCCTGAAACATCTAAATCCTGGAACGTTTAGCTGCCAATCCTGCCCTTCCCTCAACCAGGTCTCTGTAATGACAACAACATCATCCAAGCTCTAAGTTCAGCTGCCTTACCCCTAATACTTCTTGCATGAAAACTTATGCACTTCAGGCCACCAGACCCGCTGTGTTCAGCAACTTCACCCTGTCTGCTCTGCCTCAGAGCCATACTATCCCTATTCCCTAGTTCTCCCTCAATGCTCTCACCTTCTGACCTATTGCTCCCGTGCCCACCCCCCTGCCATACTAGTTTAAACCCTCCCGTGTGACTAGCAAACCTCGCGGCCAGGATATTTATGCCTCTCCAGTTTAGATGCAACTCGTCCTTCTTATATATAGTGAGGCCGTGGAATGCCCTACCTGCTACAGTAGTGAACTCGCCAACATTGAGGGCATTTAAAAGTTTATTGGATAAACATATGGATGATAATGGTATAGTGTAGGTTAGATGGCTTTTGTTTCGGTGCAACATCGTGGGCCGAAGGGCCTGTACTGCGCTGTATTGTTCTATGTTCTATATGTCACACCTGCCCCGGAAGAGCTCCCAGTGGTCCAGATAACAGAAACCCTCCCTCCTACACCAGCTGTTTAGCCACGTGTTTAACTGCTCTTTCTTCCTATTTCTAGCCTCACTGGCACGTGGCACAGGGAGTAATCCCGAGATTACAACCCTAGAGGTCCTGTCTTTTAACTTTCTGCCTAGCTCCCTGAACTCCTGCTGCAGGACCTCATGCCCCTTCCTGCCTATGTCGTTAGTACCAATATGTACAACGACCTCTGCCTGTTTGCCCTCCCTCTTCAGGATGCCCTCTACCCGTTCGGAGACATCCTGGACCCTGGCGCCAGGGAGGCAACATACCATCCTGGAGTCTCTTTCGCGTCCACAGAAGCGCCTATCTGTGTCCCTGATATAGAGTCGCCTATGACTGTTGCTCTTCTGTGCTTTGACCCTCCCTTCTGAACATCAGAGCCAGCCGTGGTGCCACTGCTCTGGCTGCTGCTGTTTTCCCCTGATAGGCTATCCACCCCCCGACAGTATCCAAAGGGGTAAACCTGTTCGAGAGGGGGACAACCACAGGGGATTCCTGCACTGATTGCCTGCCATTTCTGGTGGTCACCCATTTCTCTGCCTGCACCTTGGGTGTGACCACATTTATATAACTGCTATCTATGACACTTTCCGCCACCTGCATGCTCCTAAGTGCATCCAACTGCTGCTCCAACCGAACCATGCGGTCTGTGAGGAGCTCCAGTTGGGTGCACTTTCTGCAAATGAAGCCACCCGGGACGCTGGAAGCCTCCCGGTCCTGCCACATCTCACAGTCAGAGCACTGACTCGAAGAATTCTCTCCAGTAATTACCCTATCATTGACGTAAGGCTCACCAGCCTGTAGTTCCCTGGATTATCCTTGCTACCCTTCTTAAACAAAGGGACAACATTGGCTATTCTCCAGTCCTCCGGGACATCACCTGAAGACAGTGAGGATCCAAAGATTTCTGTCAAGGCCTCAACAATTTCCTCTCTAGCCTCTTTCAGTATTCTGGGGTAGATCCCATCAAGCCCTGGGGACTTATCTACCTTAATATTTTTCAAGACGCCCAACACCTCATTTCTTTAGATCTCAATGTGACCCAGGCTGTGACACACCCTTCTCCAGACTCAACATCTACCAATTCCTTCTCTTTGGTGAATACTGATGCAAAGTATTCCTTTAGTACCTTGCCCATTTCCTCTGGCTCCACACATAGATTCCCTCGCCTGTCCTTCAGTGGGCCAAGCCTTTCCCTGGCTACCCTCTTGCTTTTTAAAAATTTATTTTTTATAAATCTAGAGTACCCAATTCATTTTTTCCAATTAAGCGACAATTTAGCGTGTTCAATCCACCTACCTTGCACATCTTTGAGTTGTTTCTCTACATAACTCCACTTAAAAATTATTGCGGTGTTGTGTTTTTAGATCTATCTGAGATACATTAATGCCTGCCTCTAATGTTGCTGTCTTCTTTATGTAAGAATCCTTCTTGTTTATTTTCTTTGTTATTTTATTATTTTGGTCCATGGACCCATAATCGGAATGTGCCTTTAAGCAGCAGACGCAAAGTTGAAGGAGCCTGCTTCTTAGGACACAGTTCCTAGTTTTTGTGTTTGGAATGAAGAACTCAGATTCCTCGGCATCAAGTGGATCTTTGGAACCAGGTTTGGAGGAATGTAAATCGATTGGTTAACTGGTTTGGCCTGGAACAGTGTTCTGCCTGACAATGATCAGTGAGCAGTTCCTCTGTGATGCTTTCTGAGAAAACTGGGCAGAAGTGTTTAGACCTTAGAAATGAAAGGACGTCTCTCTCTCCTGCTTTCTGAATCCCCGCGATGGCCCAATGCCAGAGTAAAAAGCGGCGCGAACCACTCCGGCGTCGGGCCGACCGGAAGTTGTGGAATCCTCTGCACTTCCAGGGGCTAGGCCAGCGGCAGAGGGGTTGGCGCCGTGCCAACTAGTGGCGAAGGTGCGCAAGTTCCTCGCATGCGCAGACCAGCCGGCGTATTGTAGCGCATACGCAGGGGGTTGTCTGCTACTCGCCGGCCATGGCAGAGCCCTACATTGGCTGGCGCGGAAGGAAGGAGTGCCCCCGTGGCACAGGCCCGCCCGCAGATCGGTGGGCCCCGAACGCGGGTCAGGCCACCTTAGGGTCCTCCCGGGGCCGGATCTCCCCGCGGACCACACCAGCCGGCCTGCCAGCCAGGTCCCGCCATGTGGGACTGGCCAAAAACAGGCGGCCGCTCGGCCCATCGGGGCCCGGAGAATTGACTGTGGGGTCGCTGCCAACGGCCCGTGACCAACGCGGCGTGATCCCCGCCCCCGCCCGTAAACCGGCGCCAGAGAATACGGCGGCCGGCATAGGAGCGGGATTCACGCCGCCCCCCCCGGGGGTTCTCCGACCCAGTGGGGGGTTGGAGAATCCCGCCCTTGAAGTGAAAGAACTGCTCCATTGTTCTGAAAGCAGTGTGTGTCTGGCAGATCCTTTGCTGTGAACGTGAAATGATGCTGAGTCTGCAGAGAAGATAGACAACATTGGCAGAAAAAAACATCTCAAGCCTAGAAGAAGTACCAGAACAAAAGCTGAAAAACACAACCGGAAATCATCCTAGTGCATCAAAGCTCTTTCCATGAAATCCCTACAGTGCAGAAGGAGGCCATTTGGTCTATCGAGTCTGCACCGACCCTCTGAAAGAGGACCTATGCCCACACACCGCCCAATCCCCGTAACACCATAACCCACCTAACCTGCATATCTTTTGGCACTAAGGGGCAATTTAGCATGGTCAATCCACCTAACCTGCACATCTTTGGACTGTGGGGGAGGAAACCGGAGCACTCGGAGAAAACCCATGCAGACACAGGGAGAGCGCGCAAACTCCACAAGGACAGTAACCCAAGGCTGGAATCAAACTCAAATCCCAGGCGCTGTGAGGCAGCAGTGCTAGCCACTGTGCCACCAAAGTCACATTTTTATGAATATTTTCTTTCCCTTTCACCTCTCGTTTGTGTGTGTAGAGTGGGAGTAGTTAGGAAGGGCGGTTGAGAAAGAGGTATTCGATAGTCAGTTACATTTTCTGTCTAATTAGAATACTGTGTCTAATAAAAGATTAGGTTAAAGTTACAAACCTGGTTACTGCAGTTTATTTAGCTCAACTTAAGGACCTTGAGTATTTTAAATAAAATTTAATTTTACCTGTGTTGCAACACCGAGTCAAATGGGGCTGGAATTTACTTCCCATTAGCCCAGGGTGTCATGACATTCAAAGGCAGTTTTCAAGGTGAACCCCAAGTCAATCTGTCTAGATGGCATGTACCCTGAACGACTGAAGAAAGTCAGGATTCTGAAAACCTCCTTTCTTTCTTCTACCAAACCCTTTGACTCTTCAGATATGGATCCTGAGGCTCCTCAATCAATGGGAGATGTTTGTGATCTTTTAATCTATCCACACCTTCTACCTATAGCTCCTCTGGGCCAATCACATTCTGAACATCACCCTTTACAAATCCATCAGGTTAAGTAGTGATGTGTTAGGCAGGTTGGTTCGATGTGGACTGCACTCGATGCAGGGAAGTTAGAAACAGACGTCTAACACAGGAGAAGGTCCAACACTGTTTTATTCAACTAGATGAACTGCTTTACATATTCAGCTGTGGGTCGCCACTATACTGATCTGACTAGTGACCTTGTAGTAGTAGCCTGGCCAGACTTACTAGCTACCGCATGGTGTTGGTGCTTGCTAGCTTGTGGACTCTGACTGTCTCAGTAGCTGGGTCGCGAGAGAGCAGGAAACCTAGTGCCCTCTGGCTTTATAGTGGTAATGTCCTGTCTGCTGATTGGCTGTGCTGTGTTGTATGCTTACTGATCATCCTATGTCAATCACTGCCTGTCTGCATCTCATTATATACATGACATCTCCCCCTTTTTTTTGAGTTAAATAAATACTGAGGTGTGTATATTTATATGCCTGCCTATATACAAATGGTGATTGAACAAACGTATATACATGGGAAGGTGTCAATAGTGCAGATACATGGCAAACTAAACAATATTTACAAGAGTTAAGTCGATGGATTCAGTCACAAATATTTACAAAAGTTAAGTCTACAGATTCAGTCTTTGTGGCGGGCGACGAATTCTTGTCGATCGCCGCAGAGGTTGATCAGGAGCCGCCTGCACGTGGAGAGGTGGGATTGCTGCCATTGCGGTGGTCGCGTGGGCCGGCAGGATCGCTGGCAGATCGGTGGAAGAATGCTTGTCGGGCCCGGATGGTGTCGAGGTCGGATTGTGAGATGAGGTTCGCAGACGCGCCGGTTGGTGTCCAGTTTAAATCGGATGCGAGCCTTGTTAACTGTGAGGACAGCACACCACTTGTCGTCGGGATCCACACTGAGGATCGAGAGGCCTCAGGTGTGGTGGAGGCCAGCTCATGTGTGGTTATGATACCCACCCGATATGGAAACTTGAGGCAGTCAGCATCAGGGTCTGTTGGGCTGTCAGGATCAGAATCTGGTATGCCTTGTTGTATTGAGCGGATACTTCTGCGCATCAGCTGGGATCGCTGGCTGCTGAGCGGTGGAGCGGATCTGCAGAGGGCTGCGTAGTGGCCAAGCTTGCCACACTGGAGATATCGGCGTCCTCTTGCCGGACATTGCCGCTTTAAGTGGGCGGAGCCACAATTCGGACACGTCATGACGCTGACGTCAGTGCGATCCGTGCGCCATCGCGCATGCGCAGTGCGGTAGGCTGACGTACGCACCTGCGCAGTCGGGTTTTCGGTCTCGTCGCCCACTCCGTCGTGGCGTGCATGCGCAGGGATCCGAGAAAAGCGCGCAAAACGGCCACTCTCCTCGATGCTCAGGCCCTGCATCTGTGCAATGGCCTGCACCCTTTCTGCCTCGTGGGAGGCCATCTTTGCAGTTTCTGTCGCCCTGATGTGGGAGTAACGATTCTTGGCATGCTCATGGACAACGCACGTCTCGATAGCGACAGAGAGGGTCAACTGTTTGATTTTAAGGAGCTGCTGCCGCAGGGAGTCGGAGTGGACCCCGAATCATGGAATCAGCCGTCGAGTCATAGTTACATGACTGCGCTAGGATGCGGAGATGGGTCAAGAAGGACTGAAAAGGTTCATCCTTACCCTGAAGCCTCTGCTGGAAAACGTACCGTTCAAAGCTCTCATTCACCTCAATGTCGCAGTGGCTGTCGAACTTCAGCAGGACTGTTTTGAATTTCATTTTGTCTTCGCCGTCGGCGAACGTAAGCGAATTGTAGATATGGATGGCGTGGCCCCCCGCAGTGGAGAGAAATAGCGCGATCTTTCTGGCATCCGATGCTGCCTCGAGGTCAGAGGCCTCGATGTACAAGAGGAACTTTTGCTTGAAGATTTTCCAGTTGGCGCCGAGGTTGCCGGAGATGCGGAGTTGCGGAGGAGGCTGGATGTTTTCCATTTCGCTGGATGGCTGCTTGCTGGTCGATGCTGATTCACTCGAGGTAGGTCCGTCAAGATCAACGGGACCTCCTCATGTGTAAGGATGAGCCTGATACAGTTTAAGGTGGTGCACAGGGTGCATATGACTCGGGTGAGAATGAGTGGGTTCTTTCAGGGGGTAGCATGAGTGTGAGAGGTATGGGCGGGGGCCAGCGAATCACGCGCACATGTTTTGGGGTTGTGAAAATCGGGAAGATTCTGGTTGGGAGTATTCACAGTCTTAGCCAGGATAGTGAAGGAGGAGGTGGACCCGGACCCTTTGGTGGTGATATTTGGAGTCTCAGAGATGCCGGAGCTCACGGAGAGGAGGAAGGCCGATGTCTCGGCCTTCGCCTCTCTGATTGCACGGCGGCGGATTTTGCTGGAGTGGCGGTCGGCATCGCCACCGGGGTAGCGGCTTGGTTGGGTGACCTGTACGACTTCCTACGATTAGAGAAGATAAAGTATGAATTAAGGGGCTCTTCAGGGGGGTTTGAGGAAAGGTGGAGGATGTTTGTGACCGTGTTTGAGGGGCTGTTCGTTGCGGAGGTGGGGTGGTGAAAAGGGGAAAAATCTGGACAGACTGTATAGTTGATTGTTGGTAAACATGTTTCCAGGGGTGTTTGTTCGCTGTGACCTGTTTTGATACATGTTTGTAATAAAATACATTATTTTTAAAAAGCAATTACCATCACTGTATTATTCACAGGATGCACTGTAGTAACCTGCCAAGGTTTCCTCTCCAGCGCCTCCCAAATTCATTACCTCAATCACCTAGGAGGATAATAGGCACATGAGGGTACCATATTCTCAATGCTCTCTTCCACACACACATCAAACTGACTTGGAAATATATCAGCCATTTCTTCATTATCACTGGGTCAAAATACTAGAACATCCTACATAATACCTGTAGGAGTACCTTGACCACACGGAACTCCGTGGTTCAAGAAGGGGCTCATTGTCTTCTTGTGAAAGGGATGGACATTGTTAGTTACATCCATATCTGAAGAATAATTTGTTCGAAAAGAGGCATCAGCATCAGGATTACTCGGATCAGTTACCATGAACCTTGGTAGAATTTCTCTTGGTAATCTGCGTAAATGAGATATTTCCCCAAGTTATGCTAATCGATCAGAACCCGTGAGGAAGCTGTTAGTTAATGATAACTATCCAACATCCTTGACCAGCTGTCTCCCTGAACATGAACATTTCTCGCTCTCAGCAATGGAGGATTCAACTCGATTCAATTAGTTACCTCTTTACTGTTCTGTTCAACACTTTTCATGCTCTTTTTTCAATTGTCTATTAACATTGAATAAAATGCTTTTGCTGAGTTTGTTACACATATTAAACAACTCAACTGCCAAGCTTCCTCCATCTTCTTCCTTACAACTGCTAATTACCAACTAATTATACCAGTTAGACATATGCAGCAACTGCTCACTAAGTGCCCCGTTTTCTATTTCATTCTCCAAGATTTCCAGAGACTGAATACCTCATGAACCAAAGAATTTTGAAATGTCTCAATTTGTATACCTTTAACACAAATCAAATGCAATTGATAAAAGAACATGTAGAGGATATAAGCATTTCTTTACTCTACAGGTGGGTGGGGCAGAGGGATTCATAGAATTTACAGTGCAGAAGCAGGCCATTCAGCCCATTGAGTCTGCACCGGCTCTTGGAAAGAGCACCCTACCCAACCGCACACCTCCACCCTATCCCCATAACCCTGTAACCCCACCCAACAGAGCAATTTTGGACACTAAGGGCAATTTATCATGTCCAATCCACCTAACCTGCACATCTTTGGACTGTGGAAGGAAACCGGAGCACCCGGAGGAAACCCACGCACACACGGGGAGAACGTGCAGACTCCACACACAGTGACCCAAGCCAGGAATCGAACCTGGGACCCTGGAGCTGTGAAGTAATTGTGCTAACCACTATGCTACCATGCTGCCCGGATGTTGGGGGTGGGGTGGAGTTGGGCTTTTGCACCTGACGCACTGACACCTCTCTGGCCTGCACCAGATGCCCGCCTCTTGGCAACTGATCTCTTTGCTCCCCCTTCCTCTAATCACATCACAGGAGACCAACTGTAAAATCCTGTTAGCTTTCACTTTCAACCTTTAACAAAGCTCTTAATGAGCCAAATTGGCTGCCCTCACAAAATGGCTAACACCAGGTGAGGCTGGGGAAACCAGCACGCCAGCTGGTAAAGGTGCTTTTGGGGCTTGTCTGCCTGTGTCCGGCCTTGTTGGGGCTCAGAAATCCTGCTAATTTTCTCTGCATCCCCACTACTAAACCCTTTTTTAATCTTACAGAGCTCTGGCTGGTTTTCCGAACATATATGAAGGAGCAGAATAGCTGAAGTAAACAGCTCCTGGAGTCAGGAGAAATTATCAATGAAGAAATGGCAAAGATGGTATACATTTTTTTTGTCTCTCTTCACAGTAGAAGACACAAGTTACATACCAGAAGTAGAGGGTAGCCAAGAGGGTAATGTGAAAGAGGAACTCAAAGTAAATAATACCAGAATGAGAAAACATATCAGAGAATTTAAGAGATCAAAAGCCAACAAATCTTAAAGATCTGATGGCTTGCATTGTAGGGTGCTAAAAGAGGTAGCTGTAGGATGCACAGGTTATGACTTTCTAAAATCCCTCAACACTCAAAAACAATCCAGCCAACTAAATATTCAAGAAAAGGAAAGAGAAAATATATAATAACGAGTGTAAGTGTCCTTCCTGTTTGTTCCCTTATTTCCCCTTTCTTTTGCCATTACAATTTTGATCCATGGATAAATAATAGACCTGTGACTTTAAGGCAAAGCAGCCTGTACGTGGCCTGTGCCTTTAATTCGAGCAGAGGATTGTAGCAGCAGGAGTGATCAGTGATGACTCTCTTTGACTGACTTGACTGGCGGCCAATGAACTGGCTCGAAATAAGAACAAAGAAAAATTATAGCACAGGAACAGGCCCTTCGGCCCTCCAAGCCTGCGCCGATCCAGATCCTCTATCTAAAACTGTCGCCTATTTTCTAAGGATCTGTATCCCTCTGCTCCCTGCCGATTTATGTATCTGTCTAGATACATCTTAAATGACGCTAGCGTGCCCGCCTCTACCATCTCCGCCGGCAATGCGTTCCAGGCACCCACCACCCTCTGCGTAAAGAACTTTCTACGTATATCTCCCTTAAACTTTTCCCCTCTCGCCTTGAACTTGTGAACCCGAGTAATTGAGACCCCCACTCTGGGGAAAAAGCTTCTTGCTATCCACCCTGTCTATACCTCTCATAATTTTGTAGACCTCAATGAGGTCCCCCCCTCAACCTCCGTCTTTCTAATGAAAATAATCCTGATCTACTCAACCTCTCTTCATAGCTAGCGCCCTCCATACCAGGCAACATCCTGGTGAACCTCCTCTGCACCCTCTCCAAAGCATCCACATCCTTTTGGTAATGTGGCGACCAGAACTGCACGCAGTATTCCAAATGTGGCCGAACCAAAGTCTTATACAACTGTAACATGACCTGCCAACTCTTGTACTCAATACCCCTTCCGATGAAGGAAAGCATGCCGTATGCCTTCTTGACCACTCTATCGACCTGCGCAGCCACCTTCAGGGTACAATGGACCTGAACACCCAGATCTCTCTGTACATCAATTTTCCCCAGGGCTTTTTCATTTACCATATAGTTCGCTCTTGAATTGGATCTTCCAAAATGCACCACCTCGCATTTGCCCGGATTGAACTCCATCTGCCATTTCTCCGCCCAACTCTCCAATCTATCTATATTCTGCTGTATTCTCTGACAGTCCCCTTCACTATCTGCTACTCCACCAATCTTAGTGTCATCTGCAAACTTACTAATCAGACCACTTATACCTTCCTCCAGATCATGTATTAATATCACAAACAACAGTGGTCCCAGCACGGATCCCTGTGAAACACCACTGGTCACAGTTCTCCATTTTGAGAAACTCCCTTCCACTATTCTATGTCTATGTCTATGTCTATTACTCTCTGTCTCCTGTTGCCCAGCCAGTTCTTTATCCATCTAGCTAGTGCACCCTGGACCCCATGAGATTTCACTTTCTCCATCAGCCTACCATGGGGAACCTTATCAAATACCTGATTGAAGCCCATGTATATGACATCTACAGCCCTTCCCTCATCAATCAACTTTGTCACTTCTTCAAAGAATTCTATTAAGTTGGTAAGACATGACCTTTCCTGCACAAAACCATGCTGCCTATCACTGATAAGCCCATTTTCTTCCAAATGGGAATAGATCCTATCCCTCAGTATCTTCTCCAGCAGCTTCCCTACCACTGACATCAGGCTCACCGGTCCATAGTTACCTGGATTATCCCTGCTACCCTTCTTAAACAAGGGGACACCATTAACAATTCTCCAGTCCTCCGGTACCTCACCCGTGTTCAAGGATGCTGCAAGGATATCTGTTAAGGCCCCAGCTATTTCCTCTCTCACTTCCCTCAGTAACCTGGGATAGATCCCATCCGGGTCTGGGGACTTGTTCACCTTAATGCCTTTTAGAATACCCAACACATCCTCCCGCCTTATGCCGACTTGAACTAGAGTAATCAAACATCTATCCTGAACCTCAACATCCGTCATGTCCATCTCCTCGGTGAATACCGATGCAAAGTACTCATGAAGAATCTCACCTATTTTCTCTGACTCCACGCATAACTTTCCTCCTTTGTCCTTGAGTGGGCCAACCCTTTCTCTACTTACCCTCTTGCTCCTTATATATGAATAAAAGGCTTTGGGATTTTCCTTAACCCTGCTTGCTAAAGATATTTCATGACCCCTTTTAGCCCTCTTGATTCCTCATTTCAGATTGGTCCTACAATCCTGATATTCCTACAACCCCCTACAATCCGGGGGGGAGCATGGTAGCATTGTGGATAGCACAACTGCTTCACAGCTCCAGGGTCCCAGGTTCGATTCCGGCTTGGGTCACTATCTGTGCGGAGTCTGCACATCCTCCCTGTGTGCGCATGGGTTTCCTCTGGGTGCTCCGGTTTCCTCCCACAGTCCAACGATGTGCAGGTTAGGTGGATTGGCCATGATAAATTGCCCTTAGTGTCTAAAATTGCCCTTAGCGTTGGGTGGGGTTACTGGGTTATGGGGATAGGGTGGAGGTATTGACCTTGGGTATGGTGCTCTTTCCAAGAGCCGGTGCAGACTTGATGGGCTGAATAGCCTCCTTCTGCACTGTAAATTCTATGATATTCTTCCAAAGCTTTGTCTGTCTTCAGTCGCCTAGACCTTATGTATGCTTCCTTTTTCCTCTTAGCTAGTCTCAGAATTTCGCCTGTCATCCATGGTTCCCTAATCTTGCCATTTCTATCCCTCATTTTCACAGGGACATGTCTGTCCTGCACTCTAATCAACCTCTCTTTAAAAGCCTCACACATATCAAATGTGGATTTACCTTCAAACAGCTGCTCCCAATCCACATTCCCCAGCTCCTGCCGAACTTTGGTATAGTTGGCCTTCCCCCAATTTAGCACTCTTCCTTTAGGACCACTCTCGTCTTTGTCTTTGAGTATTCTAAAACTTACGGAATTGTGATCACTATTCCCAAAGTAATCCCCGACTGAAACTTCAACCACCTGGCCGGGCTCATTCCCCAACACCAGGTCCAGTATGGCCCCTTCCCGAGTTGGACTATTTACATACTGCCCTAGAAAACCCTCCTGGGTGCTCCTTACAAATTCTGCTCTATCTAGACCTCTGACATTAAGTGTATCCCAGTCAATGTTGGGAAAATTAAAATCTCCTATCACCACCACCCTGTTGCTCCTACATCTTTCCATAATCTGTTTACATATTTGTACCTCTATCTCACGCTTGCTGTTGGGAGGTCTGTAGTACAGCCCCAACATTGTTACCGCACCCTTCCTATTTCTGAGCTCTGCCCATATCGCCTCACTGCTCGAGTCCTCCATAGTGCCCTCCTTCAGCACAGCTGTGATATCCTCTCTGACCAGTAATGCAACTCCTCCACCCCTTTTACCTCCCTCTCTATCCCGCCTGAAGTTTCGATATCCTGGGATATTTAGTTGCCAATCATGCCCTTCCCTCAACCAAGTCTCAGTAATAGCAATAACATCATACTCCCAGGTACTAATCCAAGCCCTAAGTTCATCTGCCTTACCTACTACACTTCTTGCATTAAAACAAATGCACATCAGACCACCAGTCCCTTTGCGTTCATCTGCTCTCTGCCTACTCTTCCTCTTAGTCACGGTGACTTTCCTTACAGGCTTTAGTTACTACTTCCTTACTGTCTACTAACCTCCTCATTTGGTTCCCATCCCCTGCCACATTAGTTTAAACCCTCCCCAACAGCGTTAGCAAAAGCACCCCCAAGGACATTGGTTCCAGTCCGGCCCGGGTGTAGACCGTCCAATTTGTAGTAGTCCCAGAACCAGTCCCAATGTCCCAAAAATCTGAACCCCTCCCTCCTGCACCATCTCTCAAGCCACGCATTCATCTTGCCTATTCTTTCATTTCTACTCTGACTACCACGTGGCACTGGTAGCAATCCTGAGATTACTACCTCTGAGGTCTGACTTTTTAACTTGGCTTCTAACTCCCTAAATTCTGTTTGTAGGACCTCATCCCGTATTTTACCTATATCATTGGTGCTATATGCACCACGACAACTGGCTGTTCACCCTTCCCTTTCAGAATGTTCTGCAGCCGATCTGAGACATCCCTAACCCGTGCACCTGGGAGGCAACATACCATTTGGGAGTCTTGTTTTCGACCACAGAACCGCCTATCTACTCCCCTTACAATTGAATCCCCTATGACTATAACCCTTCCACTCTTTTTCCCGCCCTTCTGTACAGCAGAGCCAGTCACCGTGCCATGAACCTGGCTACTGCTGCCTTCCCCTGGTGAGCCATCTCTCCCAACAGTATCCAAAACGGTATACTTGATTTGGAGGGAGATGACCGCAGGGGACACCTGCACTGCCTTCCTGCTTTTTCTCTGCCTTTTGGTCACTCATTCCCTTTCTCCCTCAGCAATCCTAATCTGTGGTGTGAACAAGTCGCTAAACGTGCTATCCACGACCTCCTGAGCATCGCGGATGCTCCAAAGTGAGTCCATCCGCAGCTCCAGAGCCGCCATGCGGTCTAACAAGAGCTGCAACTGAACAAACTTCCCGCACGTGAAGGAGCCAGGGACAGCAGCCACGACCCTGAGTTCCCACATTATGCAAGAGGAGCATAACACGGGTCTGAGATCGCCTGCCATTTTTAATCTTAAGCTTAACTTAGTCCAACTGTCATGTGAGAGTACCTTTATGACATGGATGTTTAAGCAATGTACCTTTAAGAAAACAGTGATGTCAGAGAGTGGGTGGAGCTGGGCTTTAGATCAGCCATTTTGCAGTTTTTAGTTTCAGTTTGAAAAAGCAGTTTGTGTGTGTCTGTGTGTTTCCAGAGAGCTGCAGTTTGGAGGAAAAGAGCTTGGGGAGTGTCTGTGTTTTGCAGTGAGCTGGATTTGCTGTGATGCCTGCCATGAAAGACTATCTCATTTGGGTGATTTAAACTCATAATAGTAAAGCCTTTAACCTGATGTGATTCTGTTTAAAGGTGTCAAGTTTGAAGGAACATTTTGAGGAATTATTTACTGTTGCAATATTTTCGGAGTTATCTTTGAAGTAAGGGGTGTTAAGAGATCCAATGTTTATTTAAGATGTTAAGTTGAGTTCATGAATAAACATTGTTTTGTGTTTATAAACCCACGTGTGAATAATTGTAATCCCACACCTGGGGAACAAGCCGTGTGCTAGGAAAAGCAACAAATACATTAAAGGGAGAGGTTGGTTGAACTTCATGATACATTTTGGGGTTCTGAAAACACCTCGCCCATAACAGTTGGGGGCTTGAGGGGGATAAAAGTCTATCTATTGGATCGGCTTTTGTGAACTTAAAGACAGTGAAGGATTGTTGCTTTTCCAGTATGGTATTTTAGTTTAAGTGGGGAGTGTGTTATGGACAATGGCTCTTTCAGAGGCTCAGACATTTTTGGGGGTGGAGACTGCCACACGCAGTACTTTACGGACAGAGACGAAAAGCAGACTGTTGGGTCTGGCAAAAACATTGCAGTTAACATTACCTGACAAAATGCGAAAAGGTGAGGTAATTATGGCGGTGGTTAAGCATTTAAAGTTGCCCGAGATAGAGTTTGACTCATGGGAAATGGCAAAAATTCAGTTGAAAATTAAACAAATGGAACATGAGAAAGATTTAAAGCGGCTTGAATGTGAAAGAGATAGAGAGGAAAAAGAAAAGGAGAGAGAAGAAAGAAACAAAGAAAGAGATAGAGAGGAAAGGTAAAAAGAGAGTTTGAACTTCGGAAAATGGCTCTGAAGCATGAAAATCAGTTAAAATTGGCAGACACAAAGGGACATGTACAGTTGGAGGAGGTGGATGAGGATAATGAGACAGAGCATCACAGTCGAAGACATGGTGGGGATCTATTTAAATATGTCCAAGCATTGCCAAGGTTTGACAAGAAGGAGGTAGAAGCCTTTTTCATTTCATTTGAGAAGGTAGCTAAACAAATGCAATGGCCACAGGACATGTGGGTATTATTGATTCAAACAAAGCTGGTAGGTAGGGCTAGTGAAGTGTTTGCATCACTACCGGAGGAGGTATCTGGAACGTATGAGGAGGTGAAGAAATCCATCTTAAGTGCGTATGAGCTAGTGCCTGAAGCTTACAGCCAAAGGTTTAGAAATTTACGGAAAGAATTTGGTCAAACATACATGGAGTTTGAAAGGCTCAAACAGAGTAATTTTGATAGGTGGATAAGGGCTTTGAAAATAGACCAAACGTATGAAGCTCTCAGAGAAATTATACTTTTGGAGGAGTTCAAAAATACAATTCCTGATGTAGTGAGAACTCATGTGGAAGGACAGAGGGTTAAAACTGCGAGATGAGCAGCGGAAATGGTAGATGATTATGAATTAGTTCATAAATCAAAGATTGGTTTCCTACATCAGTTTCAGCGGGTGAGGGATAGAAACTGGGGACATGAGAAATACTCAAGTGGTAAAGGTAAAGGTGATCTGATGGGAGACAATAAAGAGAGTGTACCTCAGATTAAAAAAGAAATCCAGGAGGGTGGAAAAGAAATGAAAAGTTTCAGATGATTTCACTATAATAAACTAGGCCATGTAAAGTCACAGTATTGGTGGTTGAAGAAAAGCACTGGAAAGGCTGATGCGGTAAAACAGGATAAGACAGTGGGGTTTGTTAGAGTGGTAAAGGAAAGCCCAAGGGAAGCGAAGGAGGTGCAAATGATTGTACAGCCTGTTCAAGAAGTAATTGTTGAGAAGGTGCCAGATGTATTTAAAGAATTTACTTGTGTGGGTAAAGTTCACTCATGTGGATCAGGAGGAGCAGGTAAAGAAGTTACAATTTTAAAAGATACAGGGGTTAGTCAATCTTTAATGGTAAGAGATGAGGAATTATGTAATTTGGGAAGAATGTTGCCAGAAAAGGTGGTGATATGTGGAATTCAGGGTGAGAGGAGTAGCGTTCCATTATATAAGGTAAGGTTGGAAAGTCCAGTGAACAGTGGTGAAGTGGTAGTAGGAGTAATAGATAAACTATCTTGTCCAGGAATACAGTTTATCTTGGGTAATGATATAGGTGGATCGCAGGTGGGAGTGATGCCTACTGTGATTGATAAGCCAGTGGAAAATCAGACAACTGAAGGGTTGAAGGACAAATATCCTGGGATTTTTCCAGATTGTGTAGTGACAAGGTCGCAAAGTCACAGGTTAAGACAAGAGGAGAAATCAAAGAGTGAAGATGAAGTTGAAGTGCAATTATCAGAAACGATTTTTGATCAGATAGTTGAAAAAGAACAAGAACAGGTGGAGGATGAGGCGGATATTTTTACTTCAGGAAAATTGGCGGAGTTACAACAGAAAGATGTAGAAATAAAACAGATATATCAGAAAGCATAAAAGGAAGAGGAATCTGAGAGTATACCAGAGTGTTATTACCATAAAAATGATGTCTTGATGATAAAATGGAGACCTGTACATATGCAGGTGGATGAAAAGTGGGCAGAAGTTCATCAAGTAGTATTGCCGGTCGGGTATGGAAAGGAGGTGTTGCGAGTTGCACATGAGGTACCAGTGGGAGGTCATTTGGGAACAAGGAAAACTCAAGCTAAAATCCAGAAACATTTTTATTGGCCTGGACAACATAAAGATGTAGTTAAATTTTGTCAATCATGTCACACATGTCAAGTGATAGGGAAACCTCAAGCAGTGATAAAACCAGCGCCCTTAATACCCATTCCAGCATTTGAGGAACCTTTTACGAGGGTCATAATTGATTGAGTAAGACCGCTTCCTAAAACAAAAAGTGGGAATCAATATCTTTTGACTAGAATGGATGTGTCTACTAGGTTTCCAGAGGCCATTCCAGTACGTAACATTACAGCTAAAAAGATTGTGGAGGAGTTACTTAAATTCTTTACTAGATATGGACTACCCACAGAAATTCAATCGGATCAAGGATCATATTTTACTTAAAAATTATTCAAAAAAGTTATGGATAGCTTAGCAATAAAACAATTTAAATCAACTGCGCACCATCCAGAATTGCAGTGAGCGTTAGAAAGGTGGCATCAGACATTAAAGACAATGTTGACGGCTTATTGTCAAGATTATCCAGAGGATTGGGATAAAGGAATTCCGTTCATATTGTTTGCAATTAGGGATGCACTGAATGAGTCTACCAAATTTAGTCCTTTTGAACTAATTTTTGGTCATGAGGTAAGAGGACCACTTAAATTGATTGAGGAAAAATTGGTGAGTGAGAAGTCGGAAATTACATTATTGGATTATGTGACAAATTTTAAGGAAAGATTAAATAGAGCAGGTGAATTGGCAAGACAACATTTAAAAGTTGCACAACATGTGATGAAACGGGTAGTGGACAAGAAATCCAAAGTTCATAGTTTTGCCAGTGGAGATAAAGTTTTAGTATTGTTACCAGTGGCAGGTGAACCTTTAAAAGCAAGGTTTTGTGGACCTTATCAGATTGAAAGGAAATTGAGTGAGGTGAATTATGCGGTAAGATCGTCAGATAGAAGGAAAACTCACCGAGTGTGTCATGTGAATATGCTTAAAAGGTACTTTGAAAGGGAAGGAGAGCAAAAGGAGGAGGTTTTAATGATTCTAACTCAAAGTGATGAACCAAATCCAGATGATTTTGAATTTGACATACCTCAAATTAAATTGGGAAACGAGGATGGCCTTAAAAATTGGGATAAATTGTTGAGTTACCTACCAAAGGAAAAACAAACTGACCTGAAAGAGTTATTGATATCATATGGGCAAGTTTGCGGAGATAAATTGGGAAGCACTAAAATGGCTATACATGATGTAGATGTGGGAAATGCTGTTCCAATCGAACAACATCCATATAGACTTAACCCTTTAAAATTGGCACAGGTTAACAAAGAAATTGAGAGTACGTTTAAAAATAGTGATGGTACCTAAACCAGACGGTACCCAACGGTTGTGTGTGGACTACAGAAAGGTAAATGCAGTTACAAGAACGGACTCTTATCCTATCCCACGTTTGAAGGATTGCATCGAGAAAGTGGGACAATTTGCTTTTATTTCCAACTTCCAGACATGGAAAGAACATTTAAAACATCGTATGGAGTTCTTCGATCGACTTCAGGGGGCAGGTTTGGTGATGAACCTAGCCGAAAGTGAATTTGGAGAAGCCCGAATCACTTTCCTTGCGGAGTTTCCGATACCCTCAAGACAAAGGGAAATAATGCGATTTCTTAGCACAAGTGGATTTGATCGAACAGCTGTGCAAATGTTTTGTGGTGTGATTACTCCACTGATGGAATTGCTGAAGAAACGTAAAAAATTTCAATGGACAGCGGACTTTCAACAGGCATTTGACTGTCTGAAAGCTGTGATCACCAATGTTCCTGTATTGGAGAATTACAACGGACTTTGTGGTCAGATTGAACTTTGATTCTGAAGAGAAATGCCGAGGAGTAGAGGAATGGATGGATCGTGCAGATACTTCGTTCAAAGAGACTGTCAATCGAGAAGGATTTCGTTTGGAGGAAGACGAACGAAAGGTGTTATTATACCTGTTTGAGTGTGTTGTTTTCTTTAAATGAAAATGTATATTTACTGTGTGCATTTCTTAGTCGACGGTGCAAAAGTGAAAAATGAAACCATCTTGAAGTTGATGGGGTTTTCTTTTCTTGGGGGGAGGTGTCATGTGAGAGTACCTTTATGACATGGAGATTTAAACAATGTACCTTCAAGAAAACAGTGATGTCAGAGAGTGGGTGGAGCTGGGCTTTAGATCAGCCATTTTGCAGTTTTTAGTTTCAGTTTGAAAAAGCAGTTTGTGTGTGTTTGTGTGTTTCCAGAGAGCTGCAGTTTGGAAGAAAAGAGCTTGGTGAGTGTCTATGTTTTGCAGTGAGCTGGATTTGCTGTGATGTCTGCCATGAAAGACTATCTCTGGATCATTTGGGTGATTTAAACTCATAATAGTACAACCTTTAACCTGATGTGATTCTGTTTAAAGTCTCTTGGAAGTTTGAAGGAACAGTTTGAGGAATTATTTACTGTTGCAATATTTTCGGAGTTATCTTTGAAGTAAGGGGTGTTAAGAGATCCAATGTTTATTTAAGATGTTAAGTTGAGTTCATGGAATAAACATTGTTTTGTGTTTATAAACCCACGTGTGCATAATTGTAATCCCACACCTGGGGAACAAGCCGTGTGCTAGGAAAAGCAACAAATACATTAAAGGGAGAGGTTGGTTGAACTTCATGATACATTTTGGGGTTCTGAAAACGCCTCGCCCATAACACAACTATAATATCAAATAATAGATAAATGAAAAAGGAAAAAGAAAAATTGTTACCAATCACACGATAATAAAAAAATAGAAATAGAAAAGCCTTACCTCATCAACACACCTCAGCCAATCACTTACCTGATGACTGTGACGTCACTGTTCAACTTCTTTCTACTTCTAACTGCCCTCGAGTCTCCCTCTTGATCTTTACTCGGCTGGGATCTTACACTGATTGTTTTTTTTGGTTAGAGGAGGAGATAGGGAGGGAAACACTGAAGAAGTGTTTGGGGTTTAACTGTCACTTGACAACAGCTCCTCCACAAACCACCTTCTGGATACAGTGACCGCAATGCACTGATGCAAATTTTCCCCACAACCGTCAATCAGCGGCTCCACTCTGTGGATCCTTGCCTTCACCTGAACACGGAGGGTGTCTTGCTCAGGTACACCTTCTGGATACAGTGATCGCAATGCACAGATGCAAATTTTCCCCGTAACAGCCAATCAGCGGCTCCGCTCTGCTGGATGCTTGCCTTCACTTGAACACAGGGAGTCTTGCTCAGGTACACCTTCTGGATACAGTGACCGCAATGCACAGATTCAATTTTTCCCCGCAAAAGTCAATCAGCGGCTCCGCTCTGCTGCCCTCTGCTGGATGCTTGCCTTCACTTGAACACGGAGGGTGTCTTGCTAAGGTACACCTTCTGGATACAGTGACCGCAATGCACTGTTGCAAATTTTCCCCACAACAGCCAATTAGCGGCTCCGCTCTGCGGCCCCAAATGCTGGCAAAGCGCCCGGTAACAAGTGGTGATTGGTTCTGATCTTACTTGGATGATTTTCACAGACAAGGCTGGGTTTTTACTTTCACATTTAGTTCTGAAGCTTGGAAGGAGCAGCTCTAAGTCTTTCTCTCTGATCAGATATGTTCTCTCTAAATATCCAGTGTAAGAGTTCTTCTCTCTCCCCAGTAAAACGGGATATCATTCTCTCGCGACTGCAAAGGATGGAAGTCAATCCATGAGCTGGAAGCCGGGTTTGATGTGAGACAAAGGGTCTCAAGAAAGAAACAGACCTGAAGTTGAACCTTCAAGTTGAAGGCCCAATTTAATAAAAGCGAAGTATGTCTCCAGAAGAAAGCTTTGTGAGTACTGAACAAATTACTCTACAAGACCATCGCCAACTGTAAACTGGAGGCTTCCATCAACCAGTGTGGTGGGAGGAATGTCTTCTGCAAAGAACTCATCATCTGCAGCAGGAACTTTTTTTTTTGCCCTTAAACCTTATTATTATTTTACCCCTTTCCATCCTTCTGTGTTTGCCTGTCTTGTATGTGTGAGTAGAGGGTCGGACAGTTTTTTGGGGGTAGTAGGTTAGCTTGCTTGCTATCCAGATGAAATTACAGCATATTTAATTTTTATTTCTGTTATAAATAAACAGCAATTGTGTTTCAACTTACAAACTGGGTGACTGTAATTATTGGACACTTTTCAAGGGAAAAGTGAAGTTGAGGCAGAAGCTCAAGGGCCGTATTGAATCACTGAATGATTACAGCACAGAAGGAGGCCATTCATTTAATCCCACTCCTTGCCTTCCCCATAGCTCTCCAAAACTTTCCCTTCAGGTAATTGTGGTGTTGGGCGTTCTGACACACAGATGAGCCAACACAGTTGTATTTGGTACAACACTATTTTATTCAAACTTATTATCTACAGTTTTGTCTTGATACTCTGCACGTGGGGACTCCCTGTCTGTGATCTTAAAACAGGTCTTGTCGTTGTCCTTGTCCCCAGATCTACTGCCCACCAGGTGTCGTGTTTGTCCTTTTATACTGTCTCTGTCTTTGTCTGTGATTGGTTGTGGTGTTGTGTGTTCTGATTTGTCTGTTGGTGTGTCTATCATGATGTGTGTGTTTGAATATCATGACAGTAATCTTCCAATTTCCTTTTTAAATCTGGTTTTGTCTCCACCGCACTACCAGGCAAAGCACTTCAGAACCTAACCATTCTTCACGTTAAAAAGGCTTTTTCCACATGTCGTTTCTGGTCCTCGCTTTAAATTGAACGGCCAACTTCTGGTTCTACCTCTGAACACAGGATTGTTACAGTGCAGTAGGAGGTCATTCGGCCCGTCTAGTCAGCACCAGCTTTCCAAATGAGCCGTCTAGCCCACAACCCTGCACATTCTTTATCTTCAAATTACAGTCTAACTGCCTTTTTGAGGGCCTCCATTGAACCCGCCTCCTCCACACACTCGGGCAGTGCACTCCGAACCAGAATCATTTGCTGCAGTCAATTCCACAAAGCTGGAGAGAGGGCAGCCGGGGGCAGGTGGTGCGAACCCATTTGAAAGCGGCCGACAGACGAGGCAACGCCGCCCGGCCGTTAAGAGAGGGGCTGCGCGCGCCCGTGGAAATCCCGCCAAATTAACACGCGCGCATGCGTTGGGCGGTGCGGCCGAGATTCCCGCCTTGCGCCGGGCGCCTGCGCACTGTTGTCGGCCGTCAGAGCGCGCCTGCGCAGTGCGGTCGGTCACCAGAGAACGCCTGCGCACTACGGTCGGCCGCCGGAGCGCGCCTGCGCAGTGCGGTCGGCCGCCGGAGCGCGCCTGCGCAATGCGGTCGGCCGCCAGAGCGCGCCTGCGCAATGCGGTCGGCCGCCAGAGCGCGCCTGCGCAATGCGGTCGGCCGCACTGGCCGCTGGTGAACTTTCTGGAAGGTGCGCTCGAGGCGGCTTTCGACTCGTCAGCTGGAGCGGGAACAGAAAGGGCGCGAATTCACCAGAACCGACGGCAATACACAGCCCTTTAGACCCTGGGTGCGTTTTTAATAAACGAGTGCTTTTTATAAAATAATACTTGAAAACTATAATTTCCGCCCCGCGGCTTTGTGGCGGGCAGGCCCAAGGCCCAGCTCGTGGGGAATTGGCGGAGGTTATTCGGAAGCAAGTAGAAGGGGGAATGAGGCGAAGTTTGAAGGAGCCTGTGCAGGCGGCCCGCCTGGCCTGGCCTTGCCCAGTGCTGCAGCACCCAGTGAGGCTGCTCACCCTGTCCATGTTGGCAGCCTAAAGGACGCTTCACTTTGCCTCACTCCTGCCTTTCCCACCACACGGGAAATTAGTTCCCTTCAGGCACTTCTCCAACTCCCTTTTGAAAGCTTCAGTTGAACCTGCGTCCTTCACACTCGGGCAGTGCATTCCACATCCTAACCACTCGCTGCACAAACACTTTTCTGAATGTTGCCATTGCTTCTCTTGCCGATCAATTGAAACCTGTGTTCTTTGGTTCTTGGCTCTTCCGCCAATGGGAACAGTCCCTTCTTATCTACTCTGTCCAGACCCTTCACAAGTTTTCACATATCTCCATTAAATCTCTCAGTCTTCTCCCGGGGCAACATTCCCTTTTTCTCCAGTCCATCCACAAAACTGATATTCTTTATCTTTTGATCCATTTTAAAACTCTAATCTGCGCCCTCTCTATAGCTGTCAACTTACTAAACTAATGCCCAGAATTTGACATTTGGGACAGACCAGTATTTTATAAAGATTCTTCATGGCCTCTTAACTTTAGCCCTTTTACCCTTTATACTTAAAACCCAGGATCCTATATATGGGAGATTCTCAGAGACTTGACTGCAAGCTGCTAGTGCTCGGATCTTGAACACAGCTTTTATATCGGCATTTGGGGACCCTTTAGATTCACTGGCATAGTGCAAAAACAGGCCCCACATGACCAGGGTTTTGTGAAGAAGAGAGGGAAGCTATAGCACAGCTGGAAAAGTAGACAAAGAAGGTTGGATCCAGGAGAAGAGGCGAAAGGGATCTGGAAAAGTGTTGATTAGTGAAAATTATATTTGTGAAAATTGGGTGAAGTAATGCCAGTGTTTGTTGAGACTTGGTGCTAAAGCTTTAGAGAAATGGAGATGGAATTTGGTTTGAAGAAGTTCAACGTTTTGAAGGATATTGTGGCTGAAATGAGTGCTATACGTGCTGAATTGGCTGCCTGAGAAATGTGTGAGATATGTCTTTGTATCTGCTATGTGTAATTTATCGGTCATATTGCATTTTTCCTGTTAATTCATGTTTAATTTATGTTGATTTTGGTGTGATTGTTAAAATAAAAGTTATAAAAGTGAAGTCTTGTATATTGGTCTTATGGGGTTGTTTGTAGTTTGTTTCCACAAGGATCATAACAGTATTTCCATGACGTTGCTGCTCTTATCCTTCTCCATGGGGGTTGCAGAGGAGGGAGGCACAACTTTAGAGGCATAACATCTCACCCATTGCTACAAAGCAAAATGACAGAAGAAGAGAACAATATGCCTAGAATCCCAGCGCTAAGGGGAAATTGACTAACTCTTACAGCGCAATTTAAACTCTTCTCCAGATCCAGACTGGACCGGGCAGCCATCCTATACCTTCGAGATGACAAAGACAAAGAGAGGACCGGGAACAACTAAACTTTAATAGTCAGCCTAGGACTCCCATAGAAGAAGAAAAAGAGAGCAAGAAGAAGAGCAAGAACCTGAACTTCCGTAATCCCATTTCTCAGCTCCAGATCAAAGGACAAAACAGATCAACTGACCACCAGCATCAGTGCCACTCTCGAGAAGACAACAAGGTATCATGGGGCCGAGAACAAAAGGGAATATAAACTGGTCCCAGAAACAGACCTCGAGACCAGGGAGCGCCCTGGGAGGAGGACCAATCGGCCAACCAATACTAAGAGAGAAGTAGTTGCAATGCCGTCAAAACCTCTCAAAGTCAGTAGAAGAATGAAGAAGAACTGTCAAAAGTAACCCTTCAAACCCACAGACCACCTCCTAAGATGTTACGATTCAGACCTCACTCATGAGAGCCCTGACAGCTGTTAGAACAGTCAAAGAGAGAGACCCATATGAAGAGTCCAACAGATCCCAGCCCTCAACAGGTTCATACACAGTCAGCCTGGACCTGAAGAAGAAAAAGACACAGCCAAAAAAGATTAGCTCTCGCTTGGAGGATCTTCCTCGAATAAAGCAAGAACGGAACTAATCCCACCAACCCAAACGCTCCACCTTGTATAAACTTGTTAAATCAAGATAATCAGCGGTGCAGGACACCACACCCGAGTAATTCACTTCCATGCAAGCAGAAAAGTTCACAACATCAACAGACAACAACAGAATTAACAGGAGCGAAGTTCAGGTTAACTGAGATTCGAGGCATATATCAGGTAGTGCACGAAGAAAGCAAAAATCAAGGATAAATTTTCCCAGGATTCCAGCGATCGAAGCACGAAACCTCATTGCTTCCAACATGCCATGTCACCTGAACCCAAACGGTCAACAACCCAGACTCCAGCAGGAGGGTGGGGGAACCCGTGACCCGGCAGGCTCAGCCATCCCAAAACCCTCTTGGCCAACATCAGGAACAGAACTACACAGGGCCAAGGTTCAGAAGGCCAACCCAACCCAGGTCTCGGAGACAGGATTAAATGTCCTCTCTTGATCCACCAAAGACAGTGCCCTCTCTGTTACAAGAGCCTCCTTGTGCACCTCCATGGCTTTCATAACAGCAACAGAAACTCTTGAAATTGGGCTTTGACAACCTTCGCTTCAGAGCTGAGACATTCAGACAGACCAACATTATCGCTAGCAGCCATTATCCGTCTGAAAACCACACCGTCAGGGTGGGAAGCCTTCCAAAAGCAGCTGTGCCACTAATGAGAAGGCGCCGCCCCAACTCTTTCCAGCTGCCACAAATCAACGAAGGTTTAAGCATTTTGTCTCGACTCAATGAGATATTGACCAGCAAACTTCGGGACCTAGTATGCCAAGAAAAGACATAAAAGAAATGTGAAAACAGATTTAAAAATGGGTAAGAAGTTGAGCAGAGTCAGAACTCGCAAAACTGCAGTCGCTCCCACGCTCCCATCATGTGACGAAGGCCTATAGTTTGCAGTCAACAGTGAATCAACGGAGCTTGCCACTGGCTTCAAAGAAAAGCGTAAACTAATCTTGTACAATGGTCAAATTGAGTATTTCATGTGCAAGGAGCGAGGACCCTTTATAACTTAGTATTTTTTAATGCAAATGAAACGGCCAAAGTACAGTGAACAATCGCCACAACTGCAGAATCTGTCAAAATTACGCTGCTGCAGTATCAGGCATCACAGATTCATGTAAAAAGTAATTCCAACAAAAGATTAAAGTGTACAAATTAGAACCTGTTATACCTTTTAAACATCATCAGTTTATATTTGGAAAAAAAAATCAGAAATGATTGATCATTGAAAAAAAATCTTGTTTATATGTTTTCTTTAAAGTAATAAATAGTATCGGAATCATGTTAAAATTTCTTGATTAAATGGAAAAAGTCAGATTTTCGTATTAGTGGACAGCAGTAACCTGATGCTCAATTCAACTCCTGAGCTCATTACAACCATGATTCAAGTAGCTGAACTTAAGAGGGAGTTGAGAGTGACTGCCCTTGATATTAAGCTAGCATTTGCCTGAGTGTGGCATCAAGGAGCCAATGTCCAATTCACCTAACAAGCACGTCTTTTGGGACTTGGAAACTGGAGCACCCGGAGGAAACCCATGTAGACACGGGGAGAACATGCAGACCGTCCGCACAGACAGTGATCCAAGCCGAGATTCGAACTCGGGACTGTGGCGCTGTGAAGCAACAATGCTAACTACTGTGCAGCACCCCCATCCATTAATTTAACCATTCATTCCACACTGATGCACAGTGGCAACAGTCTGCCACCTACAGGATGCACTGCAGCATTCACCAAGGCTCCTTCAAATGCACCTTCTAAATCTGTGACTTCTACCACCTAGATGGACAAAAGCGGCAGATGCATGGAAACCCCCTCCTCTAAGTTTCTGCACTTATACATTAGAATGTGAACACTCACGAAGTTGCTGGATCTCTCACTGGTGCATTGACAATGAAAATGGACAGCTTCACCATCGTTAATGTAGCAAATCCAAGTGAAATGTGTGGTGAACTGGTAGACAACAGCGAGATAGTTGAGAAATAGATTTATTCAAGTGTACATATTAACATGTATCTAATACGTCCGACTAAAACTTTTCCCACCCTGACATTGTTCTGCAAATTTCACTTTTTAGTTTATTACTGCCGTCTGTATAACCCTGAAGCAGTTTATAATCAGTAGTTTTCCGCTTCAAATTTTCCATCACACTCAATACACATCATTGCACTTCACATCCATTTCCCTTAGTAGTCAAAATAATGAGATTTTTATCCACAAGAGTCAATGAATATTAAATCTCCAGAAAATGTTCATGTCTGATTTGGTGTTCATCAGAGTCTTGTGGATTTTATGAAGTGTTTGATGGGAATAGAATTTCAAGTTTTTAACAATCAGCTCCATTCAGTTTTATGTTGATCCACTCAGCTCTACTCGCAAGATCTTAAACTGCCAAGTCAGATATTTGACTAATCTAAGTAAAATAAGCGATTTAGTCTTTTCTGATAGGCTTACTAGCTCTCCCACATTTGGATCATATTGTTTTGACTATGTTTGTAACATCTCTTAGTTTTCCTTGCTGGTGGGCAAGAGATCAGAATGGTGGCATGATTTTATAGTGGCAGCAAAAAATCATATAATACATCACCAGTGAGAAAATATTGCTTGTTTGGAGAGTTGGTTGGAGTACTGAGTTCATTGTTCCAAGTGTGATACAGCTGTGAGAGCTTATGTTCAATTTCCTGGTATCCATTATAAATAACTAAATTATGGAAGTGGATTTTAAACCTCCACAAAATTACACTTGTTCTGATGAACATTACTCCTTCCCATCACCATTGCTGTTGTGATGAATAGCCCTTTGATCCATTGATTAAAATCCATTCTCTTTCTGTTTCTTTCTAGGACTGCCACTCCATATTCCTAGAACTGGAGGCTTCCATGAAACTCCAGTCACCGCCTATTCAATATTTTGGAAGAGTAAACCTTTTACTGTTAGCACCAGTCTCTACAGAAGCTATCAGTTCATATATTAAATGAAATATTTATCAACAGAAACTATTTTGGGTAGAACGTTGAAAAGACATGTTACGTTTTGAAATGATGCAAGATACTATTCCAAAAGTACTGAAGCTGAAGTAGATTGTTGTGGGTGCTGATGAAATGTGCTCCTAGTACAGCTAACGTATCTTTCTGAAGTGACCTGTTGGTGAACTTTTGTCCTTGGGTTGTATCTGAATAATGCCCATTAATTTATTCATGTACGCTTTGCCTGAAGGTAGGTTCTTGGCTCATTATCTACTGTTACTTCATCCTGAGATTTTCTGAGCAGTTTATGTCAGTGGTGGTTTGCCACTGCCTTCCACTCTGCCCATATCATAAAAAAGTAAGGTGTAGGTAATCAATATAATGACTAACCAATGGAAGATGGATTTGTGCCAAGTTGAAGGCCACAGTGGCAATGATTGAAACTGAAAGTGTAATTTAAAAAAGAATCGATTGTATTCTGGAGAAAGCATGGACCCAACATTTTACAGGTCATATGTTCTTTCAAAGTATTGAACTGAGCAGTTGGGCATAAGGGTGGTGTAGTGGTATTTTCACTAAACTTCTAATCCAGAGACCCAGTGTAAGGCACTGGGGACTGCTTCGAAACCCACCATGGCAGATGCTGGGATTTGATTTCAATAAAAATCTGAAATTAAAAGTCCAAAGATGATCATGAAACCATTGTCAATTGTCGTAAAAATGCATTTGATTAACTCATATCCTTTAGTGAAGAAAATCTGCTGTCATTACCTGGTCTGGGCTGCATGTGATTCCAGATCCACAGCTCTGAGATGGCCCAGCAAGCTACTCAGTTGTAACTGAGGGGATCAGGGGTTATGAGAAGAAGGCAGGAGAATGGGGATGAGAAAATATCAGCCATGATTGAATGGCGGAGCAGACGCGATGGGCCAAGTGGCCTAATTCTGCTCCTATGTCTTATGGTAACAAACCATGAGGAAGTCAAAAAGGAATGAAACCTGCCACATCCAGTTGCAAATGGTGGTGGACAATTAAACAACTCACTCGAGGAGGAGGCTCCACAAATATCCTCACCCTCAGTGATGGGAGAGCACAACACATCAGTGCAAAAGATAAGACAGAAGCAATGTAATAATCTTCAGTCAGATGATCAGCCATGTGGATGATCCATCTCTGCCTCCTTCAGAGGTCCCCAGTATTACAGATGCCAGATTCAGCCAAGTTGGACAGTGGAAGGTGATTCTGAAGACAGGAGTCAGACTTTGCCTGAAGATGAGCACCAAAGCTCAAGTCATCAACCTCCATCCCGTGGACAAGGCCCGCTGATACTCCCTACCCAGGGCCAACACCCTGTAGTGATGCTGATAGGATCCTTGGATGGGGAAGGACGAGATGGGGTGGTGAGATGGAGTGAAGGGAGCTGGGACAGGGGAGGTTGTGAGCAGTTATGGGGAAGGGGGCATCACTTGAAAAGAGGTGGACAGTATGGAGAGGTGGCAGAGCTTCTGGTAGCCAGGCCTCTTATTTGGCAAATCTGGAGGTAGTCCCGTGGGTAGTGGCCCTGTAGCACACATTGGGCGGCCTGCCATGTCAGCCTGGGCTCCGTTTTTTTCTGGCCCCCCTCCTCGTCAGACGAGGCCTGGCATTCTTCCTCCTCAAGCATGTCCCCCTTCTGCTGCGTGATGTTGTGCAGGGCACAGCAGGTCAGCACAATGTTAGAGACCCACCTGGGGTTATATTCTAACAGCTCACCAGCGCGGTCCAGGCATCGGAAAAGCATCTTGAGGATGGCGATGCACTACTCAATGATGCTCCTGATTGCGGCATGGGTGTGGTTATAGTGTTCTCCGTGTCGGTCTGGGGCTTCCGGGCAGGCACCATTAGCCAAAAGCTCAGCGGGTAACCCTTGTTGCCCAAGAGCCAACCCCTCACCCAAGCGATTGTCTCGAAGCTGCCGGGAACTGACAAGTGCGGCAGGATGTATGCGTCATGCACACTGCCTGGGTATCGGGCGCATGATGCGCAGATGGTAGTCGTACACCATCTGCACATTCAGAGAGTGGGATGCCCTTACAATTGATGAAGGACACCTAATGAGCTGATGCTCATAGGGGGACATGCGCACCTTCGATCACCCCGGACATGAGGTATACCAGCGGTGGCAGCAAATCCTGCTGCCTGGACATCGTGGTGCTTGGTCCAGATTGAAGTTTATATAGTCTGCTGCCCAGGCGCTTAGGACATGTGTCACAGCGTAGATGCAACTGTAAACGGATGGCTGCGATATCCCAGACCTGCTCGGCCCCTGGAAAGACCTATAGGCAGAAAGGCTCAATGCGACACTCACCTTGACGGCCACCAGGAGCGGATATCCTCATGCAAGGTCTCCTTCGATAGCCGAAGTCTTCAGTGGCGTATGTGGCCTGCCATCTCCTTGAAGGACAGGCGTTGATGGTATACATGTGCCCTGATGCGGCGCCACCTTCACACCTCCTCGGCCAGTGGACGGCCGGCACTGGAGCCTCACTGGCTGGTCCTGCTCTCTGTGACAGGCTCCTCTTGTGCAGGTTTCTTCCCAAGCAGGCCCTGTGCCTCCGTGCATCCGTAACATCATCTGCATCAAGGTGGATAGCAAGCATTCCTGGCTGTTCTCCAAAATTCATTCTCCGCAGGTGGGTGTGGGAAAAGAGAAGACAAGTTAGCAAGATGAGTATTCCATTACTGATCCAGATCTAACAGGCTACATAGTGACCCTAATTTGCACTGCAGCTCCACCCTCTACACTCAAACCCACCCCCATTCCTCAGTCATTCCTGCTCGATGTGTGACCTTCCACTCTGCAACCATGTCCCTATCTGTGAGTGGCAGCGGGACTGACATGGGGTCTCTATCCTCACCGCCCGCCCCTGTCAAGAGGGGTACTGGTGGATCCTGCAACCTGTGGCAGCGATAGGCTCTCTCGCCCCTGTGCTGCCTCTAGTGGTGTCTACTGTGGGTAAATTCATTGGGTGGGCCATGTGTTGTCCCACCAGCAGTATGGCACCTGGTTGTGCGGTGGAGAGGGCCACGGTGTGCCACCAATCACCTCAATGCTTAAGAGTTTGTGTTTGGGTGGGTCCCACAAATGGAGGTGAGGCAGGGAAGTGTGTGTCTGCTGCGAGCTTAGCTGCAGTGTGATGTGGGTGCTGGGTGCGACGCACAGATTGTGGCAACCTGTCAGGGGGAAAGATAGATGTGAGCAGGAACGCGGTGGACAAGCAGGGCTTGGAGACAGCTGATGGTAGGCTGAGTGGGCTAGCTGATGGTGTCACTAGTGAGACCTTTGCCCTGAGAGGGGCAGTGTGCCAGAGAGGCTGCCAAAAGCCACGGTGCATGTTTCGTTTGAGATAAACTCAGCTATTCCTCTGCAGTGGAGCAGCACTTATTTTTTTTCAACAAACATTTTATTAAGGCATTTATGATTTTATAACAAAAGATACAAATACAAATGTAAACATAATTCAGTGCGTAACACCCCCCACCCCAACCAACAACCATACCCGGCCAACATGGCTTATACACACAATTCCCAAGTCCCTCCATCTCCTCTCGCTGACCCCACCTAAACTAAACTAAATTAGCTCCCCCTACACCCCCCATCCCCTAACCCACCCCCCATACTCCCTAACCCATTACCCCCCCCCCCCATACTTATTGTATCTTCTAACAGCTTAGTTTTCCCCGAAGAAGTCAGTAAACGGCTGTCACCTGTGGACGAACCCTAACATTGATCCTCTCAGGGCGAACTTAATTTTCTCAAGCCTGCAAAACCCAGCCATGCCACTAACCCACACCCCCGAGTCCCTCCACAATAATAGGATCCGTCTCCGGGCTACCAAGGAGGCAAAGGCCAAAACGTCAGCTTCTCTCACCCCCTGGATTCCCGGGTCTTCTGACACTCCACAAATCACCACCTCTGGACTCGGCGCCACCCTCATTTTTAGCACCATGGAAATGACATCGGCAAATCCCTGCCAGAATTTCCGAAACTTTGGACATGCCGAAAATATGTGGACATGGTTTGCCCCCGCACACCTCACACACCTGTCCTCCATCCCAAAAAACCTGCTCATCCGGGCCATCGTCATGTGTACCCGGTGAACCACCTTGAATTGTATCAGGCTGATCCTAGCACATGATGAGTAGGTGTTGACTCTGCTCAGAGCATCCTCCCACAAACCTGCCTCTAGCTCCTTACCCAGCTCATCTTCCCACCTGCGCTTTACCGCCCCTATCTGGGTTCCCTCCCACTCCATGAGCTCTTTGTAAATCTCCGAGACCTTCCCTTCTCCCACTCCCATTTTTGAAACTTCCTTATGTATCCCCTGTGGTGGTAGAAGTGGAAAGGTTGAAACCTGCCTTCATACAAAGTCCCTCACCTGCAGATAGCGAAGCCCATTCCCATCCGGCAATTCAAACTCCTCCAAATCCTCCAAACAAGGAAAGCGCCATTCGATAAACACATCGGCCAGCCTCTCGTTCCCTGCTTTTTACCACCTTCGAAACCCCCCATCCAACCTCCCCGGTACAAACCAGTGGTTCCCACAAATTGGAGCCCACACCGACGCTCCCTCCACTCCCATGTGCTTCCGCCACTGCCCCCATACCCTCAGAGCCGCCACCACCACTGGGCTTGTGGAGTACCGAGCTGGCGAGAACGGCAGAGGTGCCGTTACCAGTGCCCCTACAAGACGCCGCCTCCATCAGCTCCCACACCGACCCTTCCCACACTACTCACTTCCTGATCATGGCTATATTTGCCACCCAGCCTAGTAATTCCTAAAGTTCGGTAGGGCCCCCCCCGGGCACCGCTCCAACAGCACCTTCCTTATTTGCGGGGTTTTACCCTCCAATACAAGCCCAGAGATCATAGCATTGACCCCTCTTAAAAAAGGCCTTTGGTATAAAAATAGGGAGACATTGGAAAACAAACAAAAATCTCGAGAGAACCGTCATCTATATGGTCTATACCTTCCCAGCCAGTGACAGTGGAAGCATGTCCCACCTCCGAAAGTCTTCCTTCATTTGCTCGATTTCAGGCCTTCTCAAACTTGCAGCACTTCAATTAAATTATGCAAAATAGCTGAGAGATATCAGATAAACAATGTGATGAAAAGAGTCCTTTTGTCATAAAAGGGTATGACAGCTCATAGGCACAGGCATATTACCAATCGAAATGTACCAATCCATGCCATGATTTATTAAGACTGGTGATCAAAATTTAGGGCAGCACGGTAGCATTGTGGATAGCACAATTGCTTCACAGCTCCAGGGTCCTAGGTTCGATTCCGGCTTGGGTCACTGTCTGTGCGGAGTCTGCACATCCTCCCCGTGTGTGCGTGGGTTTCCTCCGGGTGCTCCGGTTTCCTCCCACAGTCCAAAAATGTGCAGGTTAGGTGGATTGGCCATGCTAAATTGCCCTTAGTGTCAAAAATTGCCCTTAGTGTTGGGTGGGGTTTCTGGGCTATGGGGATAGGGTGGAGGTGTTGACCTTGGGTAGGGTGCTCTTTCCAAGAGCCGGTGCAGACTCGATGGCCGAATGGCCTCCTTCTGCACTAAATTCTATGATAATCTATGAAAAAAATCTTGGTCAAATAGTTAGGTTTAAGGAGCATCTTAAAGCAGGCGATGCAGAGATGCTCAGGGAGGAAATTCCAGAGCTTAAGTCTAGGCAGCTGAAGAAATTGTTATGAACGGTGAAGCAATAAAAATTGGGGATGCAACAAGAGTCCAAAATTGGAGGAACGTGGAGATCTTAGTGGTGTTTATAGATGGAGGAGAGATTACAGAGATGGGAAGAACGTGACATTGGAAGGATTTGAACTCCTAGATGAGACACTTCAAATTTGAATTTTTGCTGGAATGCAGTGTAGTTTAGAATGAATAGGTGATTGGTGAATAAAACTTGATGCAAGTTAGGAAATGGGCAGCAGACATTGAATCAGCTCAAGTTTATGGGAGTCAAAGTGAATGTCTTGCAATGTGCAGGTTGTAATATTAAGTCTAGAGCAAAAATGGCATGGGTTTTAGCAGCAGATGGGCTGATACATGATGTTACAGAGGTGAAAGTAGGCAGTCTTGGTGATGGAGGGCATATCGGTCTGGAAGTTCTATCTAGGGTGAAATAGATTGCCAGAGTTGTGAACAGTTTAGTTCAGTCTTGCAGTGGCTAGGATGGAGTTTTTTTAGGGATCGAAGCCAGTAGCTCCCGCTTTTAAATATTTAATTGAAGGATATTCCTGCAAATCCAATCATGACTGTTGGGCCAGCAGCATGACAACTCAGAGGCAGGGTTGAAAGAGAGACATGGTGTGATAAAGCTGAATCCCGTTAGGCTACATGGGGAACTTGGTGTTCTGCTTTCAAATAATGTCAACGAGAGATGAGAAAGGGATAGATATCATAATAGACACTTGGGGGAATTATAGAGGTCATGCAGAGGAGTAGAATGAAGTCACAGCAAGAGATTCTCTCACTTCAGTAGTTAGACCATCAGATCTACAGATGCTTACTCGACTTGAAATTACTCTCAAAATAGCAGACTTGTATATGTGGAAGTAGCCAGCAATGGACAAGAAGAAGCGTATCTTCTGGTTACTATCTGCAATTGGTAATAATGCTACCTGCTTCTAAATATTTTACACATATTGGTGCACTATTATTCATTAACTTAATGTGTAGCCAGGAAAAAAAAGTAATTCCATTCACTGGAAAGTTGCGTGTGTCGGAATTAGATTGTTGCTGATTCTGTTATACGTTCCCTCTACTTTAGGTGTTCACAGAGAATTGGCAACAGCTACTCCTGAAGAATCAAAGTCTACCACCTTTTCATACACAGCATCCATACTTCACCTGCAGAAGATACACAGGTGCACCTACATCCATAAAATGATGAAAAGATTGTCAGTGCGTTTAATCTGTGGGGAAATGCTTGGTCGAGTTGCTGCTATAATTTGGTGGCAAACTTGCACTTCATATTGTCTCTGTACAGAAACTTGTTTAATATTCAACTAGCACTAGAAGACCTTTAGAAACTTATCAAGACAGAAAGTGAGTGAAATATAAAAGTTTGGTCTTTTAATTTGCTAAATTCTCTGATCATTAGTTCTTGCCTTGTTTATAATGTACTTGTTGCCAATGTTGCAAACTTTCATCGAAAGCAAGGCCATACTTACCCTTAAGCCACTACAATGAGTTTTGACAAATTAATGTAAAACAAGGGTGTAACTTTAAAAGTTTGCAAAACGTTTCAATGCAATTAACATGTAAACAGTTTGTAGTCTTGTGTAAACCATGGTTCAAAATCAGATCGAGTGCAAATCTGACTGACAAGCTTTCAATTCCTTTATTTTATCATTCTGTTTCACTTTTAAAACTCCTTGATTATCAGGGAAGTGATGTGAAAGACATTTTTATTTAATTTTTATAATACATTTACTATTTGATATTACGGAATCACAAATCAACTTGTTTCTGTCAAACAATTAGCAAATTAAATTAAATCAGTGATGGCATATTTTTTGCCCAGAATCAGCCATTAGATAAGCATTAACACAGGATATAATTCTTTTCATACTTCGACAGCTTACAATCATGCGAGCATATGGCTATTTACCAGTTTAAAATGTATTTCTGATTATTTCTGAATTTCATAAGTCTCAACAAAGTGTATCAGAAATTTATGCTGCCTCTTTGGATCAGAAATGTTTTTTGAGATGTGGGGCTGGATTCTCCGCACGCCGACGCCGAAATCCGAGCCGACGCCAGGGCGGAGAATCCATTTCCGCGCATGGAATTGGGACCGGCGCCGGTTCCCCGATTCTCTGGACCCCGAAAAGAGAGTGCACCCCACCGCGTATCCCCTACCTGCGGCCATTGCTGGAGGTTCGCCCCGCAATTCTCCGCCCCCGACAGGCCGAATTCCCACGACGTGGATCTAACATGATCCTGCCGGTCGGGATACTAGCGTGGCGGCTGCGGACTCATTCCGCGGCCGCCATGGTCGGGGACGGGCCGATCCGAGGGCAGGGGAGGCCTTACACATCACCGGGCTAATTTTGGGTGGGCAGTCCGGGTCGGAAGCGCAGCCGATCGGAGCACATTTGGGAGGTCCAGCTCCGCGGTCTGAGTCCGCCATGGAGCACGGCACGGCCGCTGGAGGCCGCCGTCGTGCGCATGCGCGGCCTCTGACCGGGAAGTGTGGGGGCCCATATCTGCGAGCTCCCCGACGGGTCACTGCAGCCCCTGCAGGGCTATGAATATGTGACCCTTTTACGCCAGTTTTTCTGTCGTGAAAGGCCACAATTTTTATGATGTCGTGGGGACATAATCTCAAGAATAGAGAATCCAGCCTGTGATGTCTCAGGAAGGACGTCGGAGTTATTGTGGGTAACTATTTGTATTATCTGGAAAGATTAATTAGATAATGTGCAATATAATAGTAAATGCAAATCCACTTACCTTCTTTGTAATCCTTGCCTCTGAGTTAGAAGAACATGGAAGTGATTTTCATAGGAACATAGGAATTAAGAGCGGAAGTAGGCAATTCAGCCCTTCGAGCTTGCTTCGCCATTCAATCAAATCATGGCTGATTTCTTCCTGGTCTCAAATTCACCTCACTGCCTGTTCCCTATATCCCTTTAACCTGTTTTTTATGAGAAATATATGTATCTCCTTGAAACTATTTAGTGATTCAGACTAGGGGCTTTTCACAGTAACTTAATTGAAGCTACTTGTGACAATAAGCAATTATTATTATATTATTGTTATACTCCACCGCACAATGGGGCAGCGTGTTCCACAAATTCACCACCCTTTGCGAGAAGAAGTTCCTCTTCATCTCAGTTTTAAATCTACTGCCTCTCAACCTATATCTGTGACCCTTCGTCTAGATTGCCCCACATGGGGGAACATTTGGTCTACATTACTTTTATCAATCCCTCTTAATATTTTATATACCTTGATCAGATCCCCTCTCATTTTTCTAAACTCCAGCAACTATAATCCCAAACTGTTCAATCTCTCCTCATAAGTTAACCCTTTCATCCCCAGAATCAATCTGGTGAACCTCCTCTGAACTGCCTCCAATGCCACCACAACCTTCCTCAAATAAGGGGACTAAAACTGGACCCCGCCGGGTCGGAGAATCGCCGGGGGCGACGTGAATCCCGCCCCGATGCCGGCTGCTGAATTCTCCGGCACTGGGGTTTTGGTGGGTGCGGGAATCGTGCCGGTTGGCGGCCGCTGGCAGCAGCCATCCCGGCGATTCTCCGCCCCGCGATGGGCCGTGCGGCCGCCCGTTTTCGGCAGGTCCCACCGGCGTAAATCAAACCAGGTCCGTACCGGCGGGACCTGGCTCTACGGGCGGCCCGCGGAGGCCTCGGGGCGGTGCGGGGGGATCTGGCCCCTGGAGAGGGGGGGGGGCACGGTGGCCTGGCCCGCGATCGGGGCCCACCGATCTGCGGGCGGGCCTGTGCCGTGGGGGCACTCTTTTCCTTTGCACCAGCTGCTGTCAACTTCCGCCATGGCTGGCACAGAGAAGAACCCCCCCCCCGAGCATGCGCTGGGATGATGCCAGCACACACTGGCGTCCCGCCCATGCGGCAACTCGCGCTAGCTGGTGGAGCCGATTGGCGCGGCGCCAAGCCGATCCATGCCAGCTGGCGTGGCGCCTACCCCGCCGCCGCCGGCCTAGCCCCTGAAGGAGTGGAGGATTCTGCACCTTCCGGGCGGCACAACGCCGGAGTGGTTCACGCCACTCCTCGGCGCCAGTACTGCCCGCCCTGCCGGGTGGGGGGAATCCCGCCCGTGGTCTCACCAACACCCTATACAATTGCAACAATACCTCTCTACTTTTATACTCCAGTCCTTTTGGAATAAACACTAAAATTCCATTTGTCTTTTATATTACATGCTGTACCTGCATACTGATTTTCTGTGATTCATGATCAAAGACACTGGGCGGGATTCTCCAATACCGGATGCCAAAATCATGTTCGGAGAATGGCTCCGACACTGAAATCGGGACCGGCGCCGGTTTGACGCCAGTCAGCCATGCCCTGCCCTTTTGGAAGTAGCGTCATTGCAACGCGTGCTATTGCAACGGCCGGCCTTTCCGCGATGCTCTGCCCCTGATTGTTCGCGTTCCCAACGGTGCAGGACACGTGTGATCACACAAATTGTGAACCGGCATGTCGGCTGCGGACTGCGTCCAGCGCCGTCATACTCGGCCGGGTCCTGTGCCTCTGTCCGGGAGGGCTTATGCGAGGCTTGGGGGGCTAGTGGGTGGCCAGGGGGTGGGCTGTGGGGTCGTGGATGGCAGGTTGGGTCAGCGCAAGGCCAGCGGCATGTCGTACAGCGCGACCGCTGTACCATCGTCAGCCATGCGCGGCCCGGGACTCGGCCATTCTCCGCCCGTTTTGGCAGGGAAGGTGAGGGTTTCGTTCGACACCGGTGCTAACCTCTCACTGGTACCGGAATCGGTGAGGGGATTGCACCATTTTTTTCCATGTATACCTCCCACGGGATTCTCCGTTCGAGCCGGCACTTAGCCGCAGTAATGGAGAATCCAGCCCACAGTTTTTTTTTCAACTTGCATTCAAAATGGGTGTTAGGTTGGTGCTTTGTCCACTGCGTGCACTGTCCAGATTCAGTGGGACACCTGAACTATTTTTAGATTAAGGCTTTATTAGAATAAAGTCACCGAGGTGTTCAGTGCTCATTGAAATTCAGAAAATATCTCACCAAACTGGGGACCGGAAATCTAGCAGTCCATGAATAAGCTGAACCTGAAGTTGGCATTAACAGGAGAAGGCCTGGTGGAGGTGGGTAAAACAGCAACAAACTGATATTGGCCCTCAATTTTCACAAGTAGGCCAGCTGCTGTCTGTTTCAGATGGCTGCTATCCGTTTTCAGGTAGGGCTGTTACGCACCCATTTTTAGGCCCTCCGAAAGATTGCATTAACCATGATTAACCATTTAATTTCAAATTATTACCCAGTGTAGAATTGCTGAATGTAGCAATGCCAGGGGCCATCGTTGGATGTGATGTAAAAATGGTCACACTGTCTTATTAGGCTGGTGTTAAAGATTTGAGGGTACTATTTGAAGACTACGTTGGTATCCAAGGCAATATTCTTTTCTCAGTCACTGCATCAAAAACAGAATTTTGCAGCAGAAGTTTGCAGCATTAAAGGCACATCACTTATTTCCCATGATCCCATTCCATTGGCCTTCAGGATGTGTGGAGGTTGCAACCCATCTGTTTTCTGCTCAGGGAAGATAGCATCTGTTGAAAATGAAAAGTTAAAATTGAATTTGCAGGACTGCAGGCCTCATCTTACCAAGTCTCAACACTTTTCTGTGCAGGGATGTTGCATGCACTTTATACAACTTAACATGAGAAATATCTAACCACATAACTTATTACATAACAAATAAACTTTTCTTAGTTTACAATGACACATCATATTATATAATTACAATGTTTTAACCTTAGACAAAATAATCAATGCAACAGCATTATCCGGATCTGTACATGGTAATGTTATCGTAAGTCTTGTGTTTTTTTTAAATTTAAAGTACCAAATTCATTTTTTTTCAATTAAGTGCCAATTTAGCTTCGCCAATCCACCTGCCCTGTACCTCTTTGGATCGTGGGTGAGATCCACGCAGACAGGGGGAGAATGTGTAAACTCCGGGGCTGGGATTGAACCAAGGTCCTCAGCACCGTAGGCAGCAGTGCTAACTACTGCGCCACCGTGTTTCTTTTTCTTCTGGTTTCCAGTTATCAACTCCGAAAAGAATACTTCATTTAAGTTTACAGTGTAATTGTCTTGTTTGTCACTTGTAGGCATAGTTCAATTTTCAAGCCCACTTTCCAAGTTCACGTGGTAATTTCGCATTTCAATTTAACACAGTCAAAATGTGTTAATATCTCATTTCCTCTTTTATCAAAATCTTTTAGCTGTTTCAAGAATGTTGTTTTTTTAATATTTGTTTTAAAGCTTTTTTCAAACAGAATTTTTACAAGAATGTTGTTAAGATGCTTGTGTTCACTCAAAATGGTTTTGTGTTCTTGCTTTGTTTGTTCTTTGAACTTTGTAATCAGATGGCACGGTAACACAGTGGTTAGCACTGTTGCTTCACAGTGCCAGGGACCTGGGTTTGATTCCCGGCTTGGGTCACTGTCTGTGAGGAGTCTGCACGTTCTCCCCGTGTCTGCCTATGGGTTTCCTCCGGGTGTTCCGGTTTCCTCCCACAGATCAAAGATGTGCAGGTTAGGTGGATTGGCCATGATAAATTGCCCTTTAGTGTCCAAAAAGGTTAGGTGAGGTTATTGAGTTAGGGGGATAGGGTGGAGTTGTGGGCTTAAGTAGGGTGCTCTTTCCAAGAGCCGGTGCAGACTCGATGGGCCGAATGGCCTCCTTCTGCACTGTAAATTCCATGATTCTTCCAGCCCCATTTCAATCAAGTTCATTTCAATTCTATTCGAGCCATGTCAAACACTTCTTCTTTCTGAATTTTCATAGATCGTTCAAACCCTTCAACCTTTTTGCTCAAGTTCTAAACTATCTCAGTCCAGATCTTAACAGATTTTGAATGGTCTTTGCCTTTCTTCCAACTATTACATCTTGTGTAGTATCACGGAAAAGTATTTTCGAATCAGTGTCTCTGGTAAGAAATATCACTTTGTAATTTCAGTACTTCTGGTTGACAATTCGTCATTTACAATTTTGCAGATACTCCAGCTGTTTTCTTATTGTCCATTACTACCTTCGATACATCAGTAATATTACTTGGATCAGTCCTTTGCTCAACTAAATCACTATTCGACAGAGCTTTTATTCATAGGAACAACTATAGAATTGAGACAGTCCATACCACATATTTTCTTAATTTCCTCCATCTTATTTTGAAGTTCAAAAATCTTATTGTTCTTTTCATGACGAAGGTTGTTAGCTTTTCTATGTTCAACCAGTTATTCTGATTTTCTATAAATATTTCTGATGCTTGAAGTTCACTAAGGTTTAACTGAAGATCAACCTTTGCTAAGTTTGCTTTTTCAAGTTTCTCCTTTCGACAGATCAAATCCTCAGTCAAGTGTGTTCCACGTTTCCTGGCTGATTCTCAATTCTTCTTATCAATTTTCCTTTCATTTACAAACTCCTCTTTCATGCATGAAAGTTTATTTTCTATGTTAATCAGGTTTCCCTTCAATTCCTTGTTATAGATCATAAGACGTAGGAGCAGAGGTACGCCATTGGGCCCATTGAGTCGCTCCGCCATTCAGTGAGATCATGGCTGATCTAATACAATCCTCAGCTTCACTTATCCCCATAACCGTTGATTCCCATACTGATTAAAAATAGGTCTATCTCAGCCTTGAACATACTTAACGGCCCAGCCTCTACAGCTTTCTGTGGTAAAGAATTCTACAGATTCACTATGCTCAGAGAAGGAATTCCCTGTTATTGATGTCCTAAATGGGTGCCCTGTCAAGTCCTCTGAGAATCCTATATGTCTCAATATATATATCTTCAATAAGTGTCTCATTTTTCTCCACAGTAGTTTTAAAAAGTTTGTTAAGATCACCTTGATCAACTGCCTGCTGCAATACAGTTGCCATCACATTCCTGTTTCCACAAGTCACTGTGTCAACAACTGTTGCACTAGTGTTACTCTTGATTTGTCTAACAGAACATAATTGTCAGTCACTGTGTTGTAGTCGTATCTTTGGCCAGGGAAAATATCAGTTGCAATCTTGCACCACGACTCAGAAGGATTGAGAAACTTTCTCGATTGGTGAGGTTGATGGAGTTGATATACTTCATGCAACTTGTGCAACTTGTTGATCAATGTTCTTATTGCTGCTTGACTAATAGTCAGGTTCAATCTTTGGGGTTTTTCTGAGCCCATGTGACCTATATGTATATGTTCAAGCATAGAGCAATGGAGAGCTTATGGAATAATCATTTGTTTGCTTAGAAAATTGCATTTCTGGACAGTCCTAGTTCATCTGAATGACCAGAAAGAGCGTGCTTGCTTAGAGACCTTTTCAATATGTTCGGGCCATCTGGTGGTGATGATCCCCTTCGGTTATTGCAGCTGGACATCATCAGACGTAGCTTGCTGAACCTGCTGTGCCTGACTTTGACCAAAGTGAATGAGATTAATGTGGACATTATCTTCAGACTCTGATTTGCCAATATTCACTTGTAAGTCTAGACAAATATCTTTGTTCTTAGCTGGATTTGGAAGTCCGCAAAGAGCATCAGGAATAGTCACCTGTGAGTGTGGCTTGTATTGTACTTCCAAATAGCGTTCTTGCATCTTCACAAGTAGACATTGTAGTGAGAGATTTGTGAGAGATTTTTTATCATTTCCAACACTCTGTGATTGACATGAACAATGAAATGCTTGCTGAATAAGTGCTTGTGGGACCTCAGAATTCCAAAAACTATAGTGAGAGTTTCCTTTTATATGTTGGGTAGTTTGCCTAAGCTGAACAGGCTTGTCATCCAGTAATAAACATGCTCTGAGGTGTTTCTTGGATGCATCTATTTCTAACATGGGCAGAAAATCATAAAATTGAAGGATACATTTGCTGGATGGTGAAGCATTTTTGGTAGACCACCAGTTCATTTTTCAATCTTCATGACAAATGTATGGTGTGTATTTGTGGGGCAGATCTCAAAGAGGAGATACGCTGTGCTAAAAAGTTGAAGAAACCAAGACACCTTTGTGACTCGCTTTTTCTGTGGTGTAGGCATCTTTTGTACGTCTTCTATTTTAGTAGGATCTGGTCTGATACTGTTTGAAGAATAGATTGATCCAAAGAAGTTGATTTGACTCATGTTGCTTTGATTGACTTTTGCAGATCAAAACTAAGCCATGTTTTCTTGTTATTCCAGGGTCTGATAAACATTTGCGTCATGCTCATGTTTAGTTTTCCTAAATACTGCAGTGTCATCTGTTATACAGAGACAACCTGGCAGATTCCCTCTGATATGATCCAAATGTTGGAATATATCCTGGCTAATGGAAGATCCAAACGATAATCTGAGAAAACAGTATCTGCCAAGAGGTGTTGTTATGACGCCCCGGGCTAGTGTGTGATCGATTCCAGCCCCACAGACCTCGGAGTCCTAACACAAGTGAATTAACCAATAATTTGTATAAAGTTTGAAATCTTTGGTCCTTAACTGCTCCAATGATTTACAGGCACCAGATTTGTAGGTGAAACTCAACAACTGTTATTTATAACAAAAATAGAGATAAGACATGCAATAATTATAATAGAATAGTGGCTACCCCCTTTTACAGTTCCACTCTCTACCCAAACACACAAGAAAGACACACACACGGAGGGGAGGGGTGAAAAATAAGGGGACTCATATGAAATGGAGGATGGTGTCCTGGCTTCAGATGTTGAAGTCATTGCAGCAGCAGGCTGTCTTCCCAGGATACAGGGTGATTGAAAATGCCAGTTGGATTGCTAAAGATTTTCTGGCAGGATCATCCAGTCAGAACACCCAGCCTGTAGGATTCCCTCTGGGGAAGTCAGTCCAACTTTTATCAACCTGCGCCTTCACTCCAAAAGAACAGGCTCAGGCTGTGTAATTCCTATTTGTTTCTACCTCCACCAGAATGACCATCAGCCTTGCTGAGTTAAGAACAGAGTTCCCCACATGGGATTTTACAACGGGTTTTTAAACAACTGACCCCGCCTTCAGCTGGTGGCTTGTCTAGATTTCGTTAAGATTTTATTTGTCTCCCCCCAAACCCTGGTCTCAGCCTGGGTTTACTCTTACTTGGTTTCCGGGCTGATTTGAATGGCATCTGGCTTTACTGAGGAGAAAACAGAGTTTCCAACCGGGTGTTTGAGAGAGATTTACCCTCTCAGGAGAGAGAAAGTCAAAAGAGCCTCCTTCAGCTTGGAGTTGAAATCAAAACTAAAACTGGAAACACAGTCTCAGAGGAAGGAACATTCCAGAGAGAAGCTTCACCAATCAGCACGATCCATTGATAAGGCCAGGCAAACTGAAACAAAAACAGTTCATTGGCCGACAGCCAAGTCCATCAAGATGTGTCATTATTGATGTCAGACCAAATAGCACATCCTGTTCAAGGTTTTTTTAAAATGAAAGGTGAAGTCCATCTTAAAGGTAAGTATAGGTCCTATTAACTGCCCAGGCACAACAATTTAAATAGTAGAATAACAGAAATTAAAAGGGAAAAACGAGGGACAGACAGGGATTAACTGGAGGACCTTAGTGTTCTGAAAATTGTCAGGTACTGTGACAGTGGAGAAAGATCTAAGGATCAATATCTATTTTTGGTGTCAAGCTTGGAAAATTGCTTAGTATCTGGAAATTTGGGATTAAGCTCCTCCAGGGCAGGAACCGTGTGTGGATATATTTTTAGTGTAATGTTCAGTTACCTTGGATTCAAACATAAAAGTACAGTGCCATCTTTCTTCAAAACATGTAAAGGAGCTGTACCAACAGTCAGAATGATGTTCAACTTTATGAATCATGTTGTTTTGTACCATGGAGTCAAATTCCAATTTCAGTTTATTTTGAATGTGAATACTGCACTTAGAAGGAGGGTCGATCCTGGGTTGGGTATCATCCTTCAGATCTAATAATGCAACGACTTTAAAGTTATCAATTGAATCAAACTGATCTGGATACGGGTTTGTCAGGTCATGGACAAACTCGATATTGTGATCTGGAATTTTTGGTGTTGGAATTGACATATTGGTTACCTCGTGGATCGTGATGATATGTAGGTTTGTGCAGGCTGTTATACCAATGGTAGTAGGTCCTGCTGTAACAATGATGTAAAAGGTTTAGGTGCCCACCCTGAGGAGCTGTATTGACATTTATGACAAATAATATCAATGCATGGGATCTCGGACCTCTTGTAAGCAGTTAGTTTATCATGTGTGGACAGCACGACTTGTGCCAGTTTCCAGTGTACATCTCTTGTATGAATTGTATGAAGCGTACAGGGATATTATTTGCACTTGCACCGGCGCCAATGTTGCCATTCTTCTTGGATGGAGGTAATAGCTTAAACTTCGCTGTCGGCCTCCATATGATGTACCAAATTGACCATATGTACTATCTGACTGAAGTCTGAAAGCTGTAATGTTGTGGTTACCTCTAGGATTCTGTTGATATGTTTGTGTGCCATGGATGGAACTTGCAAACTTGCTTTGGCATTGCTCCTTGGTTGACTCTTCATCACATGCGCTATGGAGAATTGTGTTGTACCTTGGGTTTCTCAAACAATTGGACTTCCTGCACATTTTTTCCCAATGTCCTCTTGTAGTACATGGCTTGCATGTATCACGGAATGCTGGACAATGTTTGGTGAATGAGACAAACTACATCTCATACATGATTTGGACATTTTGCTGTTCTTGTTGACTGCTGCAGGGTTAAGAACCTGCAAATGCCACTGCCCTGCTGCGATTGCTTCAAACTTGCATCCTTTTCCTAGCGGTTCGTTGAAGGTATGATTTTTAGATTTATCCAGAAGTGTATTACAGAAAGATTTGACAGGTATAGAGGCAATGACCAGTTCCGACAGTCTTTCCGGTAACTTAGCTGTTATCAAATCACCTCTGTAGCTTTGAATCGACATCTACCTATGAATTGGTCAACCAGTTCACCTGGCTTCTAGTGATATGACATGAACTCAAGACAATGAATTATGAAGCTAACTCTGACCTTGAATTGATTTTCTAGTAGGTGGAAAATCCTGTCTGAATCATTGTGGCCATCAGTCAAAATACCAGAGGATTTGAAGCTTTTCAAGCCTTTGTTTCCCTAAGCGATTAGAATTTTGATAGTGTTATGACCAGAGCAGATGTTAATTGCTGAGCAATCTAAATACCAGAGGGAAATTTGGCTTTCAAACCAGACCTTTTCCTTTTGTATTCTGAAAACGAAAAGAAAATGCCCTAATCTAAGGGGCTGGTTTAGCACAGGGCTAAAGACCTGGCTTTTAAAGCAGACGAAGGCAGGCCAGCAGCGCGGTTCAATTCCCGTACCAGCCTCCCCGAACAAGTGCCGGAATGTGGCGACTAGGGGCTTTTCACAGTAACTTCATTGAAGCCTACTTGTGACAATAAGCGATTTTCATTCATTTCATTTCATTTCTCAGAAGCAAGAAGTCCAGTAACAGTTTTGGGATTTTAAAAATTAAAAGCTTCATTAGCATGACAAAAAGAAGGTTTAACGCACAAGATTACAGTTACAAAGCTTAAATTAGTCTTACAAAGCATTTCCCTGAAAAGATTCCCATCTCAGTCAGATCCAACATAATAATCCTCCAGGCAACACTCTTATTTTAAATAAATAATCTTTATTGTCACAAGTAGGCTAACATCAACACTGCAAATGAAGTTACTGTGAAAAGCCCCTAGTCGCCACATTCCAGCGCCTGTTCAGGTACACAGAGGGAGAATTCAGAATGTCCAAATTACCTAACAGCACGTCTTTCGGGACTTGTGGGAGGAAACCGGAGCACCCGGAGGAAACCCACGCAGAAATGGGGAGAACATGCAGACTCCGCACAAATGTTTAATTATAAAAATCCAAGAACATTATCCAAGGCAAAACTGCCGTCGCTTTAGTAAAGGCATACTACATGATTTCTCAAATTCTTTTCCACTCCACTGTGGAAATCCAACAAACCTTCAGACACAAAACTGCTTTTTGCAGCCCAAGAATTTTCTGGCTTGACTGGATGGCTGACTCAAATTGCATATCTTCTCCAAGTCCAGAGCTGTTTCTATCAGGCAGTCTTCCCACACAGCCAGCAACAAATCTCTGCATCTCTCTTTAAATATCCCTTTCATCTATTACATTTATGTCAGGGTGGCACAGTGGTTAGCAGTGCTGCCTCAGAGCGCCAGGGACCCGGATTCAATTCTCTCTGTGTCTGCGTGGGTTTCCTCCGGGTGCTCCAGTTTCCTCCTACAGAACAAAGGTGTACAGGTTAGGTGGATTGGCCATTCTAAATCGTTCCTCAGTGTCCAAAAGGTTAGGTGGGGTTACAGGGATAGGACGAGGGAGTGTGCCTAGGCAGGGTTCTCTTTCAGAGGGTTGGCGTGGACATGATAGGCCGAGTGGCCTCCTTCTGCACTGTAGGGATTCTATGTTCTATAATTCCATTCTCATCACTTCTTTGAACTCAACTTTTCCAAAATATAAATGGTGGGATTCTCCGTTGGCTGACGCCAAATTCGCGAAACGCGATTGGGCGGAGAATAGGTTCCGACGCCAAATTCGCAGCAGGCACTGATTTGACGGCAAATCGCAATTCTCCCGTCACCTCGCCAGCGGTGTCAATGCGCGCATACATGTGCACTAAACACTTGCATATCATTGGCGGACCCGTCGATGGGCTGAGTTCTAGGACAACACCCACAGTAGCCCGATGGTGTATAATGCTGGCGAAGGCAGTGCCAGTCGACAGTATCCCTGGCATCAGGGACAGGCGCCAGGACCAGAGGTCCCCACGGTGCTGGCCACCAATGGGGCCAGGGCAGCGGGAATGGGGGGGTGGATATGCAGGGGCAGTGCCAACTGGGGCCACCATGTAGCCCGGTGAATCTAGTTGGACACGATTACGCACATGCTAACATGCCAGCCTTTCACCCCCTGCAGACAATGAATATTGGAATTCATCCACCAATGGTGGTCTTCCTGCTAGTCGCCTCAGCCGTGGTGGATGCCCTACGGCTGTAAGAGCTGGTGCTGCTCGAGGAGGAAGCTGCAGCAGCAGAATGCTCAGCAGCGGAGTGTGCCACAGAGGGACAGGTGGCAGCCGCCCAGAATGGAAAGCGAGCTGCCCTGACCAAGGAGGAGGAGGTGCCAAGGAGGCCCCGCGTGTGTACTGGCACCTCCTGTCATTCGAGGACCTGCTGGACCAGGCATACAATCAAAGACTCCAGCTGAGCACAGAGTCAGTGTTACATATCTGCCAGATGATGGCACACCTGGCACCGTGGGGGTATGGGGGAAGACACCCACTCCTGGTGGCCGTTAAGGTGATGGTTGCCTGAACATGTATGCGATGGGCTCCTTCCAGGTGCCGAGTGGGGACCTGTTTGGAATCTCACAGACCTCACTGTACAGGTGCATCCGTGCCATCACGGAGGCTGTATATGCCCAGGTGGCTCAATACATCCATTTCAACTGGACCAAGCCCACCAGAATGCCTGGGCGGTGGGGTTCGCCACTATCGACGGGATGCCCAGGGTCCAGGGGGTGATTGATGGAATGCATGTCCCCGATGAGCACCTGTGTAGCGGCAGGCTTGGGTTATGTAGATCTTCTCCAGGAGCTTTCATGTTGTAATAGAAACATAGAAAAGAAACATCAAAAAAATAGGAGCAGGAGGAGGCCATTTGACCCATCAAGCCCGCATTGCATTCATTATGATCATGGTTGATCATCCAACTCAGCCTAATCCCGCTTTCCCCCATATCCTTTGATCTCCTTCTACCTAAGTGCTACCATCTAGCTGCTTCTTGAAACCATACAATGTTTTGACACAAACAATTTCTGTGGTAACGAATTCCATAGACACACCACTCTGGGTGAAGAAATTTCTCCTCATCTCTGTCCTAAATTGTCTACCCCATATCCTCATACTGTGACCTCTGGTTCTGGACACACCCACCATCGGGAACATCCTTCCTGCATCAACCCAGTCTAGTCCTGTTAGAATTTTATAGGTTTCTATGAGATCTCTCCTCATTCTTCTGAACTCCAGTGAATACAGTCCTAAACGACTAAATCTCTCCACCGGGTCGGAGAATCCCCGGGGGGAGGCGCGAATCCCCCACCGCCGCCCCGATGCTGGCTGCCGTATTCTCCGGCGCCGTTTTTTGGGATTCACGCCATGCTGGTCGGGGGCCGTTGGCAGCGGCCCCCCTGGCAATTCTCCGGGCCCTGATGGGCCGAGCAGCCGTCCGTTTTTGGCCAGTCACCCCAGTGCAAATCACTCAACTTGCGTACCGGCGGGACCTGGCAGGTAAGTTGACGGGGGCGGTCCACGGGGGGCGCGGGGCCCCACGGTGGCCTGTCCCGCGATCGGGGCCCATCGATCTGCAGGCAAGCCTTTTCCGTGGGGGTACTTCTTCCTTCCGCGCCGGCCCCTGTAGGGCTCCGCCATGGCCGGCGCGGAGAAGAGAACCCCCCCCCCCCCCCCGCACATGTGCCAAAATACCCCAGCCGGTCTGCACATGCGTGGAACCACGCCAGTGGTTCCGCGCATGAGCACGCCTGCCCTTCGGCGCATGCGCAAACTCACGTCGTTCCTTCGGCGTCGGCTAGAGCGGTGCCAACCCCTCCGGTGACCACCTAGCCCCTGAAAGTGCAGACAATTCCGCACTTTCGGGGGTTATTGACGCTGGAGTGGTTGCTGCCGGTTCTCCCGCCAGGGTGGGGACTTAGTCCCCAGAAGGGAGAATCCCCAGTTTGGTAAACCTTCTCTGCACTTTTCGAGACCAAAACTGCGCACCATATTCCAGCTGCAGCGAGACATCCCTGCTCCTGTACTCAAATCCTCTCGCAAAGAAGGCCAATATACCATTTGCCTTCTTTTCCGTCTGCTGCACCTGCTTGATTACCTTCAGTGACTTGTACAAGGACACCCAATTCTCGTTGCACAGTTCACCTCTCCTAATTTATGGCCATTCAGATAATAGTCTGCCTTCTTGTTCTTGCTACCAAAATGGATAACCTCATTGATGCACGATCAATGACCACTAAAGCGAGGTTGTAGTCCATCTGAAGGCTTTCATAAGCTAGATGTTTCCCCCAGCAGCTCAGGTACAGAATGAAGGCTGCTGGGGCGGCACGGGCTCTTATACCCCGCCTAGCAGGGCGGAGCTACCATACATCTTGACCAATATGAAGCATACAGGTTCTACCAATGGTGTTCCAGTATTACCAGGTACCGTAATACCTCTACGACCACACTCCCCCTGTTAAAAAAGAGTCCGGCGGGGGGGGGGGGTGGACTGATACTACAAACATGGCAACGTGGTAGAATTAGTTATGGAGGTACCGTAATACCTCCGTACAGCGTTTTGTAACTATTTACAATTCTAATAACTATTTACAATTTATGATTTAAATTTACAATTTAAAATGAAGCAACCTGTCGATCGGGGCCCCTGGTTGTCCTCTGTGATCGTCAGAGCTTCGGTGGTGAATTTGGTGGAGGCTCGGGCGTCTGTGACTCCGCGAGCGTGGCTTTGATCTCCGTGGCAGCTTCGACATCCCTAGACGGCGCTGGTGGGGAAAACGGTTGACCTGGGAAGGGAGCGCCTGCAGGGTGCGTCGGTGGGTGGGGGGGCCTAGACGGGGCCGGTGGAAGGACCGATCCTCCTGTAAGGTGCCCTGGTGGAGGGGAGGGTGGGACTGGTGGCTGGGGTGGGCGTGGGGCTCTGGCGGACGGCAGGTCTCGTAGGGAGACCGTATCTTGTCGGATAGGCGTACTGGGGGTTAACGTGGAGAAGATGGACCCTCTCGACCAACGGGTCCAACTTGTGCGCCCGCACGTGTTTTCAGAGCAGGATGGGTCCGGAGCTGCCAGCCAGGTCGGGAACGAGGTCCCAGACGAGGACTTCCTGGGGAAGACGAGACGTTTGTGAGGTGTTTGGTTGGTTGTGGTACAAAGCAGTGACCGGACGGAGTGGAGGGCATCCGGGAGGACTTCCTGCCAGCGGGAGACTGGGAGATTCCTGGACCATAGGGCCAGTAGGACGGTCTTCCAGACCGTTCCGTTCTCCCTCTCCACCTGTCCGTTACCCCAGGGGTTGTAGCTGGTCGTCCTGCTCGAGGAGATGCCCTTGCTGAACAGGAATTCACGCAGTTCGTTGCTCATAAAGGAGGACCCCCTATCACTATGTATGTAGGCGGGGAACCCGAACAGTGCAAAGATGCTATGGAGGGCCTTGATGACGGTGTTTGCGGTCATGTCGGGGCAGGAGATGGGAACTGGGAGTACTCGTCAATCACGTTCAGGAAGTACGTGTTGCAGTCGGTGGAGCCCTTTGAAGTCCATGCTGAGGCGTTCAAAAGGACGCAAAGCCTTTATCAGGTGCGCTTTCTCTGGCCGGTAGAAGTGCGGTTTGCACTCCGCGCAGATTTGGCAGTCCCTGGTGGCTGTCCTGACCTCGATGGAGCAGGGCAGGTTGCGGGTCTTGATAAAGTGGAAAAAGTGAGTGACCCCCAGGTGGCACAGGTCCTCGTGAAGGGCTCGGAGGCGGTCCACTTGTGCGGTGGCACATGTGCCACGGGAGAGGGCGTCAGGAGGCTCGTTTAGCTTCCCGGGACGATACAAGATCTCGTAGTTGTAGGTGGAGAGTTTGATCTTCCACCACAAGATCTTATCGTTTTTTATCTTGCCCCGCTGTGCATTATTGAACATGAAAGCAACCGACCGTTGGTCAGTGAGGAGAGTGAATCTCCTGCCGGCCAGGTAATGCCTCCAATGTCACACAGCTTCTACTATGGCCTGGGCCACCTTTTCGACTGAGGAGTGGCAGATTTCGGAAGCATGGAGGGTACGTGAGAAGAAGGCCACGGTCCTGCCCGCTTGGTTGAGGGTGGCCGCCAGAGCTATGTCAGACGCGTCGCTCTCGACCTCGAAGGGGAGGGACTCGTCGATGGTATGCATCGTGGTCTTTGCAATGTCTGCTTTGATGCGGCTGAAGGCCTGGCGGGCCTCTATCGACAGGGGAAAAACAGTGGATTGGATCAGGGGACGGACCTTGTCCGCATAGTTGGGGACCCACTGGGCGTAGTAACTGAAAAACCCAAGGCAGCGCTTCAGGGCATTGGGGCAGTGAGGGAGGGGGAACTCCATAAGGGGGCGCATGCGTTCAGGGTCGGGGCCTATAACTCCATTTCGCACTACGTAGCCGAGGATGGCTAGGCGGTCGGTGCTAAACACGCATTTATCCTTCTTGTATGTAAGGTTAAGGATCTTTGCGGTCTGGAGGAATTTTCTGAGGTTGGTGTCATGGTCCTGCTGGTCGTGGCCGCAGATGGTGACATTATCGAGATCCGGGAATGTTGCCCGTAAACCGTACTGGTCAACCATTCGGTCCATCTCGCGCTGGAAGACCGAGACCCCGTTGGTGACACCGAAGGGAACCCTTAAGAAGTGATAGAACCGCTCATCTGCCTCAAAGGCAGTGTATTTGCGGTCACCAGTGCGGATGGGGAGCTAGTGGTAGGCGGACTTAAGGTCCATCGTGGAGAAGACCTTGTAATGTGCGATCCTGTTTACCAGGTCGGATATGCGGGGGAGAGGGTACGCGTCCAGCTGTGTAAACCAGTTGATGATCTGACTGTAGTCGATGACCATTGTTTGATTCTCTCCGGTCTTTACCGCCACTACTTGAGCTCTCCAGGGACTGTTGCTAGCTTCAATGACTCCTTCCCTCCGTCATCTTTGGACGTCTGACCTAATAAAGATCCGGTCCTGGGCACTGTACCGTCTGCTCCTGGTGGCAACGGGTTTGCAATCCGGGGTGAGGTTCGCAAACAGGGAAGGCGGGTCGACCTTAAGGGTCGCGAGGCCGCAGACAGTGAGGGGGGTATAGGGCCGCCGAATTTGAAGGTTAGACTTTGGAGGTTACACTGGAAGTCTAAACCTAGGAGTGTGGCCGCGCAGAGGTGGGGAAGGACGTAGAGCCGGTAATTTTTGAACTCCCTTCCCTGGACTGTGAGGTTTGCTACACAAAACACCTTTATCTCTACTGAGTGGGAACCGGAGGCCAGGGAGATTTTTTGATTAACCGGGTGGATGAGGAGAGAACAACGCCTTACCGTGTCGGGGTGTATGAAGCTCTCCGTGCTCCCAGAGTCGATTAGGCAGGACGTCTCGTTCCCATTGATAAATACAGTCGTTGTAGCAGTTGAGAGTGTTCGAGGCCGGGACTGATCCAGAGGCACCGAGGCTAATCGCAGCAGCTGAGTGTTCTCTTCGGGCAGTGTGTGGTCAGCCGAGCTGGGGTCCTGGGGGTTCGTCCAAGATGGCGGCTCCCATTGGTCGCACATGGCTGGGGGTGCAAAAAATGGCGGCGCCCATCCTTCTAACGTGGCGTCCGCGGGACAAGATGGCGGCGCCCGGGGGCCGCACGTGGTCCTGGAGTAGGAAGATGGCGGCGCCCGCTGGCCGCACGGGGACCGTGGAGAGGTTTGTGGTGGCGGTCCGCATTCGCCGCCGGAGACCGCGGCGACCGCATAGGCCTGGCATACCACCACGAAAAGGCCCTTTTTACCGCATCCCTTGCAGGTCGATGCGCAGGCCGGGCAGTGCTGGCGGGGGTGCTTGGCCTGCCCGCAAAAGTCGCAGCGGGGCCCCCTGGGGTTGCCAGGCCGCCTTACAGCACAAGCTTGTGGGGAGATGGGCGATGTCTCGGGGTCGGCTGCGGAGGGGTTCCATGCTGCCCAGGGTACTGCCGCGCGGTCGGGAACGTAAGCACGGGCGTTTCTGGAGGCCACATCCAGGGAGCCTGCAAGGGCCCGTGCCTCCTTGAGACCTAGAGTCTCATTTTCTAGCAATCGCTGGCGGATTTGGGAGGATAGCATACCTGCCGCAAAAGCGTCCCGGACCAAGAATTCAGTGTGTTCGCTCGCCGAAACTTGCAGGCAGCTGCAGTTTCTCCCCAACACCAGGAGTGCACGGTAGAATTCTTCCAGCGATTTCCCCAGAGATATGTCGCCTCGTTGCTAGCAGATGTCGGGCGTAGGCCTAGTTTATGGGCGAATATAATGTCCTTTTAGCAGCTCTATTGCTGCATCGAAATTTTCCGCATCCTCGATGAGGGTATAAATCTCAGGACTCACCCTTGAGTGCAGGACTTGCATTTTCTGTTCTCCCGTGGGTGTGTTTTCGGCCGTCCCGAGATATCCTTTAAAGCACGCCAGCCAGTGCTTGAAGATTGCCGCTGAGTTCGCCGCGTGGGGGCTGAGTTGCAGACACTCAGGCTTGATTCGGAGCTCCATCCTTTTTAAAACTAGCTTATTAAATTGATGCACGATCAATGACCATTAAAGCGAGGTTGTAGTCCCACTGAAGGCTTTAATAAGCTATATGTTATCCCCAGCATGATGAATGAAGGCTGCTGCGACGGCACGGGCTCTTATACCCCGCCTAGCAGGGCGGAGCTACCATACACCTTGACCATAGGAAGCATACAGTTTCTACCAATGGTGTTCCAGCATTACCACATACCGTAATACCTCTACTACCACACTCATATTTATCAAATTATGCTGCATCTCCATTCATTTGCCCACTCACTCAACGGGCTGAATTCTCTGATTTGCAGACTAAGTGCTGATGCCGGCATGTGAAAAAACAGTGCAATAGCTGCACTATCTTCCATCTGGTGGGGGGTGGCACCAGTCGTGCAGCGTAAAGCCCTGGCTTTACTTGCGGATACGACCGTAGAATTGCTGGGTCCGTGGGTGCACATGCGCATGGCAGCGGCCTGCGGTGGCTACTCCATGCACATTGCGTGGGCCGCACACAGACCTGGCCTACCAAAAACTGCCCGCCCTGTAACCAGCCTCGCCATACCCTGGACCATCCCCCACCAGCCCTCCCAGCCCTCGACGAAGGCCCCCCTGCCAGCAGAACGGCTGCCCCCTGATTGTGGCGGCGTTGGACTTTGTCCGCAGCTGCCACGCGAGGTTCCCGGGAAAAAAAAACATAAGTGTTCCATGCCGTCAGGAACTCGGCCTATCGGTGGCAGATCATCGCAAAAGTGGCGCCGTCCTCGATTTCGCCGCAAACAAGGATTCTCCAGCTGATCGCCGAATGCGATTTTGGCGTCGGTGACCGGAGAATCCCACCCAATATGTACAAATCACACTGAAGAATCTCTTCATCCTCCTCACAGCTCACCCTCCCCCCCAACCTGGTGTCATCTGCAAATTTCAAGATGTGACATTTTGTTCCCTCATCTAAATCATTAATATATATTGTGAATAGCTGGCGTCCCAGTACCGATCCCTGCTGCACTCCACTAGTCACTGCCTGCCAATTGGAAAAAGACCCGTTAATTCCTACTCTTTGTTTCCTGTCTGCCAACCCGTTTTCTGTCCATCTCAGTATACTATCCCCAATCCCATGCGCTTTAATTTTACACGCTAATCTTTCATGCGGTACTTTGTCAAAAGCCTTCTGAAAGTCCAAATACACCATATCCACTGGCTTCCCTTCATCAATTCTACTAGTTAGATCAGTTACATCTGCTAGTTAGAATTCCAGTAGATTTATCAAGCATGATTTCCCCATCATAAATCCATGCTGACTCTGTCTGATTCTACTACTGTGTTCTAATTGCTCTGGTATAAAATCTTTGATAATGAATTCTAGAACTTTCCCCACTACTGACGTCAGGCTGACTGGTCTATAATTCCCTGCTTTCTCTCGACCTCCCTTTTTAAATAGTGGAGTTACATTAGCCACCTCGCATCGACAGGAGCTGTTCCGCAGTCTATAGAATCCCGGAAGATGACCACCAATGTATCCACTATTTCTAGAGCCACCTCCTTCAGTATGCTGAGATGTAGATTATCAGGCCCTGGGGATTTATCAGCCTTCAATCCCATCAATTTCCCCAATACCATTTCTTTACTGATATTGATTACCTTCAGTTCCTCCATCTCACTAAACCCTGCATTCCCCAAAATTTCTGGTATCTTATTTGTGTCCTCATTTGCGAAGACAGAACTAAAGTAAGTATTCAGTTGCTCAGCCATTTCTTTGTCCCCGATAATACATTCCTCTGTTTCTGAATCTCCTGTCTTCACCAATCTTTTTCTCTTCACATTCCTATAGGAACTTTTACAGTCAGTTTTTATGTTCCCTGCAAGCTTACTTTCATACTCTATTTTCCCCTTCTCAATCAATCGCTTGGTCCTTCTTTGCTGAATTCTCAACAGCTCCCAATCCCAGACCTGTTGTTTTTCTTAGCCAATTTGTATGCTACTTCATTGGATCAAATACTATCCATAGTTTCCCTTGTAAGTCATGGATTGGTGACCTTTCCCGTTTTACTTTTGTGCCAAACACGAATAAACAATTGTTGCAGTTCTCCCATGCGCTCTTTGAATGTTTGCCGTGGCCTATCATAATAATAATCTTTTATTAGTCATTGCTTACATTAACACGGCAATGAAGTTACTGTGAAAATCCCCTAGTTGCCACACAACAGCGCCTGTTCGGGTACATTGAGGGAGAATTCACTATCCACTGTCATCCCTTTAAGTAACATTACCCAATCGATCATAGCCAACTCATGCCTTATTTTATCATAGTTTTGTTTATTAAGATTCAGGACCCTAGTCTCAGAATCAACTACTTCACTCTCCATCTTGATGAAAAATTCCATCATATTATGGTCGCTTATTCCCAAGGGATTTCACACAACTAGATTGCCAATGATTCTGTTCTTATTACATTACCCAGTCTAGGATGACTTGTTCTCTAGTTGGCTCCTCAACATATTGATCTAGAAAACCATCCCGCATACACTCCAGGAATTCCTCCTCTATGGTATTGTGGCTAATTTGATTTTCCCAATCTACATGCAGATTAAAATCCCCCATAATTACAGTTCTTCCTTTATCACATGCGTCTCTAATTTCCTGTTTAATGCCATTCCCAACAATATCACTGCAGTTTGTGGGCACAAACGTTTTTTTGCCCATTGCTGTGTCTCAGCTCTACCCATATAGATTCCACATTGTTGGAGCTAATATCCTCCCTCGTGTTAATTTTCTCCTTGACCAGCAGTGCAACCCCACTACCTTTTCCTTTTTTGTCTCTCTTAAATACTGAATATCCCTGGACATTCAGTTTCCATCCCTGGTCACCCTGCAGCCATGTCCCAGTAATCAAAAGTATATCATACCTTTTCACGTCTATTTGTGCAATTAGTTCATCCACTTTATTGCGAATGCTCCACGTGTTAAGGCACAACGCCTTTAAGCTTGTCTTTTTAATATTACTAGTCCCGCTCCCAATATTTTTCACTGTGGTCCTGTTTGAATCTGGCTCTTGGTTTACCTGCCTATGACTTTTCTTATTGCCCTTTCTGTCTTTTGTTTTTGTCCTTATTTCCTTCTCCTCTGACTCCTTGGATAGGTTCCTATCCTCCTGCCATATTAGTTTAAATCATCCCAAACCACTCTAGCAAATACTCCCCCTAGGACATCAGTCCTCGCCCTGCCCAGGTGCAACCCATCAGTTTGTACTGGTCCCACCTCTCCCAGAACCAGCCCCAATGTCCCTGGAATCTTAAACCCTCCCCCTCACACCATTTCTTCAGCCACGTATTTACCCGTTGTAGCGCACAAAGACTCACGAGAGACGAATAGAGATGAAGTCGATGAGGCTTTATTAAGCGTGACTTGTTCCCCGCAGTTCAGTAACAGACTGGCCTGCGGGGGAGAACTCCTGGTTCTTAACCAGGACCCGGGATCTGTCAGCCAATGACATCACGGCTTCACAGTCCCACATGACCCCTAATGCATACTACCACACCCGTACATCCTGCTATTTCTACTCTGACTAGCACGTGACACTGATAGTGATCCTGAGATCACTACTTTCGAGGTCTGACTTCTCAACTCTCATCCTAACTCCCGGTATTCTGCTTTTAGGACCTCATCCTTTCTTACCTATGTTGTTGGTACCGATGTGTACCACGACCACTGGCTGTTCACCCCCCCCCCCCCCTTCCAGAATATCATGTAACCGCCCTGAGGCATCTTTGACCTGTTTTGCGGCCTTGTGGAATCTATGGACCATGTCTATGTTAGGTATTTTAGGCTGCATCCCTTTTATAGTTTTCTGTCGACTCTTTCGTTGAAGTTTTGTTTATACTTCAGCCTTATGCTCCTGATCTACGGGCACCCGGTGAGAAGAGGTGCGGGAAAGGCGGAGGACCTCGTTGTGAACCTGCTCCTGGGTCTGGCAAAGAATGCCATTTACAGGTCCAGGCAGCGGGTGATCGAGGTGGTCATCCAACCGGACTGTCTGCCCCTCGTCCGCAGCTACATTCGTGCCCAGGTGTCTCTAGAAGGGGAGGATGCAATTTTCACCGGCTCCATTGACGCCTTGCATGCCCAGTGGGCAACGCAGAGGCTGGGGTGCTTGATTGACCCCTTTAACTGCACTTTTATTTGATGATTTTAAGTTTCCATTGATCTTTGTTACGTTCGGGCTGTGCCTCTAACAGGAGTGGCCCTTTTTTATTTTACCCCACAGTTTGTTTTCTTTATATTTCTTTATATGGTTGGCCTCAAAAGACAACCTGAAAGCAAGTTTAATTACTACTTACCTACTTATAACTCACCACTTGAACTCCCTGTTACCACCCAAGTCCGAAAGCCCTCTCACTCAGCAAATCTCCCCCCTTATGTAAGGGGTGGGATGTGCTCAGGACTGGGGGGCCAGGGGAGTTGAGTTGATCGGAGGGTACCTCTTGTGAACTGCGTTTTTATATATCAGAATCACTCGTGACCTCCCTCTTGTTTCAATTGTCGCCTTCAATTTTGGTTGTTAAAATGTAACTTCAGCTCTGGACTCAGTAGGTGATGAAGAATGAATGTTGGGGGGGGGGGGAAGAAACTTTTTGCAACTGTCACTTCAGTATGAACGCTTCTCTGCTTGCTGTCTTCTAGTCTCTACTTGCTGCCATTGACTTATTGATGATAGGGCTGTCCATAACCTTGAGAGGTGGAAAATTGTACTCTCTTAATTAGAATTGCCACGTTTCTCGCCCTACCATTAAAACCTGAGTGAAAGACCTGTCCCATCCAATTTTTGGGAGCCTTGTCCTTTATACGCAAATGGCTCTCCTGTAGAAATACAACATCAGAGTTTAGACCAGGCAGTTTCAAAGATGGGGTCGCGTCCCGCGGGTGGGTTGCGGGGCGGGTGTCGGGAGGGTCGTGGAACCGTCCGTCGCGGCGCTCTCGCACGCAACAGCCACAGCAGCTGCATTTTAACAATGCCGGCAGCGAGCGACCTTCAAAAAGGCCGCGACCATATAAAAAAAATGCGGCCGCACTGCGCATGCGTGCCAGCTGAGGTAAAAACCCCACCACTATTCTTCGAATTCTCCCAGATAGGGCGCTGTAATTCTAAATGGTGAAATGGGATTCCCTTGAGCTCCTGACGCCTAGGCAGACTTAGGTGGGTGCTATTCGGGTCAAACTAGTGTTTCAAGTTATCCCCGGTATAACCCATATCTTCCAAGAAGATTTTGTTTACTTACCACTCAGTAACTTTACTCACGGGTCCGGCTTTTTAGGTAGGGTAAGGTAAACTTTATAATAACCACTCTTTCAGGTGATCAATTTAAATTAACTTTATTTTCAAATAAAAAACACCAAAGATCAAAACTGCTTTTACAGAAAGGTAAAAAGATCTTGGCCAGGATTCTCCCCTACCCGGCGGGGCGGGGGGGTTCCGGCGTAATGGAGTGCCGGGAAGCACTCCGGCGTCGGGCCGCCCCAAAGGTGCCGATCTCCGCACCTTTAGGGGCCAAGCCCTCACCTTGAGGGGCTAGGCACGCGCCGGAGTGGTTTGCGCTCCGACTGCTGGCGGGAAATGCCTTTGGCAAGGTCTTCGCCGGGCAACGCATGCGCGGGAGCGTCAGCTGCTGCTGGCGTCATCCCAGCGCATGCGCAGGGGAGGGGTCTCTTCCACCTCTGCCATAGTGAAGACCATGGCGAAGGCGGAAGAAAAAGAGTGCCCCCACGGCACAAGCCAGCCCGCGGATTGGTGGGCCCCAATCACGGGCCAGGCCACCGTGGGGGGCCCCCCCGGGGCCAGATCCCCCCGCAGGACCCCGGAGCCTGCCCACGCTGCCTTGTCCCGCCGTTCAAAAGGTGGTTTAATCCACGCTGGCGGGACAGGCATTCCAGCAGCGGGACTTCGGCCCATCGCGGGTCCGGCGCGGCGCAATTCCCGCCCCCGCCGAATCTCTGGTGGCAGAGACTTCGGACACGGCGGGGGCGAGATTTACGCCAGCCCCCGGCGATTCTCCGACCCGGCGTGGGGTCGGAGAATCCCGCCTCTTTTCTTTGGATCCTCTGGGCCAGTTGTAAGACCTTCAGGTCTGTCTTGACAATCGCTTTTCTTTAACTTTTGGTCTTCTCCCGATGGATTCTCTGGGTTGCTCGGTTTTGAAATGCTGTTCGCCCCATCACCGAGAAAGACTGCCGGCTGCTGAATTTTCAGGGCTTATATTGCCCTTTTACGCAGCCTGAGTTTCTAGCTGACCTTTGAAATAGAACTGTCCTTTGCCCACTAGCTGTATTATTTAATGCGAGCTCCCATCATTTACTAACGCGGCATCATCTACTAGCACGAGCTCCAGGCTGTACCTTCAGTCAAGGTGGTGTCATTGGCAGGTCGCCCCCTGTAACTCTAATCTTATTTGGCTTGGTTATTTGCGAAAAAGGTTTTAACGTCAAAAATGTGTAAATTATGGTATAAACGTACCTACCACCTTATGTGTTTCTTTATCTGGAAGGCAATTGTCTCATTTTTAACTGGCGTCAGCAAGGTTTCATGCCTAACATTTATCCCCCAATTTAAACCTAAGATCCTGGCTGTTCTTTTTTTTAACTGTTCAGTAAAATAATGCACTTCTAAGGAAGTGTGAAATACGGTTCCCTTTTATATAACTTAAGTATTTAAATTGATTGAATGTCTTTTTAACTTGAAAAACAGGATGAGTTGTCCCTAGCTGTGTTCTTTCGCACCTGTGAAGCTATCTGTATTTCAAACAAGCTGCTGCTGTTAACCCTTTGCGGGACTTTTCCCTTTCATTTAAAATCTCAGGCTTTTCAGGATTACTTTCATGGTTCAAATGACATATTTTCCCATTTTTTCATTACACCGTGCATCGGTGCACATGCGTAAATCTGAATTATTTTTATTTTTTAGAAAATATTTTATTGAAGCATTTGTAATTTTCACAGTTAAACACTAACATTTCTTAAATTACCGCGTGGGCCAACACATGTACAAAAACCTAAAAAAAAACAATGCCCCCAACTGCCCGCACCCTATTTCCTAATTACCCGTATAATAAGTTCCCTGTCCTTATCTAACGCTGCCATGCCTACTATTTTCTTTCCCCCCCCCCCCTTATTGCTGACATTCAGTTTTCTTTGAAGAAGTCAATGAACGGCTGCCATCTCTGGGCAAACCCCTGAGTTGATTCTTTCAAGGCGAACTTGATTTTTTTCCAGGCTGAGCAACCCTGCCATATTGCTGACCCACACCTCTGACTTTGGGGGCTCCGAGTCCCTCCATCCCAGCAAAATCCGTCTCCGGGCCACCAGGGAGGAGAAGGCCAGGACATTGGCCTCCCCCCCCCCCACCCCCTTGTCCCCCGGATCATCCGATACCCCAAATATTGCCAGTTCTGGACTCGGGGTTACCCTCCCTTCCAGGACCTCTGACATAACGTCCGCAAATCCCTGCCAGAATCCCCTCAACTTCGGACATGCCCAGAACATATGCACATGGTTAGCCGGACTACCCCCACACCGCCCACATCTGTCCTCCACCTCCTCAAAGAACCTGCTCATCCGGGCTACCATCATGTGAGCCCTGTGGACCACTTTGAACTGGATCAGGCTAAGTCTGGCACAGGACGAAGATGAATTAACTCTCTTCAAGGCTTTTTCCCACTTTTCCACTTCCAGCTCTCTTCCCAGCTCCTCTTCCCACTTCCACTTCACCTCCCTGATCGGGGCCCCTTCCTACTCCATCAACTCCTTGTATATCTCCGAAATCCTCCCCTCTCCAACCCCAGTTTTTGATACCACCTTATCCTGTAGTCCCCTCAGGGAGAGGCGAGGGAAGCTTGGAACCTGCCTCCGGACAAAGTCCTGGAACTGAAGATATCGAAACCCATTCCCACTCGGTAGCTCAAACTCCTCTCGTGCATTCAAGGTCGGAAAGCCCTCCTGGATAAATAAATCCCCAAATCTCTCCATCCCTGCCTGCTGCCACCTCCTAAAGCCCCCATCCAGCCTCCCCGGGATAAACCGGTGATTGTTACAAATTGGAGACCACACTGACGCCCCCTCCAATCCGATGTGCTGCCTCCATTGTCCCCACATCCTTAGGGCTGCCACCACCACAGGGCTTGTAGAGTACCGAGCCGGCGAAAACGGCAGGGGCGCCGTTAGTAAAGCCTCCAAACTCATACCCTTGCAGGATGCCCCTTCCACTCGCTCCCAGGCCGACCCCTCCCCTACTACCCACTTCCTGACCATCGATATGTTGGCCGCCCAGCAGTAGTTAATAAAGCTCGAGAGGGCCAGGCCCCCCTCCACACGACCCCGCTCCAGGAGTGCCCTCTTTACTCTCGGGGTTTTACCCGCCCACACAAAACCTGCAATCGCCACATTTATTTTTCTAAAAAAAGTGTTTGGACAAAAATCGGAAGGCATTGAAAAAAGAAAAGCAATCTTGGGAGGACTGTCATCTTCACCGTCTGCACCCTTCCCGCCAGCATCAGTGGGAGCATGTACCACCTATGGGAGTCCCTTTTCATTTGGTCGACCGCTTTGCCCAGATTTAACTTGTGGAGCTGCCCCCACTCTTTAGCCACTTGAATCCCTAAATATCTGAAACTCCCCGCCACCACTTTAAAAGGTAACTCCCTCAGTCTCCTTTCCTGCCCCCGTGCCTGGATCACAAACATCTCGCTCTTTCACATATTCAGCTTATAGCCTGAAAATCACCCAAATTCTCCCAGTATCTTCATGATTTCGGTTATTCCCCCAACCGAGTCTGTAACATAAAGCGGCAAGTCATCCGCATAGAGAGGGACCCTGTGCTCTACCCCCCCCTCACTATTCCCCGCCACACACTCGATGCTCTGAGGGCCATCCCTACCTTGTCCCTCTCCCGAGATTAAAATAATCTGAACGGGTTCGGTTGGTTCTCACATTTGCCACCAGGGAGTGATATAACAGCAGGACCCAGTCCACAAATCCCTGCCCGAATCTGCCTAAAATATCCCATAGGTACTTCCACTCCACCCGGTCGAAAACCTTCTCCGCGTCCATGGCTACTACCACCTCAGCCTCATGCCCCTCGGCTGGCATCATTATAACATTGAGAAGCCGTCTAATATTGGACGTCAGGTGCCTGCCCTTCACAAATCCCATCTGATGCTCACCTATTAATTCCGGGACACAATCCTCTATTCTGGTGGCCAAGGTCTTTGCCAGTAATTTAACATCTACATTTAATAGGGAAGTTGGTCTGTACGATCCACAGCTCTCCGCGGAGGTCCTTGTTTCGCTTCAGGATGAGAGCGATTGATGCCTGTGATTGCGTTGGGGGAAGCACTCCCAACTCCTTGGATTCGTTGAAAGCCTTGACTAACAGTGGTCCCACTAGCCCCGAAAACCTTTTATAATATTCCACTGGGAATCCGTCAGGTCCTGGGGCCTTACCCGATTGCATTGCCCCCAATCCGCCCATCACTTCACCGAGCCCAATTGGGCCCCCAAAGACTTCCACCAGCTCCTCATCTACCTTCGTGAACTCTAACCTCTCCACCAATTGGTTCCGACTCGTACAAACAGCTGTAGAATTCACGGAACAGTCAATAACCACCCCCCGGGTCCCTCACTACTTTCCCCCTCACATCCTTAATTTTCCCTATCTCTCTCGCCGCCTCCTGCTTCCTCAGCTGATATGCCAACATCCTGCTAGCATTCTCCCCATATTTGTACACTGCCGCATTTTCCCTCCTCAGCTGTCCCTCTGCCTTGCCTGTGGAAAGGAGCCCACAGTTGAAGTCTCTGTCGCTCCTTCAGGAGCTCCTCATTCGGAGACTTCGCATATCTCCTATCCAAACGCACAATTTCTCCTACAAGCCTGTCGAGCTCCGCCCGTTCAGCCCTCTCCCTATGGGCCTGAATCGAAATATATTCCCCTCTGATGACTGCTTTCAATGCCTCCCACACCACTCCAGCCGCGGTCTCCCCCGTGTCGTTGGTGTTTATATACCCCCGAATGGCCTCCCTCACTCGCTCACATATATCGTCTGCTAACAGCCCTGCATCTAGCCTCCACTGTGGGCGCTGAGAATTTCCCGTGTTCACCTGTAGGTATAGCCAATGTGGCACATGGTCCGATACTGCGATTGCTGAATACTCTGTCCACCACTCCCGCTAACAATGTTTTGTCCAATATAAAAAAATCGATCCTGGAGTACAACTTGTGCACATGAGAATAGAATGAATATTCCTTGCTCCTTGGCTTCTCAAATCTCCACGGATCAACACCTCCCATGTGCTCCATGAACCCCCGCAGCTCTTACGCCACTGCTTTTTAAAAAACATCATTTTTATTGAAGTTTTCACAAAATATCAACAACAAAATGAAAAAGGAACCCAATAGAATTAAATACAAAACAAAATAAAACAACCCCCGTGCCCCCCTCCCCCTATACATAAATAATAAATTAACACCCCGAATTAACACATATCAAACATAGCAAATATATACACCCCCTCAGATCCCCCAGTGTAGACAAACAAAAATAAAATAGAACCCCCCCCCCCCCCCCCCCCCGGGTTGCTGCTGACCATTGTCTACCGTTCTGACAGGAAGTCCAAGAACGGTTGCCACCGCCTGAAAAACCCTTGCACGAATCCCCTTAAGGCAAATTTCACCGTCTCCAATTTAATAAACCCCGCCATATCGTTGATCCAGGATTCCACTCTTGGGGGCCTCGCATCCTTCCACTGAAGAAGAATCCTTCACCGGTCTACCAGGGACGCAAATGCCAGAATACCGGCCTCTTTCGCCTCCTGCACTCCCGGCTCCCCTGCAACCCCAAATATTGCGAGGCCCCAGCCCGGTTTGACCCTGGATCCTACCACCCTCGACACCGTCCTTGCTACGCCCTTCCAAAACTCCTCCAGCGCTGGGCATGCCCAGAACATATGGGTGTGGTTTGCTGGGCTCCCTGAGCACCTAACACACCTGTCCTCACCCCCAAAATACCGGCTTATCCTTGTTCCGGTCATGTGTGCCCTGTGCAGCACCTTAAACTGTATGAGGCTGAGCCTCGCGCACAAAGAGGAAGAGTTCACCCTCTCAAGGGCATCTGCCCACGTCCCCTCCTCGATCTCCTCCCCCAACTCCTCCTCCCACTTACCTTTCAACACCACCACCGAGGCCTCCTCCTCCATCACCTGGTAAGTTGCCGAGATCTTCCCCTCTCCAACCCACCCCCACCGAGAGCACCCTGTCCTGTACTGTGCGTGGCAGCAGCAGCGGGAATTCCACCACTTGCCGCCTGGCAAACGCCCTTACCTGTAGATACCTAAAGGTGTTCCCCAGGGGGAGCCCATACTTCTCCTCCAGTTCACCCAGGCTCGCGAACTTCCCATCCACAAACAGGTCCCCCAACCTTCTTATCCCTGCCCTGTGCCACCCCGAAAACCCTCCATCTATTCTCCCTGGGACAAACCGGTGGTTCCCCCGTATTGGGGTCCACACCGAGGCTCCCACTTCCCCCGTGTGCCACATCCACTGCCCCCAGAAGGCCGTGTACTTGCGGTCACTCGGGCGGATGGGGAGCTGGTGGTATGCGGACTTGAGGTCCACGGTGGAAAAGACTTTGTACTGTGCAATCCGATTGACCATGTCGGATATGCGGGGGAGAGGGTACGCATCTAGCTGCGTGTACCTATTGATGGTCTGACTATAGTCTACGACCATCCTCTGCTTCTCCCGGTCTTCACAACTACCACCTGGGCTCTCCAGGGGCTATTGCTGGCCTGGATTATGCCTTCCTTCAGCAGCCGCTAGACTTCGGAGCGGATAAACGTTCGATCCTGGGCGCTGTATCGTCTACTCCTAGTGGCGACGGGTTTGCAATCCAGGGTGAGGTTCGCAAACAAGGAAGGCGGTTCAACCTTGAGGGTCGCGAGGCTGCAGATAGTGAGTGGGAGTATTGGGTCCCCGAATTGGAACGTTAGGCTCTGGAGGTTACATTGGAAATCTAACCCTAAGAGAGTGGGAGCGCAGAGTTGAGGAAGGACATAAAGCCTATGATTGTTAAACTCCCTCCCTTGCACCGTTAGGTTCGCGATGCAGAACCCTTTGATCTCTGCGGAATGGGATCCCGCTGCCAGGAAAATCTTTTGGGTGCTCGGACGAATGGAAAGAAAACAGCGTCTTACCGTATCCGGGTGGATAAAACTTTCCGTGCTCCCAGAGTCGATCAGGCATGGCATCTCGTACCCGTTGACCAGCACCGTTGTTGTTGCCGTTTGGAGCGTCTGGGGCTGCGATTGGTCCAGGGTCACCGAAGCCAGTCGTGGTTGTTGCATCGCGGCGTTTTCTTCAGACCCCGTGGAGCCGTCTATGCTGGGGTCTTTGACTATCTTCCAAGATGGCGGCGTCCATGGATTGCACGCGGTTGGGGGCGGACAAAATGGCCGCCCCCATGGATCGCATGTGGCCGGGGGGGGTCACGAGATGGCGGCGCCCATCCTCCCCGCGTGGGGTCCGGGTCCCGCGGGCCGCACATGGATCGTTGGGGGGGGGGTTGAGTCTGCTGTCCCCGTTCTTCCCCGGAGATAGCGGCCAACCCCCGGGACTGGCACACCGCTGAGTAATGCCCCTTTTTGCCGCAGCTCTTACAGATAGCTGAGCGGGCCGGGCAGCGTTGCCGGGGTGTTTCGCCTGCCCGCAAAAATAGCAGCGGGGCCCACCCGGATGGTCTGGTGCTCTAGCCGCGCAGGCTTGCGGGGGGGGGGGGGTGCCGGGGAGTTGGTTGCAACGGGGGTCCACGGAGCCCAAGGGGCTGCCGCGCGGTCGGGGCCGTAGGCGCGGGCATTTTGTGAGGCCACGTCGAGGGAGGCCGCAAGGGCCCGTGCCTCTGTGAGTCCTAACGAGTCTCTCTCTAACAGTCTCTGGCGAATTTGAGAAGAAGTCATACCTGCCACAAAAGCATCCCTGATTAGGAGCTCCGTATGCTCGTTTGCGCTCACCGACAGGCAGTTGAAGTTTCTTCCCAATATCAACAGTGCGCTGTAGAACTCGTCTAGCGATTTTCCGGGGATTTGCTGTCTCGTCGCGAGTTGGCGGCGTGCGTAGACCTGGTTTATGGGCCGAATGTAGACTCCTTTCAGCATGGTGAGCGCCGTCAGGAAGTCCTCCGCGTCTTCGATGAGCGTGTAGATCTCCGGGCTCACCCTGGAATGCAGGACCTGCATTTTCTGGTCGGCCGGGGGCCGTTCGAAGGTAACCTTCGAAGCATGCTAGCCAGTGTTTAAACACGGCCGCTGAGTTTGCTGCATGGGGGCTGATTCGCAGACACTCCGGGGCGATCCGGAGCTCCATAGTCTTTTTAAGTCTGCTTAATAAATTGTAGCGCAACAATTACTCACAAGTCGAGAAGTGATGGAAGTCAATCGAGGCTTTATTAAGCAAGACATGTTCCCCAGCAGCTCAGTTACAGAATGCGGCTGCTGGGAGAACCCGGGCTCTTATACTCCGTCTTGCTGGGTGGAGCCAGCAGGCGGCAGATCCAACCAGGACCCAGTGCCTGCTGCCAATAGCCTCTCGGCTTCATAGGTACCATATTACCCCTAATACATACCACCACACCTCCACTTCGCTTCCCTGAGCCAGCCTTACCAGCTAGCCGAGCAGCTCCACCCCTGATGTCTAAAAGTCTACTGGCTGCTGGATCTTTACCCCCCAACTCTTAACATAAGTTTTCAAGACAATAGCACCAAGCACAAAAAACAAACACACCATCCACTTAAGGTCTAAACTCAACGGCCCACCCAACCCCCTTTACAACATCTTATCAATCCCATCACCTTCAAACAGAGCCCCAAACAATGGAAGTGTAAACATACAGGATAAATGGAGAGACAGAAAAAATTATGCATGCAAAAACTCAAACAGATGTCTTTCCCTCTTAGACCATCTCAATTTGAGAGCTTTTCTTTTACCCCCCCCCCCTCCATTTTTTTTAAATTTTCCCATTTTTTTTCTTTTTTACAAACACAAAAAAAAGGAAGAAACTGTACCTTAGTACATACACTGAAAGGTCAAAGTTAGATAACTCAAAAAAAAACCTTCTCGTCCCGGTCATCGCAACTCAAGTTACAGTGCACCACAGAACTTTTTGATTTAAATCAACCAGTTTTCTCTTTTTATTAAGTCCTTATGGGTCCCCCAGCTTGTTTGTTGTCTTTCATAAAGCCCGCCACTTCTTCCGGCGAGCCAAAATATAGTTCCCGTTCCTTGTAGGTTACCCAAAGACGGGTAAAGCAGTCCAAAGTTTAATCCCTTCGCATACAGGGCCGCTTTAATTTTATTAAAACTCGCCCTCCATTTAGCAAGTTCTGCTCCCAAGTCTTGGTAGACCCGGATCTTGGCTTCTTCCCACACAGACCGTTTTGTCTCCCTAGCCCATCTCATGATGCGTTCCTTGGCCAGGAATCGGTGCAGCCTCACCACCAATGTCCTCGGGGGCTCACGGCCCTGGGGCTTGTGCATAAGTGCCCTGTGGACCCACTCCACCTCCAACGGCCTATCGAACGCCTCTGCCCCCATCATTTTCTCGAACATCTTCACAACATACGCACCGGCATCCGATCCTTCCTTTCCCTCTGGGAGACCGACGATCCGAACATTCTGCCTGCGGGAACAATTCTCCAGGTCCTCCACCTTTTCCAGCAGCCGCTTTTGCCGATCCTGTAAAATGCCAATTTGCAGTGCCATCCCAGTAGACTGCTCCTCTTGTTCCGTCGCCTGCTCCTGTAGCTTTTGGATCGACTGTCCCTGGGCCTTCACGTCACCTCCATCCGGCCGACAGCCTCCTTAATCGAGGCTACCACCTTGGTCAGGTTCTCCACACACTCCTTGTGGTGCCAGGCGAACTTCTCATCCAGATATGTAACCAACTGATCCATCGACCATTGGGCCGACGGGACCGGACCTCGCTTCTCTGCCACTGCAGCTACCAAGCTCAGATCCTCACTTCTAACCAAACTTTTGATTCCTTCTTTTGCGATTATTTTTCGAGCGTAATTCCATAGGATTGGCCTTCTCCTCCTCTCACTTTTATCCACTTATGTTAGAAAAAGTTTCCGCAAAAATCCAGCTTAACAGCCGTCAAAAAAACACCAAGTGCGGCAGCTGCTAAATGTGTGACTGTTCACAGCATGGTCGCCACCGGAAGACCTGCATTATTTTTATATGGTCGCGGCCTTTTTGAAGGCTGCTCGCAGCCGGCATTGTTAAAAGCCGGTTGCTGCGTGTGAATTTGCGCCGCGACGGACGGAAAGGCTTAAAGGAAACGAGAGAGAGAGAGAGAGAGAGTTAAAGAGGCAGCGAGGTTTAAGGAAGATTTTCCAGAGTTTAGGGCAGTAGCAGCTGACAGTACAGCTGCCAATTGTGGAGCAAAGGAAATAATGCACAAGAGGCCAGAGTTGGGAATACAACAAAAGAAGGCGAAAAGCCAGCTGCTGAGGCTGTTGCCCACAAATTTGTGTCTGTGAGGGTTTCCTCCGGGTGCTCCGGTTTCATCCCACAAGTCCCGAAAGACGTGCTTGTTCAGTGAATTGGACATTCTGAATTCTCCCTCTGTGTACCTGAACAGGCGCCGGAATGTGGCGACTAGGGGCTTTTCACAGTAACTTCATTGCAGTGTTAATGTAATCTTACTTGTGACAATTAAGATTATTATTATTATTATTACATGAGTAAGAGCAACATAAACAGTGGCGTCATAAACAGTGTTATTACAGGGAACAGATCAGTCCGAGGGAGAGTCGTTGGGGAGTCTAGTAGCTGTGGGGAAGAAGCTGTTCCTGTGTTTGGATGTGCGGGTCTTCAGACTTCTGTATCTTCTGCCTGATGGAAGGGTCTGGAAGAGGGCAAAGCCTGGACGTGAGGGGTCTCTGACAATGCTGGAGGTTACATTGCCCATGTCAGAGACTTTGTAGCATGCAGATTCAATGTTGAGAACTCCCTCCCAACTGTATACCACTGTGCCGCCACCTAATGATGGTTATATCTGGGACATTGTCTGTAAAGTATGATTCGTGTTGCTGTCCATGTCAGCCTGTTGCTTCACTAGTCTGTGAGACAGCTCTCCCTATTTTGGCACAAGCCCACAGATGTTAGTAAGGAAGACTTTGCAGGAGTGACAGGGCTTGGTGTGCCATTTTTGTCTCTGATGCCTGGGCCAATGGAGGTAATACTTCCGGTTTCATTCATTCCTTGTAGACTTCATAGTAGTTTGATACAACTGAGTGGCTTGCTAGTCCATTTCAGAGGGGATTTAAGAGTCAAGCACATTGCTGTGGTTCTGGAGTCACACGTAGGCCAGACCAGGCAAGATTATCAATTTTCCTTCCCTAAAAGGCCAGGGATGGATTATCTTGTCAGCCAGCTGCATTTTGCTGGCCGGCGGCCCTCGCCGGCAGCAGGATTCTCTGTTCCCACCACCTTCTAATGGGAGCTCCCATTGTGGCCACCCCACTCTGCCGGAAAACCCGTGGGCGTGGGTATGTGCCGGCGCAAAGGAGAATTCCGCCGGCGGAGAATCCAGCCTCGGGATTTTACAACAATGGTTTCATGGCCACTATTATTGATACTACATTTTTAATTCCAGATTGATTGACTGAATTTAAATTCCACCAGCTGCCATCAAATCTATGTCCCCAGAGCATTAGTCTGGTGAGATTACCGCAACATCACTACCTATCCTGCTTTGGAAAGTGCTGTCCAAGAAACCTGAACAGTTGATTGATTGATATTTGATTGATTGATATTTATTGTCACATGTACTGAAGTACAGTGAAAAGTATTTTTCTGCAGCCAATGGAACGTACACAGTACATACATAGTAGACAAAAGAATAATTGACAGAGTACATTGACAAATGGTACATTGACAAATAGCGATTAGTTACAGTGCGGAACAAGGGCCAAACAAGAGCAGCATAAGGCGTTGTGAATAGTGTTCTTCCAGGGAACAAATCAGTCCAAGGGAGAGTCACTGAGGAGTCTAGTAGCTGTGGGGAAGAAACTATTACTATGTCTGGATGTGCAGGTCTTCAGACCTCTGTATCTTCTGCCTGATGTAAGGGTCTGAAAGAGGGCAAAACCTGGGTGTGGGAGGTCACTGACAATGCTGTCTGCCTTCCTGAGGCAGCGGGGTGTAGACAGAATCAATGGGAGGATGGCAAGCTTGTGTGATGCAGTGGGCTGAGTTCACTACACTTTGCAGTTTCTTGCGATCTTGGGCCGAGCAGTTGCCATACCAAGCTGTAATGCAGCCGAATAGGATGCTCTCCATGACACATCTGTAGAGATTTGTGAGAGCCGATGCAGACATTCCAAATTTCTTTAGCTTCCATAGAAAGTGGAGACGTTGTTGGGCTTTCTTAACTGTTGCATCAACATGGGTGGACCAGGACAGACTGTTCGTGATGGTGACTCCCCAGGAATCTAAAACTATCAACCATCTCCACTTCGGAGCCATTGATGGGGAGGAGGGGCGGGGCGGGGTTGAACTATGCTTCCTGAAGTCGATAATCGGTTCCTTGGTCTTTACAACATTTAGTGAGAGGTTGATTTCAGTACACCATGCAACCAAGTGATCTGTCTCTTTCTGTTGTCTGATTCATTGTTTGAGATATGACCCACCACAGTCGTATCATCTGAAAACTTATAGATAGAATTGGAGTTGAATCTTGCTGCACAATCGTGTGTATAGGGAGTACAGTAGAGGGCTGAGCACACATCCTTGCGGGGCCCAGGTATTAAGGACTATTGTGGAGGAGGTGTTGTTATCTACCCTGGCAGATTGTGGTCTGTTGGTGAGGAAGTCAAGTATCCAGCTGCACAGGAAGGGGTCAAGTCCAAGGTTGCAGAGTTTGGTTATTAGTCTTATCGGGATGATGGTGTTGAAGGCGGAGCTTCAGTCTATGAACAGCAGTCTGACGTGGGTGTCCTTGTTGTCGAGGTGTTTGAGTGTTGATTGTAAGGCCAGAGAGTTGCATCGGCTGTGGATTGGTTGCCGCGGTGCATCTTGTAGATCAGTTTGCTGCGGTGTATCTTGTAGATCATGGACTGGGCAAAACTTTCGCTGCAGGCCCGTCCCAAAATTAGCAGCGTGGCGTAGAATTCGTCCAGCGATTCTCCGGGACTTTGCCGTCTCATTGCGAGTTGGTAGCGTGCGTAGATCTGGTTCACTGGGCGAATATAGATGCTCTTTAGTGCTGCGAACGCCGTCTGGAAATCCTCTGCGTCTTCGATGAGAGGGAAAATTTCCGGGCTTACCCTCGAGTGCAGGACCTGTAGTTTCTGGTCTTCTGTGACCCGGCCGGGGGCCGTTCTGAGGTAGGCCTCGAAACAAGTCTGCCAGTGTTTGAAAACTGCTGCTGAGTTCACTGCGTGGGGGCTGATCCTCAGGCATTCCGGGATGATCCTGAGCTCCATAGTCCTTTAAGCACGCTTAATAAATTGTAGCGCACAAAGACTCACGAGAGACGAATAGAGATGAAGTCGATGAGGCTTTATTAAGCGTGACTTGTTCCCCGCAGTTCAGTAACAGACTGGCCTGCGGGGGAGAACTCCTGGTTCTTACACTCCGCCTTCAGGGCGGAGCTAGAGGTCAACAGCCAACCAGGACCCGGGATCTGTCAGCCAATGACATCACGGCTTCACAGTCTCACATGACCCCTAATGCATACTACCACACCCGTACATCCTGCTATTTCTACTCTGACTAGCACGTGACACTGATGATGGTGTTGAAGGCGGAGCTTCAGTCTATGAACAGCAGTCTGACGTGGGTGTCCTTGTTGTCGAGATGTTTGAGTGTTGATTGTAAGGCCAGAGAGTTGCATCTGCTGTGGATTGGTTGCCGCGGTGCATCTTGTAGATCAGTTTGCTGCGGTGTATCTTGTAGATCATGGACTGGGCAAAACTTTCGCTTTGAGGGTCATATCTGGGTGTGGAAATGGTTTGGCAAACCATAAATGCTCAATAAATGAGCAATTCATGTTACCAAGGAGAACACAATTTTCTTTTAAAATCAACATTTGTTAAATGATGCTATTGAGCAAGGCAGTTTTCAAAGCAGTGTTAGAAGATGTATAATTCAGTTGTGTTGATTTTACCTGCCAGAACACAAATTTCACTGTACCTAAAATTTCAGTGCTCTGCCCTGATGTGTTGGGTACTCTGCTACACAGACGAACCAACACAGTTGCGAATGGTACAACTCAGTTTTATTACTAACATTTATTTACAGTGGTAAACTGGTTACTGAGGTTCAATCATAACCCTAGAATCTGTGGACCTATTCCTAAGACTATCTTGGAGTGGCACTCAGCACATGGTAGATGTCTGAGTGGCTTGCTATGAGCTCTGTGCCCTGAGCTGTCTCCTGCTGGAATGCCCGGGAAGTGTCATGTTCCCTGTTTTGTAGTGTGTATGCTCTTGCCTGTGATTGGCTGTGGTGTTGTGTGTGTGTTGATTGGTCCGTTGATCTGTCCATCAGTATGTATGTATGTTTGTACCATGATGTTTACCTGAATATCATGACATCCCCTCTTTTTTACAAGAACATGTGCCTATGTGGTTATAAATAGAGATGTGTACTGAGTGCAGCTGGATGTGTGTGTGCGCAATATCTACAGCATGTACATGGGGCTAAACTATATACAAGGGGCGATATCGGGTGCGACATAGCAACGAGGTTGTACCATAAACAAAGAACGGGGAAATGTTGAACGACAAAACAAACTCCTGTAACAACAAGGAAGAACAGAAACATATTAACACAGTGGTATTATGAGTTCAATGTACAAACAGGCTCATTAGTCCAGTCTAGTAGGTGGGCGACGAATTCGGGTTGACCGCCTCAAGGGTGAGTCTGGATCCACCGGCTGAGGAATGGGCCTGGCCACGGGCGACGACGGAAGGGGCATGGTGGCAGGAAGCGCCACGAAATCGATATCAGGAACAACAGGAGGGCGCGGTGTCGGTATAAGTTCCCGTAGCGAGCGTGGAAGTAGGCGAAGAGCCCGGCGTTTGCGCCTACGAATGGATCCATCAGGTATGCGAACCAGGAATGAGTGGGGAGCCACGCGTCGGAGAACTTCGGCAGGTGCTGACCAGCCACCTTCTGGTAGGTGGATGCGGACGTCGTCCCCAGGCGCCAGGGTGGGAAGATCAGTTGCCCGTCTGTCATATGCCATCTTGCGAACGCGCTGCTGTTGCATTCTGTGTAGTACCGGAGCATGATTGGTTGTGGGTACCAGAATGGACGGCACAGTGGTCCTGAGGGCGCGGCCCATCAACAGCTGGGCTGGTGAGAGGCCTGTGGCTAGTGGGGCCGAGCGATAGGCCAGCAGGGCTAGGCAGAAATCCGATCCGGCAGCAGCAGCCTTGCAGAGGAGCCGCTTGACGATGTGAACGCCCTTCTCCGCCTTTCCATTGGACTGGGGATGCAGAGGGCTGGACGTCACGTGTGTGAAGCCATACGAAACAGCAAAGGACGACCATTCCTGGCTGGCAAAACAGGGCCCATTGTCCGACATGACAGTAATCGGAATGCCGTGGCGAGCGAAGGTGTCTTTGCAGGCCCTTATGACAGCGGACGATGTCAAATCGTGCAGGCGTATGACCTCTGGATAATTTGAAAAGTAATCAGTGATGATTACATCGTCCCTGCCGAGCGCGTGAAAATGGTCCACACCCACCTTCGCCCAGGGGGACGTCACCAGCTCATGGGGCTGAAGCGTCTCAGGAGGTTGCGCCGGTTGAAACGTTTGGCAGGTGGGGCAGTTGAGCACCATATTGGCAATGTCATCACTGATGCCCGGCCAGTATACCGCTACTCGGGCCCTCCGTCTGCACTTCTCGACCCCCAGATGGCCTTCGTGTAGTTGGTCGAGGACCAGCTTGTGCATGCTGTGCGGAATCACAATCCGGTCCAGCTTTAGGTGGACATCATCAATGACGGCCAAGTCGTCTTGGACATTGTAGAACTGCGGGCAGTGTCCTTTGAGCCACCCTCCCGTCATGTGGCGCATCACCCGTTGTAGAAGGGGGTCAGCCGCAGTCTCCCAGCGAATACGGGCCAGACTGGAGTCGTAAGCTGGCAGATTTGCCGATGTGAAGGCCACCTGCGCTTCGACCTGACAGATGAACCCCTCCGATTCAGGCGGTGTGCTCACTGCTCTAGACAGGGCATCCGCAATGATAAGGTCCTTACCCGGGGTGTAGACCAGTTGGAAGTCATACCTCCTGAGTTTAAGTAGGGTGCGCTGGAGGCAAGGGGTCATCTCATTCAGGTCCTTATGTATGATGCTGACCAGGGGGCGATGGTCAGTCTCAACGGTAAACTGGGGGAGACCATACACGTAGTCATGGAACTTGTCTATTCCGGTCAGCAAACCCAGGCACTCCTTTTCGATCTGCGCGTAGCGCTGTTCTGTGGGGGTCATGGCCCGCGAGGCATAGGCGACCGGGGCCCATGACGCAGTATCATCCCGCTGTAGGAGTACCGCCCCAATGCCGGACTGGCTGGCATCAGTCGAAATTTTAGTGTCACGAGATGTGTCGAAAAACGCCAATACCGGGGCTGTGGTGAGCTTAATTTTGAGCTCCTCCCATTGTGGGCAGCCCCGGGAACTCCGTGGACTTCTTGACGAGGTGGCGCAGAGCCGTCGTGTGGGAGGCAAGGTTGGGAATGAACTTCCCCAGGAAGTTGACCATGCCTAGGAAGCGTAGCACTGCTTTCTTGTCTGCCGGCTGCGGCATAGCTGTAATGACGCTCACCTTGTCTGCATCCAGACGGACCCCTGACCAGGATATGTGATCCCCCAGAAACTTCAGCTCGGTTTGGCCGAAAGAATACTTGGTTCGGTTGAGGCGCAGGCCGTTTTCCCGTATGCGCGCAAAGGTGCGCTGGAGATGATCAATGTGCTCCTGTGGTGTGGTGGACCAGATGATGACATCGTCCATGTAGACGCGCACCCCTTCGATGCCCTCCATCATCTGCTCCATGATCCTGTGAAAGACCTCGGATGCCGAGATGATGCCAAATGGCATTCTGTTATAGCAGAACCTGCCGAAAGGGGTGTTGAAGGTGCACAGCTTTTGGCTGGACTGATCCAGTTGGATCTGCCAAAAACACTTCGAGGCATCCAGTTTTGTGAAGATTTTAGCCCGGGCCATTTTGCTTGTGATCTCTTCCCGTTTGGGTATGGGGTAGTGTTCCCTCATTATGTTGTTGTCGAGGTCTTTTGGATCAATGCAGATCCGGAGCTCGCCGGAGGGCTTCTTAACACACACCATGGAGCTGACCCATGGCATGGGCTCCGTGACCCGGGACAGCACCCCTTGGTCCTGGAGATCCTGCAGCTGCTGCTTGAGGCGGTCTTTGACTGGCGCTGGGACCCTGCGAGGTGCGTGAATGACCGGGGTGGCGTCCGGTTTGAGCCCTATTCTGTAGGTGTAGGGCAGCGTTCCCATGCCCTCGAATGCCTCCTGGTTGTGGGCGAGCAGCGATTGGAGCTGTGCCCTAAATTCTGCATCCGGGAAGTCTGATGTGCCTTCTGGAGACAGAGCGTGGACTCGTTGCACGAGGAGGAGAACCTTGCATGCCTGTGCGCCTAGCAGGGTGTCCTTTGATGATCCGACTATTTTGAATGAGAGTGTGGCCGTGTGTGTGTTGTGTGTCACCTGGAGCTGGCAGGATCCCATAGCCGGGATAACGTTCCCATTGTAGTCGACCATCTTGCAACGGGATGGCCGAATTGGTGGTCTGACCTTCATGGCGCAGAAGGCTGACCATGCTATGAGGTTGGCGGAGGCGCCAGTGTCCAGACGGAATGTTATCAGTGATCGGTTGACCGTTAGATTGGCACACCATTCATCACCCGGATTGACAGTGTTCACTTGCAACGGCTGGTGGGTCCTGGCTTGAGACATCCGGTTCCCATCAATGACCGCAACATGGAAGGCGTCCTGGTCGTCTGTGTCACTTGTCTGGATATCGTCTGGGCACGACTCGTAGTAAGGAGGCTGAATGGTCCGCACGTCCCTGCGAGGTTGTCAGAATTGGGGAACATTGGCAGGTTCAGCTGCTCGACAGCAGGCAGCGTAGTGGCCCATCTTGCCACAGCGGAGGCATTGTCGGTTTCTTGCCGAAGATTGCCGCTTTAAATGTGCGGCTCCGCAGTTGCCGCACGTCGTGACGTCATGGCGTTCGTTGCGCCACCGCGCATGCGCAGTTCGGACTTGCGTCGAGCGCGCCTGCGCATCACGTCCCACTGTGTCGACAAACGCGGGAGGCCCCGGAAAGCGCACAAATGGCCGTCCGGGCCGGGAGGAACTCGACCGCCTGGACCCGTTCGGCCTCGTAGGACGCCTGCCTCGCCGATCCGGCCGCGTAGGACCCCTGTCGCGCCGATTCGGCCGCTTGAAATTGGGAGTAGCGGCTAGTCGCGTCTTCATGCAGGACACAGGCTTCGATTGCGGAGGCTAGGGTGAGGCCTTTAATTTTTAATAGCTGCTGGCGTAGGGTGCCCGAGATAATCCCAAAAATAATCTGGTCCCGAATCATTGAATCGGAGGTGGTGTCGTAACCACAGGACTGTGCGAGGATACGGAGGTGCGTAAAGAAGGATTGAAAGGGCTCATCCTTACCCTGCAGGCGCTGCTGGAAGAGATACCTCTCAACTCTCGTTGACCTCAACGTTGAAGTGTTGGTCGAGTTTGAGAAGGACCGTCTCGTACTTGGTCTTGTCCTCACCTTCCGCGAACACCAGGGAGTTGTAGACATGGATGGCGTGTTGACCTGCGTGGAGAGGAGGATGGCGATCTTTCTCGTGTCCGAAGCGCGCTCCTTTTCGTTGGCTTCCAGGAAGAGCTGGAAGTACTGTTTGAACAGCTTCCAATTAACGCTGAGGTTTCCAGCGACTTGTAGCGGCTGCGGTGTGCTGACGGTGTCCATGGCGCAGGATGGTAGATTCCGGAGGATTCGTAGGTAGGTCCCACAGTTACTCCTGGTACTATGATGTGTTAGGTACTCTGCTACACAGACGAACCAATACGGTTGCGAATGACGCAACTCAGTTTTATTACTAACATTTATTTACAGTGGTAAACAGGTTACTGAGGTTCGATCATAACCCTAGAATCTGTGGACCTATTCCTAATACTATCTTGGAGTGGCACTCAGCACATGGTAGATGCCTGAGTGGCTTGCTATGAGCTCTGTGCCCTGAGCTGTCTCCTGCTGGAATGCCCGGGAAGTGTCGTGTTCCCTGTTTTGTAGTGTGTATGCTCTTGCCTGTGATTGGCTGTGGTGTTGTGTGTGTGTTGATTGGTCCATTGATCTGTCCATCAGTATGTATGTATGTTTGTACCATGATGTTTACCTGAATATCACGACATGCCCTACTTAAAATTCAAATAATTTTTCCATTTATTAATGACTTCTTTACATTTAAATTTATAATTAGTTTTGGTGAAACATCAGTAATTCTCCATTTGACTGGCAATAACCAAAACATGTTTGAAATATTTTAGCTTCAAAGTAAACCAGACGTTATCAAGCAATTTTGTTGCTAATCATTTTATCTCTAAAGAAGAAATATTAAAATTAAGATAAAGATAAATTTCAATAGAAATTAAACCTTATTTGCTGATACAATGCCAACTTGATGCTACATCACAAAAATGCAAACAAATTTACAGACAATGTGGTTTGCCACCTTTCTTTAGAATGACGATCATTATGATTCTTGTGGAAATGCGGAATAAGGAGGTGAGATGCTCATCAGTTAACAGTGATCTGCAGTGAATTTTGTCGCACTTTGGCTGGTAAAATGTTTCATCGCAAAAATAGGTAGAGCCCGAGCAAAGCTAGAATTTTCTGTGTCAACTTGTGAATATTTGGGAACTTAGTTTCATTTGAGCAGGCATGAAACTTGTCCAGTTTTTCTGAATTGTATTTTTCCTTGAACGTTCCCTGGAGATCAGTGCACCCACATGTAATTCTTGTAGGGCTTTCTCACAGTCAAATGACAGTGGATATGACACCAAATTCCAGTTTCTTTATTTTCTGGAAGTCAGAGAATCGACGAGAAAACTCACCGTGCAAGTCACTCAAAATCTTTAATACTTCTCTACCTTCTGTGCCGACAGTATCAAGTATTTCAATGTTGGAAAGCGAGAAAACTTCTCTTTGTTTGTTTTGAAAAGAAGACTAAATTAACTTTGAAAGCTCTCATACAAGAATATAATTTGTGTACAAAAACATTCTTGCCTGAGACTTCCGGGTGCGGCGATGACCTGCTAAGTCGCACGTTTCGGCAGCTCCCGTTGGAACGGACTTTTGGGCTCTTATTAGGAGCCCCAACGGCAAATTTTGACGGCTAAAACCATTGTGCGGTGATACAGAAGGGAATCCCCCCCCGGATATATATGGAGAAAGAAGAGAGTAGTGGCTGGATTGCAGAGGATCCTCAGGAGCAGCGGCAAGGAAGGGAAGCACGAAGCAAGATGGCGGCGGAAGGAGGCCGTTCGGTGTGGGGCCCGGAACAGCAAGAGTTCCTGCGGTGCTGTGTGGAGGAGCTGAAGAAGGAGGTGTTAGCCCCGATGCTACAGGCGATTGAAGGGCTAAAGGAGGCACAGAAGACCCAGGAGTTGGAGCTTCGTGATGTGAAGGCAAAGGCTGCTGAGAATGAGGATGAAATACAGGGCCTGGTGGTGAAGACAGAGACGCACGAGGCACTGCATAAAAGGTGTGTAGAGAGGCTGGAAGCCCTGGAGAATAACTCGAGGAGGAAGAACTTAAGAGTTTTGGGTCTTCCCGAAGGTGCAGAGGGGGCGGACGTCGGGGCATATGTGAGCACATTGCTTCACTCGTTAATGGGACCGGAGGCCCCGACGGGCCCCTTGGAAGTGGAGGGAGCATATCGAGTCCTTGCGCAAAGACCAAAGGCAGGAGAAATACCTCGAGCCATAGTGGTGAGGTTTCACCACTATAAGGACAGGGAGATGGTCCTGAGATGGGTGAAAAAGACACGGAGCTGCAGGTGGGAGAATGCGGTGATCCGCGTGTACCAGGATTGGAGTGCGGAGGTGGCGAGAAGGAGGGCGAGCTTCAATCGGGCCAAGGCGGTGCTACATAGAAAGAAAGTTAAATTTGGAATGCTGCAGCCAGCGAGACTGTGGGTTACACACCAAGGGAAACATCACTACTTCGAGACGGCAGAAGAGGCATGGACATTTATTGTAGAGGAGAAGTTGGACTAGACTGGAGAGAGAAAGAGTTTCTGCAATAAAATAGCGGGGGGATTGTATGGGACGGGGAAGGGGGAAAGAGGGGGAAATTTTCTCCATTCCTCTCGTTGGGGGGGGTATGGTGAACTGTGGGCACTGGTGGGGAAGGAGAGGGGGAAGGAGAGAGGGAGCTGCGCCATTAGGGGCGGGGCCGAGTGGGAAACGCGGGCTTTGCTCCCGCGCTATGGTAATTGCGGCGGGAAAGGGAGCGCAGGAAGGAGGGGGCCTCACACAATGGGGGGCCTAGGATAAACGGGGGAAGCCGAGGTCAGCCAGAGTTTGCTGACTTCTGGGAGTAACATGGGGGGAGCAATTACGCTAGAAAGGGATCTAGCGGAGGGGGGGGGTTAACTGGGTTGCTGCTGCTAAGGGTAATGGGGAGCTGTTATGGGGCGGGGTGGTCGGGAAGGGAGGACACCGTCGGGGGGACAAACGGGAGCGTGGGAACCGGGTGAGGAGCTGGTCCAAAAAAGGGGATGGCTAGTCGACATGGGGGGGGGGTGGGCAAAGAGCCCCCCGACCCGGTTGATCACGTGGAATGTGAGAGGGCTGAATGGGCCGATTAAGAGGGCGAAGGTACTTGCGCACCTAAAGAAATTAAAGGCAGATGTGGTCATGCTACAGGAGACGCATCTTAAACTGGTGGATCAGGTCAGATTACGTAAAGGATGGGTGGGACAGGTATTTCATTCGGGCTTGGATGCGAAAAATAGAGGGGTGGCTATATTAGTGGGGAAACGGGTAGTGTTTGAGGCGAGGACCATAGTAGTGGACAGTGGGGGTAGATACGTGATGGTGAGTGGCAGATTACAAGGGGAAGTTTGGGTATTATCAGGCCAGTCCGTTTTGCTGATTGGGCAGCACCAATTGTACCTGTAATGAAGCCAGATGCCTCAGTTCGCTTGTGTGGCGACTATAAACTTATAGTGAATACGGTTTCCCGACTCGACCGACATCCAATGCCTCGCATAGAGGATCTCTACGCGAAACTTGCAGGTGGACTCTCGTTCACAAAATTAGATATGAGTCACGCCTACCTGCAGTTGGAGCTGGACCCTGCCTCCCGACCATATGTAACGATTAATACACACCGGGGCCTGTATGAATATACACGGTTGCCCTTTGGAGTATCCTCTGCCTGCGCAATTTTTCAACGTGTTATGGAGGGCATTTTGAGAGGTTTACCACGTGTGGCTGTCTACCTAGATGACGTTTTGATTACAGGACGTCGGAGCAGGAACACTTGGAAAATCTGGAGGCTGTCCTTAGACGCCTTTCGTAGGCTGGAGTCCGTTTACGTCGCACAAAGTGCGTATTTCAGGCAAAGGAAGTAGTCTACCTAGGTTATCGGTTGGTCCGCGAAGGTCTGCACCCCGTCGCAGAGAAGGTGCGTGCAATTCAACATGCCCCCGCCCCGACTGACACTTCGCATCTTCGTTATTTTCTCGGTTTCGTAAACTATTATGGGAAGTTCCTCCCCAATCTGGCAACAACGCTGGCCCCTTTGCACCTTCTGCTAAAGAAAAATCACACCTGGGTTTGGGGTCAGCCGCAAGAAACCGCTTTCCGGCGGGTAAAGCAACAATTGTCGTCGTCTGGGTTACTAACCCACTATGATCCTGGAAAGCCTTTGCTCGTCACATGTGATGCATCCCCGTAGGGTATTGGGGCCGTCCTGTCCCACAAGATGGAGAACGGGGCCGAGCGACCGATAGCTTTCGCCTCCCGCACATTGACTGTAGCGGAGAAAAAGTACGCGCAGATCGAGAAGGAGGGCCTGGCAGTGGTTTTTGCGGTGAAACGCTTCCACCAGTATGTGTATGGCTGCCATTTCACTATCGTGACTGATCATAAGCCTCTGCTGGGACTTTTCAGAGAGGATAAGCCAATACCGCCCATTGCTTCTGCACGGATCCAGCGCTGAGCTTTGTTGCTTGCTGCATACGAATATTCTCTGGAGCACAAACCAGGTACGCAGATAGCAAATGCCGACTCACTGAGCCGATTGCCTTTATCGACCGGCCCCATGTCGACCCCCACGACCGGCGAGGTGGTTGCAACCCTAAATTTTTATGGACACCTTGCCTGTCACGGCATCACAGATCTGTGAGTGAACCCAGGCGGAGCCAGTCCTGTCAAAGGTTCGGCACATAGTCCTGTATGGTGGGCAGCATAGACAGCTCCCAGGCGAGTTGCGGGCATTTTCCTCCAAGCTGTCAGAATTCAGCGTGGAAGACGGCATCCTCTTGTTGGGGACGCGTGTGATTGTCCCGGAAAAAGGCCAGGAGCTGATACTAACAGACTTGCACAATGGGCATCCAGGCGTGACCAAAATGAAAATGTTGGCACGGAGTTATGTCTGGTGGCCAGGCCTCGACACCGACATTGAGAAGGTGGCCCAAAACTGCTCCATTTGCCAGGAGCATCAGAAGCTTCCGCCGGCCGCGCCCCTACATCACTGGGAATGGCCAGGGCGGCCTTGGGCACGTTTGCATGCTGATTTCGCAGGCCCTTTTCAAGGATCCATGTTCCTTCTACTAATTGACGCCCAGTCTAAATGGCTAGAGGTGCATAAGATGCGGGGACAACGTCCTGCGCAACAATTGAAAAGATGCGTTTATCGTTTAGTACGCATGGCCTCCCCGAGGTGCTGGTCACGGATAGCGGCACTCCATTCACGAGTGAGGAGTTTGCGAGGTTCACGAAGATGAACGGCATCCGCCATATCCGCACTGCCCCTTACCACCCGGCTTTAAATGGGTTGGCAGAGCGCGCAGTGCAGACATTCAAAAGAGGCCTAAAGAAGCAGTCTTCCGGATCAATGGACACGAGACTGGCTCGCTTTTTGTTTACATACAGGACCACCCCCCATGCAGTGACTGGGGTAGCTCCCGCAGAACTCCTAATGGGCCGGAGACTTTGCACCCGCCTTAGTATGGTTTTCCCGGACATTGGCGCAAAAGTACGCCGCACACAAGAACGGCAGGGACAGGGATTTTCTCGGCATCGGCCGATTCGGCAGTTTGCGCCTGGTGACCCATTGTTCGTTCGGAATTTTGCTGGTGGTGCCCAATGGGTTCCTGGTGTAATCTTTCGCCAAACGGGCCCTATATCTTACCAGGTGCAAGCCCAGGGTCGTCTCCAGCGAAAACATGGAGACCACGTTCGGTCCAGAAGACTATCCCCTCAAAAGATTCCCCGCCCCCGGAGCTCATTTCTACAGCCGCAGAGACCAGAGACAAGGGAAGGTAGTCCTCACAATCTTCCACTGGTGCCTCACCCGAAGCCTGCGCAGGTCGTTACGGAATCGAATGGAGATAGAGACGCTGACATGACGGAGGCAGCAGACTCTGACTCCGAGATGGAGACACAGGAAGCATCAGAGGGGGAATCCTCGGGTCCACGGGCCGTAGATGTACAACCGTTGCGCTGTTCATCACGGAAGCGCCGGTCTCCATCTTGTTACACGCCGCCTGATCCAGCGCCGCGTGCAAATAGTGTCCGGCCTGCGGCCAAACAAGTCCCGACGCCCTCCTTGGCCAGGGTCTTCGGTGGATTCCTTGGACTTTGGGGGGGAGGGATGTTATAACCTGCCTACTTACCATTGGCTGGGGACTAATGACTATCCCACAATCCTGTGGGAGTATGAGCTTCCCCAATGAGGGGGGCGGAGAAACCATTAGTAAACTCCTAGTATAAATAAAGCTGGCCAGTTCAGGAACCAGCAGGAAAGTGTATGTAGCAAGGGAAGTTACTGCTACTGTTATGTATATATGTTATTGTAAATAAATGTTATTACTTTGTATCCTTAAAACTTGTGCTGGATTCTTCGTGGCTCTCACAAAACCCCATAACCCAGCAACCCCACCCAACACTAAGGGCAATTTTGGACAGTAAGGGCAGTTTATCATGGCCAATCCACCTAACCACATCTTTGTACTGTGGGAGGAAACCGGAGCACCAGGAGAAACCCACGCACACACGGGGAGGATGTGCAGACTCCGCACAGACAGTGACCCAAGCTGGAATCGAACCTGGGACCCTGGAGCTGTGAAGCAATTGTGCTATCCACAATGCTACCGTACAGCCTAAAGTACCCCAAACTCACCCGATTCGTTCTTACACTTGCCACCGGCACCTGGTACATCAATCGAATCTAATCCCCAAACCCTTAACGCCCCAATATCTCCCACAAATACTCCCACTCTACCTGATCAAAGGCCTTCTCCACATCCATCGCGACCACCACCCCTCCCTCCACATTCCCTCCCTCCGAGGGCATCATTATGACATTTAACAGATGTTATGTATCTCCCTTTTATAAACCCTGTCTGGTCCCCCCCTATCATCCCCGGCGCACAGTCCTTAATCCAAGAGGCCAAAATCTTAGCCAACAACTTGCCATCCACATTCAATAGTGATATTGGGCGGTAGGACTCACTGCTCCGGGTCCTTATCTTTCTTCAGGATCAGATATATTGAGGCCTGCAATAACAGAGCGGGGGAGCTCACCCTTCTCCCTCGCCTCATTAAATGCCCTCACCAGTAAGGGCCCCGGGTCTCCCGAAAACTTTTAATAAAATTCTACTGGAAAGCCATCCGGGTCCAGGGTCTTCCCTGCATGCCCTCCATCACCTCCACCAGTCCAATGGGTGCTCTCAGCCCCTCTACTAGGCCCTGCTCCACCCTGGAAATTCCAGCCCGTCCAGAAAATACCGCATTCTTCCCCCCCCCCCCCCGGCCAGTGGTTCCGATTCATAAAGCCTCCTGTAAAATTCCTCAAATATTCCATTCACCCTCCACCGGGTCCAATACCATTCCACCCTTGCTGTCCTTCACCCTTCCAATCTCCCTCGTCTCCTCTTGCTTCCTGAGCTGGTGGGCCAGCATCCTAATCACCTTCTTCCCGTATTCATATACTGCCCCCCTGGCCCTCCGCAACTGCCCCACTGTCTTCCTTGTGGACACCGGCCCAAACTCCATCTGGAGCTTCTGCCTCTCCTTTAACAATCCCATCTCCGGGGCCTCCGCGTACCTCCTATCCACCCGTGTCCACAAACCTTGCCATCTCTGCTCGCTCCTCCCTCTCCCTGTGCGCCCAAATCGACATAATCTCCCTCCTAACCACTGCCTTGAGTGTCTCCCACAGTGTGGTGGCTGAGACCTCACCATTTAGTTCCAAGTACTCCGGATAGCGGCCCTTACCCACTCACACACCACCCCATCCAATAGTAATCCTACGTCCAGCCTCCACTGCGGTCGCTCCTCCCCTCCCGATCCACTCGCAAGTCCACCCAATGCGGACCGTGGTCCGAGACCACGATCTTCGAGTATCCCGGGTCCACCACCCCCGCCAGCAATGACTTACCCACCACATAAAAATCGATCTGTGAGTAAACCCTGTGCACATGGGAGAAGAATGAAAACTCCTTTGCCCTCAGACTCCCAAACCTCCACGGGTTCACTCCCCCCATGCGCTCCATAAACCCCTTCAGCTCCTTCGCCACCGCTGAGACTCGCCCCGACCTCGCGTTCGATCGGTCCATCCCCGGATCAATGACCGTGTTAAAGTCCCCACCCATAATCAGCCAGTGCAAGTCCAGGTCCGGGATCTTCCCCAAAACTCGCCTTATAAACGCCACATCGTCCCAGTTTGGGGCATAAACCTTTACTAGGCCCACTGGCATCCTCTCCAATTTCCCGCTTACCATCATGAACCTCCTCTCCGAATCTGCTACGATATTCCCCACCTCAAACGCCACACGCTTATTGACCAACAACGCCACCCCACACGTCTTCATATCTAACCCCGAATGGAAAACCTGCCCCACCCACCCTTTCCTTAGCATTGTCTGGTCACCGACCTTCAAATGTGTCTCTTGTAAAAAGGCCACATCTGCTTTCAAACTCCTCAGATGCGCAAAACCACACGATTGTTTGACTGGTCCATTCAGCCCCCTCACGTTCCATGTGACCAGCCTGGTCGGAGGGCATCCTGCTGCCCGCCGATCAACAATACGCCATCTTAGGCCAGCAATGTGCCCGTGCCGCGCAACCTTCCAGGCCCACCCCTGGATGTCCACCGTCACCAGTCCCTCCCATATGACGCCACATCAACAACACCTTCGTCACCAGCCCACCTCCCTTCCCTAAACAAAACAACAACCCCATCCCCCTACTTCGCTAAACACCTGCTCACCATCCCCCCCACTGCACTCCCGTTAAATAGCCCGCCCAGCTAGTCTTCAGCCAGGACGCCTAAATCTCCTATCCCCCACTGATCCCCCCCCCCCCACACTGATCCCCCCCCCCCCCCCCCCCCCCCCCCCCCCCCCCCCCACCCCCCCGGTCACACACCTCGCAACCAGCAGTGTAACAAGAAAAGGCAAAAGAGAAAAAAACCGAAAGTCCAAAAGGTGCACTTGCTCCCTCATCGCATCGAAACATCTGGGAGGAGAAAAGTTCCCCAACCACCAACAGAACAAAAAAATACAGGAGTTACCAAAGAACAGAAAAAAAGAAACCACATTAATCTCCACACCCCTCCTCCACAGTTCAATGTCCTCCTTCACCTGCCAGTCCATTGTCTCTAAAAAAAACTCCATTGTCTCCTCTGGTGTTCCAAAATAGTGCTCTTTGTTATTAAAGGTCACCCAGAGTAGAGCTGGTGTAGCATCCCGAACTTCACCCCCTTTTTAAAGAGGGCAGCCTTCACCCGGTTAAACCCGGCCTTCCTCTTCGCCAGATCCGGGCCCAGGTCCTGATACACTCGCAGCTCACTCCCCTCCCTGGTGCATCTCCTCGTCTGCCTCACCCATCTCAAGATCTTTTCCTTTCTAGGAACCAGTGAAGACGCATCACCATTGCCCTCGGCGGCTCGTTCGCCTGCGGCTTCATTAGCGCCCTGTGCACTCGGTCGACCTCCAGGGGCAGGACAAAGGCCCCCTTTCCCATCAGGTTTTCCAGCATTCTGGCCACATACGTGGCAGCATCCACTCCCTCGATGCATTCAGGCATCCCTACAATTTTCAAGTTCTGCCTCTGTGAGGGTTCTCAAGATCCTCTACCTTCTCCTGTACCCGCTTCTGGGTCTCTCGAATGACTCCCTCGGCCGCCAACGAGGCCAACTGCTCCTCGTGCTCCTCCACCGCCTCCTCCACTTTCTGGATAGCGTGGCCCTGGGACTCCAGCCTCTGCTCCACTCGATTGATTCCCAACTTCGACAGATCTACAGCCTTGGCTAGGTCCTCATGGAACTCTCTGCTCTGCTGGCTGAACTTCTCATTTCAGAAGTCCACCAGTTAGTCCATCGACCATTGGGTTCACAGCGCAGCCTTGTACCCTCCGCTATCTTAAGCTGTGGTGCACGAAGATTCTCCTGCTCCAGCTGCTCCCTTCTTCTTGACTCACTTCTGGTCCGTTGATCCATCCACCAGTCCCACCAGTGGAGTCAGACTTCCCTCTGGCAAGCCCTTCACCTTTTTCAGCCACTCATCCACGCTCCGAATGGGGAAAAGGTCCGAAACAAAACAGCCTCGAGCGGGAGCTGCCAAATGTGCGACCGCTCACACCATGGCCACCACCGAAAGTCTACAAAATGTAGCTTTTCCCCCACTTACTTTCTCTATTTCTGTCTTATCCTCACTGCTGCTGGTGCCTCCAGGTTTTTCCTGAGGCAGCACTTGTTGACAATGCAACCACTGACGATGCAAGGTCCGTATATTTGTGTGGTACCTTCAAGTGTAAACAGTAAAGAAGGCTTTAATAAACTAAGAACTAGGCTAGAGCCGAGACGTGTGCTAACTGCTGCACTGCCCACAAGGTGGCCCCTTATATACGGCTCACAGATGGGCGGAGCCAACAGATGGGCGGAGCCAGAGGCGGAGTTCACAGAGTTCCAAGCCCGATCTTAAAGGGGACATCACCTTGCATGATGACAAGGGTACAGTGTTACAGTAACCGTTCATCACATTCATCCCCTGTTTAAAAAAGAGTCCGGCGGGGGTGAAGTGCCATCATAGGTCCATCCGTCTCAGTGGCCGGATCGTCCTCATCGACCTCCTCAGTTCGGGCGGTGGTGCGGCGGGCACGGACGTCCTGGTTGAGGGTACATCCGGGAGCACAGTGGTCGGGGCTTCTGTCCGGGTCGGGGCAGGGAGATTAGGCAGGGCCGGGGTAGTGGTGCCGGTGCCGGCGGGGTGTGTAAAGGGGGGGGGGCGCGGTAGGTGCTCACCAACGGGGGGTAGAGCCGGGAGGGGGTGTGTTGTAGGGGGCGCCGGGTCCTGCAGGGGAGCGGCGCGGGAAGGGGCGTCTGTAGTGGGGAATCCAGCGGGTGCCAGATCCCGGAGGGAAACCGTATCTTGCCTGCCGTCGGGGTACTCAACGTAGGCGTAACGGGTTGGCGTGGAGCAGTCGGACCGTTTCAACCAGGGGGTCCGTTTTATGGCTCCTCGTGTGCCTCCGGAGAAGAACAGGCCTCGGAGCCATCAGCCAAGGTGGAAGCGAGACCCTGGAGGTAGACTTCCTGGGGAAGACAAACAAATCAGTTGTGAGGGGTCTCATTCGTGGCCGTGCAGAGGAGCGACCTAATGGAGTGTAGGGCGTCGGGCAGGACCTCCCGCCAGCGGGTAGTTGGGAGACTTCTCGGCCGTAGGGCCAGAAGGACAGCCTTCCACACTGTCGCGTTCTCCCTCTCCACTTGCCTGTTTCCCCGCGGGTTATAACTGGTCGTTTAGCTCGAGGCGATGCCTTTGCTGAGCAGATACTGACGCAGTTCATCGCTTATGAACGATGTACCCCGGTCGCTGTGGATATAAGCGGGGAAACCGAACAGAGTAAAGATGCTGTGCAGTGCCTTAATCACGGTGGCTGAGGTCATGTCGGGGCGGCGAATGGGAAACGGGAGAACTCATTGATAACGGTGAGGAAATAGGCATAACGATTGGTGAACGGGAGGGGCCCCTTGAAGTCCATGCTCAGTCGCTCAAAGGGGCCCGAGGCCTTCACGAGCCGAACCTTGTCTGGCTGGTAGAAGTGAGGTTTGCACTCCGCACAGATCTGGCAGACCCTGACCATGGCCTTGATCTCCTTGGTTGAGTAAGGTAGGTTGCGGGACTTGATAAAATGGACGAGCCGGGTAACGCCCGGGTGGCAGAGGTCACTGTGGATGGCTTGCAGGCGGTCCTCCTGCGCGTTGGCGCATGTGCCGTGGGACAGGGCATCTGGGGGCTCATTGAGCTCCCCTGGACGATACTTGATATCGTACATGTAGGTGGAGAGTTCGATCCTCCACCTCAAAATTTTATCATTTTTTATTTTGCCCCGTTGCGTGTTATCGAACAGATCGGCGACCGACCGTTGGTCGGTGACGAGGGTGAACCTCCTACCGGCTAGTTAGTGTCTCCAGCGCCGCACAGCCTCCACAATGGCTTGTGCCTCCTTTTCGGCTGCAGAGTGTCGAACCTCGGAGGCGGTGAGGGTCCGGGAGAAGAACGCTACTGGTCTGCCTGCCTGATTGAGGGTAGCAGCCAGGGCGATGTCTGATGCATCGCTTTCTACCTGGAAGGGGATAGTTTCGTCCACCGTGCGCAGAGCGGCCTTGACGATATCGGCCTTGATGCGGTTGAAGGCCAATTGAGCCTCAGCCGAGAGGGGAAAAGTGGTGGTCTTTGAGTGGGCGGGGCTTTGTCCACATACTTGGGGACCCACTGGGCGTAGTAGGAGAAGAGCCCCAAGCACCGTTTGAGGGCCTTGAGGCTGCGGGGGAGGAGGAGTTCCTTAAGGGTGCGCATGCGGTCAGAGTCGGGACCTAGGACCCCGTCTTCCACGACATAGCCGAGGATGGCTAGCCGGGTTGGGTGCAAAACGCATTTTTCCTCATTATAGGTCAGGTTAAGGGCTCGGGCGGTCTGGAGGAACTTTTCGAGGTTAGCATCATGGTCCTGCTGGTCATGGCCGCAGATGGTGACATTGTCCAAGTACGGGTATGTAGCCCGCAAACCGTACTGGTCCACCATTTGATCCATCGCCCTTTGAAAGACGGAGACCCCATTTGTGACACCGAAGGGGACCCTGAGGAAGTGGAAGAGCCGGCCGGCTGCTTCGAAGGCAGTATATGGGCGGTCTTTTGGTCGGATGGGGAGCTGGTGGTAGGCGGATTTGAGGTCGATCGTGGAAAATACTCAGTATTGGGCGATCCGATTTACCATTTCCGCGATGCGAGGAAGGGGTTACGCATCAAGCTGCGTGAATCGGTTTATGGTCTGGCTATAATCCACGACCATCCGTTTCTTATCCCCGGACCGGACTACCACCACTTGCGCTTTCCAAGGGCTGTTGCTAGCCTCGATGACCCCCTCTCCCAGTAAACGCTGGACCTCTGACTTGATAAAAGTCATTTCTTGGGCACGGCTCCTGGTGGCAACTGGCTTACAGTCGGGAGTGAGGTTCGTGAATAGCGAGGGGGGTGCGACTTTCAGTGTCGCAAGGCAGCATACCGTGAGGGGGGGCAAGGGTCCGCCAAACTTCAGTGTCAGGCTTCGGTGGCTGCACTGGAAATCCAGTCCGAGCAGCAGGGGGGCACAGAGATGGGGAAGGATATAAAATTTGAAACGGGTGTACTTGCCGCCCTGGATCAAGAGATCCGCGATACAGTACCCCTTGATTTGTACCGAGTGGGACCCAGATGTGAGGGCTATGGTTTGGGATGCGGGATGGGTGCGCAGGGAGCAGCGCCTCATCGTTTCAGGATGGATAAAGCTCTCCGTGCTCCCGGAGTCGAAGAGGCATGCAGTGTCGCGCCCGTTAACCTGGACCTGCATCATAGAGTTCTGCAGGTGTTTTGGCCGCGTTTGGTCGAGGGTGATCGCTCCCACTCGCGGCTAGTCGGAGTCCTCAGCTGAGTCGGACTCGTAAAATGGCCGCCTCCGCCGGCTGCGCGTGTCGGGTCGAGAAGATGGCCGCCGCCAAGCTGGCCGCTCCCATGATTCGCACGAGGCTGATGACGCGTCAGAAGGGGCGTGTCGGGTCGGTGCGCAACCGCATTACGAGGCCTGCGGGCCTGAGAGCCTGATTCTCGGGCCGGCTGTTCGTTGTTCTTCTGGCCCCTGGGCCTGGCCAGGCAGACCCTCGCAAAATGCCCCTTCTTCCCGCAGTCGCTGCAGATCGCGGAGCGGGCTGGGCAGCGTGGGCATGGGTGCTGGCCCTGCCAGCAGAAGTAGCACAGTGTACCCCCATGATGAGCGGGTCGGCGCGTGGCGCAGGCCTGTAATACGGCTGAGTCTGAGGAAGTCCGGGGGGGGGGGGTGGGGGGGGCTTGCGAGGTACGTACCCAAGTTATATCGGGCCACCTCCAGCGAGGAGGCGAGCGTTAGCGTGTCCTGGAGGTCTTTTGCCCCGTTTTCGAGCAGCCGCTGCCGGATGTAGGTTGAGCGGATGCCGGACACGAAAGCGTCTCTGATGTGCAGGTTCATATGGACTTCCCCTGTCACATCCTGGTGGTCACAGTCCCTGGCAAGCGCGGTGAGTTTCTCGACGAATTCGTCTAGCGATTGCCCCGAGCGCTGCCGGCAGGTAGAGAGCAGATGCCTGGCGTGCACCTCGTTGATGGGTTTGACGAACCGCTTGCGGAGTAGCTCGACCGCCTCTTCATAAGTCGTCGCCTTTTCGAGCGTGGCGGAGATTCTGTGACTCACCCGGGCATGGAGTAGGCGCAGCTTGCGTGGCCCCAGGATGGGAGTCTCTGAGGAGTCCAGGTAAGCCTTGAAGTATCGGAGCCAGTATTTAAAACTTTCCTTTGCCTCCGGTGTCCGTGCTTCCAGATTGAGCTTCTCTGGTTTTAGGCCTGCGTCCATCCAGATGTAGTTTAGTTTATTAAATTGTGGGACCCTCAATAACGACGCTTAGAGTGTAAACAGTAAAGAAGGCTTTAATAAACTAAGAACTAGGCTAGAGCCGAGACGTGTGCTAACTGCTGCACTGCCCACAAGGCGGCCCCTTATATACGGCTCACAGATGGGGGCGGAGCCAGAGGTGGAGTTCCCAGGGTTCCAAGCCCGATCTTAAAGGGGACATCGCCTTACATGATGACAAGTAACGGTGATGAATTGTGATGAACGGTGTTACAGTAACCGTTCATCACAATTTGCAAATGCAGTGTCATTATGCATACGAGTTGGTTGAGTTTTAGTTCTCTGTATTCCCCATTTTAAATCCTCCACTCTTCATCAACTCTGTCAGATTTCCCTGCTCCGTCAGTTGGAGGCTTTCCCTAGTTTGTGCTATCATCCAGGCCCATGCTGGTGAGTCCCTCCGAGGCCTTGCCTTAGGATAGCATTAACTGTGTGGTTTGTTTGTCACAGTTTGCTAGGCCTGTGCTGTTAATCTGTATACCAACCTGCTTGCCTGAGGTGTCAGCTTGTACATTGCCTGCCTTCCTCATGAAACCACAGAGCCCTTTCCATATCTAGACCATTGATCTTGGTCAGACCTGCTATTCTCGCCAGAATCTCTCTGACACTAAGTCATGCTTCCTCCACCTATGCTCATCATTATGGTTCTTATCAGTGTTGAGGGTGAAGCAATTTTTTCAAGATCGTTTACTGGAGGTATTTTCAAATATATACAGAACAAAAAGACAGAAAAAGAACCATAACAAACCAGCAGCAGTGTAATAACATGTCTAACGCTGACTTTTCCCTGTCCCTCCTACCCCTTTTTCCAGCTTAACCTTCTACTCCCCTCCCCCAACAAAGAAAAAAAACACAAAACCATCCGCACCCTCGTTGACATATTAGCAGTCTTTAAAAACTTGATGAACAGCTTCAACCTCGTGGAGAAGCCCTTGTCCATTCTCCTAATGGCGAACGTATTCTTCTCTGAGTGTAGAAATTCCACGAGGTCGCATATCCATGTCCCCACCCTTGGCTGCTCCGAATCCCGCTAACTCAACAAGACCCTTCTCGGGGCTAGAAGGGAGACGAAGGCCATTGCATCAGCTTCTCTCCCCACAAGAGCACCCGGATCTTCCGACACTCCAAATATTGCTAACCACAGGCTCGGTGTTGAGTCAACACCCAGAACCTTTGACAATACTTATGCAACCCCCTTCCTGAACCTACAAGCTTCGGATACGGCCAGAACATGTGGGTATGGTTCGCCGGTGTCCTGGTACACCGCCCGCGTTTATCTTCGACCCTCAGGAATAATCGTCTCATCCCAGACGTCGTCATATGCGTCCTGTGCACCAGTGTATTAGGCTTAATCTCGTGCATGACGAAGATGAACAGAGAACATACAGTGCAGAAGGAGGCCTTTCGGCCCATCGAGTCTGTACCGACCCACTTTAAGCCGTCACTTCCACCCTATCCCCGTAACCCGACAACCCCTCCTAACATTTTTGGGACACAAAGGGCAATTTAGCATGTCCAACCCACCTAAGCTGCACATCTTTGGTCTGTGGGATGAAACCGGAGCACCAGGAGGAAACCCACGCACACATGGGAGAAAGTGCAGACTCCGCACAGACAGTAACCCAGGGAATCGAACCTGGGACCCTGGTGCTGTGATTCCACAGTGCTAACTACTGTGTTACCATGCTGCCCCTGCTTTAACCCTGCGCAGGGCCTCATTCCAAATCCCCTCCTGTATCGTTTCTTCCGCCCTCCCCCACACGCACACATATCCCGTTCCTCCACTTTCGCCGAATTTCTTCCTTTTTACTCCGCTCCGCATAAATATCCGAGATCTTACCTTTCCCTGTCTCTTCCTCTGATCACAAAAGAAGTCTTACAACACCAGGCTAAAGTTCAACAGGTTTGTTTCGAATCACTAGCTTTCGGAGCACTGCTCCTTCCTCAGGTGAATGAAGAGCTGAGTTCCAGAAACATATCTATAGACAATGTCAAAGATGCAAGACGATACTTTGAATGTGCGTCCTCGCAGGTAACTAAGTCTACAGGTCCAGACGGAGCAACTGGAGAGAGGGATAATCACAAGTTAAAGAGGTGTGAATTGTCTCAAGCCAGGACAGTTGGTAGGATTTCGCAAGCCCAGGCCAGATGTTGGGGGGTGAATGTAATGCGACATGAATCCATGGTCCCGGTTGAGACCGTACTCATGTATGCGGAACTTGGCTATAAGTTTCTGCTCGGCAATTCTGCATTGTTGCGCGTCCTGAAGGCCGCTTTGGAGAACGCTTACCCGAAGAACAGAGGCTGAATCCCCTTGACTGCTGAAGTATTTCCTCACTGGAAGGGAACATTCCTGCCAGTTGCTCCGTCTGGACCTGTAGACTTAATTACCTAATAACCTGCAAAGACTCACATTCAAAGTATCGTCTTGCATCTTTGACTTTGTTTATATATATGTTTCTGGAACCTACCTCTTCATTCACCTGAGGAAGGAGCAGTGCTCCGAAAGCTAATGATTCAAAACAAACCTGTTGGACTTTAACCTGGTTTGTAAGACTTCTTACTGTGCTCACCCCAGTCCAACGCCGACATTTCCACATCATGTCTTCCTCTGATAACAGCTTGTCCTGCAGTACTGAAGGCCCTGACCTGTAGGTACCTGAACCCATTCCCCTTTGACAACTAATATACCTTTTCTAGCTCCAACAAGTTGCAAACTTTCCCCCAAAGAACAGGTCCCCAAAACACCCAATCCCCTACCGGAACCTCGCGTCTAGCCTCGCCAGGGTAAATCTGTGGTTGTCACAGATTGGTGCCCCCATGTAAATGTCCTCCATCCCAAAGTGTTGCCGGTACTGATTCTATACCCTCAATGCAGAAATTATACATAGATACATAGAAGACAGGGGCAAGAGGATGCCTTCGGGCTTCAGACCATCGATACTTTGTTGATGCTTCGGGCACTTCGCTGATGCTTCAGACCATCGGACTTGAGACCTTCGGGCACTTCGCTGATGCTTCTGTCCATTAGGGACTTCGCTGATGCTTCAGACCGTCGGGTACTTTGTTGATGCTTCAGACCATCAGGGACTTCGCTGATGCTTCTGACCATCGAACTTCAGACCGTCGGGGACTTTGTTGATGCTTCAGACCATCAGGGACTTCGCTGATGCTTCAGACCATCGGACTTGAGACCTTCGGGCACTTCGCTGATGCTTCTGTCCATTAGGGACTTCGCTGATGCTTCAGACCGTCGGGTACTTTGTTGATGCTTCAGACCATCGGGGACTTCGCTGATGCTTCAGACCATCGGGCACTTAGCTGATGCTTCAGACCATCGGGCTTAGGTCCTTCGGGGACTTTGTTGATGCTTCAGACCATTGGGACTTCAGACCATCGGAACTTCAGACCATCGGGGTCTTCGCTGATGCTTCAGACCATCGGGACTTCGCTGATGCTTCAGACCATTGGGGTCTTTGCTGATGCTTCAGACCATCGGGACTTCGCTGATGCTTCAGACCATCGGGGACTTCGCTGATGCTTCAGACCATCGGGACTTCGCTGATGCTTCAGACCATCGGGGTCTTCGCTGATGCTTCAGACCATCGGGACTTCGCTGATGCGTCAGGCCATCGGGGTCTTCGCTGGTGCTTCAGACCATCGGAGATTTTGCTGGTGAGTCAGACCATCAGGGACTTCGCTGATGCTTCAGACCAACGGAGATTTTGCTGGTGCTTCAGACCATCAGGGACTTTGCTGATGCTTCAGACCATTGGGGCTTTGCTGATGCTTTGGTCGTTCGTGGGCTTTGCTGATGCATCGGACAATCTGGGACTTTGTTGATGCTTCTGACCTTCGGGAATTCGCTGAGGCTTCACACCATCGGGGTCTTCGCTGATGCTTCAGACCATCGGGGTCTTCGCTGATGCTTCAGACCATCGGGGACTTCGCTGATGCTTCGGACCATCGGGACTTCGCTGATGCTTCAGACCATCGGATCTTCGGGGACTTCGCTGATGCTTCGGACCATTGGGGACTTTGCTGATGCTTTGGTCGTTCGGGGGCTTTGCTGATGCATCGGACAATCCGGGACTTTGTTGATGCTTCTGACCTTCGGGGAATTCGCTGAGGCTTCACACCATCGGGGTCTTCGCTGATGCTTCAGACCATCGGGGTCTTCGCTGATGCTTCAGGCTTCAGACCATCGGGGACTTCGCTGATGCTTCAGACCATCAGGGACTTCGCTGATGCTTCGGACCATCAGGGACTTTGCTGATGCTTCAGACCATCGGGGACTTTGCTGATGCTTCAGACCATCGGGGATTTTGCTGATGCTTCAGACCATCGGGGACTTCGCTGATGCTTCAGACCATCAGGGCCTTCGCTGGTGCTTCGGACCATCGGGGTCTTCGCTGATGCTTCGGACCATCGGAGACTTTGCTGGTGCTACGGACCATCGGGACTTCGCTGATGCTCCAGAGCATCGGACCTTCGGGGACTTCGCAGATGCTTCTGACCATTGGGGACTTTGCTGATGCTTTGGTCGTTCGGGGGTTTTGCTGATGCATCGGGCAATCCGGGACTTTGTTGATGCTTCTGACCTTCGGGGAATTCGCTGAGGCTTCACACCATCGGGGTCTTCGCTGATGCTTCAGACCATCGGGGTCTTCGCTGATGCTTCAGACCTTCGGGCTTCAGACCATCGGGGACTTCGCTGATGCTTCAGACCATCAGGGACTTCGCTGATGCTTCAGACCATCAGGGACTTCGCTGATGCTTCAGACCATCGGGACTTCGCTGATGCTTCAGACCATCGGGGTCTTCGCTGATGCTTCAGACCATCGGGACTTCGCTGATGCTTCAGGCCATCGGGGTCTTCACTGATGCTTCAGACCATCGGGACTTCGCTGATGCTTCAGGCCACCGGGGCCTTCGCTGGTGCTTCAGACCATCGGAGATTTTGCTGGTGCTTCGGACCATCAGGGACTTCGCTGATGCTTCAGACCATTGGGGTCTTCGCTGATGCTTCAGGCCATCGGAGATTTTGCTGGTGCTTCAGACCATCAGGGACTTTGCTGATGCTTCAGACCATTGGGGCTTTGCTGATGCTTTGGTCGTTCGGGGGCTTTGCTGATGCATCGGACAATCCGGGACTTTGTTGATGCTTCTGACCATCGGGGTCTTCGCTGATGCTTCAGACCATCGGGAATTCGCTGAGGCTTCACACCATCGGGGTCTTTGCTGATGCTTCAGACCATCGGGGACTTCGCTGATGCTTCAGACCATCGGGGACTTCGCTGATGCTTCAGACCATCGGGGTCTTCGCTGATGCTTCAGACCATCGGAACTTCGCTCATGCTTCAGACCATCGGGATTTCGCTGATGCTTCAGACCATCGGGGTCTTCGCTGATCCTTCAGACCATCGGGGTCTTCGCTGATGCTTCAGACCATCGGGGACTTCGCTGATGCTTCAGACAATCAGGGCCTTCGCTGGTGCTTCGGACCATCGGGGTCTTCGCTGATGCGTCGGACCACCGGGGCCTTCGCTGATGCTCCAGACCATCGGAGACTTTGCTGGTGCTTCGGACCATCGGGACTTCGCTGATGCTTCAGACCATCGGACCTTCGGGGACTTCGCTGATGCTTCGGACCATTGGGGACTTTGCTGATGCTTTGGTCGTTCGGGGGCTTTGCTGATGCATCGGACAATCCGGGACTTTGTTGATGCTTCTGACCTTCGAGGAATTCGCTGAGGCTTCACACCATCGAGGTCTTCGCTGATGCTTCAGACCATCGGGGTCTTCGCTGATGCTTCAGACCTTCGGGCTTCAGACCATCGGGGACTTCGCTGATGCTTCAGACCATCAGGGACTTCGCTGATGCTTCAGACCATCGGGGACTTCGCTGATGCTTCAGACCATCGAGGACTTCGCTGATGCTTCAGACCATCGGGGACTTCGCTGATGCTTCAGACAATCAGGGCCTTCGCTGGTGCTTCGGACCATCGGGGTCTTCGCTGATGCTTCAGACCCTCGGAGACTTTGCTGGTGCTTCGGACCATCGGGACTTCGCTGATGCTTCAGACCATCGGAGATTTTGCTGGTGCGTCAGACCATCAGGGACTTCGCTGATGCTTCAGACCATCGGAGATTTTGCTGGTGCTTCAGACCATCATGGACTTTGCTGGTGCTTCAGACCATTGGGGCTTTGCTGATGCTTTGGTCGTTCGGGGGCTTTGCTGATGCATCGGACAATCCGGGACTTTGTTGATGCTTCTGACCTTCGGGAATTCGCTGAGGCTTCACACCATCGGGGTCTTCGCTGATGCTTCAGACCATCGGGGTCTTCGCTGATGCTTCAGACCATCGGGGACTTCGCTGATGCTTCAGACAATCAGGGCCTTCGCTGGTGCTTCGGACCATCGGGGTCTTCGCTGATGCTTCGGACCACCGGGGCCTTCGCTGGTGCTTCGGACCATCGGGACTTCGCTGATGCTTCAGACCATCGGATCTTCGGGGTCTTCGCTGATGCTTCAGACCCTCGGAGACTTTGCTGGTGCTTCGGACCATCGGGACTTCGCTGATGCTTCAGACCATCGGACCTTCGGGGACTTCGCTGATGCTTCGGACCATTGGGGACTTTGCTGATGCTTTGGTCGTTCGGGGGCTTTGCTGATGCGTCGGACAATCCGGGACTTTGTTGATGCTTCTGACCTTCGGAGAATTCGCTGAGGCTTCAGACCATCGGGGTCTTCGCTGATGCTTCAGACCATCGGGGTCTTCGCTGATGCTTCAGACCTTCGGGCATCGGACCACTTTGTTGATGCTTCAGACCATCGGTACTTCGTCATCTGATTCAGACCTCACAGATTCCTCTTCCCAGCAGTCGGCTGAGAGCCAGAGAGCTCAGAAGAAGCTGCCACCTCCTGCTGCTGGCATATATCTGTGTAGTGACCACCAGATTGTGGGACCCTTCCCAAACTAGCACTTATATTCACTGAAGTGTGTGTTCAGGAGTTGGTGGAGGGTGCCTGTGATGTCTCTGCAGTTGTGGAGCCCTCTTCCTCATCCTTCTGACTTATCTTCGGGATCGTGCATGGGCTGAGGCCTGATAGGGAGTCCTTCTACTCAGCCATTGGTGTCTTCCTCGAGGCAACTGTAAGTGAGAGAGGAGCGTGCAAGTGACAATATCAGTTAGGCATATTCGATCCTCAGATTTGCATTGAATGGATTAATTCGTACGAGGTGGACACCCAAGTCCTCATCACCAATGGCTTCGTCCTGCTCCACTCCTGCGAGTTCAGATGGCCTCTCTTCGAACTCTGAGAAACCCCCTCCCTTCTTCTCATATTCTCTCTACTTGTGTCAGATCTTTTGCTGCTCAAAGAGAAACAGCATGTTTGAGAGGAATTGCATAGATTGGAGCAGCATACGTTGGTTCATTTATTATACCTCCCCTCGTAAGATAGCCCAATTTGTAGCAGTCAACACTGGTGCAAATTAGTCAGAAGGCTTGTGGACCAACTCCCTCTACAGCACTGAGCACATCTAAATACAAGGGGAAGGCTCAGACTGGCATATGTTTTGCAGATGTTGCTCGTTCCCTCTGCGCCAAAGCCGGTTTCCCATACCTCAGGATTTAGTAGCATAGTTGCTGGACTAGTAATCCAGAGATTGAGGGTAGTGTTCTGGGGACCTGGGTTCGAATCCCACCAGCGCAGACTCCAAACCCACAGCGATGTGGTTGACTCTTAAATGCCCTCAGGGATGGGTAATAAATTCTGGCCCAGCCAGCGACATAAAGAAACCTGGTCTTGCTCTTCTTCTCATTGCTGCCGCCGCTCTTTAACCTTCCCTACTGGTCCCGTTCACATTCTTACTGCTGTTATGATCCCAGTTGATGTTATAACTGAACATGAAGATCCCAGAATGGCATTCTGGCTCAAAAGACAGACTTTTATTAAGACTTTTATTTATTTTTATAAAACGTGGAGGAACTGAGTCACAGGACTGCTAATTAGTTTGAACAGCAAGAAAAAAATCATTTACTAAACATTAAGCAATTGGATTACGACACAATATGGACTGGATTCTTCCGCCCCACCCGCTGCAAGAACGCCACGAGCGAGAGGCGAACAATGGACAATTCCATTGACCTTGGGCAGGATTCTCCGGTCGCCAGGCCGGAGAATCCCACCCTATGGCTTTAGTTTTACCTTACCTTAACAATTACACACAGGTTTTAAGATTAACATGGATTACAAAGTACATCTTAATCTACAATGGTCTCATTAACACCAGACCCTTTTAAGCACACAAGGTGATTGTGGGCAAATTCACTCTCCACTCTGAACCCCTCGGGAATGTTTGTGGATGTCTCCTCAGAAGTCCCCAGATGATTGTCACGTGAGAGATTCCTTAGTCCACTCCCAAAACATGCTTTAAAATCTCCTCTCATAATTATACTTTCTTTTAGCAGTTTGTATTCCGAAGACCAAACCAGGTTTCCAAATGACACTTTAAACAGAGCTTCTGCTCCACTTTTAACAATGAATCCAGTCCAGGATTTTACCCCAACCCCTTTAGGATTTCTTTGTCTTGACAGCTGTGAAAACTGCTCACAATTGCTTTAACGTTCGATTCCCAGTCTGTATTAAAATGGCATCAAATGTTTGATTTATCATTGAAGGTCCACTTTAAACCTGGTTACTGCAATTGCCGCTTTATTTACTCTTCCTTGAATTCTTCTGAACAATAGCTTGGACTTTGTTCACTTAACTTCAGTCATCGTAAACATTCTTTCTGTCCCAATTCCTTGGTTATCTGCACTATAACTTGCATTTAAGGAAGCCTGCCTCTTTGCAGCTCCCATCCTGTCCAGTCTTTCTTCTGGCAGGGTTGAGAGATGTTCACTCCCCGAGGTCCTGTCTCCAAATGGTACAAAATTAAGCTAAATTTAAGAACAAAGGAAATCCCTTCCCTCTGGTAAGTGGGCCCCTGTTGCTAAGCAATGCCGTATCCTTCTTTAGGCTCTTACGTACTCTTCATGCTGTAGCCCTCTTTAAGCACAATAGAATCACAGTTGGAACTTAATCAATCCCCTCACATACAAAGACCTTTGTCCAGCATGAATCTAACTATAGGTTTTACTCTTCATACAGAAGCATTAAATTAAACCCACGTAAAATAACCCTCATTTATAATGTTCATCACTGCAAAATTAAAGCCCTTAAAACTACCTTTGTTTTCCTAACACTTCTCGCATCATTCTTTTATACTCCCTGCTGGTCTTGCTCTCCCCCTCACTGTTGCTGCTGCTCTTTCATCCTCCACTGGTCTCACTATTGATGCCTCTCACTATTGAGGGCCTCTTGATGTATAATACACTATAGCTGCTGCCTGTGTCCCACGAAACACCACCAGGTCAGAGTCCTGTCCATGGCAATATGGTGCAGGTCACGTTAACTCACTCTGACTGTGAGCAGCCTCTGGCTGCACAGCTGAAGGCTATTACTAATAGGGAATTGGCAATGTTAGTTACGTGAGCACTTCGCAGCTCTCAAGTGCATTCCAGTGGATACACATGCCATGTCTCAGACGAGTGTTATTACCTAGTATTTCAATCAAACTGTGAGGCCTGGACACTCTGCCTGAACTCTGGATGGATCAACACCACAGAAGCACACAATCAACGATAAAAAATTCTTGAGCTGGACTTCAGCACTGAGGTGTCATAGGGTGAGTGGATGGACCAGGGGCGAGTACCTGAGCTCGGTTCCCTGAATGTTCCCGGCACGGGTCCAAGGTCTAGGGGCCACTGCAGTGGCCGGGGGAATGTGTACAGGTCGGAGTCCCCAAGTACAACCGACTCGTTGGATGCCACCCTGAGAGAAAGCGGGACATGTAAGGGTGGAGGAGGCTTGGGGGCTCTTGCAGGTCCGGGAGTGAAAACCATAACTTCTTTTTTAAAAAAAATATATTTTATTGAAGTTTTTCAAACAAAGATTTTCCGTTTTTACAACTTAATAAAGGAATATACATTAAACGTTATTTAAATAATATATTAAACTAACAACAGATGGAAAAAGAAATAAACAAAAAGCAAATATCAACAACTAACTAAGAAAAAACAAGAACACGGAATAATCCTCCCCCCTGGGTTGCTGCTGCTGTCTTTTCTGTTTTTCCATTATCGTTCCGCGAGATAGTCAAGGAACGGTTGCCACCGCCTGGTGAACCCCTGAGCCGATCCTCTTAACGCATATTTTATTCGTTCCAGTCTTATGAACCCTGCCATGTCGTTTATCCAGGCCTCCACGCCCGGGGGCTTCGCTTCTTTCCACATAAGTAGAATCCTTCGCCGGGCTACTAGGGACGCAAAATCCAAGACGTCGGCCTCTTTCACCTCCTGCACTCCCGGCTCTTCTGCAACCCCAAATATAGCCAACCCCCAGCTTGGTTTGACCCGGCCCCCCACACCAAAAAACCTGCTCAGTCTTGCTCCCGTCATATGCGCTCTGTGTAGAACCTTAAATTGAATCAGGTTAAGCCTGGCACACGAGGACGAGGAATTTACCCTACTTAGGGCATCTGCCCACAGCCCCTCCTCAATCTCTTCCCCCAGCTCCTCTTCCCATTTTTCCTTCAGCTCCTCTACCATCGCCTCCCCCTCGTCTCTCATCTCCCTGTATATTTCGGACACTTTACCTTTTCCAACCCATGCCCCCGAAATCACTCTATCCTGGACCCCTTGCGTCAGGAGCCGCGGAAATTCCCTCACCTGTTGCCTCATAAATGCCCTCACTTGCATGTATCGGAAAGCATTCCCTGGTGGCAACTTATATTTTTCTTCCAATGCTCCCAAACTCGCAAACGTCCCGTCCACAAACAGGTCCTTCAGCTTCCTAATTCCTGCTCGCTGCCAACATTGAAATCCCCCATCTATCCTCCCCGGGACGAACCTGTGGTTATTCCTTATCGGGGACCACACCGAGGCACTCGTCACTCCCCTATGTAGTCTCCACTGCCCCCAAATCTTCAAGGTCGCCACCACCACTGGGTTTGTGGTGTACCTTTTCGGGGAGAACGGTAGTGGCGCCGTCGCCAGCGCTTTTAGGCTTGTTTCCTTACAGGACACCGTCTCCAACTTTTTCCACGCCGCACCTTCTTCTTCCCTCATCCACTTACAGACCATCGACACATTGGCGGCCCAATAGTAGTCACTCAGACTCGGCAGTGCCAATCCCCCTCTGTCCCTACTGCGCTGCAGGAACCCCCTCTTTACCCTCGGGGTCTTTCCCGCCCACACAAAGCTCATAATGCTCCTGTCTATTTTTTTGAAGAAGGCCTTTGTAATCAGGATGGGGAGGCACTGAAACACGAAAAGAAACCTCGGGAGGACCACCATTTTAACCGCCTGTGCTCTGCCCGCCAATGACAGGGGCACCATATCCCACCTCTTAAAGTCCTCCACCGTCTGCTCTACCAATCGCGTCAGGTTAAGTTTATGTAGGGTTCCCCAGTTCCTGGCCACCTGAATCCCCAGGTATCGAACATTCCTTGCTACTCTCCTCAGCGGCAGAGCATCTACCCCCCTGCCCTGTTCCCCGGGGTGTATCACAAAAAGTTCGCTCTTTCCCATGTTTAATTTGTATCCCGAGAACTCTCCAAACTCCCTGAGTATCTGCATTACCTCTGGCATCCCCTCTACCGGGTCCGCCACATATAGCAGCAAATCGTCTGCATATAGTGACACTCGATGTTCCTCTCCCCCTCTAAGCACCTCCCTCCACTTCTTAAAGTCCCTCAGCGCTATGGCCAATGGTTCAATTGCCAACGCGAACAGTAACGGGGACAGGGGACACCCTTGTCTTGTACCCCTATGTAATCGAAAGTATCCCGATTTTTGCCTGTTTGTAACGAGGCCGGGGCCGCGTACAAGAGTCTAACCCATCTGATGAACCCCTCCCCGAACCCATATCTCTTCAGCACCTCCCACAAATAGTCCCACTCCACCCTATCGAATGCCTTCTCTGCATCCATCGCCACCACTATCTCTGCCTCCCCCTCCGGTGGGGGCATCATCATCACCCCCAGCAACCTTCGTTCATTGGCATTCAATTGTCTCCCCTTAACAAACCCTGTCTGGTCGTCATGTACCACCCCTGGGACACACTCCTCTATCCTTGTCGCCATCACTTTGGCCAGCAGTTTGGCATCTACGTTTAGGAGAGAGATGGGCCTGTATGACCCGCACTGCAGCGGGTCTTTGTCTCGTTTCAGAATTAGCGATATCGTCACCTCCGACATTGTCGGGGGTAATGTCCCCCTTTCCTTAGCCTCATTAAAGGTTCTCGCCAAAAGCGGGGCCAACAGGTCCATATATTTCCTATAAAATTCCACCGGGAACCCATCTGGTCCCGGGGCCTTCCCTGCTTGCATGCTCCCAATTCCTTTGATCACCTCATCCACCTCAATCTGCACCCCAGACCTGCCACCTCCTGCCCCTCCACTCTCGGGAACTCTAGCTGGTCCAAAAAGTGTCCCATTCCCTCTTTCCCCTCCGGGGGTTGGGACTTGTACAGCCTCTCATAGAATGTCTTGAACACCTCGTTCACTTTCCCTGCTCTCTGCTCCATCTTTCCCGTTTCGTCCCTAACTCCACCAATCTCTCTTGCCGCCCCTGTAGAGGGTGCCATCTCCGCTACTCCACTACTGGGCCGATATCTGGGGTTTGAATATCTGTGTGTGTCTCTCTCCAGCTGGCACTGAAACTTCAGAGGCCAGGGGATGTCGCACTGGGACACTTCCACTGAAGAGAGCACTGATTCAAGCCTGCCGTTTATTCCTAACCGACAGCCTGAGACTTATATCACACAGATCTCCAGACCCCTACCAATACCCAGGTGATTCTCTCTCTTGCCGGTGGTGCAACAGCCACCCGGTTCCTACTCCACTAGAGTAGCTTTCCCAAGAGAGAGAATAGGACACTGCTGTTTATTCCCTAACCAGCAGTCTGTCCTGAGTGAATCGCTCAAGATGACCCTCGATTCCTGAACCCGGAATTAAGGTGAGGAGTATTTTAACAATGACTTGGTCAGAGGTCGCTGGTGAAAGATTGAAGAATTTAAACGACTCCAATTGTCATCAAATCAAGGTTTATTGTAAAACCCAGGTCAAAATCATCAACAGAAGAAACACAATACAATCTTATGCTCTAATATACACTATGTCTATTCAAAAGTAATATAGCGGACACAACGAAAATTCTTATGCTTACACAGCTTTTAGCAATATCACAAGGCACAAAACAAGTTCCCTTCCCCAAAGCCTCAACCACTATTAAAGTCAAGGGAGTTTCGCAAGCTGCTGCGGAGTACTTACGGTCACAGGCTGCAGAGGTCAAGTCAGGGGTGCAGAGGTCGAGCCACGAACGAAGAGACCCCCAATTGAAAACACAGCCCCTTTTATGTTGCTTTACCTGGCTTTGTTCTGTGATCGGCCAGCCCCTTTTGCATTGAAAAGGTAAGTTTTAAAGTTCCCGCTGGTCCCGCCCCCTTTGAGCCGGTCAGAGCTGTCGAGATGGGAGTACCTCCCCTAGGTCCGCCTCCAGTCTGTTTTTTGAGATAACGAGGTTGAGCTCCCTTGAAGATTTTCAAAGACTTCCATCTGCTCCGGAGATGCTGCTATGTTGATGGGGTGTTGATTGGATTCTGCTCTGGTGGAGGCCAGGTCATTTACATTTGCATGGGGCTATGACCATCCCATTGTCCTGCTTGCATGCAAGCCTCCTGTGTATTCCCGTGCCCCTTTGTCTGTGTCTTGATGTTATCTTGTTGTCTGGCTCCTTCTTCCTTGTAGCTCCTAGGGGGGTGTTTGTAAATATTTATGTGCTTATGTCCCCACTCAGCTCAGCGGGCCAAGCCTGCTGGGAAAACTGGTTCTGTTCCCTTGGCTGGAAAGTCAGTTTACAGTCTCTGAGTTTCTCCAAAAGGGCCGAATTGCCCGAAAACCTTACAGATGCCCCTTCGATACGTCCCTACCTGCTTGGACCGTATCGACACAGGTGAAGGGCAATTATTTCCTTTTGTGTGGACCGTAGGTCCCCCCCCCAACAACATGCGAAACTACAAGTCCCATGACAGTTCCCTTAATCTAGGCTACCCCTGATTTCAATGAAAGGGAAAGACAAGACCATACTTAATTCAAGCAGACAGTAACATATACACATTGCACCGGAACCCCAAACGTAAGGGTCCCTGTACATATATCCCACTCAAGTACACATTTCACCGGAACCCCAAACGTAAGGGTCCCTGTACATATATCCCAGTCAAGTAACTGGGACCCGCGAATCCATACAACTATTTACAATTGCATCTGTTTATTTCATCAAGGATCCTCCTTTCTTGGCTGCACTTCGCTTCTTCCCGTTGAGGGCTCTTCATTTATCCTCCATCGTCGATACCTGCAGCTGAAAGGTTTAGTCCAACTGAGGCGGCAGCATAATGTACCCCCTGTACAACATTTCCTTTGTGGGGGCAAACACTAAACCATTCTCAGGCTCCCCCCTGGTGGTGATCGGACAGTTGTGAGGGTCGATCGGTTGGGCTGTGGGCAGGGGTCGCTTTACCTGAACCAGCAGTTCGGTAGCTTCTACAGTCATCCCTTCCCTGGGCGTTACACATCCCTCCCCACTGCGGTCAATTTATCCCGTTCCCTGGGTTCTGCCACCACCTTACAAAAGTGATTAATGCCCCTTGTGGACATGCCTTGGTAGATCCCCATGAACACAAATAAATGCCCTGGTCAGAAGCCCACCCCTTATCCCCGCAAACGGTGATCCTACCCGGTGACCCCGTGATGGTCCGTTAGGTGTTGTCCAGTCCGTTCCCAGTCCGAGGACCGATCCCTCATGTCCAGCCTCAGCTTCCTGGGCCACCACCGTCTCCCCAAAGGAACGTCCCCCTCACAGGTTGAACACACCCGCCTGCCCTCAGTCACCCTAACCCGGTCAGTCGAAGGACTCTTCTGTCTCGCCTCTGCGGAGTTCTCCCGGTCCCACCATCGCCAAGATCCTCAAACTCCACATCGTCGGGTGCCCCATCTGTAAAAAACAAAACACATTCTTGCCTCTACAGCCCTACCTACCTTAAAGTGCATGGGTTCTATCCAGTGGCAGCAGCAGCTCCCGCTTTGAAGTTGCCGCAGCCTGTCTGTGGTTCTGTGTCCACAGCCCGGCTCCCCAGGGTCCTAGTGCCTGCCGCTATCCGGTGGCAGCAGCAGCTCCTGCTTTGAAGTTGCCGCAGCCTGTTTGGGGTTCTGTGTTTTACAGCCCGGCTGCACCAGGGTCCTAGTGCCTGGTGCTTCATCATTTTACCCTTGCACCAGGCGCTTCTGTGTCCCCACGATCCCAAATACCTCACACACAACTACATACTAATTAGAACTAGCAGGGGGAAAGAAAAGGGAATATGATATATACAGTGCCACCCGTCTCCGGGTGGCCAAATTAAAACTGTGCCCCGCTAAACGGGGGCAGTTCGCCTGTTTGGTCCAACGGCTCGGGCCAGACCGTCCCCTCCCGGGGGTTCGGGCTGCCCCTTGCCTCTCCTTCCCCAACAGGGTTCGGGGATCCCTCAGCGCTCCCTCCTACTCGGGTCCCCTTACTGCGGGACCGGGTGACAGGGAGATGGGATGGGGACCATCTTACCGGGGGCTTGGAGACCCGATTGCTCCTTCGTCCCCTGACTGGTTCCCAAACCCAAGGTGATACCTCCACTTCCTCCGCCTCCTTAGCCTCTATACTAAGGCAGGCCACCTGACCCACAGGGAAGGGCTTGGGAATCATCACTGTCCCTGGGTTGGGTGCTTGCAGCACTGTCGGTCTCTTTGGGACTGCCCCTTGGGGACAGTACCTTGTCACCGGTTGTGTGACCGTGGAGTCAGGGACCTCCCCCACCGTCGTTAATTCTACGGGGGGTTTCTCTACTACCACCCCCAGTCTTCCCCCCACCTTGCTCTTTCTTGTCCTTATGGGGTGGAACAATTTAAATTGACTGATGTGGCGTTCGCATGGGTCCCACCTTAAGGGATTTAAACTGCAAATAGCCCCTGAGGCAGCCTCCGGAATGGGACCCTGCACCTGGGCCGGACCAGGGTCTGGGGCTAGAACTACCCCTGCGCTCCCTTTTTCCTGAGGCTGCTCCCTGGGTAGTCATACGGGTTCTTGTGGTGCGGGCAGGCCCTGGCCCGTTGCCATTGCCACCTGTCCCGACCCAGCTGCTAGGCTCTGCAAAAAGGCTAAAAGTTTCTTTACCTCGAAGGTTTCCGGGGCAGCTGCTCCTGCCGCCGGGGTCTGACTCTCTACTGCGGGAGCCCTCTCCTGCTTGCTAGGGTTTTTACATTCCCTCTTGAAATGCCCGGCCTTCCCACACCCGTAGCATACCGGTTTCTCGTCGGAGGTCCGGGTGCCCTCATGCTTCCACTCTCTCTTAGGGGCTGCTGGCGCGATTTCATGCACCCTACCCTTAAGGGGCTTGTCCTCACCCCTCTCCCCATTACGATATGCGAGGGTAAGTTTCCTGAGGACCTCTTCCTCGTTAAGGGCCGGGGTCTGCGGGTCGAACCAGTGTTCGGCTTTTGCCCTAACGTTAGGGAGACAATTGGCAACTAGGGTCTTCAGCCAGTGGGCGGTTCTTTCCCCTAAATTCCGTCTATCCGCTTGAATCCCGCATGCCTCCATATAGACAGTCCACAGTCTGTCTGCGAACATGGTGGGAGATTCCCCTGGTTGCTGCTTGGTTTCCCCCACCCTCATGAAAGGGCTCCCCAGATTCAAGCCCATCGCCTCCAGAACAGCAGTCTGTGCTGCCGCCCATGTGTCAGGTCTTCCCCCATTCCCAGAGGTCACTGTCCTGCATAGCTGTGCATCTAGGGTCATCAGGAGCATCTTTATTTGCTCCCCTTCGTCGCAGTCATTGATGCTGGCTGCCTGTTCCACCTCCATAAAATGAAGCGACGGATCCCCTTTTGGAGTTAGTCTGGGAACGTGGGCCACCATCCCCCTGAGCTCGGATGCCCCATGAGGAACGATAATGTCGCCCTCAACCGGTCCCCTATTTGCCATCCCCGCCGGGGGACCATACCTTCGTTGCCTGACAGGGCACATCTGCCCTACCTGGGGTTCCTGCTCCTCCTCCCCACTGTCCAGCTCTCCTGCCCCGTTGGGTAGCCCCCCTGTCCCCGGGCTAGCTACCCATATAGGAGACGCCGCTATCTGGGGATACACCACTGACCCCCCTTGGACCTGCCCCTGACCGGGCGGTCCAAACCCTACCTGCTGACCCGGCCCCATCACCGGCATCCCAGGCAGCGGTCTGTCCCCATCCCATGGGGACCCACATACGAAACCAGGCGGACACGCCGCCAGCTGGGGGTACCCTGCCGACCCCCCTTGGACTTGCCCCTGAACGTGCAGTCCGATCCCCCCCTGCCGGCCCGGACACAATCCCGGTGCCTCAGGAGGCGGTCTATTCCCCTTGGCCTGTGGGGAATCATCCGCTGCGAGGAGCACCTTGCCCCTTGGGAACCCCCCTGGACCTACCAGGTGTACCTGTCCCCTGACCTTGGACAAGGCCTCCTCCAACTCCGTTATTCGTGCCTGGCACGGCCCATGGGCACAGTCCCCTACTTCCTCGCGAGCCACTCGGTACGCTGCCTGGATGTCCCGGAACTTCCCCTCCAGCTTCCTACACTGCTCTGTACTCCGAGCATAGAGTTCCTGGAGCCTCCGTTCCTTTTCTTTACCCTCCACTATCTGGCAGTGGAGATAGTCCTTCTCACACCGGTTAGACTCGCTTTCATGTTTCATTTCTGCCATTTCTTCCCGCAGTCGTTCCGCTGCGCTAGCGCTGTCCCCTGCGCTGGCCCTCACTTCTCTCAACTCCTGCTCTAACTCTTCGACCCTATCCTCTGTTTTGACTACCTGCTCGGACAGGCAAACCAGCCAAACTGCCTTCTCCAAGTGCCTTTTGTGCGCCTTACTGTCTGTCCATGCAGCCGCTGCCATTACCGGTTGCTCCGCATTGATTAATTCTGAAACCCAAGGTTTGGTGAGGTTGACCTTTTGCCACAAATACGAGGATATTCTCTCCTCCATTTTGCTTCGTTCCCTCACCCCCTCTGCCAAGTCACATACTCCAAACCACCGGGCTCCTGCCGCGGTCGCCATTGTAGAGGGTGCCATCTCCGCTACTCCACTACTGGGCCGATATCTGGGGTTTGAATATCTGTGTGTGTCTCTCTCCAGCTGGCACTGAAACTTCAGAGGCCAGGGGATGTCGCACTGGGACACTTCCACTGAAGAGAGCACTGATTCAAGCCTGCCGTTTATTCCTAACCGACAGCCTGAGACTTATATCACACAGATCTCCAGACCCCTACCAATACCCAGGTGATTCTCTCTCTTGCCGGTGGTGCAACAGCCACCCGGTTCCTACTCCACTAGAGTAGCTTTCCCAAGAGAGAGAATAGGACACTGCTGTTTATTCCCTAACCAGCAGTCTGTCCTGAGTGAATCGCTCAAGATGACCCTCGATTCCTGAACCCGGAATTAAGGTGAGGAGTATTTTAACAATGACTTGGTCAGAGGTCGCTGGTGAAAGATTGAAGAATTTAAACGACTCCAATTGTCATCAAATCAAGGTTTATTGTAAAACCCAGGTCAAAATCATCAACAGAAGAAACACAATACAATCTTATGCTCTAATATACACTATGTCTATTCAAAAGTAATATAGCGGACACAACGAAAATTCTTATGCTTACACAGCTTTTAGCAATATCACAAGGCACAAAACAAGTTCCCTTCCCCAAAGCCTCAACCACTATTAAAGTCAAGGGAGTTTCGCAAGCTGCTGCGGAGTACTTACGGTCACAGGCTGCAGAGGTCAAGTCAGGGGTGCAGAGGTCGAGCCACGAACGAAGAGACCCCCAATTGAAAACACAGCCCCTTTTATGTTGCTTTACCTGGCTTTGTTCTGTGATCGGCCAGCCCCTTTTGCATTGAAAAGGTAAGTTTTAAAGTTCCCGCTGGTCCCGCCCCCTTTGAGCCGGTCAGAGCTGTCGAGATGGGAGTACCTCCCCTAGGTCCGCCTCCAGTCTGTTTTTTGAGATAACGAGGTTGAGCTCCCTTGAAGATTTTCAAAGACTTCCATCTGCTCCGGAGATGCTGCTATGTTGATGGGGTGTTGATTGGATTCTGCTCTGGTGGAGGCCAGGTCATTTACATTTGCATGGGGCTATGACCATCCCATTGTCCTGCTTGCATGCAAGCCTCCTGTGTATTCCCGTGCCCCTTTGTCTGTGTCTTGATGTTATCTTGTTGTCTGGCTCCTTCTTCCTTGTAGCTCCTAGGGGGGTGTTTGTAAATATTTATGTGCTTATGTCCCCACTCAGCTCAGCGGGCCAAGCCTGCTGGGAAAACTGGTTCTGTTCCCTTGGCTGGAAAGTCAGTTTACAGTCTCTGAGTTTCTCCAAAAGGGCCGAATTGCCCGAAAACCTTACACCCCCCTCTTCAGAAGTTGTTGGGCCAGCAGCCGGCTCGCCTTTTCCCCAGATTCATATTGTATCCCCTGTGCCTTCCTCCACTGTATCTCTGCCTTTCCCGTGGTCAGCAGGTCAAACTCCGTCTGTAATCTTCGTCTTTCCCTGTATAGCCCTTCGTCTGGGGCCTCCGCATACTTCCTATCCACCCTCAAAATTTCCCCTACTAATCTCTCTTTTTCTTTACCCTCTTGTTTCCCCTTGTGGGCTCTGATGGAAATCAGCTCTCCTCTAACCACCGCCTTCAGCACTTCCCATACTACTCCCACCTGGACCTCCCCATCGTCATTGACCTCCAGGTATCTTTCGATACATCCCCTCACCCTTCCGCATACCCCCTCGTCTGCCAGTAGTCCCATGTCTAATCGCCAGAGTGGGCGCTGGTCCCTTTCCTCTCCTAGTTCCAGCTCCACCAAATGCGGGGCGTGATCTGAAACGGCTATGGCCGAGTACTCCGTTCCTGCCACTTTCGGGATCAGTGCCCTTCCCAAAACAAAAAAGTCTATCCGGGAATATACCTTGTGGACGTGGGAGAAAAAGGAAAACTCTTTACCCATCGGTCTGGCGAATCTCCACGGATCTACTCCCCCCATTTGCTCCATGAACCCCTTAAGCACCTTGGCCGCTGCCGGCCTTCTCCCGGTCCTGGATCTGGACCGGTCCAGCCCTGGGTCAAGCACTGTGTTAAAGTTCCCCCCCCCCCCCCATTAACATGTTTCCCACCTCCAGGTCCGGGATACGTCCCAGCATTCGCTTCATGAATCCCGCGTCATCCCAGTTCGGGGCATATACGTTCACCAGCACAACCGCCTCACCCTGCAATCTGCCACTCACCATCACATACGTGCCCCCACTATCCACCACTATGGTCTTAGCCTCGAACGATACACGTTTCCCCACCAGTATTGACACCCCTCTGTTTTTCGCGTCCAACCCTGAGTGGAATACCTGTCCCACCCATCCTTTCCTTAGTCTAACCTGATCCGCCAACTTCAGGTGCGTCCCCTGGAGCATAACTACGTCCGCCTTCAGTCTCTTTAAGTGCGCAAACACCCTTGCCCTCTTAATCGGCCCATTTAAACCTCTCACATTCCACGTGATCAGCCGGGTTGGGGGGCCATTTACCCCCCCCCCCCCTCGTCGACTAGCCATCCCCTTTTTTAAACCATCTCCTCACCCAGGTCTCACGCACCCATCTGTCCCCCAGACGGCGCCCTCCCGTCCCGACCACCTCGTCTCGGATCAGCTCCCCCTTACTCTCAGCAGCAGCAACCCAGTTAATCCCCTCCCCCCCGCCCCCCCCCTAGATCCCCCTCTAGCTTGATTACTCCCCCCATATTGCTTCCGGAAGTCAGCTAACTCTGGCTGACCTCAGCTTCCCCCGTTCATCCTTTGACCTCCCTGCGTGTGAGGCTCCCTTCCTTCCTGCGCCCTTTTTCCCGCCATAGTTTCCATAGCGTGGGACAATACCCGCGCCTTCCTCTCGGTCCCGCCCCTAATGGCGCAGTTCCCTCATTCCCCTTCCCTGTCCCCTTTTCCACCGGCGCTCACATTTCTTCATGTCCCCCACATCGGGGGGAGAAACGTTCCCCGTCCAACATTATTATACATTAGCCCTCCCCTCTCCCCACTTTACATTTCTGTGCCACCACCTCGCTACCCCTCTCCGGGCAATTTCTCAAGTCTAGTCCAATTTCTCTTCCTGAATAAATGTCCATGCCTCCTCCGCCGTCTCGAAGTAGTGGTGTTTGCCCTGATGTGTGACCCACAATCTCGCCGGCTGCAGCATCCCAAATTTGACTTTCTTCCTATGGAGCACCGCCTTGGCCCGGTTGAAACTCGCCCTCCTTCTCGCCACCTCCGCGCTCCAGTCTTGATACACACGTATCACCGCGTTCTCCCACTTGCTACTCCGTGTCTTCTTAGCCCAGCTCAGGACCATCTCCCTGTCCCTGTAGCGATGGAACTTCACCACTATTGCTCTTGGTGTTTCCCCTGCCTTTGGTCTTCTCACGAGGACCCGGTACGCTCCCTCCACTTCCAGGGGGCCCATTGGGGCCTCAGCTCCCATTAGAGTATGGAGCATCGTACTCACATACGCCCCAGCATCAGCTCCCTCTGTTCCTTCGGGGAGACCTAAAATCCGTAGGTTCTTCCTCCTCGAGCTGTTCTCCAGGGCTTCCAGCCTTTCTATGCACCTCTTGTGTAGTGCCTCGTGCGTCTCCGTTTTTACCACCAGGCCCTGTATCTCGTCTTCGTTCTCAGCTGCCTTTGCCTTCACTCCACAGAGCTCCATCGCTTGGACCTTTTGTGTTTCCTTTAGTCCCTCGATTGCCAGTAACATCAGCGCCAGCACCTCTTTCTTGAGCTCCTCCACACATCGTCGGAGGAACTCCTGCTGTTCCGGGCCCCATACCATCTGGGCTCCCTCGGCCGCCATCTTGCTTTTCTCTTCTCTTCTCTGCCGCTGCTCCAAAGGATCCTCCGCAATCTGGCCACTACTGTCGCTCCTTTCCATCCACACCCGAGGGGACTCCTTCCTTTGTCACCTCACACTGGGTTTGGCCGCAAAACTTTTCCGTTGGGGCTCCCGATAAGAGCCCAAAAGTCCGTTGAAACGGGAGGTGCCGAAACGTGCAGCTTAGCTGGTCATCGCCGCAACCGGAAGTGCCCTCTGAAAACCATAACTTATTGTTGGCCTCTCACCATCTCCAATTCCTTATAGATATCACAATATGGATGGTATTGTAGACTCTGCAATGACAGCCCTCGTGGTGCTGGTCAGACGCCGGAGAAGGAGACAGCAGCAGTATCAATGCAGGCTCGAGGCGGCACCCCATGTGCAGGAAGTCACCGCACACCTTGTAGACCCAGCCACCCATCAAGCCGGGGAGGGACCCAGAGGGGAAGGCCAGCGACGGTCCAAGATGTAAGGCGTCGTTGGTTGTTTGAGGAGATGTCGGACAGCCTGTGCCGCAGGTGTATCCGCTTCAACAATGGGACGGTGCGGCACCTGTGCCATATTCTTGCGGACTTGGCCCCCGGTGGAGGAGGAGGATACATGCTCTTGGTGGCCGTGAAAATCACCACAGACTTGAACCTCTATGCCTCAGAATCATTCCAGGGACTTGTGCGGCATTTCACAACCTACAGCCCACAAGAGTATCCATGAGGTTACGGATGCCCTGTGTGCCCAGGCTGCTGATTACATAAAGGAGGAGGAGGGACGTAAGGACTCGACTGAGGAGAGTCTGGAGGACGGGCCCGGGGAGGACACTTGGGAGTAGCCGGAGGAAGGAGGACTGATAGCGGCCAAAGCAAGGGTCTGCCATGCCTGGACAGCCAGGGAGGCCCTCATCCTTGCCCGTTTCTAATAGGACGAGGCTTTGCTACCCCAGTACCCCCTCGTCCCCTCCCCCCCCCGCTCACCAAGTTTACCCTGTTACACCCTCTCAGGGTCTATGTAACATCAGTCCAGGGTGATGGGCCTCTGTCGGCACTGTCAGTGGGTCATTATACATGGCAGGGGATAATAACCTGCTGTGAGATAAGCTCTGGTGCTGCTCAATCTGTGCCATAATCTGACTCCTGCCTTTCTGCTGACAGTGAGCACACACCCATCACCAGCGCGTAGTATGCATCGGGCTCATGATCTCTGATCACTATGCACCGAGGGAGGGGCGGGGGGAAAATTGTGGAATAACGTGACAGAGGCTCCACATTTATCAGGTGTAGAACGTTTCAATTGTGCTTTATCAAAACCCCAGCTGACCCTAGTCAACAATGATGCCTCCCCGGCCCCCCCCCTCTCCCCCACAACACCTACTCAGTGATGCTCAATCTTCTTAAGCTTCCATGCTTTGCCGCTACATCTAGGTGTGTCCACAGGATGCACACGGGGGTGGAGGCAGCTTTCTGCTTTTCACACCCTGTGGCCTTTGTGACCCTGGCGGGCGTCCTCTGGAGGATCTGGGGCTGGAGGGCCCCCGCCGCCTTACTGGTGTCACCCTGTCCTGCCCACCTACCTACCTTGAGAATATGCAGGGTAAGGAGGGGGGACCCAGAAGAGCTGGAGCTGCCACCATCTCCCTCAAAGGAGGCTCCGTGTTGCCTCCAGTGCTTCCTCATCCTGGACAATGCCCTTGTTGCCCTGGGAATCTCCATGGTGCAGAGTGGCAGCTGGTATTAGCTCCAGAGGCCCTGGCGTCTCTCCATTGTCTGCATGATGGTGTTGAAACCTTCAGCGATGCCCCTCAGTGACTGGGTCATGCTCTGCAGCACCTCAGCAATGACTGCCTGCACCTGGGACATGCTCCGCAGTGCCTGGGCAATGTCCATCTGGGTCTGGGACCCGTCTCCCAGTGACTGGGACAGGTTGTCAAAGACTTCAACCATGACCGTCACTGATGGAGCCACATCTTGGACACCAGCAGACATGGTGCGGACCCCGTGCTCCAGGCTTTCCACTGCGATCGCTACCCTAGCAGAGTTGGCCTCGGTGCCACGCATTGCCGGTATCATCTCCTGTCCCCGTAGCATATGGGACTCCTACAATCCACTATGCACTCGCTGGAGTGTCGCTGACATTCCCTCCTGTATCTCACAGCCTCACCCTAGCATCTGCATCAGCTCTAGGATAATCTTGACCAGAGGCTCAGCATTTGACTGAGTTCTGGGATCCACCTGAGTCTGCTGATTCCCTCAGATGCTCCTGCCTTCACCCGATGTGCATCAGCAACTGCGTGGTGCTCATTAGATGTGCGCCAGAAGCTTAGGCACTAATGATGCCTACTGGGGTGTGTCTCTGCACTGGTAGAAGGTGGAGGTTATAGCTGTGACGCCTCGATAGTGGTATCCTTGAAGCTCTTCTCCGAGGTGTTCTCTTGGAACATTATGGGCGGTGGGGGGGGCGGGGGGTGGTTTCCTGCGATTATAAAGGGCATGTGGTCAGTGAGAGGGATGGATCATTTTGTCTGACATGCACAACTCACTAGAGACAGGTCAGCTGGATGAAGGGGCAGTGGATCCTCACCACTGCCGCGCAGGGCAATCTCGCTGTCAGTGATTGGTCTCTCCTTGGTCAACCCCACGATCTCCAAGGCCCGTTCCTCAGTGGGTAAGGATTCTGAAGTCCAGCACTCCGCTGCCCGCCTAAGCCCTTTCCTGCCTATTATGTGACAACGTCTCCCATGAGGACAATGAGAGGGCATTGTGAGCCGCATGCCTGAGGCACTGGGGGGGGTCTATGGTGGGTGTCATGTTAGGGCACCGCTGCTGGGCATGGGTGGGTATTAGGCTGTGCTGGAGCACAGGCATTGTGTTATGCTGGGGGGGAGGCGGGTTTGTGGGGATTGTGATGTGAGGGTGGCACTGTAGCACAGTGGTTAACACTGTTGCTTCACAGCGCCAGGGACCCGGGTTCAATTCCAGCCTTGGATGACTGACAGTGTGGAGGTTTCATGTTCTCCCAGTGTCTGTGTCTAATGCCCTCCATACCAGACAACATTCTGGTAAATCTCTTCTGCACCCTCTCTAAAGCCTCCACATCCTTCTGGTAGTGTGGCGACCAGAATTGAACACTATACTCCAAGTGTGGCCTAACTAAGGTTCTATACAGCTGCAACATGACTTGCCAATTCTTATACTCAATGCCCCGGCCAATGAAGGCAAGCATGCCGTATGCCTTCTTGACTACCTTCTCCACCTGTGTTGCCCCTTTCAGTGACCTGTGGACCTGTACTCCTAGATCTCTTTGACTTTCAATACTCTTGAGGGTTCTACCATTCACTGTATATTTCCTACCAGCATTAGACCTTCCAAAATGCATCACCTCACATTTGTCCGGATTAAACTCCATCTGCCATCTCTCCGCCCAAGTCTCCAAACAATCTAAATCCTGCTGTATCCTCTGATAGTCCTCATCGCTATCCGCAATTCCACCAACCTTTGTGTCGTCTGCAAACTTACTTATCAGACCAGTTACATTTTCCTCCAAATCATTTATATATACTACAAACAGCAAAGGTCCCAGCGCTGATCCCTGTGGAACACCACTGGTCACAGCCCTCCAATTAGAAAAGCATCCTTCCATTGCTACTCTCTGCCTTCTATGACCTAGCCAGTTCTGTATCCACCTTGCCAACTCACCCCTGATCCCGTGTGACTTCACCTTTTGTACTAGTCTACCATGAGGGACCTTGTCAAAGGCCTTACTGAAGTCCATATAGATAACATCCACTGCCCTACCTGCATCAATCATCTTAGTGACCTCCTCGAAAAACTCTATCAAGTTAGTGAGACACGACCTCCCCTTCACAAAACCGTGCTGCCTCTCACTAATACGTCCATTTGCTTCCAAATGGGAGTAGATCCTGTCTCGAATAATTCTCTCCAGTAATTTCCCGACCACTGAAGTAAGGCTCACCGGCCTGTAGTTCCCTGGATTATCCTTGCTACCCTTCTTAAACAGAGGAACAACATTGGCTATTCTCCAGTCCTCCGGGACATCCCCTGAAGACAGTGAGGATCCAAAGATTTCTGTCAAGGCCTCAGCAATTTCCTCTCCAGCCTCCTTCAGTATTCTGGGGTAGATCCCATCAATTGCAATCAAACACTGGCATAGATTGTTTTAATTGATTTCTATATTTTAACATTGCTGGTAATCAAGTACTTAAATGATTATTATGATGTAATTCTGATCAGGCCAGATACGGCCTACAGGCCATAATTTGTCCACCAATCATCCACCATGGCATATTTCATGGGTTTCTTGCCCTATTATCCGTATGATGATGGGGCAAGAAAATACACAAATAAAAGTTGTGCATAAAGCAGGTGTGCTGCTGTCTGAACGCAAGAATAACAGAAAAACCGAAATATGCAAAAATAGGGAAACAAAAAGGAAAGCAGAGATTATGGTCTACAATTGTTGAACTCAATGTTAAGTCTGGAAGGCTGTAAAGTGCCAAATTGAAAGATGTGGTGCTGTTCCTTGAGTTTGCGCTGTTCGTTAAGGTTGTGTTGAGTTTCACTTGAATGTAGTAGGATGAGGACAAGAGATGTCAGTGTGAGATGCAAGTGGAGAATTGAAATGGCAACGCCACTAGAAACTTCGAGTAATGTTTGCAAACTCAACAGAGGTGTTCCGCAAAATGCTCACCCAATCTGTGTTTAGTCTCCCCAGTGTTGAGGGGACCATACTGTAAACAGGATACTAAATTGAATGAATTACTGTGGCTGTTCGAAGCCTCAATAAATCCCACTAAAAATGGGGATTGACAAACCGAGGAATATTAACCCCCGAGTGGTTGTGTGCGGTTGCCATTTTGAAAGAAGATCAGCAAATTTTGCCTTAAACCCCTGTGCATTTTCGCAACACAGCCTATCAGATGTTTGACCCCCCACCCCTCTGGCCCAGTTACAGGGTACCAGCAAGTAAAATAGCCATTCATGGATGAAAATTGGAGGCTGACTATTAATGTTTGTCTAGCATTTTGTGGCTGAAACGAGGAGCCGGTTTATGCTATGGTGTGTATAGGCAAAAGCACGATTTTTGGGGCCAGAAAAGAGTCTTCCTAAACAATAGATTTAACTTCTACAACATGATTTATGGTACATCTAAATGCTGCTTTCCGTGTGTAAGGAGTCATGAGAGTTCCTTTCAGAGTCTCACTTAGGCTCAAGGCCATACTCTGGATGTAACAAGAATGATTGACTCTGACAAGTATTGGGTTAAAATAACATTTTGGTCTGTTCCACGATAAGCTCGCCCAAAATTGATAATCACGTTACCATCTCCTGGTGCATACATTGACACATTGTTGATTAATCCCAGCAGCACTATGATCAGTCAATGTATTTTGGCCCATTCTCCCATCATCTGTGGATTACTATTCCAATCTGGCTGCAGCACTGAGTTTTTGAGCAGTGTCTCTTTAACTTGGAGTTTTGACTATATTCCAGCCTCTTGAAGCCAGCTGCCCCAATTTTCAGAAACAGATCTCAGCTCTTCACAGTTCTCACAGAGCAGGGACCTCAATGTTAGATTTTGCAATATTTAGGTAGGTTATTTATGTAGCTCTTGATGGTGTTTTCTCATCTGCCATCAATCAGCTGTTATGTCCATCAATTAAACTTCATCAGCTGATGCTTCAGGTAATGCACCAGATAAGATTACTCAATGACTTGGTCTATAATCCAAGGGTCACAGCCATAGGTCAATACTTGTAAATAACAAAAAAAATTAATTCATCAAAACACAATCATAGCTGGATCTAGTGAAAAATACAAAATGACATTACACATTAAAAATCAAAGCAGAGCAGAAATAAATGCAAGATACAAAATTGTAAAAATTAGTGGCTGCTGTCCTCAGACCTACACCTGCAAAGAGTAAATGGGGCCTTGGATGGTGAGGACTGTTGCTCGTTTTAGCCTTAGTTTACTTTATTCTTATTCTGTCACCTTTGCTCATGAGTTGCCAGGTATCTTTCTGATACCGCCACGTGGTTCAAGTCCAAGTAATGATTAATAATGCAACACACCACTTAGTAAGAGTTAAATCAACGCTCGTTTATTATATACAGCAATTAATACTTATACAATAATCCTACTTCTAGACTACTACCTACCACTAAAGGTCAATACTTAACTTTGGAAATGGCCCACCAGGTCAGGGAAACAAATGGTCTTTCGAATTGGTTCTGAGCCTGCGGGATTCAAAAGCTGGTACAAGTCGATAGTCAGGAGCGCCTATCTGGTAGCGATCGCTGGAGTAAGACTTACAGTTTTCTTGTAGACGGGTCTCAAAGGTTGCGAGCAGGAAGAGAAGGGTTGAGTTGAACTTGGCCCCTATTATAGTCCCCAGGGGCTTCCCGCCTCTCGGGGCGGACCTCGTACCTGGTTCCAAGTGATTGGACTTGGTCCCAATGACTTGGTTCGATATGCTCCAATAATGGGGCGATTCCTTGATCGGGGGGTGGTCGTTTATCTTTCTTTGTGTCAGCCCCTGCTGGCGCCGAAAGGTCTGGGTCGGCTTTCAATTGCCAATTTGTAGCAATTGTTCCCGGGGATGGCTGATTAAAATGCAGGTGGCTGGGTTGTTGTGATGTTGATGGCTGCAGGTATCGGTCTGGACTGACCTCCCCAGAGGCGAATACACTGTTTTACCTGCAGCTGTCCGTTTGGGTCCTGTTGGCTGATTTTCCCATCAGCCTCTTTCGTTTGCCATTTTAAATCGGGGTTTTGACCATTCTAATCGGGAATCAGCCATTTTACGTGGCTACAGGACAGTGGAGGTAAAAGAACAGGGGTTGGATTCTCCGCGCCGATCGCAATTTCGGGGCGGAGAAATGGGCGGTTACGCCGAAATCTGGTCCGACGCCGCTCCCGCGATTCTCTGGTCAGAATCGCGCGCGGTCTACACAACGCGAGTAGGGGGCCATTGACAGAGGCCCCGTGGCGATTCTCCGAGGAAAACTGGCCGAGTTCCCGATGGCGTGATTCTAATCACGTTTTGCCTGTCAGGAACAGCCGGTGGTGGCTGCGGACTCAGTCTGCGGCCTCCCTGGTGGGGGTGGGGGGATCCTTCACCTGGGGGGGGGCTCACAGATGGCCAGGCAAGTGATCGGGCAGCACCGATCCGCGGGCGCGCGCAATCTCGGGGGGAACTACTCGGGTGTGAGTCCGCCATGTCGCACCGGAAGTGCAGGACCCGTATCCGCAGCCAGAGCTGCGAGGAGCAGTCCGGGGCCCTGCTGACCCTCTGCAGGTTGGAGAATCACTCTGGACTTTCGTTAAGAAAGTCTAAAGTGAAACGCCTGCGTTTTGATGCTGGCGTGGGGACATAACCCCATTATTGGAGAATCCCACCCCAGGTATTCCTGCGCTTACATGGAAAAGTGTTGTAGGAAGGAGATGAGGTGTTAAGAATGATTGAGAAGTAGACTAGGGTGTAGTGGAGAGAATGGCCCCTTCGGAATGCTGAAAGTGGCGAGGAATCATAGAAAATAGGAGCAGGAGTAGACCATTTGGCCTTTCGAGCCTGCATTCAATATGATCATAGTTAATCCTCAACACCATACTCCTGTGCTCTCCCCATACCCTTAGATGATTCTATAGTCCAGAAATCTATCTATTTCCTTCTTAAATATATTCAGTGACTTGGCCCCCAACCTCTGTGGTAGAGAACTCACTACCCTTTAAATGAAGAGGTTCCTTCTCATCTCAGTTCTTATGGCCTACCCCGTATTCTGAGGATGTGACCTCTTGTTCTAGACCTCCTCCAGCCAGAGGAAACAACATCCCTGCAGCCAGTCTGTCCAGCCCTGAAAGAAGTTTGTACATTTCAATGAGATCCCCTCTCATTCTTCTAAACTCCAGTGAATACGTTCCCAGCCAACCCAATCTCTCTTCATATGTCAATCCTGCCATTCCAGGAAGATGTATTTGATGATGGCATCATGTTGGAGGAGGAGAAAACGGTAGATGTTAAATCTGGTGGGGTGGAAGCTGAGGGCAAGAGGAACTCTGTTGTACTTCTGGGAGGGAAGGGAAGGGCTGAGAGCAGAAGTGTAGGGAATGTGTTTGACACAGTTGAGAACCCTGGCAAGCACAGGAAGGGGAAATCCTTGGTTGTGGAGAAAGAAAGAATTATGGAAGCACCTGTGGAGCAGATGTATCAACGGGACAGATGCTAAGAAGACTGAGAAACTGCGATACGAGAATAGAATCCTTATTGGGCCCGGTGCGGGGAAGTGTAGTCAAAGGAGCTGTGAGAGTCAGTGGAAATATGAATATTTGTTCATAGCCAGTCCCCAAAAATGGAGAGAGAGGGAAGGGAAGAGCCGGAGCTGGGTCAAGTAAAAGTCAGAGAATAGTAGAAATTGGAAATAAAGTTGATGAGGTTTTCCAGTTCAGGCAGGGAGTAGGAAATAGCTTGTATACCATCATCAGTGCCAGGGGTAAGGACCAAGTTGGCACTCGCCAAGGGGTGGAGGCTGATGGGAGACTGAGGCAGAGGGCCCGAAGGGAGGAGCACTGTCTGTGGGTGGGCTTGGGGACCTTGTCAGCGATTGGGGGGGGGCGGGGAATCGGCCATGCCAGCGGTTGGGGATGGGGTGCAGCCTGGCCAGGGATTTGGAGGGGGTTATTCTGAGAGGATTGGCCTTGCGACTTCTTCGGGTCCCACAGCACAAATCAACCTGGCTCCAAAATGTTGCTCAGTATGGGTGGATTGCAATCTGGATCATGCCGAACCAACCGGCGGGAATCGCACCTCGTTTCCCGCCGGCGAGAATTCCACTGCTTAAATATATGCTCCCTGGTAATTGACCCCTCAGCTAGGAAAACAAGTCTTTCCTGTCTACCCTGTCTAGGTCCCTCATAATTTTTGACACCTCAATTAGGTCACCCCTTAGCCTCCTCTATTCTAGGAAAACAACCCTAGCCTATCCAACCTTTCCTCATAGCTAAATGAGAGAACGAGTTCAACCAGGTAGAGGAGGGTACAGGTCGATTGGCTTGGCCTTCATTGAAGGAAGAAGCAGAGCGCCTTTAGACCATCCTGGTGGGGGTGCAATTGTAGAGAGATTGGATAACTTCAACTTTCTCAACATATGAACTTGTACATATATATATTCTTCCATAGAACGACTGTCCATTTCCAAAAGCTAACAAAATCTGAGTAGGTCTCATAGGCATTTAACAGATTATCTTTCTCCTGGAATTCATCCAGAAGCTCCATCAGAGAATCAAAACATTTATCATAATCCAACTATATCTCAGAAAACATCATGGGTGGGGTTCTCCGATCTCCGATGCCTAAATTGCATTCAGCGATCGGCTGGAGAATCCACCTTTACGCTGGAATCGGGGGTGGGGGGCGTTTTTGCGACGCTCTGCCCCCTCAAAAATGGCATATTCCGGAAGTACGTCGCACGCCATATGGATGGCCTCAGGACCTCACCTGAGGCCCTCTCCCGATGCTCCGCACCCGATGTTCTGAGACCCCGATAGTGTGGGACGCGTGTCCTCACAACTTTCGGGGACCTTGCGTGGCATCTGCGGACTGTGTCCAGCGCCGCCACAATCGGGGGCAGGGGGGAGTCGGTTTGCTGGCGGGGGCTAGGGGAACTGATGTGGGGTGGCGAGGAGGATTTGGGGGGGCAGTTTTTGGCAGGCTGGATCCGCGTGCAACCGCCGCCATATTGCAAGGCGAGGCCGCCGTGCGCTTGCGCGACCGTATCCGCAGGTAAATCCTTTACCTGGCTGCTAGCCCCTCACCGGGCAGAGGATCGGTGCAGGGGCGACGCTGACTTTCTGGTCATAAGACCAGATGGATCCTGCGGACATAGTCACAGGACCGGAGAATCAAGCCCCATGCTTTTGATTTCACTTAGCTCAGGAAGAGACAAAATCATGGGCTGGATTCTCCCAAAATGGGACTATGTCCCCCCGCCGGTATAAAAGCGCTGGAGTTTTACTCTGGAGATTCCTGCAAAAACGATCGCTAATTCAATGCCCTGCAGGGGGCTAGCGGGGTCCCAGAGTAATTCACGCAGCTTTAGCTGCGGATACGGGCCCCCTCACCTCCGGTTTTGAGTCCGTGCATGTGCACGGCGGCGGCCTCCAGCAGCCACGCCGAGCGCCATGCAGACTCAGACCGCTGAGGCGGACACAGAACTTAGACCCCCCCCCCCCCCCCCCGATCGGCCACGCGCCCGAAGATCTGACCGCGCGGATATTAACCCTGGCCGCCTATTAGGCTCCCCATGGTGTCCGTTTCCCCCACCAGGGCAGCCGCGGACTGAGTCCGTAGCCACCATGCGAGAATCCCGACCGGCAATAGCAGGTTAGTTCCACGCCGTCGGGAACTCGGCCGGTCGGGAGTGGAGGACCGCTAGGCGGTCCTCTATCAATGGGCCCCCAACCGCACGGAGTACTCCGCGATCACTCCGATTCTTGGGTCCCGGAGAATCGTCGGACCGGCGCCAGGCCCGATTTCGGCGTGAAATTGGATTTTCCGGCCCCGCGCCCCATGTCTTGATTCTCTTTGGTAAAGTATGGATCAGAGTCCATATTTTAAGCTCCTTCTGCAGAACATATTATTCAAACTCATCTGGGTATGTAGTTGGAATGGGGAATATAGTATCCGATTTAAACTTGTCTTCTGTCATTTTCCACAATAGCCACTAGGATTTCAAGTTCTTTATCTGAAAAAAATAAGAGCCTGATTTTCATGGAGGAAATGGAAAACGGAAGCTGAGAAAGTTCCCAATTCTACAAACCCGTCTCCTTTAAAGCGGCCTCTGTCCGCTTTATTTTCCCTCTGTGAAGGGGAGGAGAACCTGGATGAAGTGACAGACGAATAATGGGCCCGATATAAAGGATCAACTGTGTTGCGAGCACAGAAGTTGGATCGTATCTGAAGTTTCTTCAAAGCTGATGACTGTCAGTAATTATCTGAGTAATAACTAATTGCAGGAGTTACAAGAGATCACGGGTTATGCACCATCCGGGTCCCTGTGACCACCGCAGAATATGATCACCCCTGGTAAAATGGGGCAGGGTTTCTCCTTAACAAGGGTGACATTACGGGCGAGGAGAGTTATCGATGTATGTTGAATAAACACTGGGCTAAATAGCTGGCTTTTAAAGCAGACCAAGGCAGGCCAGCAGCACGGGTTCAATTCCCGTACCAGCCTCCCCAAACAGGCGCCGGAATGTGGCGACTAGGGGCTTTTCACAGTAACTTCATTTGAAGCCTACTTGTGACAATAAGCGATTTTCATTTCATTACATCCTACCATGCATTCCTTTTTGTCTCATGGTTGGATTCTGCACTGGCAACGAGGCGGAACTGGAGGTGCCGCCAGAGCTGCGTACAGCACTTCTGGACCACTTTGTCTAGGCCCTGGAAGGCCTTTGCTCCAGCGACTGAGATGTCCCACATAGGAAAACTTGAACCATTCGATGTGAGTAGTGATGACTGGGCTCAATAAATTGAGCGTATGCAATATTTTTTTCGCTCAAATGTGCTAATTGGTGATGAAAGGCAGACCGTAATATTGCTGACAAGTCAGTGGGCCGCCCTCGCGCATATAAAGCCTAACCCACCCAGACGTGCCAGGTTCCCGGCCTTTCAATGCATTGGTAGCCTTGGTCAAGGAGCAATTGATTCCAAAACCCCCAATTATAGTCTGCAGATTTCGCTTCCATACAGCTTCCCAGGCCCAAGGAGAGTCCAACAGCAACTATTTGGGGCGTTTAAGGAAACTCGTTGAAACTGCGAACGGGGATATCAAGATGGTGGCAACAGACAGTAAGCTGGGTTCCGAGACCAAGACACCAAACAAAGCTGCAAGGATCTCTTCTCCCACCAACCCCCCCCCCCCCCCCCCCCCCCCCCGGCATTACTGCACCCCTCGTGATCAGGCGTGCTACATGAATGACTGGGACGTTCCTATCACCAACTCCATTGCGTGACAGCACCCCGAGTCGCCCCATCTGGATAGCACTGCAAGTCAACAGGTACTCTCATTGAGATGGAACTCAACACCGGAGTGGCAGTCTCCATTGTAAGCCGCCATGCGTTCAGCGAGAGTCAATCCAGTCTGCAGACTTTGGCCCTCCAAGATACAGATGGCAGTTTGGCCACATATACAAGTGAAACTCTGGCCATTGAAGGTACCACTCTGGTACCCATAGCTTACAGTGAACAATCAACATGCTTGTCCTTAGTGGCGGTCTGCAGTGGCGGCCCCAGTTTATTAGGCCACAAATGGCGGCATCATTTGTAGTTAGGCTGGCAGCGAGTCTGCTGCATGTACCCACACGGCACTGAAGGGGTCCTGCTGAAATTCCCGGGGGATTTCGCTCACCATCAACGTGGCTGTGGCAAAACTCAACATGGACCCATAAGTGTAGCCACACTATTTCCCCGCCCAGCCAGTACCATATACATTTCTCCCGAAGGTTGACGCCGAACTGGACCGCTAAGAGCTTCTTGAAATTTCCATCCCATCCGATTCACCAACTGGGCTACGCCGGCAGTACCGGTACTGAAACCTGATGGGTCGGTGCGATTATCCGGTAACTATAAGATGACGGTGAAATGTGTCTCTTGTCCAGACCCAAGCATCTACACCAAGCTCAGTGGAGGAAAAACATTTACTAAACTGGATACGAGCCATGCGTACCTACAGTTGGTCCTAGACCGCGGCTCCAGGCGATTTGCAACCATTAATACCCATAAGGGCTGTATAAGTACGCCCAGTTGCTGTTCGGGGTTTCATCAGCTTGTGCAATATTTCAGTGGGTGATGGAAACCATGTTGCAGAGTCTACCCAGGCTGGCCATGTACTTGGACGATGTCTTCATCATTGGAGCCTCAGTCAAGGAACACCTGGGAAACGTAGCTGAAGTCCTCCGGGGGTTCGAATAGGCCAACGTCCGCCTCTGAAGAGAGAAGTGCGTTTTCAACGCCCCCAAGGTCACCTACTTGGGATATCGGGTAGACAAAAACGGCCCACACCCGGTGAAGGGTAAGGTGTGAGTGATCAACAGGCACCCATCCTAGAAAGACAGACCGAGTTATGCTCCTTTAGGATTTGTCAATTACTGCGGGAAGTTTATCCCGAACTTGGCAATACGGCTCAGCCCACTCTGCCAATTATTGAAGAAGGGGCACCCTTGGGAGTGGGCCCCTCCACAACAGAAGGCATTCACGGATGTGAAACGAAAGAGAAAATGCTGGAAAATCTCAGCAGGTCTGGCAGCATCTGTAGGGAGAGAAAAGAGCTACCATTTCAAGTCCGATGACTCTTTGTCAAAGCTTCCAACCTCATAGTCTCCCAACCCCAACAGCCCGCTTTTACCTACTTCCCAAAATCCACAAAAAGGACTGTCCCGGCAGGCCAATTGTGTCTGCATGCTCTTGCCCCACCGATCTTATTTCCTCTTATCCTGACTCCATCCTCACTCCTCTGGTCCATTCCCTTCCCCACCTACATCCGGGATTCCTCTGGTGCACTGCGTCATATTGACAGCTTCCAGTTCGCGGGCCCTAACCGCATTCTATTCACCATGGACGTGCAATCCCTCTACACCGCCATCCCACACCAGGATGGCCTGAGAGCTCTTCGCTTCTTTCTCAAAAAGAATCCCGGACAATTCCCATCCACCACCACTCTCCTCTTCGTGGCTGAACTCGTTCTATCTCTCAACAACTTCTCCTTTAACTCATCTCACTTTCTCCAAATCAAAGGTGTAGCAATGGATACCCGTATGGGTCCTAGCTACGATTGCCTTTTTATGGGTTATGTGGAACATTCCTTGTTCCAGGCCTAGGGCCCTCTCCCACAACTCCTTGACCGATACATTGATGACTATTTTGGCGCCGCGTCATGCTCTCGCCCGGACCTGGAAAAACTCATCAACTTCGCTTCCAGTTTCCACCCCTCCATCGCTTTCACCTGGTTCATCTCAGACACTTCCCTTCCTTGATCTTTCTGTCTCCATTTCCAGCAATAGACTATCCACTAATATCCACTACATGTCCACTGACTCCCACAGATATCTGGACTACAGCTCTTCGCACCCTACACCCTGTAAGGACTCCATCCCTTTCTCTCAACTCCTTCGAAGGAGCTTTGACAGAGTCATCGGACTTGAAACGTCAGCTCCTTTCTCACCCTACAGATGCTGCCAGACCTGCTGAGATTTTCCAGCATTTTTTCTTTCGTTTCAGATTCCAGCATCCGCAGTAATTTGCTTTTATTCACGGATGTGAAATGGAAACTGTCCTCCGAGAAGCTGTTCACCCACTTTGACCTCGCCAAGCCACTTCTGTTAATGTGCGATATTTTCCCTTACGGGGTGGGGGTCTGTCCTCACACATTGCACGCATGATGGATCGGAACGACTCATAGCATTTTGACCCTAAACACTCACTGGCACGTAGTGTAAGTACGCGCTAATTGAGAAGGTAGGCTTGGCTGTTGTTTTTGGGGTTCACAAATTCCACCAGTACGTCTACGGGCACTAATTCATTGGATACACCGACCACAAGCCTCTGCTTGGGTTTTTTAAAAAGGATCGAGTGATTCCCCTGATCACATCAGCAAGGGTCCATCAGTGGGCTACGCTATTAACTGCATACAAATATACCTTGGAACACCGCCCTGGCACAAGGATGCCACATGCCGACTTGTTGAGCCGTCTCCCCCTCTCCATGAGGCCACCGGCACCTACATCAGCTGAAGAGGTCATCGCTGCCCTCCATTTCATGGACTCTCTGCACAACACGGCCATGAAGGAATGGACCTAAACGGATGCACAGTTATCCACCGTCTGCCACAACATCCTATATGGAGCCCAATACCGAGCTTTGCCTGATGACCTGAGGGCCCAAGCAACAAAACTCCTGGAGCTCAGTGTAGAGGATGGCTTCTTAATGTGGGGGACGGGGGCGGTCGTTCCGGAACACAAAGTGCCCCCCCCGCTGCAAGATCTCCACAACGGACACCCCGGGGTGTCGAAGATGAAAATGCTCGCCCACAGTTACATCTGGTGGCATGGGATCGGTACTGGCATAGAAGATGGTTCAGCACTGTAGCTCATGCCAAGAACATCAAAAGGCTTCACTGGCAGCGCCGATGCACCCATGGGAATGGCCAGGCAGCCCGCGGTCCCGCATACATATCGACTTCGCCAGCCCATTTCAGAGGGCAATGTTCCTGATCATTGTGGACACACACACCAAGTGGCTCAAAGTCTACACGGTAGCACAGTGGTTAGCACATTTGCTTTACAGCTCTAGGGTCCCAGATTCGAATCCCGGCTTGGGTCACTGTCTGTGCGGAGTTTGCACTTTCTCCCCGTATCTCCGTGGGTTTCCTCCGGGTGCTCCGGTTTCCTCCCACAGTCCAAAGATGTGTAGGTTAGGTGGATTGGCCATGCTAAATTGCCCTTAGGTTGGGTGGGTTACGGGGATAGGGTGGAGGTTTGGGCTTAGGTAGGGTGCTCTTTCCATGGGTCGGTGCAGACTCGATGGGCCGAATGGTCTCCTTCTGCACTGTAAATTCTATGATTATATGATGCAGACCACGCCCCACGAGGGCGACTGTTGACCACACTTTTAGCATCCACGCCACCCCCAAAGTGTTAGTGGCTGACAACGGCGCTGCTTTTACTGGCTTCAAACGGCATTCGCCACGTACAGACGGTCTGATATCACCCAGCCTCGAACGGTCTGGCCCAGCTGGCGGTCCAAACTTGCAAGCGCTGGATGAAGAAACTGACCACTGGATCCTGGAATCCCCGGTTGGCCCGGTTCGTATTCAGCTACCGGACCACACAACATGACACCAAGGGGGTTGGATTTGACTGGTTTTGATTGGTTTATTCTGATGAGTACTGAGGTACAGTGAAAAGTATTGTTCTGCGTGCAGCTCAGACATATCATTCTGTACATAAAATAAAATACTTAATAGGGCAAACATAAAATACACAAAGTAAGTACATAGACACAGGCATCGGGTGAAGCATACAGGAGTGTACTATTACTCAGTAGAGAAGATGTGTGAAGCGATCAGATCAGTCCATAAGAAGGTAATTTAGGAGTCTGGTAACTGGGGATGAAGCTGTTTTTGAATCTGTTGTGCATGTTCTTAGACTTTTCTATCTCCTGCACAATGGAAGATGTTGGAAGAGTGAGTAAGCCTGGTGGGAGGGGTCTTTGATTATGCTGCCCACTTTCCCCAAGGCAGCGGGAGGTGTAGACAGAGTCAATGGATGTGAAGCAAGTTTGTGTGATGGACTGGGCTGTGTTCACGACTCTTGGTAGTTTCTTTCGGTCTTGGGCCGATGGGGAGGCACCTCAGGACATGCTTAAACCTGGTCATCGTGGACATCATGGAGTGAGTCCGCCGCAGATGTGGGCGGTGCACACTGCTGCACTGTTTTTGAGCTCGGAGACGCCTTCTGCGTGCAAAGTTTTGTTGTTGGCACAAGGAAAGGAAGCAAGTCATCACGTGGACCACATCTCCCACCGCATCCAGGAGCCAACAGAACCTGCCCATGACATTCCAATCCCGGTCCTCCCGTGGCCTGTTACCATCTCCTCTGCCTCCTCCTCCAGCCGTCAATATCCCGGAGGCTGAAATGCCGGATACCGGCCGTACGGACTCTGACTCCGTCATGGACATTTGCCCACCAGGGAGCGTCGTGACAACACTGCCCACTCACGCAGAACCAACCTCGGGAGAGCCCACCAAGTTGGATGAATAGCCTTTGGAAAAGGATGGTGTGGTCAAAAGCTACAGGTAGGTAGAGGTCGAGAAGAGAAAGTTTATCGTGGTCACGGGCACAATGTATGTAGGACTTCAATTGTGGACAAGATGGGATGGGTTCAGAACATGACAACAAAGGACTTTGGGAAGGAAGTTGAGGTCTGAAATGGTGTTTACAGGTACAGTGGGAGCAAGAGCAGATTTTCTGAGGTAAGTGGTAATAATATTAGTTATCATGGGGTTCAATAAGGGAAGTTGAGTGGTCAACAGTATGGTTGGAATAGAAGAGCGAGATGTGTATTTGAAAACCGGACAAGGTTAGAGAGAGTATTCTGGAGAGGGGATAAAGTCTAGGTCATGACATTTGTTCAGGAATAGGGGATTTGGGGGGAAGTTTGTCCCGAAGGACTGGGAAGAGAGAGAAGTGGAAGAGATAGTTGAATGGATGGTCTTGATTTTTTTGTGCTAGTCCTCGCACTTACAGTTGGAGGTAAGGTGGAAGAGATAGGGACTGTTATTTAAGAAGACACTTAGCAGCAGAAAAGAGAAGATAGTGTTATGGGTGGGGCGTTTTCAGAACCCCAAAATGTATCATGGAGTTCAACCAACCTCTCCCTTTAATGGATTTGTTGCTTTTCCTAGCACATGGCTTTTTCCCTAGGTGTGGGATTACAATTATGGACACGTGGGTTTTTAAACACAAAACACTGTTTATTCCATGAACTCAACATCTTAAATAAACATTGGATGTCTTAACACCCCTTACTTCAAAGATAACTCAGAAAATATTGCAACAGTAAATAACTCCTTCAAATGTTCCTTCAAATTTCAAGAGACTTAACACCTTTAAACAGTATCACATCAGGTTAAAGGATATATATATTTTCAGTAGAATAGCATAGACATATTAGCTTGGTTGACTTCAGCTCCAGCACCTTGCTTTCTTGCTGCAGCTCTCTGGACACACACAGACAACCCAAGCTGCTTTCTCAAACCTGGCTTTCTCCCTTCAAGCAGATCACAGCAAACCAGAACTTCTCAAGCTGCTGTCTCAAACTGGCTTTCTACTTTTAAACTGCTCTCAGCAAAACCAGCCAGGCACTTTTTAGCTGCTCTCAGCAAAACCAGCCAGACACTTTTCAAACTGCAAAACCAAACTGCAAAATGGCTGAACTGAGCTGAGCTCCACCCACTCTATGACATCACTGTTTTCTTAAAGGTACATTGCTTAAACATCCAGTTCTTAAAGGTACCCTCACATGACAATAGGGATTATCTTGCATTCCTGGATGATATTTGAATGGTGAGCATTTTAAGTGATCGAAAGAATTTCTGGAAAATTCTTTAAGTAGCCTATCCAGATCTGGTGATGAATGGTTAACTAACGTCAGCCAAAAATGTTCCTTTCTGCACCCCTTGAAATTAAGACAGTTGAGATAAGGGCATATCAGACCAATAATGTGGGCGAGAATTGTATTAGTTCCAGTGGGGTACAAAGTTGATAGACTGTGATTTTTTTAATCAATTGGTTTTTTAAAAATTCATTTATTTATTGGATGTGGGCAATGCTGGATAGGCTAGCATTTATTGCCCATCCCTAGTTGCCCTTCAGAACGTTCTTGAACCGCTGCAGTCCATGTGGTGTAGGTACACCTGTGCTATTCGGGATGGAGTTCCAGGATTTTGACCCAGCGACAGTGAAGGAATGACAATATATTTCCAAGTTAGGGTGGTGAGTGACTTGGAGGGGAACCTGAAAGTGGTGGGGTCCCCAGGTATCTGCCGCTGAAGTATCCATTTTTTAATTCATTCATGGATGTGGGTATCATTGGCTATGCCTGCATTTATTGCCCATCCCTAATTGCCTTTGGGAAGGTTTTGGTGGGCTACCTTCTTGAACCGCTACAACAGTATTAAAAATGTTTCCCACCTGCATTTTTGACAAGTGCTGGGAATTGTGACAATCCCAGCTGATGTTACTATTGGTCAAGTCAGATTCCAGAGTGAAACTTGGCTTGATAGATTCTAACTTTCTTTTCAAAAACATGGAGGCAGTTCCTGAAGAAATTTACTCTGATGATTGTTACGACAGCCTAGGTGAGCGCTAGGTCAATTCCAGCCCCCCTCGCCCTGGAGTCACAACATAAGTGAATTAACAATTAATTCTTACAAACTTGTCGAGATTTTGACCCTAGCCTGTTCCAATGGGTTACAGGCAACAGATGTATAAGTAAAACATTAAAATAACGGTTTATTTAAAACAAGGAAAAAGATTAATATATAATGATTAAAAATGGAACAATGGTTTGCTAATCTAACTATTCCCAAAACCCCATCCCACCCTCCACCCAGCCATACACAGGACAGACACAGTGGAAAGGGGGGGGGGGGGGGGAGATTAAAAAATAAATAGGGATTAAGCAATATGAGATGGTTCTTTGCTGCCGGTGTAGCGGTCTTTGTAGCCAGCGATCTCCTAATGATGTCTTCAACCAGAACCTGCAAGCTTAGAATGCTCTCTAAGCATGTTAACTGCCTCATGCTTGGATCTCTTCACGGCACTAACATGCAAAATAGAACTCCTCTGAAGACCCGCCTTCTTTCTGGAAGTTTCTGACTGGCTCCACCAATCACAGGCAACAAAAGGAAAAGGTTGAGAATCCTAATATCTAAAATAGTAACATACGCATGTTTCCACTTCTTTCAACGTTGGTACAGTTGCCAAGCTTCATCGATTTCCAGATCTTCTCTAAAGACAAAGACAGCGTTTTGTCGGTGCCCCACTCACTCTAGCCTGGGCAATTCTAGATGTACTATCTGAAGTTAGTATCACCATTCTCTGTAGATCCAGATTGTGATTTGTGTAGTATTGCTTAACAGCATTTGGAATATTCCAACCATTATATGCAATTCACTGGATAATGCCAGCAGACATAGTCATATAGCTGACATTGTTCTGCTCCTGAAATTTGATGTGTGGATTAACATTTTATGCACAGCAATATCAGTGCTCTCTTCAACTATCAGTGTACGTATCTGGGAATTGCTTCCAGCTCTTTTAGGTCGTTTTGGGTTACAATGTTAATCGACTGTTCAAATTCAATGGTATAGTTCCTGCTTCTGCTGGTAGGAAGATTATCATATCTCACTACGTGGCCATTCATTTATTAAACCAACAGCACGGGTGTGTTTATTTTTATAGCATGGAACACATTTTCAGTCAGAATTTTTATTTCATCTGTATTTGCTCACTTGACGTTCCTCCATTTCAGTCTGCTTGTCGGTTTTCAGCAGACACTGCAAATAAATGCTGAACTCCAGCACCATATTTTCAGAAACAGGTTTTTGAACTAAGTGACATTTCAGAAAGCGCAGTTTCCATTCAGTCGATCTTTTGCCAATTGTAAATCCTCCATTCATTTGTTTTCAGAACACAATTTATAATCAATTGTGGAACTGAAAAATGTCTCCCATTTTCAAAAGGCCATTCAAAGAAGAGCAGAGTTACCCTGGCCAATATTTATCCATCAATCATCGCACAAAAACATTACCTGGTCATTATCACATTGCTGTTTGTGGGAGTTTGCTGTGTGCAAATTGTCTTCTGTGTTTTCTACATTACAACAGTGACTACACTTCAGAAGTACTTCCATTGGCTGTAAAGTGCTTTGAAACATCCGGTGATCATGAAAAGCACTGTATAAATGCAAGTCTTTTTCCACATTTCCCAAAAAAACTTTTAAAGCATTGTACAGCATTTTTTCTGAGGTGTTGTTTGATCTCCAGCCTTTCAATTGGACATGAAATGAATGAATGAAAATCGCTTATTGTCACAAGTAGGCTTCAAATGAAGCTACTGTGAAAAGCCCCTAGTCGCCACATTCCGGTGCCTGTTCGGGGAGGCTGGTACGGGAATTGAACCGTGCTGCTGGCCTGCCTTGGTCTGCTTTCAAAGCCAGCGATTTAGCCCTGTGCTAAACCAGCCCCTGATATAAGGCGAAAGTGCAATCGTTATAAATTGATGAATGTTTATTTCAATGCACAGCACACATCAGATGTGGTCAAGCACATGTACATTTTAGAGAAAATGTTGATCATGGGGTCAGAGGTTGTATTCAGTGTCAAGGAACTCTGAGGTTTCAATCTGACTCTGAGGCAGCAAATAGCGAGGAAGATGGAATTGGTGGCTAGGGAACAGAGTTCATCCAGAGTCTGAAGACAGACTTCAGTACGCTCATTGTTTAATTTGAGGAAATCTGAGCCCTAACCCTAATGTGTGTATTCGTCCTTCATTGTCGAAGACCACAACATCAACTAACATTCTTCGAGTTGTTTCAGGTGCAATGATTTTCAAGATGAATAATCAATTCATTTTGAGCACAAGAAGACCAGTTGCATGTTGGACCTGCATATTGTTGATGTGAAAGAGGTGATTGCAACTATGGACTTATGAAGCTCGCGATTCCTGTTCGCCAGTGTGTTGACTCTATTCTGTTCAAAGGAAGGCATGTCTTGAGTGATCATGCGTAAAGTACTCCCATATGTCTCTGGGATAATGCTGAGACCTTCAACGCATTCTTGAAACACTTTCTGTCCTCCATATGAACGATTCCCTTCAATTAGCTTGCTGCAGAAGAGCTTTTTTGGTAGGTGCTCAACTGGTATTCTGGCAACATGGCTGACTATTAGTGCCTGGGAGAGAAATGGTGGGCGCTAGTGCCACTCCTGTTTCTGGGCCCCTTTTTCCTCCACCCACTTTTAACCTTCCCCTTCAGTCGTTCATGAGTTAGTATTTCTCAAGATCAACATACTTCGTTCCATATATGATATGTCTATAATGGTGTCAATCATTACTGAAAGCAACTTAGCATTTTACGCTCACTTAAGATGAAGAACGTCACTTTCTCAACACAAAGGTGAGTACATTAATTTTGTGAAGAATAACTTAATAGCGAGCCTGAAGGCACTTGTTTCCGAGTTTCTTTCATCTTAGTTACATGTTCATTGTAATGGGAGAGGTGTTTTCAGAACCCCAAAATGTATCATGGAGTCCAACCAGCCTCCTTTAATGCTATTGTTGCTTTTCCGAGGACACGGCTTGTTCTCCAGGAGTGGAATTACAATTATGGACACGTGGGTTTTTAAACACAAAACAATGTTTATTCCATGAACTCAACTTAACCTCTTATATAAACATTGGATCTCTTAACACCCCTTACTTCAAAGATAATCCCGAAAATATTACAACACTAACTAATCCTTCAGTTATTCCTTTCAACATCCATGAGAGACTTAACACCTTTAAACAGAAACACATCAGGTTAAAGGCTTTACTCTTATGAGTTTAAATCACCCAAATGATCCAGAGATAGTCTTTCATGGCAGAGATCACAGCAGATCCAGCTCACTGCAAACACAGACATACCCAAACACTTTTCCTCAAAACTGAAACTAAAAAACTGCAAAATGGCTGATCTAAAGCCCAGCTCCACCCACACTCTGACATCACTGCATTTCTTAAAGGTACATTGCTTAAACATCCATTTCTTAAAGGCACTCTCACGTGACATCATGAATGATTCGATCATGACAAGATAAAAGCTTAATTAGCCCCAAAGAATTACCATTATTAACATCATTATTCTACTTGACTCATTATCAAAAGAAAGTCTTCTTTCTCCCTCTGTAATTATGACATTGAGGTTTTTCTTGTGAGGAGTATTCTCAATTTATCTGTTTCTGATTGAATGTTTTGAATTAGCTGATCATCAATGCTAAGCATGCTTCCAACTGATGCCATCCCAGATAAGTCTTTTTATAGCATGTGCTGTCTTCATGCTTTGGAATGTGATTATGGAGCTTTTCCCATGTAGACTGTTTAGAACACACAGAGGTTGCTACGGGTGCCTGAGTAACCTGTGCAGCAAAGAGCTTGTAAGGCAAGCAAAACTAGGCACACCTAGGCTACCTACTGCCTAAGATTCTAAATCAATATCATTATTGCTTAATTTTTAATATTTTTTATTTATTCTTTCATGGGATGTGGGTGTCATTGGAAAGGCAAGCATTTGTTACCGATCCTTAATTGCCCTTAAACTGTGTGACTTGTGTGGCCATTTCAGAGGGCAGCTAAGAGTCAGCTACATTGCTGTGGGTCTGGAGCCACATGTAGACCAGACCAGGCAAGGATGGCTGATTTCCTTCCCTAAAGGACATTAGTAAACCTGAAGGTTTTTACAACAATCGATTATAACTTCCTGGTTACCTTTACTGAGACTAGCTTTATATTCCAGATGGATTAATTGAATCGAAATTCCACCAGCTGTCGTGGTGGAACTTGAACTCAGGTCCCCGGATCATGAGCCTGGTCCTCTGGATTACTAGTCCAGTAACATTACCACTACACCACTGTGTCTAGCCCCAAAGTGTACATGTACTGGCATTGCACCATTATATGAGCAGTAAAATGGGTGAGGGAATCTAATTTGTGAGATCATTTGTATGTTTTTGAGGCAGACCCGACCTAAGAACAAAAACTGAACTGGAAATGAAACTGAGAGGCAAGTAGAAAAGGTAAACCTAGAAATTAAGCTGAACTTCTCAGTTTTTGAGGAAACCAAAATGGAGGTTGGGAAATTGTAACTGAAACTTCTGCGAAAGATATAAAAGGACACATCAGTCCAAACCGAGCAGGAGAAGTTGCTAAGTTCAATTGAGCAGAACAGACAATCTGACAAAACTCAAAAAGGGGCAAGATGAAGAAACTGAGAATAAGTGAAGAGAATACGTTGCTGCAGTTTTCCTGTAACTTGATGATAATAGTGGCGGATCCACACCATCCAGACCAAGGTGAGCAGGAGAAGTTGCTAAGTTCAATTGAGCAGAACAGACAATCTGACAAAACTCAAAAAGGGGCAAGATGAAGAAACTGAGAATAAGTGAAGAGAATACGTTGCTGCTGTTTTCCTGTAACTTGATGATAATAGTGGCGGATCCACACCATCCAGACCAAGGTGAGCAGGTTCTGCAAATGTGTGTTATTTGTGGAGAAGACCATGGCCGGGATTCACCGACCCCGCGCCCGTGGGATGGCCGCCCCACTGGTCGGCCCAGTGATTCGACGGGCCAAGTGCCCGCCGTGTTTGGCCTAGTCCCGCCAGCATGGGTTACGTACGGTCCCACCCGGCGGGACCTCGAAGTTCTGTCTGTGGGGGCCGTCCTGGTGGGGAGGCGAGGGGGATCCGACCCCGGGGGGCCTTCACGGTGGCCTGGCCCGCGATCGAGGCCTACCGACCGGCAGACGGGCTAGTTCCATGGGGCCCTATGTTCCTCCGCGCTGGGCCCCTGTAGGGCTCTGCCATATTGCCCGGGGGCTGACGTGGAGACGGGAACGCACGGGCATGTGCGAACTCGCGCCGGTCATGGCGCGCATGCACAAACTTGCGCCGGCTGTGGTGTGCCGGCTTTTGGGCACCGGAGCTGTGGACACCACTCCGGCGCCGTACTAGCCCCGTAGGAAGAGGTGGATGGCTGCCAGTTGAGGCCCATTGAAGCCGGAGTGGCTCGTGCCACTTCTCACGCCGGCATCAGAACGTGGCCACAGGATTGGAGAATCCCGGCCCATGCCTGTGAAACTCACACACACACACAAAATGCTAGAAAATCTCAGCAAGTCTGACAGCATTGCAGAGAGAGAACAGGGCTAATGTTTCGAATGTGTGATACTATGAAACTCAGGCTTGTTATCCACGACTTTCAGCTGGGGTTTAGTCTAGCTCCTGGAAGGAAAGGAGGTGAAACTCCTTACAAGGAAGACAGCGTTTGAAGGACTTTGTGACTATTAAAATCTGATTGGTCTGCTGAGCTAATTTATATGTTTCATCTTAGTTTAATTTAATTGCCATTTAATTGTGCAATTTATAGTTTCTATTCAGCCACAACTTGTCTATTAATTCATGTTAATTCTGGATGTTAGAAAATAAGGGGCGGAATGGTCGGGTGGGGGGGCGCGAATACATGCCGGGTGGGGGGGCGCAAATCACGCGACGCCGCTCCGACGTAGGTCCGCCGATTCTCCGGAGAATCGGCGGCAATGGCGCCGCCGCGGCCCATCCGGTGATTCTGCGCGCTGTGTTCTAAATGATGAAGAGGGATCTCATCATAAGTCTTAGAATTCCCCCTATACCAAAAAGGGTCGGTTAGTTCTAAATAGTGAGCAGGGATCTCGCCATCAGTCTTAGAATTCCTCCTATACCAAAAAGGGTCGGTTAGTTCTAAATAGTGAGCAGGGATCTCGCCATTAGTCTCAGAATTCCCCCTATACCAAAAAGGGTCAGTTAATTCTAAATAGTGAGCAAGGATCTCACCATTATTCTTCGAATTCCCCCCTATACCAAAAAAGGTCGGTTAGTTCTAAATGGTGAACAGGGATTCTCTTACCCTGACTCCTATGTAGACTTAGGTGGGTGCTATTCAGGTCAAACTAGTGTTTCAAGTTATCCCCAGGTATAACCCATATCTTCATCGAAGATTCTGTTGACTTCCCTCTCAGTAGCTTCACTCACGCGTCCGGCTTTTCTAAGTTGAGTAAAGTAAACTTTCTAATAACCACTCTTTCAGGTTATCAATTTAAGTTCGCTTTATTTTCAAATTAAAAGATAAAATCACTGTGTTACAGAAAGGTAAAAAGATCTTTTCTTTGGATCTTCCTGGTCAGTTGTTAGACTTTCAGGCCTGCCTTGACAATCTTCCTTCTTTAACTTTTAGTCTTCTGATGGATTCACTGGGTTGCTCGGTTTTTGAATGCTGTCCGTCCCATGACCGAGAATGAATGAACCTCTGGCTGCTGAATTTTTAGGGTTTACATTGCCCTTTGCGCAGCCTTAGTTTCTACATGATCTTTATTGAAAGTAACTCTTTCGCTGCTTCGTGACCTTATTGAAAGCAACTTAGTTTCGCTGCTCCATGACCTTATTGGAACTTCGCCGTTGCTTTTTGTTTAATACAACGTTTAGTTATCGCATTTAGTCTTTGAACTATCGGGTTCTGCTTGACAGGTAATAAATTTGGTTGCTACTTTGTCAGCAAATGTCCTGATATCAAACCCTAGTGTTACCATAACTTGTGCTCAGTGAAGCAGCTCACCCCTGCATCTCTGCTGGCGTCAGTATGTCACACATATACCATAACTTGTGCTCAGTGAAGCAGCTCGCCTCTGCATCTCTGCATTCAACGGGCGTCAGTATGTCACAAATGGATTCTAACCTTATCTAAATTGGGACGAAAATCCTGACCCTTCTAAGTCGACTACTTGCTAAAAAGGTTTAACTTCTAAAAATGTGTAAACTATTGATGTGTTGGGTGTTCTGGATCACATACAGGTCACCAACACTTGAAGTAGTGCAACACTATTTTATTAAAAGGTTAACTATTTAAACATACTTGAACTGTGGGTAAATACGATACTAGCTTTAACTAAAGACCTTTGCCTTGTCCTAACCAGTTGATGCACTCAGCACATGGTGAATGTCTGTGTTGCAGGCTGTGATCTCTGTGCGCCTAGCTAGCTGCTACTCGAATGAGCGGGAACTCTGATGCCCCCTGTCTTTATAGTGCGTGTGCTCTAACTGGTGATTGGCTGCGGTGTTGTGTATGTTGATTGGTCCCACTGTGTGTCCATCAGTGTGTGTGTCTGCACCATGATATACTGGTTATTATATTATGACATCCCCCCCTTTTATATAAAATAATGTGCCTGCTTGACAATAAATAGTGTGTGGTGAATGTTCCTGACTACGTGTGCGAAATATTTACAGGACTATGTACATAAAACTAAGATATTTACATGGGAAGGTGCCTGGTGCAGAAAAAGCAGTGTCACACAAATAACGAGATGAACACTATATTCAAACCACTTGAATGATTAAACGGAAGAACAGAACAGACCAGAGAGTCCATTCGTGCACAAAGTTCACAAATTAAGTCTCTGAGGTGGGCGACAAATTCTGGTTGACCGCCTCAAGGGTGGGTCAGGAGCCACCGGCTGAGGAACGGGCTGGACTGCGTCAGAGTGTGGAGGATGCAGAGTAACCGGAATCTCCGCATTGTCCAGGTCAGGGACAACAGGAGGGCGTGGCACTGGCGGAGGATCACGTAGCGAGCACGGAACGAGACGAAGGGCACGTCGATTGCGGCGTAGAATGGAGCCATCCGGTAGACGAACCAGGAATGAGCGGGGGGGCCACCTGCCGAAGAACCACAGCAGTTGCAGACCAGCCACCAGTCCAGAAGATGGATGCGGACATTGTCATCTGGAGCCAGAGCAGGGAGATCAGCTGCACGGGAGTCATGAGCCACCTTGTGCTGTGCACGAGACAGTTGCATTCGTTGAAGGACCGGAACGTGGTCGAGGTCTGGGACGTGAATGGACGGCACCGTCGTCCTCCGGGTGCGACCCATGAGCAGCTGGGCTGGCGACAGACCAGTGGACAGTGGGGCCGAGCAATAGGCCAGCAGGGCGAGGTAGAAGTCGGATCCCGCATCGGCAGCCTTGCAGAGGAGCCGTTTGTCTATGTGGACGCCCTTCTCCGCTTTGCTGTTGGATTGGGGGTACAGGGGACTGGATGTCACATGCACAAAGTTGTACCTCCTGGCAAAGTTGGACCATTCCTGGCTTGCGAAGCAGGGGCCATTGTCCGACATCACAGTATGTGGGATGCTGTGACGAGCAACGGTGTCCTTACAGGCACGGATGACTGCAGACGATGTGATGTCGTGCAAACATACCACCTCCGGGTAGTTTGAAAAATAGTCTACAATCAGAACATAGTCTCTGCCCAGCGCGTGGAACAGGGCAATGCTGACCTTGGACCAAGGGGACATGACCAACTCATGGGGCTGTAGGGTCTCACGTGGTTGGGCCGGCTGGAACCGCTGACAGGTGGGGCAGTTGAGCACTGTGTTGGCGGTGTCGTCATTGATGCCGGGCCAGTACACTGCCTCTCGGGCTCGGCGGCGGCACTTCTCCACGCCAAGGTGGCCCTCGTGTAGCTGTTCCAAGACAAGCTGGCGCATGCTGTGCGGGATAGCAATGCGGTCCAGCTTCAGGAGGACACCATCGACTACCGCCAGATCATCTCTGATGTTGTAGAATTGCGGGCATTGGCCCTTGAGCCACCCGTCTGTTAGATGGCGCATGACACGCTGTAGCAGGGGGTCAGCCGTAGTCTCACGGTAAATTTGGACGAGGCGTTCAGCCGTGGCCGGCAGATTGGAGGCCACGAAGGCCACATGGGCGTCAACCTGGCAGATGAATCCGGCTGGGTCACACGGGGTGTTGACTGCCCTGGACAGAGCGTCGGCTATGATCAGGTCTTTGCCCGAGGTGTATACGAGCTGGAAGTTGTATCGCCGGAGCTTGAGCAGAATGCGATGGAGGCGAGGCGTCATGTCGTTCAAGTCTTTTTGTATTATATTGACCAGCGGGCGATGTTCGGTCTCGACGGTGAATTGGGGAAGGCCGTACACATAATCATGAAACTTGCGACACCGGTCAAAAGGCCCAGGCACTCCTTTTCTATCTGCGCGTATCGCTGTTCCGTGGGGGTCATATGCAACGGGGGCCCATGATGAGGCCTCATCGCGTTGCAGGAGTACTGCCCCAATGCCAGATTGGCTGGCATCGGTCGAAATTTTTGTCTCTTTCGCTGGATCAGAAAAAGGCCAATACCGGGGCCGTGGTAAGTTTGGTTTTAAGTTCTCTCCATTCGCGCTCGTGGGCAGGAAGCCATTGGAAGTCTGTCGTCTTCCTGACCAGGTTCCTGAGATCTGTGGTATGAGAGGCGAGGTTAGGGATGAACTTCCCTAGGAAGTTGACCAATCCCAGAAATCGGAGGACCGCCTTCTTGTCCTCTGGCTTTTTCATGGCTGTGATGGCAGCCACCTTGTCCGCATTCGGCTTCACACCCAACTGGGAGATGTGGTCCCCTAGGAACTTGAGTTCTGTCTGACCGAAGGAGCATTTGGCTCTGTTGAGGCGTAGGCCCTGCTCCCGTATGCATTTGAACACGCGCAGGAGGCGACTGATATGCTCCTGCGGGGTGGTGGACCAAATGATTATGTCGTCGACATAGACGCGAACACCTTCAATGCCTTCCATCATTTGTTCCGTGATCCTCTGGAACACTTCTGACGCCGATATGATCCCAAACGTCATCCTGTTGTAACAATATCTGCTAAAAAGGGGTGTTAAAGGTACACAGTTTCCTGCTGGATCTGTCTAGTTGAATTTGCCAGAATCCTTTCGAGGCGTCAAGTTTGGTGAAGAGCTTGGCGCGAGCCATCTCGCATGTGATCTCTTCGCCCTTGGGAATTGGGTAATGCTCCCTCATTATGTTGCGATTCAGATCCTTTGGATCAATGCAGATTCTGAGCTCGCCGGAAGGCTTTTTTACGCACACCATGGAACTGACCCAGTCAGTTGGTTCCGTAACTCTGGAGATCACTCCTTTGTCTTGGAGGTCCTGTAGCTGCTGCTTGAGGCGGTCCTTGAGGGGTGCTGGGACTCTGCGAGGTGCGTGCACCACAGGCGTGGTCTTTGAGTAGGATCTTGGAAGTATATGGGAGCGTGCCCATGCCTTCGAAGACGTTGCGGTGCTGGTCGATGATGGCGTTGAGTTGCACCCTGAAGTCAGTATCCTGGAAGGCAGGTGCGTCATCAGGAGAGAGATAGTGAACTCTTTGAATGAGGTTTAGCAACTTGCACGCCTGTGCGCCAAGCAGAGAGTCCTTCGAGGAGCCCACGGTCTCGAAAGGTAGGATGGCTTTTCGTGACTTGTGCGTCACTTCAAGTTGGCATGAGCCGGTAGCAGGAATGACGTTGCCATTGTAGTCCAATAGCTGGCAGGCCGATGGAAGAATGGTTGGTTTGACACAGGCTTTGGAAAGCAGACCACGCCATGAGATTGGCGGAGGCACCAGTGTCCAGGCGGAATCGTATTTGGGACCGGTTAACCATCAGGGTGGCACACCACTCATCGTCTGGATCCATGCTGTATACCGACCGGCTGGTGTCTGCTTCGGGGACAGCCTGTTTTTTGTTACGACACCGACTCGAAAAAGCGCCTTCGGGTCCTCGGTGTCACTGCTGTGCGGGAGGTTGGAATCGGACTCATTGACCGTGGGTTGAATTGCCCGAACATTCCTGCGAGGCTGGCTGAAGCAATAAGAATTGGAAGGCTGAGCTGCCTGACAGCAGGCAGCATAGTGGCCAAGTCTTCCACATCGTATGCATTGTGAGATTTTGCGGGGCATTGCCGCTTTAAATGGGCGGAGCCACAGTTGCCGCATGTCGTGACGTCAGCACGTTCGGTGCGCGCATGCGCATTACGTTCCTCCACGTCGCCGTCCCCTCGTTTGGTGCGTACAAGCGCGGGAGTCCGTGAAAAGTGCGCAAAATGGCCGCCCTCATCCAGACTGAGGCCCTGGAGGTGCTCAATCACTTGGACCCTTTCCGCCTCATGGGGACCTTGCCGCGCCGTTTCAGCCACTTGTATATGGGAGTACCGACTGGTGGTATTTTCATGTAGGACACAGGTCTCGATGGCGGTCACTAGGGTGAGTTGCTTTACTTTGAGGAGCTGCTGACGTAGGGGGTCCGACTGAACACTGAAAACGATCTGGAACAGTATCATGGAGTCGGAGGTGGGCCCGTAGCTGCAAGATTGCGCCAGGATGCGGAGGTGCCTTAGAAAGGATTGGAAAGGTTCGTCCTTACCCTGCAATCGCTGCTGGAACATGTAGCGCTCGAAATTTTCATTCACCTCTACGCTGCAGTGAGTCAAATTTGAGGAGAACCGTCTTTAACTTCGTCTTGTCTTCGTCATCTGCAAAGGTGAGAGAGTTGAATATGTGGATGGCATGGTCCCCGGCCGTGGAGAGGAGAGGAGCAATCTTTCTGGTGTCCGAGGCGCCCTCCCTGTCCATGGCTTCGAGGAAGAGCTGGAAGCGCTGTTTGAAAATCTTCCAGTTGGCCCCGAGGTTGCCGGCAATGCGGAGTGGCGGCAGCGGGCTAATGTTGTCCATGTTGCAGGATGACGGAATGCTGGCGGAAGGCAGATCACTTGCAGGTAGGTCTAAGAAGTGCTAGTATGCAACCACTCCTGGTATCATGATGTGTTGGGTGTTCTGGATCACATACAGGTCACCAACACTTGAAGTAGTGCAACACTATTTTATTAAAAGGTTAACTATTTAAACATACTTGAACTATGGGTAAATACGATACTAGCTTTAACTAAAGACCTTTGCCTTGTCCTAACCAGTTGATGCACTCAGCACATGGTGAATGTCTGTGTTGCAGGCTGTGAGCTCTGTGCTCCTAGCTAGCTGCAACTCGAATGAGCAGGAACTCTGATGCCCCTTGTCTTTATAGTGCGTGTGCTCTCACTGGTGATTGGCTGCGGTGTTGTGTATGTTGATTGGTCCCACTGTGTGTCCATCAGCGTGTGTCTGCACCATGATATACTGGTGTATATTATGACAACTATAAAATGTAAATTAAAGTAGAAATGTACTATAATTGTAACTAAAAGCCTTTGCTACCTTGTAACTACCACTTCATGTGTTACCAAAACCTAATTCACTGTACTTCTTTATCTGGAAAGGCAGCTTCTCAGGCTTGTTGTATTCCAAACTGCTTGCCCTGCTGTTAACCCTTTGTGGGACTTTTCCCTTGCATTTTAAATCTCGGGTTTTTCCAGACTTCCATGGTTCAAATGACATATTTTCCCATTTTTCGTTCCAGCGCTCGACGGACCAAATGCCCTCCGAGTTCGGCCAAGTCCTGCCAGCGCTATTAACATATGGTCATACCCGGCGGGACCTCGGCGTTCATGCTGCGGGGGCCATCTGGTGTGGGGGAGGGGGGATCCGACTCCGGGGGGGTACCCCCACGGTGGCGAGGCCCAAGATCGGGGCCTACCAATCGGAGGACGGGCTTATCCCGTGGGGGGGGGGCGCTATGTTCCTCCGCGCCAGGCCCCTGTAGGGCTCCGCCATGTTACCCGGGGGCTGACGCAAAGTTGGCAACCCACGCACATGCACGGACTCGCGGCAGCTGTGGTGGCGCCCGTATTGGCAGCTGGAGCTGCGTGAGGCGCTCCAGTGCCTTGCTCGCCACCTGTGCAGCGCAGGATCGCTGCTCCTAGGGCCAGATGAGGCCATCGTAAAACACTCCGCCGTTTACGACGGTGTCAACACTTAGCCCCAGGATCGGAGAATCCGGCCCAAGATATATCGGGTGGAATCTTGCCATATAAGTGTCAGGTTCAGACTGAAAACTGGCATGTCGCTCTCCAGGTGCATAGACCAGTTTTCTCTCCAGTCCTGAGCCTCTCTGAGAAAGAAAATGAGTAGGTGGGGTGGGGCCTGTAGAGCTAGCTGGGCCATCTTTAAAGGGCACCCCGTTCAGCATTGCAGTGGAACCCCCCCCCCCCCCCTTTCCCCACCACTGCGGAAGTATCGCTGGTGTTTCTGACCCCCCTCAGTGCCTGCTGCTCCCCTGTTCCTGCAGGTTCCCCCTTCACTATCTGCTGCTCTTCCCTCATCTCCCCCCCACCACCACCGCACACAACTGAATACAAGCCCCCTATGAGACTCACATAAGGGACTAGCCGGCACAGGTTGGCATTGCCAGGTTGCCCCTGCCAGGTTGGCTGTGCCAATCTCTGGCAGTGCCAACCTGTGCCAATGTGAAGTACCATGGAACTGCCGAGGCATGTCACTCCCACCCTGGGGGCTAGACTTACCTTTGTGCTCCTGGAGGATCCCCTTTACTGAATCTCGTCTTTCAAAACCTGTTTTAAACCAGTTTGAATATTCAGTGAGGGGGAGTCATATGGCAGAGGGTGGGGGGGGGGGGGCGGTGGAGGACTGGCTCATGGTATTTAAATTATTCGGTTCCATTAAAATAAGGTCCTTGCCCTCTGGGCGAATGCAGGCGTTAAAATTGTCCCCAGAGTGTTTCATATTTACTTTGTTGACTCTTCCTTAGTAAAGATTCCTCTGTTTTAAAAAATGCAGTTTTTCCTAACTGCTCTCGTTTGACATTCACTCCGTGGTACCATGCAATGTTCTCTATGTTCACGGATGGCGATGTCTTTGTGGTTGCATCAATCAGAGAACATACGGCTTTGTTAAAGAACAAAACTATTTATTAACTAACGAAACACTGAAGGCTTCTACGATATGAGCGATAAGTACAGTCAGATACTGTGGCTAAATCCAAATAATTACGATTAACGAGTATTAATTACTATTGACTAAGGAGCTACTCGATATGCGGCTAGGCTCTGCACCTGCTATCCACGTTCTGCTGCACACCTGGTGTGTCCCAGTAATGTTCCTTTCTGCTCACGCCACCTAGTGGTCGAATGCGAGAATTGCAATCTATACATACAGGCACTCATGTTTATATACAGATTGGTTATTATATTATATACACAGATGATAGTTCACATATCATCACAGGGACAATCAGAATGCCAGCATAAACTGCGTTGTGGGACTACTGTGGGATTTCTCACTCCAGCTGCCGATCTCACTCCTCGAAAACAGGAGCGGAAAATCCCCCCTATGGAAGCATGTGGCTTTATTCAGTAACAGTAGTACAATTGTTCCCTCAGAACCAACTTAGAGTGGTGGATATGGCTCAGTATAGCTGAGGATTCTTGATTAGATTCTGATGGTGAGCCAGGTATTTGGAAGTTAGAAGTTTTTTCTCTGATAGAAAACTTTTTCCTTACTCCTCCAACAAGTAAACAAATAAATATTTTGAGATATACTGGGGCAGTTCAGTCATTGATGGTGGCTTAAGATGCGACTTGTCTTCCAGAGGGTTTAATGAAAGCAGAAGTAGTATATGGGGACATTCATGGTATTCATGAACCTGTTCCTTGTATAAACTGAATTTACAAATAACATAGTGGAGTTGCTGCTGTGGGACTTATTCCTTGCTTTCCTCTAAAAGGGGTAGATTTTGTACTGGATAATAATTTGACATGTTTGAAACTATTCACATCCACGAGAGCTTTGAGAGAATTAGTTGAAGTGAGAGAAACTGAGAGTTTGCAGAAGGAACATTCCAGATTGTTACTAGATTTTGTGCTAAGTAGAGTTCAAGCACATAAGACGAGGCAGAATGAAGGGAAACCAATAGATATTGTTACGACATTTAGGCTAGTGGACAGTCAATTCCAGCCCACGGCTGAGACCCCGCGCGAGGACCCGAACGCGCTGCAAGGTATTCCCGCGCCCGCAGAACGCCGGGACCCATCCGGATCGTAAACATGCCCCCCTAGCAATCCCTCTACCTCAACCTGTGCCCGGGACCCTGCCAGACGTGACCCCAGATACGTAGACAGCGCCCTGGTCCCCGCCAGATCCCTGGACTCCGCCAGACGCAACCACCTACCTTCCACAAGAGCTGACATCTGCCATCGGATCCCAGGATCATCCAGCAGCAGCCGCCGACCAAGGAAGCGAGGGAAACGCAGCGGTTTGCAGGTTAGACTGAAGCAACGCGGTTTCAAGACCCCTCTCCCCAGCATACTCCTGGCAAACGTCCAAGCGATCGAAAACAAGCTGGATGAACTTAACGCCAGACTTACCTCTCAGAGGGAAGTAAGAGACTGCTGTGTGCTCTGTTTCACAGAGACATGGCTCACCCCTGCCTCACCGGACTGTGCCATACAACCTGAAGGCTTCTCAATTCACCGGGCGGACCGCACGGCATCATCAGGCAAAGCGAAGGGTGGTGGGGTTTGCCTCCTCATCAACTCCTCCTGGTGCTTGGATGTGGCGACTCTGGCGACCTACTGCTCCCAGACCTGGAATACCTGACCGTGAAGTGCCACCCATATTATCTTCCACGTGAGTTCACTTCAGCCATTATCACAGCGGTCTACATCCCACCCCAGGCAGTAGTGAGGAAGGTGCTGGACGAACTATACACAGTAACTACGAAACAGAACACCCGGAGGCCTTGTTCATCGTGGCCGGAGACTTCAACAAGGCCAACCTCAAGAGTGTACTGCAAAAATTCCACCAGCACATCTCCTGTCCCACCAGGGGTGACAACACTCTTGACCACTGCTACTCAAAAATCAAGGGCAGCTACCGTTCCATCCCCCGACCGCACTTTGGGAAATCAGACCATAAGATGGTGCTCCTTCTCCCGGCGGGCGGGCCTGTGCCGTGGGGGCACTCTTTCCCTTCCGCCTCCGCCACGGTCTCCACCATGGCGGAGGCAGAAGAGACTCGCCCCACTGCGCATGCGCGGGAAACTGTCAGCGGCCGCTGACGCTCCCGCGCATGCGCCGCCCCGACATGTCATTTCCGCGCCAGCTGGTGGGGCAACAGAAGCCGTTTCCGCCAGCTGGCGGGGCGGAAATCACTCCGGCACCGGCCTAGCCCCTCAATGTTGGGGCTCGGCCCCCAAAGATGCGGAGCATTCCGCACCTTTGGGGTGGCGCGATGCCCGTCTGATTGGCGCCAGTCGGCGGACATCGCGCCATTTGGGGAGAATTTCGCCCCATGTCAGGAAAGCAGTGCATTGGAATTTTCTTTCCCTGCTCCTTGCTTGCCAATCACATCCTTCTAGAGATTCATGTCCTTTCCAACTCTGGCATTGAAGTTACCACAGAGAATCAGCTTGTCCCTTGTTGGGACTCAGGTTAGGGATCGCTCAAGGAGGGAGCAGAATTTTTTTTTAGCCTTGTCTGTTGCATCGAGGATGAGCATATTCACTACTGATTCTTCATAGGAGTGACCTGAAAGGCCAGACGACGGTTGCTTACCCCACTGAGACGCCAAACAAGCTTGTTCTCCCAAGCGAAACCCACCCCCTGAAGGCATCATTCCTCTTCCAGTTTAATCTTCCAGAAAAAGATGTAACTGCCTTTTTATTCTTTGAGATGGTCTTCTGCCCACTATGTCTCACTCAGGGCAGTGGTATCAATATTGTAGTGCCAGAGCTCTCGAGCTATGATAGAGATGCAGTAATCAAGTTTGTTGCTGTGGGCATTGTTTATGAACGTCGTGATGTTTCGGGTACCAAACTTCATTTAAGGAGTGGAAGAGTCATATGTGTAAGATCTTTTAATATTGGATGGCCATTGTACACCAGCTACCGCGTGGTTTTGACTGAGTGAGGTCTTTACCCAATGGCAAGGAAGTCCATGACAATTGGAGATCAGGCTCTGCTGCATAACATTAACGTAATTGACACAAATGTATACAAATTGTGCAGACAGGCACAGGAAACACACAGATTACCCTCACCCCCATAGGCAACTGAATGGATACTCTTAATCTTAATGACAAAGGAGTCCATGTTCTCCTCACATTTGTTGGTGGTGAGGATGAAGAAAGCAGGGAGGGTTTATAGTGGAAAAAAGAAGCCAGGGTTTACCTTTGAATTCCAGGACGATCCTGGAGTAATAAATAGTTTTGGTGAAGGACACTAGGGAGTGATAGTGCTTGATGTGATCTGAATACATCTTGACAATGAATAACAAAATCATTTATACACCATGAAAGTTCAACTCTTGAACCTATGGGGGTGGAGACTGGGGCCACACCAAGGAGAATTATCTGTGTGAGAGAGGGTAATTTTACTGGCGACAAATGCGTCAAAGGTGGAGATGTGACTGATTGGAGACATGGATGACAGCAGAAGCATTGTGATGATCAGATAGCCAATGTTAACATGATTAGGAGTTGAAAGAGGTTAGAAATACATGAAAGTGATCAGAGAAAGCTTTGTTTAAGACACTGGGAATGGAGATGTCATGTAAGATGGCCAGGTTGATGTGTGGCCGTGAAAGGTCACGTGTTGTTAAGACCCTGAGCTGAGACAATGACAGAGACCAACTGAGAGTTTAACGAGTTGATCACTCAGCAATCAAATGAGAATATTTTGCACTCTAAAGTGTGTATATGCTTACAACTGTGGAGGACAATTCAGAATGTAATTGATCAAGCCATTGTTCTGAGAGGACCGGAGCGACTGTTTTGTAGTCAGTTCTCAGCACCAAACGGTCAGCTATTTAAAAAAATCGTTCATGGGATGTAGGTGTCACTGGCTGGGACAGCATGCTTTGCTCATTCCTGCATTTAAAAGTCAACCACGTTTATGTCAATGCCTTTTCATTCTCCTCTGTGTTCCAACACATAAAATCTTTATATAGCTTGAATAAGGTAATGTTCTCTTTTACTGCTGAGAGCATTCAGTTACCATATAGTCCAGTTGTTTTTCGCCACCTGCTCTTCTGTGATTACTGAGTGAACTACCTTTCAGCAGTTACGCCGTTAAGTTGTATTATTCGCTATTGTTTTCCTTTGACATTGACATTGTTCATTATTCTGATGAATTCTTACACTCTCTCCTCTCGCAACCATGGGTTATAATGAAACAAGATTCTTCACAGTAGTCTGCCATTGGTTCTCTGAGAAAACGTTCCAAGTCTCAATCATGCAGCAATTGCTTTTTAAATTGTTACATCGCCTTCAAGCAGATGTTTCATTTACAGCATTTGCAATTGAAAAATCTCATTATTGCCACCAACCCTCGCCAACTTCTTAATGCATTTCAAAACACAACAATATAAAATTATTGTAATAACACTTTAAACACCTTGGAGTACAACAAAAGATTAAAAAATAAATTCCACAGGACTCCCATGGATATGTAAATTGTAATCTTCAGACTGCAATTAGTTTACAGCTTGGTTCAATTTCCTACAGTGAGTGGCTGATGGACATGAAATGATTGTTTTTAAAAACTAAAATCAGTAACAGATTTTTGTTTGATCCTATGAAATAAGAGATGCAACGCAAGACAAGAAATGAAAATCGCTTATTGTCACAAGTAGGCTTCAAATGAAGTTGCTGTGAAAAGCCCCTAGTCGCCACATTCCGGCACCTGTTCGGGGAGGCTGATATGGGAATTGAACCGTGCTGCTGGCCTGCCTTGGTCTGCTTTCAAAGCCAGCGATTTAGCCCTGTGCTAAACCAGCCCCTTCTACTTTCACACCAACAGTTATTGATGGTTATATAGCATAAGATGCGATATCTGTGTTTTAAGTCATCATAGTTCCGTTTCCTTTCTACTGACAGAGTGCTACATTGTCAGAGTCGTCGTCATTTCGACGAGACATTAACCTGAAGCGCCATTACCTTCTTGGTAGTTGTAAAAGATCTCAGGGCACTGTATTGAAGAGCAGAGGGAGTTCTCCCCATTTGTCTTGGCTAATATTGATCTCTCTACCAACATCACAATTGCATTATCTTGTCATGTATCACCTTGTGGAACATATACAATGAGACACAGTACCCCCTCTTATGTTGGGGTAGCACATATAATGCACAATCTGCGACATTAGTTTCATTTTGCAGCACAGGAGACCATTGGATCCATTGTTCATACCAGCTGACAAGGAACCATCCGTCCTAATCCCACGTTCGGGCTTTTGGTTCATAACCTTGTAGCTTCACTTCAGCTGGATATCCAAGTAGATTTTAAATGTTTTTACCAAAGGTTTCTACCTCTGCTACCAGTCCCAGATGATAAAATATCCTTTGAAAGCTGTAAATTGTCTTCCTTTCACCCTAAATCTATGTCCTTGATTATGGCCCCCTTAATCGAGGGAACTACCGCATTTCTATGCACTCTCTAGATCCCTCTCAATTTTATATAATTCAAATAGTCATGGAATAGGAGAACCATAGAATCCCTCCAGTGCAGAGAGAAACCATTCGGCCTATCAAGTCTGCACCAACCCCGTGAAAGAACATCCTACTAGGCCCACTCCCCCGCCCTATCTCCATAACCCCACCTAACCTGCACGTCTTTGGCATTAGGGGCCTTTTTACATGACCAATCCATCTAACCTGCACATCTTTGGACTGTGGGAGGAAACCAGAGCACCCGGGGGAAACCCATGCAGACACGGGGAGAAAGTGCAAACTCCAAACAGACAGTGACCCAAGGCCAGAATTGAATCCGGGTCCCTGGTGCTGAAAAAGAGACTGTTTTGTCGATATTTCTCGTCTTGTACTCACCAGGACATTCGCAAGCACGGTAGCATAGTGGTCAGTACTGTGGCTTCACAGCGCCAGGGTCCTAGGTTTGATTCCCTGTTCGGTCACTGTCTGTGGGGAGTCTGCATGTTCTCCCCGTGTCTGAGTGGGTTTCCTCCGGGTGCTCCGGTTTCCTCCCACAGTCCAAAGACGTACAGGTCAGGTGGATTGGCCATGATAAATTGCCCTTAAGTGTCCAAAAAGGTTAGGAGGGGTTATTGGATTAGGGGGAGAGGGTGAAAGTGAAGGCTTAAATGGATTGGCGCAGACTCGATGAGCCCAAATGGCCTCCTTCTGCACTGTATGCTCTATGTCTAATACAATGCAAGGGAAATCAACAAATTTATACTGTATGAGAAGAGAGTGCTGATTGGTTGGTAAGTGGACTCTGATTGGTAGAGGCACTGCCATGGAGAATGTAACGAAAAGGGTTTCCTTTACTCCACAGCAGGCTGGTATTGTGTGCCACAGATAACTGTGGGTGTCTCTCTCCTGCAAGTGTTGAAACCACAACCCAAAAGTGTCGCACTGGAACAGCTTCGCAAGAGAGAGGGAACAAGCCTCACTGTTTATACCAAGTAAGAAGTCTTACAACACCAGGTTAAAGTGCCAACAGGTTTGTTTCAAATCACTAGCTTTTTGAAAAAAACCTGTTGGACTTTAACCTGGTGTTGTAAGACTTCTTACTGTGCTCACCCCAGTCCAACTCCGGCATCTCCACATCAGTTACCTTGACTGCCACCTACGCCTGTGTGAGTCTCTCTTGTGATGGTGAAATGTCCCCCGAAAACGTCTCACTAGTGCAACTTCACAAGAGAGAGAGAAAGAGGGACCATTGTTTATTCCTAACCAGTAGCCTCTCTTGAGTGAGCATGTTCTAAGCGCTCGGATTCCTTTTGGGTCCTCAACTACGGAATTATGTCCTGACAATTATTGTGACTCAACCAGAGCAGACAGTGACAGGAAGGTGAGACTACAACAATGGTAGATTTAAAATTAAATAATTTATTCAAGAGAATTGGATCCTCCACAACTCAGACTATGACACACAAACACCGATTATGAAATACTATTTATAAAGCAAGAGGCTAAACGGCACATTGAAAATTCTTACTGTTACACAAATTTACTTTAACGCCCACAAACATAGATACATAGATATATCAACTCACCCACCCCAATCTTCAACAGTCTACTAATTGGGAATTTCTGTGGGTTGAGAGAGTATGCTCACCGTTCCCAGGAAGGATAGTTTAAAAAAAAACACAGGCACCTATGTCTCTGGTTCTTCCTCCAAACTGGCTGGGCCGTATGGCTGGTGTCCTGGTCTTCGTGGTCTGTTCCCAGCAAGTGAAATGTGCGCCATGCAGGAGAGGGTTAAAACAATCACTGAGTCCCTTATTTTTAAGGGCAAAAAGCCTGGATGGAGCGGACTGACCTCTACCACAGGTAAGTTCCAGGACAAAAGCCTCTTGATTGCTGACAGGATGGCATAGATATGATTAGTGTCCCAACAAAGGTTCATAATGTCTCCAGAGGCTGCTGATCTCTTGAAAATGGATGCTGGAGACAACTTTAATTGTTTTCCCATTATGGTATTGTGATTTCGTCTGGCCAGCGCAACAAATGATTTGCATTCCAATTGTCCCTCCTGAAGTGAGTTTGGGCCGTTTATTCTCCCCGCATAATTTTCCTGTTGGTTCTGTCACGACACATGGCCCGGCTTGTTTTTTGAATATTCTGTTGTCTGCCTGCAGACATGGGGCGGGATTCTCTGATCCTGGGGGGCTAAGTGTTGACGCTGTCGTAAACGCTGGAGCGTTTTACGATGGCGTCAACAGGCCCCAAGGATCAGCGATCCTGCGTGCACGGGGCCAGCACAGCACTGGAGAGCCTCACGCTGCTCCAGCTGCCGATACGGGTGTCAGAATGGGCGCCGCGGGTGCGCGCATGCGCGCTATTGCCGGAGCGAGTTTGCGCATGCGCATGGTTTGCCTTCTCCGCGCCGGCCCCAATGCAACATGGCGGAGAGCTACAGGGGTCCGGCGCAGAGAAACATAGGCCCCCAGCAGGATAAGCCCGCCTGCTGATCGGTAGGTCCCACGGGCCAGGCCACCGAGGAGGCCCCCCCCCCCGGAGTCGGATCCACCCCCCCCCCCCCCCAAAACCAGGCCACCCCCGCAACATGAACACCGAAGTCCCGCTGGGTAGGACCACATGAGGACGGCGCCAGCGGGACTCGGAATAACTCGGCGGGCACTCGGCCCATCGCATGGGGAGAATCGATGGGGGGGTTGCCGCATGGAGCGGCCCCCGACCAGGATTGCGCCGGCACCAATGGTGCCAATTCTCCGGTGACCAGCGTCGGAGCGGCGTCGCGTGAATCGCGCCATCGCACCCCCCGCAGCGATTCTCCGACCCGCGCGGGGTTGGAGGAAATCCCATCCATGGTCTGCACAGCAGTTTGCCCATTTAAAATAGAATATGTCCTTTTCCAACTTGGGCCAGTTCATTTTTATTCTGCTGATGGGTTTACTGCAACTTACACAGGTGATGGTGATTGAGAGATAACTGCCAAGTATTTTCTGAAATTTAAATCAGGCAGCTTGACTCTGGTCAAGACATTACCCTGAAGCCTTCCCTCATCTCCCCTCAGCCACATCTGTTCCAAACCCTAGCCTATCCATTCTTTTTTAATAACTAAAATCCTTTAGTCCAGACAACATCCTCCCAAATGTTCTCTGTCCAGTCACCTTTCCTGTAGTGCAGTGACAAGAACCACATGCAGTACCCCAGCTGCCTAACCAATGTCTCATACAATTCCAGATTTACCTCCTCTTATACTCTGTACCTTGGCTAATAAAAATATATACCCTGTAATTCTTTAAGTCCACCTTTATCTATTTGTCCAGCCACCATCATTGGAACATGTACTCCAAGGCATTCCTTAACGCTTCTTAATATCTTATCATTAATTGTGTATTCTCTTGCTTTGTTACTATTTCCCAATTGCATTATTTTACACATTGAACTCCATTTGCCATTATTCCACCCATCTGACCAACCCATTGATTTCTTCCTTTAGTTTACAGCTTTTCTTTCAGGGTAAAACAGCAATTTCTTCTCAGGCAACTGCATGGCTTTCGGAGCAACATTAAAAGCTTTTCTTTTTCATCAATGAATTCTGAAATTCTCTGGGCGGGATTCTCCGTGAATCGGCGCGATGGCCCGAACCCGGCGCCAAAAACGGCACGAATCACTCCGGTGTCGGGCCCCCCGAAACGTTGCAAATTCTCCGGCCGGTAATGGGCCCCCGGGATAAGGGGGAGGGGGATATGGGGGGAGGGGCGATATGGGGGAGGTGTATATGGGGGAAGGGGGAACAGACCCGGCCCATCAGGCATACGACGCCCCCAGGACGTTCCAGGGCGGCCACGACCCAGGGACAGACCCGCAGTACCAGGCGGACGCCACCCCCAGAACGTTCCAGGGCGGCCACGAGCCAAGGACAGTCCAGGAGCACCATGCGGACGCCTCCCACATCTAGTGCGAGTGCGGCGACGGCTGCGGGCCACACCCAGCGACGACGAGGGCAGCCACAGCAACAGGCCCCCTTTGCAGCCGACCCAGGACACTGACGCACAGGACACTGACGCACAGGACACTGACGCACAGGACACTGACGCACAGGACACTGACGCACAGGACACCGACACACACAGGGCACTGATGCACAGGACACTGACACACAGGACCCTAACATAAAGGACACCGGCCCCCAGGACACTGACGCACACGACACCCACACACGGGACGGATGGACAGGAATCACCACTCCAGGGGGACCCCGGACTTCGGATCGGATGAGGAGTACGCCACTGCTATCTCCTGCACCCTCCATCATCGCAGAGACACTCACCTCGGTTGGGCACATTAGCAATGAGGCATCTGGGACACTAACTGGTGCGCTCAACAAAGCCGTCCTGGTACAGCAGGTGGCGGCAGGAGCAGCCGAGGGGCCGGGCGGTCGGAGGGCAACCCAGCGCAGGCAACCATCTGCCACCCAGACGGGTCCCGGGTTACTGGTGTTACCACACCCACCCATAGACTCGATGCAGTCACCACACCCACCCATAGACCCGATGCAGTCACGGACCATGGGATGACCGGAAGGGGATGACGGCTGGCTTGCGGCAGCTGCAGACGAAGGTGGAGGAGACCACCCGTGTGCAGGAGCAGTTTGTGGTGCCGGCCATGTGTACCACCCAGGCTGACACCGTCCGGGTGGCATCTGCGGTGGAGGCAATGGGTGCGACGGTGTCAAGACATGGGTCGCAGTATGCAAGGTGTGGTGGCGTCCTTGGCCTAGGACATGGCTGCCCTCTCACAGGCAGCCATGAGCCAGAGCCAGCTGCAGATCGCAGAGGCGCTCAACGCCGTCGCCCAGTCTCAGCAGACAATGGCCCAGTCTCTGCAGGCCATCGCTGAGGGCATTGGTGCCATTGCCCAGGTGCTGGCCGGCGTCGCCCAGACACAGACAGGGATGGCCAACTCCCTGAACTCCATGGCTGCAAACTCGCAGACCCTTGTTGATACCAGGGCGGGCCTCCAGGACTGGCAGTGCCAGGTGTCGGGTGCTCGGTCCGTTCGCATCCCCGACCCATATAGAGGCCCGGGGGCCATCGGGCACCCCGAGGGAGGAGTTGGTGGTGGGGCCCGTTCCGGGTCCCCCTGGAGGGAAGGTCTCGGAACACCACGACACCTCGGACTCCACCTCCACCCCCCCCCCCCCCCCCTTTCCGTTCCAGGTGCATCTGGTGGGCAACGGGCAGGACAGGCTGGCAGCACGCCATCCCAGTCGCCCGAGCCGCAGCCTGGCCCATCTAGGCCGGGCCGCCCCAGGAAACAGCCGCCAAAGAGGTCCCTAATCACAGGGCAGGAATCACAAGAGTCCACCTCCAGTTCTGCTGTACTGTCTGGGGAACCACCTAGACGTAGCCATAGGGCCCGTAAGGCCAAACAATTAGACACTGAGTAAGTCGGCATGGGTGCAGGGCACAGATTAGTTCTGGGGCTAGGGCACGTGTAAGAACTGTTTGTTATTAAAATCACTTTCACACCTACAGAAGCTGCCTTTGTGCTCTGTCCGATGCGTGTGGGGGTGTGGTGTGAGGTGAGGGGTGATAAAATGTCGGCCTTAGGTGAGTGTGCCCCCCCCCCCCCCCCCCGGGTCGCCCTCGCCATCCCCCCGGGCAGACGACGGGACCGTGCGCTGCAGTGTCATAGTTCTATAGTTTTATTTTCCAATTGTGTCCTCAGCTCATAATTTTGACTTTGATTTTGGCTTTGAATTATGTTTCTCGTAGACTGATAGTCTCCAGTTTTCTTTAATTTACCTGGTATTAGCAAATTTTCACACCTAGAACCTTATCCTTTCTTTCCCAGCTGCTAACTAAGATAGTTAATTTCAATGAAGGTGTGAGCCATTATTTTTGGCTTCATTCAAAATCCTGTTTGTCTTGTTTGCTAAGCCTGCTTGACCAAGGCTATCTGCATTTTACAATCCTTCCCTGGCAGCTGCTGTTAACCCTTTGTGGGATCTTTCCCTGTATCCTCTCATGTTTCTCTCAGACCAGATTGCCAGACTTCCATGTTTCAAATGACACATCTTTCCATATTTTCAATAACACCCCGTCTTGACATTTGAAACATAACTATATCATTTGGTCAATTATCCCCACATCTAATTGTACTGACTAACATTTATCCCCGATCTTTCTCATTTGTATGTACATGTTTTGTGATTTTAAATTATGCACCGAAATCAGTTCGTAAATGTATCCATATCACAGACCAGTGTCTTTTTACGTTCTTTCCTCAAGTCCAATTACCGTGAACCATAGCCTTAGCCACTCAGGAAGGCAACACAATAGCTATATCCGTGTTCCACTACCTCCAAAGCATTTTACTTCCTTGGGGTAGCAGCACCGTAGAAGCTTCCTCATGTCCCTTAGAAACAGCACACAACTTAGTCCATCAGTAACCAAAAAGGTATTTTGTCCATCACTGGCTGTTAAGTGTCCCATTTCTCTGTCATCCAAATTGCTTTCCGTTTCTCATTGGAATGGTAAATTATGATATCATGTACCACCCCTTGATTCCCTTGCTTCATTAATTTAAAAGGTTCAATCGATCCTGCTTCTATGCCTGACTTCCCCACATTAATGTCTAACATTGTCCTGAACCATGTATGTCTGCCAACCCCTGGTGTACATGAGAGAATATCGTTCTGACAAACTTCCTTCAAATCCCTTTTGTCTATTATCATTTCCCTTGCAACATTTGCAATACAATATGCCAACAGTATTCGCAAAACCACATCGGACTGTCATTTTTTCCAAATAAATTCTCCTTATTGTTAAGTACACAGTAAAAAAAAAAATTAAGTCTTATCTTAACACATGACTCATCACATAGCCACACAAAAAGACCGTGTGTTACAACTTTACATATTTACAACTGTTATCACAATTTCAGTACTAAAATTAAAGTACAATATCGACACATCCCTTCGTGGTTTGGGGACCAATAGTCATTACATACTAAATATGGCGTGTAAACAACATCAATATTATTTGTGATGTTCTCTACAGTTAAATCAAGAAAACACACTAAACTACCACTATTCCCCCTCTATTAAAACATTCACACAGTTTAGAAATGCTGATCAAGTTCTCAAATGGCACACATACCCCCATTATCATACATAACAATGCCTACCAATTTACATGATATTTCTTCCTTAATAACTATTACAGCTCTTCAATGCAATATTGTTTGCTTCATTGGTAATAATTTTCCCACCGTGGCATCAAGCTACAAAAATTCTTAAACTACTGTCATTTATCATATTGGGGTTCCTCGTCATCGCGTAGTACGTACCCCGTGGAGACCTCAGATCTTCCATCAGCTGATGTCCAATTAGAGATGTCTGACCGGACGTTTCATTGCTCAGTAATAATTTGAAAGTTTTCCTCCGGGCTCTTGTCATTTAATTCCCTCAAATATGTAGCCAATTGTATCACTAGTTTTCCCCCCAATCCTGTCTAAAACATTCTTCTCTGGAGTGCAGTTCTCTTCCTTCTTGTGAACTGGTTTGTCTGTTATTTATTTTTTCCATCTGAAAAATCAAATGAACAGGTCAAGGGTGGAGAGGGCTTTATTCTTTCATTTGTACTTTCTATCTTTGTTTGGATTTCAGAAGTGCCCTCTCCAGGACTTCCGGATTTCTTTTGCTACCATTTCTTTCCTTTTTTTTTAACTGGTTTATTTTCCTTATCCTTTATGTCCTTCATACAATTAAGATCTGTTAAGCCTCCTCCTTCTGTCATTGCACCCCTGAGTGAGATTCGAAGAATCTCAAACTCCTCCTCTTTTGCTCACTCAGTGATGCAATCATTGAAACCTAACCCTGATACTTTCCTGATATTGCTACTGCATTTACTTTAATTACTTTATTTTAATTACGGACGCATTTTTATGAAGGTAAGTTCCAAACATGACATTTTGACTTTATCACCTGTCCAATCAATGCTGCTAACGGGTTTTAATTCACTGTCTTCCCACCAATTGGGTCATGTGTTTTAATTGTGATATAATTTATTTTGCTCCAGACACCATTCTTCTCTAATTCAACTGTATGTTTACCCAGATTCTGAACAATCTTGTCTTTACATGTTACAGCTTCACTGATTATTTTTGCTGCAGTTTTAGTTGGTAGCTTCACCCAAATTTTCTCTGTGTCATCAATTGTTTTAATATCTTAATTTTACCTGCATCGATTTTTTATCAAATCTTTCCCTGCCATCAGATTCTCTTTTCCTTACACTGCAAGTAATTCTCTTACCTAACTTTTGATCCAAAATCTTTATTCTCTAAAGCTCCTTCTTCAATGTATTTAATATTCTAAACATCATTATTTTTGCTGGTGAATCTTGTGATCGTCGGGCACTAGGAGCCTGCGGAGCTATGCAGTGTCAATTTCAACACATCAGTTTCAAAGTGATTTCCAGCACACAGCTCTGACTGCTGCCCAGTAAAAACTTCTTTATCTGTTTATTCTGAGACTAATTTAGTTCTGAACATACTGATTTGTCACCTCATAATACTGATCACATTTATTTTTTTTAAAAATATATATATTTTATTAAAGTTTTTCGATCAAAAAGAATTTTCCATTTTTACAACTTTGTAACAAAATGTACATTGACTTATTTAAATAATATATTAACTAACAACAAGTGCAGAAAAAGAATTTGTAACATTGAAAAAATAAATATAATTATAAACAACTAGCATGGAAAAGAACAAAAAAAAACCAAGGACCCACATGTACCCTCCCCTCCCCCCGCCCCTGGGTTGCTGCTGCTGTTTTTCCTGTTTTCCCTTATCGCTCTGCGAGATAGTCAAGGAACGGTTGCCACCGCCTGGTGAACCCCTGAGCCGAACCCCTTAGTGCGTACTTTATTCGCTCCAATTTTATAAACCCTGCCATGTCGTTTATCCAGGCCTCCACGCGCGGGGGCTTAGCTTCTTTCCACAGAAGTAGAATCCTTCGCCGGGCTACTAGGGACGCAAAGGCCAAAACATCGGCTTCCCTCGCCTCCTGCACTCCCGGCTCTTCTGCAACCCCAAATATAGCCAACCCCCAGCTTGGTTCGACCCGGACCCCCACCACCTTTGAGATCACTCTTGCCACACCCACCCAGAACCCATGAAATACCGGACATGACCAAAACATGTGGGTGTGGTTCACCGGGCTTCCCGCGCATCTCCCGCACCTATCCTCCACTCCATAAAATCTACTCGGCCTTGCTCCCGTCATATGCGCCCTGTGTAGAACCTTGAATTGGATCAGGCTGAGCCTGGCACACGAGGACGAGGAATTTACCCTACTTAGGGCATCTGCCCACAGCCCCTCCTCAATCTCTTCCCCCAGCTCCTACTCCCATTTACCCTTTAGCTCCTCTACCATCGTCTCCCCCTCGTCTCTCATTTCCCTGTATATATTGGACACTTTACCATCACCGACCCATGCCCCCGAGATCACACTGTCCTGGATCCCTTGCGCCGGGAGCTGCGGAAATTCCCTCATCTGTTGCCTTACAAATGCCCCCACTTGCATATATCGGAAGGCATTCCCAGGTGGCAACTCGTATTTTTCTACCAGTGCTCCCAGACTCGCGAACGTCCCGTCCAAGAACAAGTCCTTCAATTTCACAATTCCTGCTCGTTGCCAAGATTGGAATCCCCCATCTATCCTTCCCGGGACGAACCTGTGGTTGTTCCTTATCGGGGACCACACCGAGGCACCCGTCACCCCCCTATGTCGTCTCCACTGCCCCCAAATCTTCAAAGTCGCCACCACCACTGGGTTTGTGGTGTATTTTTTCGGGGAAAACGGTAACGGCGCCGTCGCCAGTGCTTTTAAACTTGTTCCCCTACAGGACGCCATCTCCAGCCTTTTCCATGCCGCTCCTTCTTCTTCCCTCATCCACTTACATATCATAGACACGTTGGCGGCCCAATAGTAATCACTCAGCTCGGCAGTGCCAGTTCCCCTCTGTCCCTCCTACGCTGCAGGAACCCCCTCTTTACCCTTGGGGTCTTACCAGCCCACACAAAGCTCATAATACTCCTATCCACTTTCTTGAAGAAGGCCTTTGTAATCAGTATGGGGAGGCACTGAAAAGAAACCTCGGGAGGACCACCATTTTGACCGCCTGTACCCTACCCGCCAATGACAGGGGCACCATGTCCCACCTTTTAAAGTCCTCCTCCATCTGCTCTACCTGTCGTGTCAAGTTAAGTTTATGCAAGGTTCCCCAGTTCCTAGCCACCTGGATCCCTAGATATCGAAAGTCCCTTGCTACTCTTCTCAACGTCAGATCGTCTATTCCCCTGCCCTGTTCCCCAGTGTGCATCACAAATAGTTCACTCTTTCCCATGTTCAATTTGTAACCCGAGAACTCTCCAAACTCCCTGAGTGTCTGCATTATCTCAGGCATCCCCTCCACTGGGTCCGCCACATATAGCAGCAGATCATCCGCATATAATGACACCCGATGTTCCTCTCCTCCTCTGAGCACCCCTCTCCACTTCTTAGCGCCCCTCAGCGCTATGGCCAATGGCTCGATTGCCAACGCGAACAGTAACGGGGACAAGGGACACCCCTGTCTTGAGCTCCTGTGTAATCGGAAATAGTTGGATTGTTGCCTGTTTGTAACCACGCTTGCCACCGGGGCTCCGTACAGGAGCTGAACCCATCTGATGAACCCCTCTCCAAATCCAAATCTCTTCAGTACCTCCCACAGGTAGTCCCACTCCACTCTATCGACTGCCTTCTCTGCATCCATCGCCACCACTATCTCCGCCTCCCCCTCAGGTGGGGGCATCATCATTACCCCCAGCAACCTTCGTATGTTGGCATTCAATTGCCTCCCTTTAACAAACCCTGACTGGTCGTCATGTACCACCCCTGGGACACAGTCCTCTATCCTAGTCGCCATCACATTGGCCAGTAACTTGGCATCTACATTTAGGAGGGAGATGGGCCTGTATGACCCACACTGCAGCGGGTCTTTGTCTCGTTTCAGGATCAACGATATCGTCGCCTCCAACATCGTCGGGGGTATTGTCCCCCTTTCCTTAGCCTCATTGAAGGTTCTCGCCAGGAGTGGGGCCAGTAGGTCCACATATTTCCTGTAAAATTCCACCGGGAACCCATCTGGTCCCGGGGCCTTTCCTGCCTGCATGTTCCTGATTCCTTTTACCACCTCCCAGACCTGTCACCTCCTGCTCCTCAACCCTCGGGAACTCCAACTGGTCCAAGAAGTGCATCATTCCCTCTTTCCCCTCCGGGGGTTGGGACTTATACAGCCTCTCATAGAATGACTTAAACACCCCGTTCACCCTCTCCGCCCTCTGTTCCATCCTTCCCTCCCCGTCCCTAATTCCTCCGATCTCTCTCGCCGCCCCCCTCTTCCTAAATTGTTGGGCCAGCAGTCGGCTCGCCTTTTCCCCATACTCGTATTGTATTCCCTGTGCCTTCCTCCACTGCGTCTCCGCCTTACCCGTGGTCAGCAGATCAAACTCCGTCTGTAGTCTCCGTCTTTCCCTGTATAACCCTTCATCCGGGGCCTCCGCATATTGCCTATCCACCCTCAGAATCTCCCGGATCAGTCTCTCCCTTTCTTTACCCTCTTCTTTCCCCTTGTGGGCTCTTATGGAAATCAGCTCACCCCTAACCACCGCTTTCAGCGCCTCCCATACTACTCCCACCTGGACCTCTCCATCATCGTTGACCTCTAGGTACCTTTCAATACATCCCCTCACCCTTCCACATACCCCCTCATCTGCCAACAGTCCCATGTCTAATCTCCAAAGTGGGCGCTGCCCCTTCTCTCCTAGATCCAGATCCACCCAGTGTGGGGCGTGATCTGAAACGGCTATAGCCGAATATTCCGTTCCTGCCACTTTCGGGATCAGCGCCCAGCGCCCTTCCCAGGACAAAAAAGTCTATGCGGGAGTATACTTTATGGACGTGGGAGAAGAAGGGAAACTCTTTACTCCTCGGTCTAGCAAATCTCCAGGGATCGACTCCTCCCATCTGCTCCATAAACCCCTTAAGCACCTTGGCCGCTGCCGGTCTCCTCCCGGTCCTAGATCTGGACCGGTCCAGCCCTGGGTCCAGCACCGTGTTGAAGTCCCCCCCCCCCCCAGTACCAAATTTCCCATCTCTAAGTCCGGGATGCGCCCCAACATACGCTTCATAAAACCCGCGTCATCCCAGTTCGGGGCATATACGTTCACCAGCACCACCGCCTCACCTTGCAATCTGCCACTCACCATCACGTACCTGCCCCCACTGTCCGCCACTATGGTCTTAGCCTCAAACAGTACCCGTTTCCCCACCAGTATTGCCAGCCCTCTATTTTTCGCATCTAATCCTGAGTGGAAAACCTGTCCCACCCATCCTTTCCTTAATCTGACCTGATCCGCCACTTTCAGGTGGGTCTCTTGAAGCATAACCACATCCGCCTTCAGCCTCTTTAGGTGCGCTAATACCCTTGCCCTCTTAATCGGCCCGTTCAACCCTCTCACGTTCCACGTGATCAACCGGGTTGGGGGGCCCTTTACCCCCCCCATCGTCGACTAGCCATCCCCTTTTTTAAACCAGCTCCTCACCCGGGTCCCACGCACCCGTTTGTCCCCCAGACGGCGCCCTCCCGTCCCGACCATCCCATCCCACATCAGCTCCCCCTTACCCTCAGCAGCACCAACCCAGTTAATCACCCCCCCCCGCTAGATTCCCTTCTAGCTTGATTGCTCCCCCCCATATTGCTTCCGGAAGTCAGCAAACTCTGGCTGACCTCGGTTTACCCTTGGCCTCCCTGCGTGTGGGGCCCCCTTCCTTCCTGCGCCCACTTTTCCCGCCACAATTTCCGTAGCGTGGGAGAAAAGCCCGTGCTTCCCTCTCGGCCCCGCCCCTAACCCTCTCCCCTTCCCTGTCCCCTTCCCCACCGGCGCCCACATTTCTTCGTGTGTCCCCCCCCCCCCTCTGGGGGTGGGGGAGAAAAAATTCTCCCGTCCAACATTTTTACAGATAAGCCCTCCCCCTCTCCCCCCTTTACAATTCCTTGCCACCACCTCGCTACTTCTTTCCAAACATCCATTCCTCAAATCTAGTCCAACTTCTCTTGAATAAATGCCCACGCCTCCTCCGCCGTCTCGAAGTAGTGTTTGCCCTGGTGTGTAACCCACAGTCTTGCCGGCTGCAACATTCCAAATTTCACTTTTTTCCTGTGGAGCACCGCCTTGGCCCGATTGAAACTCGCCCTCCTTCTCGCCACCTCCGCACTCCAATCTTGATACACGCGGGTCACCGCGTTCTCCCACCTGCTACTCCGTGCCTTCTTAGCCCATCTCAGGACCATCTCTCTGTCATTGTAGCGGTGGAACCTCACCACTATTGCTCGCGGTATTTCCCCTGCCTTCGGTCTTCTCACGAGGACGGTATGCTCCCTCCACTTCCAGGGGGCCCGTCGGGGCCTCAGCTCCCATTAAAGTATGGAGCATCGTACTCACATACGCCCCAACATCCGCTCCCTCTGACCCTTCGGGTAGACCCAAAATCCTTAAATTCATCCTTCTCGAGCTATTTTCCAGGGCTTCCAGCCTTTCTATGCACCTCTTATGTAGTGCCTCGTGCGTCTCCGTCTTCACCACGAAGCCCTGTATCTCGTCTTCATTCTCGGCTGCCTTTGCCTTCACTCCACGGAGCTCCATCTCCTGGGTCTTTTGCGTCTCCTTCAATCCCTCAATCTCCAGCAACATCGGCGCCAGCACCTCCCTCTTGAGCTCCTCCACACATCGTCGGAGGAACTCCTGCTGTTCCGGGCCCCATACCATCTGGGCTCCCTCAGCCGCCATCTTGCTACTCCCTTCTCTTCTCTGCCGCTGCTCCAGAGGATCCTCCGCAATCTGGCCACTACTATCGCTTCTTTCCATCCACACCCGGGGGGACTCCTTCCTTTATCGCCTCACACTGAGTTTGGCCGTGAAAAATTTCAGTTGGGGCTCCCGATAAGAGCCCAAAAGCCCGTTAAAACGGGAGGTGCCGAAAAGTGCGACTCAGCTGGTCATCGCCGCAACAGGAAGTCTCTGATCACATTTCTATCTGCCATTTATAACTTCTAATTGATGTGAAACTCGGTTTTGCAAAATACAACATTTTTTAAAAATGCAAACACCTGAGCTACATCCATCTAAGCATATATATACTCCTAAAAGAAACAGGACAGAATCCCAAATAATTTGAGTTTACTGGGAGTTGAATTTTAATCATGGTACCAGTAATGGTTTTGACAATTCATCAGCCGTCTGTTGGTGTGATTGTGTACATATACTGGATTTGAGGGCTTGGTTAGAAGAATGACAAGGTGGTTTGTGTCATCTACTGCTGGGAAGTTGATGGTAAATTGCGGAATCCCTGTGGCAAACAGACACAAGTGTATTGCTGATTTTTGAAGATAAATGTTTGATGCGACCATCAATTCACACGAGACAGAGAGTTGAAGTGAACAGTGGTTTTAATCAGCTGGAACTGTGCCTGCCTGCGACTGCTCTACTGAGAGCCGCCTGCAGGCAGCAGATCTATATACCTCCCCCAAGGGGCGGAGCCCACAAGGGCACCAACATGATACAATGTAATGTAATACAGTGGTGAATGGTTGCCTTAGTACATTCACCACAATGTTAATTTGTACTGGCAATTCTGATGCAAGGAACTGACGATCAATTCAGTCTGTCCAGACCACGAAAAGATTCAATACTTGGATTGTTTTCATCATTAGCTCTGGGCCTGATACAACAGTAGATGCATACGGTATTGTGCCCAGATGAATTTGCGGTATCTCTAGTCAATGTCCCATTGGGTTTGTGCATACCGGCCTCTTCAGATTTTTTTCTATTTGTTTGATGTCTACCTCTCAATAATGCCTCAATTTTTATTTTCTGATGTGGAGATCACAGTTCCTACAACTAATCAGACTGCCTTTTGAATTTTCCTTTTATATTCCCTTCTTTGTTTGAGTTCACTTTTTTTCAATTCTGTAATGAAGTGAGAATGCTCCAAATACTGTTGCTGCCACTTTAGGAGTTTATCTGCTCATTCTTGTTTCTATCGCTCCATTCATTCCCCTCCCCAATGCAACCCGTCAATGTCAGGATTCAGTCCAATAGGTCAAGCAACTAACTTGTCGGAAAATTCCAGATACTCATTAAATATATTGAGATTGTACCCAATGGATCTGGAAGGTCGTGTTGCAGTAGACAAGTCAGTGAGGCCAAGTGCAATTGCCCTGGAAAATCTGGATGGGGGAGGTTACTTTGGGAGCACTCGGAGGTTTGCATTTACAGCACTGTATTGCCATGGTCAGGTTGAAAAGGAACTGCTGACAATCTTTGTCCCCTTTTCAAACTGCCTCTGATCAGTGCATTTAAAGACTACGAATGGTGTTGTAATAACTTCACCAAGGCCAGTCTTCCAGCAATATACCCTTTCATTAAAGCAACTAAAAAAGGCTACTGCAGCAAATTACAGCACTTAAGTCCAAGCCCGAGGACCAACAGAATACCGGCCCAGTTGAAGCAGCGGGTTTAAGCTCCCGCTGCTCATTCCCCATTAGGTGAGCTCCCGTCTGCTTAATAGGGGGATTCATATTCCACGAAGCCCATGGGGAGATCTATTGATGATCTTGCATGTCCTTCATGGCCACCATAACATCCCTTCCCGTCAAGTCTGTTTCTTCCCCGGTACTCCTGTCGCGAAGGCCTCTCTTCTGGCGCTTGGTGATCGGTCAGAGGTCAGTTGAGGGTGGAACTGGATCTGGAGGCGTGAAGCGAATTGGAGCCCTTTGTTTCTGGAGGGAGCTTTGAAGAGTTACTGACGCAGATTCCTCTTCAGGGTCAGCGTCAGTAGGGGTGCCAGGTTCCTATGCTTCCATCTCGGAGCATGCATCCTCGTTGTCAGGGGACGAATGCTGGGTTGCCTTTGAGCTGTTGCCTGCTGCTAGTGGCAGGCCCTCCATGGCTGGTAACGAGGCTTGCACTGCGGCAGACTCCCTCCTCCTGAGGTGGTCCAGGTGTTTCTTTATGACCTTTCTCTGGATCCTCACTTTGTGCATCAGTGGTCCCCTTTTCTCCATTATGATCCCAGGGACCCAGCTGGAACCATCTTTAAAGTTCCTCATGTAAATCAGATTGCCTGTCTTTTTTTTTTATTTTTAGAGTATCCAATTCATTTTTTCAATTAAGGGACAATTTAAATTTAGCGTGGCCAATCCATCTACCCTGCACATCTTTGGGTTGTGGGGGCGAAACCCACGCAGACACGGGCAGAATGTGCAAACTCCACACGGACAGTGACCCAGAGCCGGAATCGAACCTGGGACCTCGGCACCGTGAGGCAGCTGTGCTAACCACTGTGCTGCCCTAGATTGCCTGACTTGAATGTTCTTTTCAGGTTCTCTTGTTGGGATTCTACACACCCTGGTATGTTTAGGAATAATAAGCTCAGTCTTGTAGATGCCGTCATCCCATTAACAGTTCCGCTGGGGCGATTGCTATTGTGTGAGGAGTGGTCCTATCTTCAAACAAAGATTGTGCCAATTTGGTCTCTATGGATGTCATGATATGCAGACACACACATAATGATATACAGACAAGCAGCTAATGGACACAGAGAACAGGACATGACCAATAAGCAGGCAGGACACTCAGGGGTGGGATCTGACTATAAAAGACACGAGGCACTCACACTCCACCTCTCGAGAGTCAGTCAAGGGTATTGTTACAATCCCACACCCCCCACCACGTGGAGACCACCAGTCAGACAGAGTAACTTATGTTAGCAGAGAGTCTAACTCACAGAGAACTGTGCTATTAGTTCAATAAACCTAATAGAACTAACTTCAAGGTCTGGAGTATCTTTCTGATCTAAGTTGAAGCCAGTGTTAGACCAGTGTACCTAACAGGACAGTGGATACTGCAGGTTGTTTCTCCATGCTGATTTTAAAAGACTGCACCGCCCGTTCTGCCAGTCCTTTGGCAACAGGTGATAAGATTCTGTTCTGATATGTCTGACACTTTTGGATTGCATGAAGCTTTGGAATTCACTACTGGTGATGGCAGTGCATTTGTCGGAAATCAGGACTTTAGGTATTCCATGTATGCGAAAAAACTCTTGTCGCAATTTCTCAATCGTAGCGTGGGAAGATGTGGAGCTCATGATGCATAACCAATTGGAGTGCATCCACCAGGATCAACCCCCCCCCCCCCCCCCCCCCCCCCCCCCCATGGAACCCATAAAAAACCCGGCAAAAGCAACGTGCACTTGCACCCATGGCTTGCCTGGCTACTCCCATGGATATAGGGTGGCTGAAGGAGGGAGTTTTGGATTCTCCTGGAAAAGGCCGCATTTTCTCACCAAGTCCATGATGTTTGAGCCAAAGCCGGGCGACCAGACGTAGATCCTGACTAGCATTTTCATTTTGATACCCGAGGGTGGCCGTTTTGGAGTTCCATTAGAATTGGGCGCCGTCCTGGGCAAGGGGCAACTACTCGGGACCCCCATCCTCAACACTGGGTCCATTTTTCGTGGTCAGATAAGGCATCATTTCCTGTGTGGTTTCTCCTCGGACTCCATTGTCCAAGGTCATGTGTTTGAATTTAGACAGTGTTAGATCTTTCTGCGTCCAGACATTAATTTGCCTTGCAGACACTAGCAAAGTCTCAAAAAAGAGTCGTCGAGACCTCTTTCAATGCTGGTAAAGAAGCCTGGCTTGTGGGCAACAAGAAGTGATTCAAAGCATCGGCGTCAGCTATCCACATTCCCAGGCAGTGCTCTAAAAGATATTCGTAAGTGCAAGTAACAGGCCCCAATACTGTAACCAGGCAGAGGCAATAGGGGGGATTGTCTTATCCTCTTTACCGGCCCCCTCGCCGGTGAGGGGCAGCACGGTAGCACAGTGATTAGCACAGTTGCTTCACAGTGCCAGGGACCCGGATTTGATTCCCGGCTTGGGTCACTGTCTGTGTGGAGTCTGCACGTTCTCCCCGTGTGTGCGTGAGTTTCCTTCGGGGGCTCCGGTTTCCTCCCACAGTCCAAAGATGTGCAGGGTAGTTGGATTGGCCATGATAAATTGCCCTGAGTGTCCAAAATGTTTAGGTGGGGTTGCTGGGTTATAGGGATGGGATGGAGGCTGGGGTGCTCTTTCCAAAAGCCGGTGCAGTCTCGATGGGCCAAATGGCCTCCTTCTGCACTGTAAATTCTATGATAATAAGACGCTACTGCACTATGATAATAAAAAGGCCCAAAAGGGCTCATGATGCACTGGTCAAGTTTTTGTTACACCAAACACGACCGCCAAACCTCCTTCTCATTTGAGAACACCTCCATTCGGCATCTGAAAGGGTCCTGGATGCATAGGCAATGGGCCTTTCCATTCTGCCTTTCCAGCAGTGTGAATGTACAGCCCCAACCCTATAAGGGGAAGTATCACATGTCAGGATGAATTCCTTCTTGGGGTCAAAATGGGTCAATAAGTTGGATGACAACAATTTTTGTTTAACTTTTTTGAAGGCCTCCCTCCACATGTGGTGCTTCACAAGACCTTTTTTATACTTCCACTGCAGTGTATGCAAGGGTGTTAAGAAGGAGGCCAAATTTGCGATAAATTTTCCATAATTACTAATCTCAGCAAGGATTTTAACTCTGCTGTTTTTAGAGTTGGTGCTTCCTTGATGGCCTTTACCCTGTCCTCTACTGGATGTGGACCCTTTTTATCTATCCACACATAGATCACTTAATTTGCTTGAAAAACACATTTTTCTCTCTTCAGGTCACCCCAGCTCTGAAAAATCTCTGCAAGAACTCTTCTTTGTCACATGTCTTGTTCCAAAGCCCTGTGACCAGGACATCATCCAAGTACAACACCATTTTACATAACCTTGCAGTATGTTCTCTATGATCCATTGAAATATGGTGCATGCTGATGAGACCTCAAAGGACAAGTGAGTGTACTCATACAGGCCCTTGTGCATATTAGTTGTAACATGCTTGTGGGAAGGCTTGTCTAATTCAAGTTGAAGATAGGCGTGGCTCATATCGAACTTAGTGAACGCCTGGCCACCTGCTAACCTGATGGACAGATCCGTGGCATGGGGTATCTATCGAGATCGGGAACCTGATTGACCATTAGTTTATACCTCCACAGAGACGGACTGATTTGTCCGGTTTTAGGACAGATGACAAGTGGGGTTCACCCTGTTAATTGTACGGGCCTTATTATACCTAGATTTTCACGGCCCCAAAGTTGGGCCGCAAGTACCTTTTCCAATAGAGGGTATGGAACCGGTCTCACTCTAAAATATTTAGGCACAGTATCAGGGGTCAACATAAATCTTGGCTTTGGCTCCTCATATGTTTTCAAGACCCTCCTGGAAACTTCACGGTATTTGCTGTTGACTTCATACACTCGTAATAAACATGATTGTTTTTTTTTTAAATAGCTCAGAAATGAATGCAACTTCACTCATTCACATTTTCATTCACACAAAAGCACTCAAGGTTACGGTGGTTGCAATGAGAAAGGGAGATCGCCTTTAGTTAAAGAGTCGGCTAAGGGAGTTCAACAGCTGGGGTAGAAGAGATTTGTTTTTGGTTGTTTCTTCAAGCAATGTTCAGGTAGACAATGTTCTGTTGTGCAGACCAGAGAAAGCACAAGCTTATGGGCATTCGATGTCCCACCACATGTTACAGCCTTTTCTGTGCATCTTTATGCAGATAAGAGCAATCTTATTTAACGATTCAAAAGGAGAAACATAGCTGTTCCACCATATGACTCACAACTGTGGTTTATCAAATGTTCTTACATTAATCAGCTGCGACCTTCTGCTTTATTGTTTCTGGATTACTGAACATTGACACAGACCTCCAATTTACTGGGTTAAGACAATTTCTTTTTGGCTGTTTGCTGTCACCGCAACTGATGGGGCACATCCACCAGATATGCATTCGCAGTGCCTGTGATGTCACTGCAAACCACAGGTAGCTGCCTGCGTCAAATAATATTGAGCAATATGAAGATATTTAAACGAGTGCAGCATCAATAGAATGTGTTTATTTTTCAGGATTAGTTTTCACAGAACATTGAACCCCAAAATACCAGTTAAAGATCTTGGCATTGTGACTACGATTTGCTCACCACCTGCTTGCTGCTTCGCTGGTCCCAATCATAACATTCACTGCCTACTTCTCACTTGCTGCCCTGCACCCTCGCTGTGTACTGACAATAGGGCAACGAGCAAGGAGGCCAAGGGTTGGGAGTCGGGCACCACGCAAAGCGGCGAATGGAGTAGTGCGCAAAGCAGCAAGGGGGTGATGAGGGGAGCAAAGTAGCAAGAGGAAGGGGAGCAAAGCAGCGAGGGGAAGAGGAGCAAAGCAGCGAGGGGAAGAGGAGCAAAGCAGCGAGGGGAAGAGGAGCAATGCGGGGAGGGGGAGAGTAGCAAAGCAGCGAGGAAGGACGGCGAGGGCGAGTAAACTAGCGAGGGGGTGGTGAAGTGAGTCAGCCAGCAAGGGGGTTGGTGAGGGGAGCAAAGCAGCAAGGGGGCTGGTGAAGTGAGTAAGCCAGCAAAGGGGGGTGGTGAGGGGGAGCAAAGAAGCGAGGGGGCGGTGAGGGGGAGGAAAGCGGTGAGGGTGAGGAAAGCAGCGAGGGGGGCGGTGAGGGTGAGGAAAGCAGCGAGGGGGCGGTGAGGGTGAGGAAAGCAGCAAGGGGGCTGGTGAGGAGAGGAAGCCATCAAGGGGGGTGGTGAGAGGGAGCAAAGAAGCGAGGGGGTGGCGAGGGTGAGGAAAGCAGCGAGGGGGCAGTGAGGAGAGGAAGCCAGCAAGGGGGGTGGTGAGAGGGAGCAAAGAAGCAAGGGGGTGGTGAGGGTGAGGAAAGCAGCGAGGGGGTGGTGAGGGTGAGGAAAGCAGCGAGGGGGCGGTGAGGGTGAGGAAAGCAGCGAGGGGGCGGTGAGGGTGAGGAAAGCAGCGAGGGGGCGGTGAGGGGGAGGAAAGCAGCGAGGGGGCGGTGAGGGGGAGGAAAGCAGCGAGGGGGCGGTGAGGGGGAGGAAAACAGCGAGGGGGCGGTGAGGTGGAGCAAAGAAGCGAGGGGGTGGTGAGGGGAGGAAAGCAGTGAGACAGGATGAGGGGGAGCAAAGCAGCGAGGGGGTGGTGAGGAGAGTAAGCCAGTAAGGGGGGTGATGAGGGGGAGCAAAGCAGCAATAGGGCGGTGAGGGTGAAGAAAGCAGCGAGGGGGCTGGTGAGGGGAGCAAAGCAGCGAGGGAAAGCATAGCAGCGAGGGAGTAAAGCAGAGCCCAAGACAGTGAGGGCGAACAAAACAGCGATTGGGAGGGTCAGGGAGAAAAAAGAAGCAAGGAGGTGGGTGATGGGCGAGCAAAGCAGCGAGGGGGACAGTGAGGGTGAGTGAAGTAGGGAGCAGGAGCAAAGCAGTGACGGTGATGGGAGCAAAGCAACAAGGGGGGTGGTGAGGGGAGTAAAGCAGTGAGGGGGGTGGTGAGGGGAGCAAAGCAGCGAGGGGGTGGTGAGGGGAGCAAAGCAGCGAGGGGAGTGAAGCAGCGAGGGGAGTAAAGCAGTGAGGGGGGGTGGTGAGGGGAGTAAAGCAGCGAGGGGGGAGTGGTGAGGGGAGTAAAGCAGCGAGGGGGGTGGTGAGGGGAGTAAAGCAGCGAGGGGCGGTGGTGAGGGGAGTAAAGCAGCGAGGGGGGTGGTGAGGGGAGTGAAGCAGTGAGGGGGGTGGTGAGGGGAGTGAAGCAGCGAGGGGGGTGGTGAGGGGAGTAATGCAGCGAAGGGGGTGGTGAGGGGAGTAAAGCAGCGAGGGGGGTGGTGAGGGGAGTAAAGCAGCGAGGCGGCTGGTGAGGGGAGTAAAGCAGCGAAGGGGTGGTGAGGGGAGTAAAGCAGCGAAGGGGGTGGTGAGGGGAGTAAAGTAGTGAGGGGAGTGAAGAGGCGAAGGGGGTGGTGACGGGAGTGAAGCAGCGAAGGGATTGGTGATGGGAGTGAAGCAGCGAGGGGGGTGGTGAGGGGAGTAAAGCAGCGAGGGGGGTGGTGACAGGAGTAAAGTAGTGAGGGGGGTGGTGAGGGGAGTGAAGCAGCGAGGGGAGTAAAGCAGTGAGGGGGGTGGTGAGGGGAGTGAAGCAGTGAGGGGGTTGTGACGGGAGGAAGCAGCGAAGGGGGTGGTGAGGGAGTGAAGTGGCGAGGGGAGTAAAGCAGTGAGGTGGGTGATGAGGGAAGTGAAGCAGCGAGGTGGGTGGTGAGGAGAGTAAAGCCGCGAGGGGGGGTGGTGAGGGGAGTGCAGCAGCGAGGGGAGTAAAGCAGTGAGGGGGGTGGTGAGGGGAGTGAAGCAGTGAGGGGGGTGGTGAGGGGAGTGAAGCAGCGAAGGGGGTGGTGACGGGAGTGAAGCAGCGAAGGGGGTGGTGACGGGAGTGAAGCAGCAAAGGGATTGGTGAGGGGAGTAAAGCAGCGAAGGGCGGTGGTGATGGGAGTTAAGCAGCAAAGGGCGGTGGTGATGGGAGTGAAGCAGCGAGGTGGGTGGTGAGGGACTGAAGTGGTGAGGGGCGTAAAGCAGCGAGGAGTGGCGAGGGGAGTAAAGCAGTGAGGTGGGTGGTGAGGGGAGTAAAGCAGCAAAGGCGGTGGTGATGGGAGTGAAGCAGCGAGGGGGGTGGTGAGGGGAGTAAAGCAGCGAGGGGGGTGGTGAGGGGAGTGATGCAGCGAAGGGGGTGGTGACGGGAGTGAAGCAGCAAAGGGATTGGTGAGGGGAGTAAAGCAGCGAGGGGCGGTGGTGAGGGGAGTAAAGCAGCGAGGGGGGTGGTGAGGGGAGTGAAGCAGCGAGGGGGGTGCTGAGGGGAGTAAAGCAGCGAGGGGGGTGCTGAGGGGAGTAAAGCAGCGAGGGGTGTGGTGAGGGGAGTAAAGCAGCGAGGGGGGTGGTGAGGGGGGTAAAGCAGCGAGGGGGGTAGTGGGGGAGTACAGCAGCGAGGGGGGGGTGGTGAGGGGAGTGAAGCAGCGAGGTGGGTGGTGAGGAGAGTAATGCAGCGAGGGGGGTGGTGAGGGGAGTAATACAGCGAGGGGGGTGGTGAGGGGAGTAAAGCAGCGAGCTGGGTGGAGGGTGAGTGAAGCAGCGAGGTCGGTGGTGAGGGGAGTAATGCAGCGAAGTGTGTGGTGGGGGAGTACAGCAGCGAGGCAGGATGAGGGCGAGTAGAGCAGTGATGTGGGTGGTATGGGGATCTAACCAGCGAGCGGGCGTGGTGAGGGGAGTAATGCAGCGAGGGGGGTGGTGAGGGGAGTAATGCAGCGAGGGGGGTGGTGAGGGGAGTAATGCAGCAAGGGGGTGGTGTGGGGAGTAATGCAGCGAGGGGGGTGGAGAGGGGAGTAAAGCAGCGAGGTGGGTGGAGGGTGAGTGAAGCAGCGAGGTGGGTGGTGGGGGAGTACAGCAGCGAGGCAGGATGAGGGCGAATAAAGCAGTGAGGTGGGTGGTGAGGGGAGCCAACCAGCGCGAGCGGGCGTGGTGACGGGAGCAAGGGGGGTGTTGACGGGAGTGAAGCAGCGAGGGGGACGGCGAGGGTGAGTGAGGGGGACGGTGAGCGAGGGGGAGGGTGAGGTTGAGCAAGGGTGAGGGGGAGCGAGGGGGCCGGTGAGGGTGAGCGAGGGGGCCGGTGAGGGTGAGCGAGGGGGACGGTGAAGGGGAGCGAGGGGGACGGTGAGGGTGAGCGAGGGGGTCGGTGAGGGTGAGCGAGGGGGACGGTGAGTGGGAGGGTGAGCGAAGGGGACGGTGAGGGTGAGCGAGGGGGAGGGGGAGGGGGAGGGTGAGCGAGGGGGACGGTGAGGGTGAGCGAGGGGGACGGTGAGGGTGAGCGAGGGGGCCGGTGAGGGGGACAGCGATGGGGACGGTGAGGGTGAGCGAGGGGGTCGGTGAGGGTGAGCGAGGGGGACGGTGAGGGTGAGCGAGGGGGACGGTGAGGGTGAGCGAGGGGGACGGTGAGGGTGAGCGAGGGGGACGGTGAGGGTGAGCGAGGGGGTCGGTGAGGGTGAGCGAGGGGGACGGTGAGGGTGAGCGAGGTGAGGGTGAGCGAGGGGGACGGTGAGGGTGAGCGAGGGGGTCGGTGAGGGTGAGCGAGGGGGACGGTGAGGGTGAGCGAGGGGGAGGGTGAGGGTGAGCGAGGGGGACGGTGAGGGTGAGCGAGGGGGACGGTGAGGGTGAGCGAGGGGGACGGTGAGGGTGAGCGAGGGGGTCGGTGAGGGTGAGCGAGGGGGACGGTGAGGGGGAGCGAGGGGGACGGTGAGGGTGAGCGAGGGGGACGGTGAGGGTGAGCGAGGGGGAGGGTGAGTGAGGGTGAGCGAGGGGGACGGTGAGGGTGAGCGAGGGTGAGGGTGAGCGAGGGGGACGGTGAGGGGGAGCGAGGGGGACGGTGAGGGTGAGCGAGGGGGAGGGTGAGGGTGAGGGTGAGCGAGGGGGACGGTGATGGTGAGCGAGGGGGACGGTGAGGGGGAGGGTGATGGTGAGCGAGGGGAGGGTGAGGGTGAGCGAGGGGGACGGTGAGGGTGAGCGAGGGGGACGGTGAGGGTGAGCGAGGGGGACGGTGAGGGGGAGGGTGATGGTGAGCGAGGGGGAGGGTGAGGGTGAGCGAGGGGAGGGTGAGGGTGAGCGAGGGGGACGGTGAGGGTGAGCGAGGGGGACGGTGAGGGTGAGGGTGAGCGAGGGGGACGGTGAGGGTGAGCGAGTGGTACGGTGAGGGTGAGCGAGGGGGACGGTGAGGGTGAGCGAGGGGGACGGTGAGGGTGAGCGAGGGGGACGGTGAGGGTGAGCGAGGGGGACGGTGAGGATGAGCGAGGGGGACGGTGAGGGGGAGCAAAGCAGCAAGGGGGGTGCTGAGGTTGTGAACAAAGTGACAAGTGGGACAGTGAACAAGGTGAGCAGCCAGTGGTGTGCATTCAACAGGCCCACAACTAGCGACACCAGGTTGGAGTGGGGATGCTGACTGTTCCAGGTGCACAATGATGACATCAGTGGCATCAACGTCCCGATCCAGTGCTGCGGCGGCAATGTTTTTTGTTCAAAAGTCCCATTCGATTCAGGAATGCCTTCTAGCTTTTTCAGGATGTATAATTGACACCTTTTTAGACTAATGCACTATTTGTCCTGTGAGGCAGGTCCTTGACTGGGTTATGGAATCCATGCAGCAATGTCATCTGATGTTTTGTGGAATTAGTGACCATTTAAAATCAATGTTACTTCTCTGTTCAATATTCACAGTGAATAACATCTGCACTTTAAATTATGAATATGCCATACCTTACATGAAAATAGATAGCTTTGCTTCGAAAGGTTCCCTGCCTAGAAGGCAACCCAATGGATAGGCTTGGCATCCATTTGGATGAGGTTGCAGGTATGTTGCCTGTGTGACACCTAAGTTCTCCCGGAAGCTGTTCTCGCCTGTACTCAGCTACCAAATCTCCATGGAGCTAGGAAATCTAACTGGCCAGGGTCAAACTTGTAAAACAGATCAAAATATTGAATTGACCTCCTGGGCCAGATTTGTCCCTGCCCCACTAAACCCAGAAGTGGACTTGTTGGGATCTTCAAGATTTTTAAAGTTTAAATACCTCAGCTGTTTTGGAGATTAAAGATTCAGCGCATTGTGCCTGTATGGTCGGTCAGTGGGTTTATCCATGGAATTGTGGAGTACAATCCTGCCTCCTAGGAGCAGGTTGGTTATCCACCTTAAAAGCAGATGGAAGTGGGTCGGTTGGGGTTTGGTTTGAGATGTTTTTTAATTTTCAGATCTCACCTGATCGAAGCCCACCCATTTTGTATGGTTAAAATTTTCCCTCTTATTTCAGAGACAGCAAATGAACATAGTGTAACAGACAAAAACATTGTCTCTGATAATCTATGAAATAATGAATTAAATTTCCTTGTAAAGATAGATGGATGAAAAAATCCCATTCTTTGTTTTGTGAACCAGTTCTTTGTTTTTCACAGTCTTTTTTCAGTCTTCAAATTGTAATCACTGACTTCTTGCACTTCCTTAGTTCTCTCTGGCCAGGTTTTCTGTTCAACAGAGCTTCACTTCAAACTTGTCTAACATATGGGCTTATGTTCTGCCTCCTCAGCCAGAGGGAGGGCTGAGATGCTAACTTCCTCCAGGCTAGTGCCCTAATGAAACTGACTACCTCTTTTCTTTGAAGTGTCTGTATTAAAGAAGTACCTTCTGCTGTCAGAATGAATTAAGGTTATCATGGATAGTAAACCTAAAATGAGAAATTGACTTGTACTGTATCAGTTTGAGATTTTGAAGCAATGAGTAATACCACATTTTACTAGTTTAGTTTCACATGTTCTATGCTTTTAGATTATGGCTTACTTCATTTTTAAACTAGTGCAAATTCAGTGTTTCACAATACATAAACCTAACTCATTCTGAAACTATATTGTTTGAAGAGAAAGATGATGATTGACGAGTAAAATGGAGAATGTGTCATTGTAGACATTTTTGAAATTTGTCATAAACTTTGGAAATTGGGATAAAAGTTGACAATGAGAAAAAATAAATGAATATAAAACATTGTGTAATACATTGTATTTCCCTATGTATGTGTAGTGGCAGATATATATCTATAATTTGTATGTCGTATTTTGTATATAAATCATTAAAAGTATTTCAAGAATGTGTATTCGCATGAGTATGTTTCTCAGAATTTAATACAAACGTAAAGTTTGATGTCTGACAATTAGAGGAAGTCTGTACTAATGGGGAAGTATGAAACTTTAGGGAAAACAAGGATAGGATGCACCTGGGCCATGGAGAAGTGAAAAGGATTGAAACGTGGGTGAGGAAAACTAGCCAGTAAAAAGCGTTGAACGTCAATCATAGAATGTATTAATGGTTGTGTGGGAGTCAAGACAGCTAAATTGAAATATAAGTTAAGGAACAACTTTTAAAATAATTTGTGATGTGAGTTTTTCCTCAGCTACAACTTATATTTATACAGCACCTTTAATGTAATAAAACATCCAGTGCGTCACAGGAGCATTATAAAACAAAATATGACACTGAGGCACATGAGATATTTGGCCAAAGATGTGGGGCTGGATCCTCCGCTGTCGGGATTCTCTGTTGCGTCGGCAGCCCAGGGATTTCCCAACGTCGTAGGGCTGCCCACAATGGAAAACCGCATTGGCCGGCTGGCAAGGCGGAGAATCCCTGGGGTGCGGTCTCCACCATGGCGGAGGCGGAAGAGACTCACTCCACAGCGCATGCGCGGGGATGCCGTGAGCGGCCGCTGACGCTCCCGCGCATGCGCCGCCCGGAGATGTCATTTCCGGGCCAGCTGGCGGGGCACCAAAGGCCTTTTCCGCCAGCTGGCGGGGCGGAAATTCGTCCGGCGCGGGCCTAGCCCCTTAAGGTTGGGGCTCGGCCCCCAAAGATGCGGAGCATTCCGCACCTTTGGGGCGGCGCGATGCCCGACTGATTTGCGCCGTTTTGGGCGCCAGTCGGCGGACATCGCGCTGTTTCCGGAGAATTTCGCCCCAGAAATCTGGTGCGGCGGGAGGGAGAATCCCGCCCGTGGTCAAAGAGTATCTTAAAGGAAGAAAGCAAAATGGAGAAGTTTGGGGTGGGACAACCTGAAAACACAACCACCGTTGATAGAGTGATTAAAATCGTCGACATTGTTGGGCAGACTGTTCAATTGATATGCCCGTAAGACTATAAACAGGACTTTTTCTCCTTTACCAGCAGATTGCCAGTGGCCCTTGTAGGTTTGTAGTGAAAGCCCTAAGCTTTGTAGGTACTAAACCATGAAAATTGTCTCAAAGGTATCTTCAAAATTGAGTAACAGAATCACAGAATAATGCAGCGCAAAAGAGGCTGTTCGGCCCATCGAGTCTGCACCGACGAATGAAAAACATCTGACCTGCCTACCTAATCCCATTTGCCACTTGAATGTTATGACATGTCAAGTGCTTACCCAGGTATTTTTTAAAGGATGTGAGGCAACCCACCTCTACCCACAATGCCAGGCAGTGCATTTCAGCCTGTCACCACCCTCTGGGTAAAAAATGTTTTCCTCAATTCCCCCCAAAGCTTCTGCCCCTGACCTTGAACATGTGTCCCCTCATAGCTGAACCTTCAACTAAGGGGAACAGCTTCTCCCTATTCACTTTGTCCATACCCCTCATAATCTTGTCCACCTCGATCAGGTCGCCCCCTCAGTCTTTTCTGTTCCAGCGAAAACAACCCAAGCCTATCCAACCTCTTTTCATAACTTAAATGCTACATCCCAGGCAGCATCTTGGTGAATCGCCTCTGCACCCCCTCCAGTGCAATCCCTCCCTATAATTTGGTGACCAGAATTACACACAGTATTCCAGCTGTGGCCTCACCAAAGTTCTGTACAAATCCACATGACCTCCCTGCTTTTGTAATCTATGCCTCAATTGATAAAGACAAGTGTCCCAAATGCCTTTTTCATCACCCTATTAACCTGCCCTTCTGTCTTCAGAGATCGATGGACAAATACGCCAAAGTCCCTTTGGTCCTTGGAACTTCCCAGTGTCAGGCCATTCATTAAATACTTGTCACATTACTGTTGCTTCACAGCGCCAGGGTCCCAGGTTCGATTCCCGGTTTGGGTCACTGTCTGTGCGGAATCCACACGTTCTTCCTGTGCCTGCGTGGGTTTCCACCGGGTGGTTTGGTTTCCTCCCACAAGGTCCAAAAGACGTGCTTGTTAGGTGAATTGGACGTTTTGAATTCTCCCTCTGTGCACCCGAACAGGCGCCGGAATGTGGCGACTAGGGCCTTTTCACAGTAACTTCATTGCAGTGTTAATGTAAGCCTACTTGTGACAATAAAGATTATTTTTAAAAAGTGTATCACCTCACACTCCATCTGCCACTTTTCTTCCCATTTGACCATCCCGTCTATACTTCCTGTAACCTAACCTCACTGTTAACCACCAAGTCTGTCTTTGTGTCATCCGCAAACAGACTGATCCTACACCCCACATAGTCTGTGTTTTTATATTAATGTAAACAATAGGGGAGCCAGCACAGATCCATGTGGTACAGCACTGGACACTGGCTTCCAATCACTAATCACACTGTCTGGACCTGTAAAGACTTAAATTACCTGCAAAGACTCACATTCATCTTGCATCATTGGCTTTGTCGATATATGCTGTTTTTGTGTAACCTACCTCTCCACTCACCTGTTGAAGCTACGCTCCAAAAACTCGCGATTACAAATAAACCTGTTGGACTTTAACGTGGTGTTAAAGTAAGACTTGTTACTATCTTAACGAGTGCTCACTAGATGCCTTCAGTTTCTTGCTCTTCCTAACCCCCACTACGTCTAGGTGTTTCTCCAGGATCCCCAGCTGAGATTGAGATGGTCTGCTGCCTTCCACGTTCTGTTGCCTGAGATGACTTTGTCGGGCGTCCCCTGGCGGAAGGGGGGGGGGGGAGAGGCACACATGATCTTGAGGGTCTCCGTGTACTTTCAGGCAGCAGATGTAGTATAGTGGTAGCCTCCCGGTGTTCAAACCTGGAGGTGTGTCGCTCACAAGGAAGGGGTGATGATGGGCTGGACACCCCAGGGTTCTCTGGGTGGAGGGCACTGGGCTGCGTTCCTGTTGATCCTTTTCCTTTCAGGCACCCAGGCGCCTCTGTGCTCCTCCATGGGATAAAGGCGTAGCTGGAGTGAGACCCAGAAGCCCCACCATCCTCTTGCGCAGACACTCGTGGATTCTCACCAGGTCCTGCACCATGCTGTTGAAGCCCTTGCCATGGAGCTCATGCCCTCAGCCATGGAGGTCATGATCTGACCCTTGGAGCGGATATCCCCTGCCATGGAGTGCACGTTCTACACCAAGGTACCCACTGTGGATACCATCCTCACAATGTTGGCCTCATTGCGTTGCATTGATGGCAACACCTCCTTGGTAAGGAGGTGATTGGATTCTTCCAGTCAGCCTTGAAGTCCGATGATGAATGCTGCCATCCCACTCTGATTCTCTAAACTCTGTGTTTGCAGTTCCATTATCTCTGGGATGACCGGATCCATGGCAACATCATCAGCCAGGGGCTGAGCAGAGACCCGAACTCTGCCATCCTGTCGAATGCCGGATCCCTGGCACTTTCCAGTCTACACCTGCTGTGGATTATCAACTATGAGGTGCTCACCAGTGAGTAACCCATAAAACTGCCTGCAACTTAATCCCATCAAGATGTGAGTGCGTTTGGGAGGGTGCGGTGACGGATGTGACGCCTCCTCGCTAGTTATGTCCGAGAACTCCCTCTGAGCTGCTCAGGCCTGTGATTTCCAGGGGCTGCACAGATGGTGCGGGCTGCTCTCCTGATTGCCATGCAAGGGAAGGGAGATGGCATTAGTACATCACGGTGGATAAATAATGCAAGATTTTTTCACCTGTGAGGTTTGTGGAATGACAGTGTGTCCTTAGGGCTCTCACTTTTGCTCGCTGCCCCCACTTCGCCATCAGCACAGCCGCCGCCCTGCTCCTCCCCGGCCAACTCAAGGGTTCTTTCCTCATAGGAGGTGAGGGTGTGGAGCTCCCACATGACTTGATTTTGTACCGTGGGGAGGGGAGATGGGGAGAGTGTCGGCAGGAGTCCTGCCAGTTCGGATGGTTGAGTATTGACATGCATGGGACTGGAGTGGGAGCAGCGATGTGAAGAGCAGACTTGAGACTGGGAGGCACCAAAGTGGTTGGAAGGGGGGAAGAGGGCCTCGTGATAGGTGGGTAACCCACAAGGTGGCCGGGTGAGAGATCATCTTGGAGGGGCAAGGGGTTGCATTGAGAGACTTACAGTGGAAGACATACCCTGGCCGCTCAAGGAAGGGCATTCATTTTTTACGCACTGCTGCCCCCCCGCCCCTTCTACACTGAGCCGGCATTGACATACCGCTATTGTCTCTCAAGTGCAGGTGGTCACCTTGCTGATGAGCCGCTTCCTGGAGTGTGGGTATAGGTCATCCCGCCTCTGCTGTACTCCATCCAGAAGTCTAGTCTGGGTCCCTCGGAAAATCTTGGAGCAGGCTTCCTGCCTGCCACCTCACCTGCAATGGATCTGGAACGAGTGCTGGGGAGACATTTATACGGATCATCTCAGTGAATGCGATGATGAAGTTTCCCCTGGGAGAGCGAATCAGCGGGAGACCGCCAAGAGAGCCATGTGGTGAGAAAACATTTGTTTAAGGGGTTCAAAATTCCGTGGGAAATTCTGCCGCAGTCGGCGAGATTTGTGTCGTTTTTCTCACCGGAACTGACACTTGCTATTTTCTGATTCCGCCCTCCCTCTTTGTCCTACCAATGATCTCTCCCGATCTGTTTAGTGCCTTCCTGAACAAACCCCCATTTTCATTGTTCATGAGTCGGGCGCCCTTGAGTCAGCAGGGATGTTTCATATCTTCGGAGATGCTTTGAGGACATCCCTGAAGCAGGGTTAAGCAGTGTGTCAAAGGACAACTTGGATCAGGGAACAGAGGGCCCTGGTGGGGGTGGGGGGGGGGTTTCGGGGAGACAATGGTGAGGGAAAAATGGATCAACTGATCAAGAGGATACCAATTCTAAAGAGTTCCAAATTACTTTGAAATAAAAATTTGCTGTACATAATAAAAACTAAGGGGATATTAAATTAAATACATAAGAGACATATATGCGATGCACAGGAATTAGGAGCAGGGATAGGCTGTTCAGCCACTTGAGCCTGCCTTAAATGGGTGACCCCATATTTTTAAACAGTGACCCCCCCCCCCGCCATAGTTTCCGATTCTCACACAAGAGCAAGCATTCTTTCCACACCCACCCCTGTCAAGGACCCTCAGGAGCTTTTACATTTCAATGAAATCAGCTCTTGCTCATCTAAACTCCAGTGGCCACATACCTAGCCTGTCGAACCTTTCTTCATAAGACAGCCCTTTCATTACAGGTGTTGCTCCAGTCAACTTTTCTCTGAACACCTTTCAATGCGTTTAAATCCTTCTTTTAGGGGCTGGTTCAGCGCAGGGCTAAATTGCTGGCTTTGAAAGCAGACCAAGGCAGGCCAGCAGCACGGTTCAATTCCCGTACCAGACTCCCCGAACAGGCACCGGAATGTGGCGACTAGGGGCTTCTCACAGTAACTTCATTTGAAGCGTACTTGTGACAACAAGCGATTTTCATTTTTAAAAAATTTTTAATTTTTTTTTTTGAGTATCCAATTCATTTTTTCCAATTAAGAGGCAATTTAGCGTGGCCAATCCACCTACCCTGCACATCTTTGAGTTGTGAGGGCGAAACCCACGCAAACACGGGGAGAATGTGCAAACTCCATACGGATAGTGACCCAGAGTCGGGATTGAACCTGGGACCTCAGCGCCGTGAGGCAGCAGTGCTAACCCACTGCGCCACCGTGCTGCCCAAATCCTTCCTTAAATAAGGTGACCAGTACTTCCGATGTGGTCTCATAAATGCCCTGTGCAACTGAATCATAACGTCCCTACTTTTGTCTTCAATTCCCCTTGCAATAAACAATAGCTTTCCAAGAGATTTTCTAATTACTTGCTGTACTTGCATACATAGTTTTGTGATTAATGCACCAGGACACCCAGATCTCTCTGCATCTCAGAGCTCTACAATCTCTCACCACTTCGACAATAAGCTTTTTTATTCTTCCTGCTAAAATGGACAATTTCACATTTCCCACCTTCTATTCCATTTTCCAGATCTTTACATGCTCTATTATAGCATATTTAATAGTTTTTAACATTTTCCCTATGACAGATTTTAACCTACCTATATCCTTTTGTCGTCTCCTTCTGTCCTCTTCACAACTTACTTGTACACCATGCCCACAAGTGACTTCTTGTCTTTATCATTCCTCATCCCAATTCAAACCACCTATACATCCTGGTTTCTTGATCTTCGGTCATCCGTCTCGATTGTGCTAATACCATCATTAATTAACAGAACCACGCCTCCACCATTTCCTAGCAGACTGTCATTCCTAAATGTCATATGCTCTTCGATATTCAGGTTCCTATCTATGTCATCCCGCAATCATGTCTTTGTATTGGCTATCAGATCAGACTTATTGATTTCTATTTGTGCTCTCAGTTCATCTGTCTTGAATGTCCCGTGCATTCAGATGTGTGAAAAACTTCCCCCGCACATCTACATTGAATCTTTCCCCCCTCACCTTGAACTTGTGCCCACTTGTAATTGTCATTTCCACCCTGGGAAAAAGCCTCCCAACTGTTCACCGTATCTATACCCCTAATAATTTTATAAACTTCTATCGGATCGCCCCTCAGCATCCGTCTCTCTAGGGAGAACAATCACAGTTTATTCAATGTCTCCTCATAGCTCATACCCTCCATACCAGGCAACATCCTGGTAAACCTTTTCTGTACTCTCTCCAAAGCCTCCACGTCCTTCTGGTAGTGCGGTGACCAGAATTGGACACAGTATTCCAAATGTGACCTAACCAACGTTCTATATAATTGTAACATAATTTTCGAGCTTTTATACTCGATCCCCCTTCCCATGCCATATGCTTTCTTTACTACCATTTCCACCTGTGCTGCCACTTTTAAGGATCTGTTGACCTGCATGCCCAGACCTCTCTGTTCCTGATAGTTCTGCCATTTATTTTATAGCTCCCACCTGAATTGGATCTACCAAAATGCATCACCTCGCATTTGTCCGGGTTAAATTCCACCTGCCATTTCTCTGCCCAATTTTGCAGCCTATCTATATCCTGCTGTATTCTCTGACAATCTTCATCACTATCCACAACTCCTGCAATCTTAGTATCATCCGCAAACTTGCTAATCAGACCCGCTACGTTTTCTTCCAAGTCATTTATATATATTACAAAGAGCAGAGGTCCCAGAACTGATCCCTACGGAACAGCACTAGTTACAAACCTCCATTTGGAAAAACATCCTTCCACTCCTTATCTGGTGATTTGCTCCTAGCTCTGTACTCTCGTCCCTTCCTGTCACGGTCTGTTTATCATTTCCCATATTAATTCTTTCTCTTTTGCCTTGTCTCTACTCTTTGATTCACCACATCTTCCCAGATTTCAACCCATCTATTTATTTAAAACCCTCGCTACTTCCCCTAGTTATGCAGCTCGCCGCAACACTTGTCCAAGTATGATTCAGAGTTAGAACGTCTGAATAGCACAGCCCCCTATTTCCCCAGTATTGAAGCCAGTGCCTCACACATCAGAACCCACTTCTACCCCACCAATCTTTGAGACACAGATTCACTTCTCTAATCTTATTTGCTCTATGCCGATTTGCATGGGGTTCAGGTAATAATCCGAAGATTATTACCTTTGAGGTTCTGCTCTTAATTCAACTGTTCCCACTCGTGAAATAATCAAGAACGAGAGGTACACATTTAAAATAATTGGCAATCAAAGCAAAAGCAATATGAGAAAAAATATTTTCACACAGCAAGTGGTTACGGTCTGGAATGCACTGCCTGAGAGCGTGGTGCGGCAGGTTCAATGGAAGAATTTGAAAGAAAATTGTCATGAAAAGGAAGTGAGTACAGGGGTTATGGGAAGAAGATGCGAGATTGACAATAAACAAAATGTTTATTTAGAAAACTGGTGCAGACACAGTAGGTTGAATGAACATCTTCAGCGCTGTGAAAATTCCATGATTCTGTCTGAAGATGGCAGTGTCCCGAAGCACGCTGATGTTATCTGCAAGGATGTGGAGATGCCGGCTTGGAACACCAGTTCATGGGGGTGGATAGTTTTGTTTTGGAGTGAGGAGACAAGTAAAACCCGAGTAGAATAAACAGCCCAGCCGTCGTATAACAATTACTAAAGACTACTTATTAAAGTAAAGACAAATACAGATGATCAGGACTACTCTACACTCATGCAATTAAGATGTATGAATTGCTAAACACACACACAGTTTATACAGAACGTATGTACCCTTGTTCTAAAATATATACTACGATACTTGAACTCTGTAAGACTTCCCCGTTCTCCCTGTGTCTGCGTGGGTTTCCTCCGGGTGCTCCGGTTTCCTCCCACAAGTCCCGAAAGACGTGCTGTTAGGTGAGTTGGACATTCTGAATTCTCCCTCTGTGTATCGGAACAGGCGCCGGAATGTGGCGACTAGAGGCTTTTCACAGTAACTTCATTGCAGTGTTAATGTAAGCCTACTTGTGACAATTAATGAAAAGCTATTCACATCTAAATATTATCTAAACCAGTGTTTTTCAAACTTTTTCCTCAGGACCAACTTTTGCCAACCAGACGTCTTTTGGGACCCACGCCAGCTGACCTACACAACACACGCCAAGTTTGCTTACCGTTAATGCAAAAGTGGAGCCCATTTGGTCCTCATCATCTCACTCCAATCAGGTTCACAGGAGGAGAGGGAAATGCGCATATCAGGTGCAGAGTCAGGCCAGTCCCTTTGTGCCGCCATCAAACTTTGTGAGAATGGAAAATCCAACCTCGTACATGTAGGTCATTGTGAAGGGCAATTGCAACAAAATGCTTGTTTTACTCAGCACTGAATACTCCTGGGAGATGTTACACCAGAATGCTGACAAGTCTCACGGGTTTTTGGCGTATTTTTAATGTGGTATCACAGTTCAGGTACAACAATGCAGTCTTTTCATTTGGAGTCAGCTGTAAGTTAATAACTGACTCTGTGGTCTCAACCTCAAAAGGAATTTTTCACCCACTATTTCACTTACAAAATCTGAACTTTCTTCTCTCATTCGCCAGTACTTCACTGCATATAACACACATGGGCTTTGCATCCTGATTTGCATTGGTTCAATTGACAAAACTATACCTCAAGAAATCATCTTTATAATGCTTTGTTCCCGAGGTAAGCTTCTCTTTGTAAGTGGTTCAACAGAAGTCCTGGAACTCTGCTCAGAGCTAACAGTAGCATTGCTCTGACTGCCGTGGACTCGCCTGCTCAGCTCTCCCCAGCAGATTCAGATGTGAGATCCTGGCCAGTCTATTTGTGTCTCTGGCCGAAAACCATGCATCTTCATGGTCCTCTTGCCTTGCTTGCTAGCAGCTAGAAAATGGAAGAACAAAGTACAAACAAAAGTACATCACATGAACAGGCCTTTCGGCCCTCCAAGCCTGCACCGACCATGCTGCCCGTCAAAACTAAAATCTTCAACTCTTCCGGGGTCCGTATCCCTCTATTCCCATCCTATTCATGTATTTGTCAAGATGCCCCTTAAACGTCATTATTGTCCCTGCTTCCACCACCTCCTCCGGCAGCGAGTTCCAGGCACCCACTACCCTCTGTGTAAAAAAACTTACCCCATACATCTCCTCTAAACCTTGCCCCTCGCACCTTAAACCTATGGTTTGACCCCTCTACCCTGGGAAAAAGTATCTGACTATCCACCTGGTCTATGCCACTCATAATTTTGTAGACCTCTATCAGGTCGCCCCTAAGGTTGAATCCATTTGGGTGGAAATCAGGAACAGTAAGGCGAAAAGTCACTGATAGGAGTATTCTATAGGCTACCAAATAGTAACATTATGGTGAAGCAGGCAATAAACAAAGAAATAACGGGATGCATGTCGAAATGGTACAGCAGTTATCATGGGGGATTTTAATCTACATGTCGGTTGGTTTAACCAGGTCGGTCAAGGCAGCCTTGAGGAGGAGTTTATAGAATGTATCCGCGATAGTTTCCTGGAACAGTATGTAATGGAACCTACGAGGGAACAAGTAGTCCTAAATCTGGTCCTGTGTAATGAGACCGGATTGATTCATGATCTCATAGTTAGGGATCCTCTCGGAAGGAGCGATCACAATATGGTGGAATTTAAAATACAGATGGAGGGTGAGATGGTAAAATCAAACACTACTGTTTTGTGCTTAAACAAAGGAGATTACAATGGAATAAGAGAAGAACTAGCGATGGTAGACTGGGAGCAAAGACTTTATGGTGAAACAGTTGAGGAACAGTGGAGAACCTTCCAAGCAATTTTTCACAGTGCTCAGCAAAGGTTTATACCAACAAAAAGGAAGGACGGTAGAAAGAGGGAAAATCGACCGTGGATATCTAAGGAAATAAGGGAGAGTATCAAATTGAAGGAAAAAGCATACAAAGTGGCAAAGATTAGTGGGAGACTAGAGGACTGGGAAATCTTTAGGGGGCAACAGAAAGCTACTAAAAAAGCTATAAAGAAGAGTAAGATAGATTATGAGAATAAACTTGCTCAGAATATAAAAAGATAGTAAAAGTTTCTACAAATATATAAAACAAAAAAGAGTGGCTAAGGTAAATATTGATCCTTTAGAGGATGAGAAGGGAGATTTAATAATGGGAGATGAGGAAATGGCTGAGGAACTGAACAGGTTTTTTTGGGTCGGTCTTCACAGTGGAAGACACAAATAACATGCCAGTGACTGATAGAAATGAGGCTATGACAGGTGAGGACCTTGAGAGGATTGTTATCACTAAGGCGATAGTGATGGGCAAGCTAATGGGGCTAAAGGTAGACAAGTCTCCTGGCCCTGATGGAATGCATCCCAGAGTGCTAAAAGAGATGGCTAGGGAAATTGCAAATGCACTAGTGATAATTTACCAAAGTTCACTCGACTCTGGGGTGGTCCTGGCAGATTGGAAATTAGCAAACCTGACACCACTGTTTAAAAAAGGAGGTAGGCAGAAAGCGGGTAATTATAGGCCAGTGAGCTTGACTTCGGTAGTAGGGAAGATGCTGGAATCTATCATCAAGGAAGAAATAGCGAGGCATCTGGATGGAAATTGTCCCATTGGGCAGACGCAGCATGGGTTCATAAAGGGCAGGTCGTGCCTAACTAATTTAGTGGAATTTTTTGAGGACATTACCAGTGCGGTAGATAACGGGGAGCCAATGAATGTGGTATATCTGGATTTCCAGAATGCCTTTGACAAGGTGCCACACAAAAGGTTGCTGCATAAACTAAAGATGCATGGCATTAAGGGTAAAGTAGTAGCATGGATAGAGGATTGGTTAATTAACAGAAAGCAAAGAGTGGGGATTAATGGGTGTGTCTCTGGTTGGCAATCAGTAGCTAGTGGTGTCCCTCAGGGATCAGTGTTGGGCCCACAATTGTTCACAATTTACATCGATGATTTGGAGTTGGGGACCAAGGGCAATATGCCCAAGTTTGCAGACGACACTAAGATGAGTGGTAAAGCAAAAAGTGCAGAGGATACTGGAAGTCTGCAGAGGGATTTGGATAGGCTAAGTGAATGGGCTAGGGTCTGGCAGATGGAATACAATGTTGACAAATGTGAGGTTATCCATTTTGGTAGGAATAACAGCAAAAGGGATTATTATTTAAATGATAAAATATTAAAACATGCTGCTGTGCAGAGAGACCTGGGCATGCTAGTGCATTAGTCGCAAAAAGTTGGTTTACAGGTGCAACAGGTGATTAAGAAGGTGAATGGAATTTTGTCCTTCATTGCCAGAGGGATGGAGTTTAAGACTAGGGAGGTTATGCTGCAATTGTATAAGGTATTAGTGAGGCCACACCTGGAGTATTGTGTTCAGTTTTGGTCTCCTTACCTGAGAAAGGATGTACTGGCGCTGTAGGGTGTGCAGAGGAGATTTACTAGGTTAATCCCAGAGCTGAAGGGGTTGGATTACGAGGAGAGATTGAGTAGACTGGGACTGTACTCGTTGGAATTTAGAAGGATGAGGGGGGATCTTATAGAAACATATAAAATTATGAAGGGAATAGATAGGATAGATGCGGGCAGGTTGTTTCCACTGGCGAGTGAAGCAGAACTCGGGGGCATAGCCTCAAAATAAGGGGAAGTAGATTTAGGACTGAGTTTAGGAGGAACTTCTTCACCCAAAGGGTTGTGAATCTATGGAATTCCTTGTCCAGTGAAGCAGTAGAGGCTCCTTCATTAAATATTTTTAAGGTAAAGATAGATAGTTTTTTGAAGAATAAAGGGATTAAGAGTTATGGTGTTCGGGCCGGAAAGTGGAGCTGAGTCCACAAAAGATCAGCCATGATCTCATTGAATGGTGGAGCAGGCTCAAGGGGCCAGATGGCCTACTCCTGCTCCTAGTTCTATGTTCTTATGTTCAACCTCCATCGTTCCAGTGAGAACAAACCAGGTTTATTCAACCTCTCCTCATAGCTAATGCCCTCCATACCAGGCAACATCCTGGTAAATCTCTTCTGCACCCTCTCTAAAGTCTTCACATCCTTCTGGTAGTGTGGCAACCAGAATTGAACACTATACTCCAATTGTGGCCTAACTAAGGTTCTGTACAGCTGCAACATGACTTGCCAATTTTTATACTCAATGCCCTAGCCAATGAAGGCATGCATGCCGTATGCCTTCTTTACTACCTTCTCCACCTGTGTTGCCCCTTTCAGTGACCTGTGGACCTGTACACCAAGATCTCTCTGACTGTCAATACTCTTGAAGGTTCTACCATTCACTGTATATTCCCTACCTGCATTAGACCTTCCAAAATGCATTACCTGACATTTGTCCGGATTAAACTCCATCTGCCATCTCGCCGCCAAAAAGTCTCCAAACGATCTTAATCCTTCTGAATCCTCTGACACTCCTCATCGCTATCCGCAATTCCACCAACCTTTGTGTCAGCCACAAACTTACTTATCAGACCAGTTACATTTTCTTCCAAATCATTTTTAGATACTACGAACAGCAAAGGTCCCAGCACTGATCCCTGCGGAACACCACTAGTCACAGCCCTCCAATCAGAAAAGCATCCTTCCATTGCTACTCTCTGCCTTCTATTACCTAGCCAGTTCTGTATCCATCTTGCCAGCTCACCTCTGATCCCGTGTGACTTCACCTTTTGTACCAGTCTGCCATGAGGGACCTTGTCAAAGGCCTTACTGAAGTCCATACAGACAACATCCACTGCCCTACTTGCATCAATCATCTTTGTGACCTCCTCGAAAAACTCTATCAAGTTAGTGAGACACAACCTCCCCTTCACAAAACCGTGCTGCCTCTTGCTAATACAACCACTTGCTTCCAAATGGGAGTAGATCCTGTCTCGAAGAATTCGCTCCAGTAATTTCCCTACCACTGACGTAAGGCTCACCGGCCTGTAGTTCCCTGGATTATCCTTGCTACCCTTCTTAAACACAGAAACAACATTGGCTATTCTCCAGTCCTCCGGCACATCACCTGAAGACAGTGAGGATCCAAAGAAGCTCTCCTCCGTGAATTCACATCAAAAGCGTGTACACATAGCGTGCTTGACATCAAGTGTATGTGCAGGGTGCACTGATCTGCTCATTGCTGCTGCTTATGGTTGGAAGACTGCACACAGCCTCATTTCATTGTCATTTTAAAGGTGATAGTGGCCGTCATTCTCTATTTAAACGCCAGTAGCAGCCATTGGGCGCTTCTCCGGCGATCTGGACCACCGCGGGAACACCGTGACCGATCGCTCCGTGACCCTCCCGACACTCGCCCATGATCCACCTATGGGTCATGACCCACACTTTAAAAAACCCTTATCTAAACGGCCTTCTAATCTCGTTATTGGAAGAGACGCATATCAACGTGTCCTTTTGAATATTGTCTACTGCTGTCTCAAGGCAGATTTCTACCTGTTGCTGGACATCTCGCGTCCTGTTACATTTTGTTAAATTCATTTACTGCTATTGCTAGGCAGAGTGATGATATAAGACAAGTTGAAAAGGCTGTTCAAAACCATGCATGAATCCTTGGCTTCATTAATAGAGGTAAGATATACAAAAGCAATGAATGCTAAACCTTTAAAAAGCATTAGCTAGGCTCCAGTTGGGACATTGTTCGGCACCGAGAGGGCAGTCAGAGAGAAGGTGAAACAATAATAGATGCAAACATTATCAAAACACAGAATACATTCACAAGATAGTGGGCGGGATTCTCCGTTGTCCGACGCCGATATCGCAATCAGCGATCAGGCGGAGAATCCCTTCCGATGCCCAAATTAGGGCGGCGCGGTGTGATGCCAGTTTTTGAGTCAACGCCCCTTCCTAAATGGAGTCATCGCGTCGCACGCCACACGCTGTCGAAACGGCGATGGCACGTCATCGGATGGCCCTCTCGCGATGCTCCGCCCCGATGGACCGAGTTCCTGACTGCGCGGTTGACGTGTGGTCTGAGGGTCGGGAACCCGGCGTGGCGGCTGCGGACTGTGTTCAGGAGCCGCCACACTCGGCCGGGACCTGTGCCGCTGGCTGTGGGAGCTTCTGCGAGGGCTGAGGGGATCGATGGGGTGTGGTCAGGGGGTTGGCGTGTGGTGTTGTATCTGGCAGGTTGGGTCCACGCACGGCCAGCGCCATGTTGTACGGCACGACCGCTGCAGGTTGTCGCCGTGCGCGTGCGTGGCCAGGGACCCGGCTATTCTCCGTCCGTTTTTGCTGCGGGAGCCGGGAGCTTCACCCGCTGCTAGCCCCTCACCAGTCCCAAAATCAGTGAGGGTTCGGTGCCGATTTTGGCATCGTAAAACTCCCGCAAATTCGCCATTTGAGCCGGCACTTAGTTGCTGAAACGGAGAACCGAGCCCAGTGACTTTTAAATCACTGCCATCCTTAGGCACAGTTAAGCTGGGCAAAACTAATATAAACTAGGTGAAAGTTTTAAACAGGCTGAAAGATCTCAATAGCAATGAAACCTCAGGGAAATTTCTAAAGGATCGATGGAGATTTGTGTGATTACACAATATAGTCAGTAAGTAAATATAATGCCTAACTATCTTTCTCAGATTGTTGGAAAAAGTGTCATCCTAATTGGATTTAATTAATAAGCCCTGCTACATATGTGACTAGACTTCCAAGATATTGGCTGAGGCCGTTCAGGTCAAACCTTGGATCTGGACATGAGCTCAGCTGGAATAGAACACAGCGAGTATTTGGTGGAGAAATTTTGTCAGATTGGGGAGGTGGGCAAGTATTGAGTGGCGTTTCTCAATACTGTTGGAACCACTACTGTTCTAGATTAACATCAAAGATTTGGGTCAAAAACCCTTAGGCAAATTACACAAATTTGCAGTCTTAATAGACCCAATGCACATTGGGGATGAAAGTGGTCTTGGATGAAAGTGAAAAATGGAAGATAACACACCTGCACATTTTACAGCCTACCCAATTTTCTTTTCCTTTTCACTTCTGTAGAGGGGAATGGGAGCAGGAGATGGAGCAGTCTCAAACATAGTGCCTGTCATTGACAACTGATGAACTTACTCCCAATTCACAACAAAGACTACAGTGTCTGAAGTTATTAGAACTTTCATCACTTCCTCTGGCAATTCCCCTGAGAGGAAGTTGTAGAAAATAGCACTGTAAAACACACAGATGATAAAACACTCAGAAGTGAGCCAGTTGCACAACTTTAGAATTGACGAAACTTCAGAATTTCAGCCAGCAGCTGAGCAGTGGGAGCGTGCGCCATTAATTAGACAGTTAAACAGGGGCAGCACGGTAGCATAGTGGTTAGCACAATTGCTTCACTGCTCCAGGGTCCCAGGTTCGATTCCGGCTTGGGTCACTGTCTGTGCGGAGTCTGCACGTTCTCCCCGTGTTTGCGTGGGTTTCCTCCGGGTACTCCGGTTTCCTCCCACAGTCCAAACATGTGCAGGTTAGGTGGATTGGCCATGCTAAATTGCCGTTAGTGTCCAAAATTGCCCTTAGTGTTGGATGGGGTTACTGGTTTATGTGGATAGGGTGGAGGTGTGGGGTGCTCTTTGCAGGAGCAGGTGCGGATTCGATGGGCTGAATGGCCTCCTTCGGCACTGTAAATTCTATGATTATGTGATTTGCAAGGAAGAGGCCGGTGGGTGGAAACCATTCTCTGTGAGCAGCACCATCACCTTTTGTCAGTGATGGCTGTAGCTCAGTAGGTAGCATTCGTACCTCTAACTCAGAAGCTCATGGGTCTGAGATCTCACTCCAAAGATTTGGGAACAAAGATCTAGGCTGAGTCTTGTGCAATATTGAAGGAGTTCTGCACTGTAGGAGCAGCTGTCATTCAGATGAGGTCTCATCTGCCCTTTCACTGTTTTGAAGAAGAGCAGTGTTCCTCTGAGCCAATATTTACCCCTGAACCAACATCACTACAAAACTGATTACTGACCATTATCACTTTTCTGTTTGTGGAAGTATGCTATGTGCAATTGGCTGCTGTGTTTCCTACATTATCACAGTGACTACACTCCAAAAAAGTATTTCATTAACTGTAAAGCACTTTGGAACACCTGAGCTTGTGAAATGAATGATCAACATACAAACCTTCTATTCTTTCAGTCCGTTGCGTGCTCTGGTTTTTCCCCCATGCTCCTGATTGAAGTTCTGTGGTTCTGTCGTAATATAAATTAAAATGACTAAATGCTCCTTGGACATAATAAGTGTTGAATAAGTTCCTCATTTCCTCATGGACCCAGCTTGGGAATGAATGTTTTATTTGGGCAGATGAGGTTTCGGGCTTATTTTATGAAGATTTGGACCAAGATGTGCTGTCCTTTTAAGAAAGTTGTCACGTTCCGGAGTGTGGGCTCCATTAATTAGCAAGACGTGCCTGATTTTCATCGCATGACAACTAGGGAAGGAGACTTTTGTTTTTTGCCCATTTTCCCTTGCATTCTTTGTAGAATGCTTTTTATTTTGACAACTCACACTGAGGTCAGAATTTAATGAATCTTTAATGAATCTGATTGGCTGAGAGGCAGGGGTGGTGGTGATAGAACAGGAGTGGGATGCACTGGAATGGAAGCCGTGTATAATAATTTGTTTTTCCACCCGATAGTCCAAGTAGGCCACTTCATTTGCTTGAAAAACACATTTTTCCCTCTTCAGATGTACCCCAGCTCTCAAGAATCTCCGCGAAATCTCTTCTAGGTTCACTCCAGTTCTGAAGTCCCCCTGACCAGGATGACACCCAAGTACACCGCCATTTTGGATAACCCTTGGAGTATGTTCTCCATGATCGATTGGAATATGGCACACGCTGATGAGACACCCATACAGGTCCTTGTGCATGTTGATTGTAACATACTTCCGGAAAAGCTCGTCTGATTCAAGTTGAAATTAAATGAAATGAATGAAAATGAAATGAAATGAAATGAAAATCGCTTATTGTCACAAGTAGACTTCAAATGAAGTTACTGTGAAAAGCCCCTAGTCGCCACATTCCGGCGCCTGTTCGGGGAGGCTGGTACGGGAATTGAACCGTACTGCTGGCCTGCGTTGGTCTGCTTTCAAAGCCAGCGATTTAGCCCTGTGCTAAACAGCCCCTAAGTTGAAGATAGGCATGGCCCACATCCAACTTAGTGAACGTCTGGCCACCTGCTAACTTGGCGCACAGGTCTTTGACCCGAGGCATGGGATGTCTATTGGGAAACTGATTGACCGTTAGCTTATCATCTCCAGAAGCGGAGCAATTCGTCCAGCTTAAGGACAAGACAACAGGCACAGCCCACTCTGCGAAGTGTACATGCCTTATTTTGTCTAAATTCAGTCTCCACCTAATAATAATAATAATCTTTATTTATGTCACAAGTAGGTTTACATTAACATTGCAATGAAGCTACTGTGAAAAGCCCCTAGTCGTCACACTGTTCAGGTATATTGAGGGAGAATTCAGAATGTCCAATTCACCTGACAAGCACATCTTTCAGGGCTTGTGGGAAGAAACCGGAGCACCCGGAGGAAACCCACGCAGACACGGGGAGAACGTGCAGACTCCGAACAGACAGTGACACAAGCTAGGAATTGAACCCGGGTCCCTGGTGCTGTGAAGCAACAGTGCTAATCACTGTGTTACCATGCTGCTCTTTTCCAATAGGGCATATGGAATCAATCTCGTTCTAAGATATATAGGCGTAGCATCGGGTTCAACATAAATCTTGCCTTTGGCTCCTTGTATTTTGCAAAGTCCTTCCAGGAAGACCTCAGGGTATTTACTGATGATGTCATACAGTCCTCCCATGGCAGTCTTAATATCTCCAACTAGTTCAACCTAATCTACTGGATCCAATCTCCCCATTAGGCTTGGTCCTTGCCCTGCACAATGATGAGTGGGAGTCAGGCTGATTGCTGCCTGTAAGTCCCTGCTTGCATTATCGGGCCCTTTATTTGTAATAGCTCCCTCTTGTAGGTGGCTAGTCTGGCCTCCACGCCTTCTAAGCTCAAGAGTTGAATACGAGATCAGAGGTGATCATACATCTGCTCAATGGAGCTGGAACCTTTAGGCCATCCCACGTGGAGATATGTTATCACCTTTTGCAAGACTGTCTTTGGTTATTTCTTCCTTTATTTTGGCACAAACCATAGTGTTTACCCAATCTGTAGGTTCTTCTATGTGTTTAATTACATCTAAAGCTGTTATCCTCTCTAGCTTTGCCTTCAATTTGTCTTTCAATGGAGATGGTACGCGTCTCGGTGCTTGTCTTACTGGCTCAGCATTCTCCTTTTATTGGATTTTATACGTGTAGGGGAAAGTGCCAAAGCCTTGAAATATCTTAGGAAATTCCTTCAATATGGAATCTACTGATGCATGTTGTCTAGTTGCAGTGCTGTCTGCACTGTAAACCCGCTTAACCAGCTGAAGTTCCTCACAGGCTTCCACTCCTAGCAGAGATTCGCGTTCCGCCTCTACAATGGAAAATTTTACACTGTGAGCTCTGTTTTTCATATTTACATTGTGCTTGCATGCTCTTAGCATCATTATTTAAATTCTGTTGTAGTCTCAGTAGTACTGCTTTGTTTAATACTTACGGTTTAATTCTCAGCTCTTTTAAATCTGACAAACTGATAAGGTTGGCCCTCACTCCTGTGTCAAGTTTGAAGTTTATTAATGTATCATTAATTATTAATGAAACTGTCCATTTATATTTTGGAATATTTGCATTTAATTCACTACTTCTGCAAATCATCATGAAAGCGTTGTCATTTTGCATTACTTCACTATCCTTGTCCTCACTGGAAATCATTTTGACGAAGAACGTGTCTTCGAGGCAAACTGTGTTTATTAATTTTGTTTCTTCTGCTATTTTCCTGGTAAAACATTGCGTAGCAAAATGATTTTTGCTGTTAGATTTGGAGCATATCTTTCCAAATGGTGGATATTGTCAAGGCAAATGTTGTTTGCCCCATCGCTGGACTGAAATGGAGAATCCGGCCGGCCGCTCAAAATGGCCGCCCGCGCTGAGACCACGTTTTTTACTCGTGTGCGTCACTACACTAATGGCACGGCTGCCTCTCCTATCTTTGCATTAAAAATGTCTGAGATTCAAAGTACTAATCTGCTGTGCTGCAGGTATGACTGTCCACCAACACAACTTACTCCCACCTCCCTGATACACAGAGTACCACCTGCTGGTCGGAGGTTGTGTACATTATTATATACAAGATTGCTTATACATATCATCACAGTATATACCGTCTAAAAGAGTTGCCAAGGTTTCAAAATAATAATCTTTATTGTCACAAGTAGGCTTACATTAACACTGCAATGAGGTTACTGTGAAAAGCCCCTAGTCGCCACATTCCGGCGCCTGTTCGGGTACACAGAGGGAGAATTCAGAATGTCCAATTCACCTAACAGCACGTCTTTCGGGACTTGTGGGAGGAAACCGGAGCACCCGGAGGAAACGCCTCCCAAACCTGTGAACTCTACTAAAAAGACAGCAGGCATATGGAACACCATCGCCTCTAAGTTCCCCTTCAAGCCAAACACCATCCTGACTTGGAACTATATGGCCATTCCCTCAGGTCACTGGGTCGAAATTCTCAAACTCTCTCCAACAGCGTTGTGGATGTCCCCATACCGCAGACATGTAGCAGTGCCAGCACCTGCCTTTCTGTTAGGAGAAAGGTGTGAAGGCCGACAGGTTTAGGGAGGGAATTCCAGAGTTGGCCACAGATAACAGAGCAAATACACTTGGAGATGCTTGAGAGGCCCAATTAAGGGGAGCACATTGGAAGATTGTAGGGCTGGAGGAAATGTCATAGCTAATGAGGGGCGAGGCCACGAATGGATTTGAACGGAAATGAGTTGTCACTGGACTGTAAGCCAAGGCAGGTCAACCACAGGCACAATTTTAACTCTGCTCGGCAGAGCCATTTACAATTCCCCTTCTCACTGCCACCTGAAAGTTCCTTTGCCCACATTAGCACATGGAGACTCCCACATTACAGAATGTCATGTTTCACTCGCTGGGTGTTTTCCTGTTGTAGCTAGTTCACACACTGCTACTTGTGCTTCCTGCACGTCACCAGTCAACTCTCTGATGCCTTTGAGTAATCGTCCTGACAGAATGGCTCTGAAGACAGGAGGATCTACGTTTGTGAATGGGACTTCCACGGTAAGTGTTCAGTCATCCACGATAGCTGTAGTCTGAAGCAAACTCTGCCAGAACAGAAGCATTTTAAATTGACGATGTTCAGACTTGAGCTGGCATTTCATAACAGAGCAAATTTACAGGCCAGCGAGCATAGGTAAGAAAATCTCAGGTTTACCCAGTGACTGGCTTGCAACTATAAAAACTTGTCTCCTGTCTTTGTTCTTCCACGTGTGAGCTTTGCGTATTTTTAAAACACACAGTATATTATTTTGTTTCAAAAATTGTATTGAATTCGCAGTTCCTGTTGACAGAAGCTAAAGCTCCACCATAGAAACACTAACATAAAACACCCCAGTACACTGGAAAGGATTTTAAACTGTTCTCATACAGCACAGGTGCAAATATATTCTATTTTAATTTTAATTTTCACTGATTATGGTGCAAACTGGGACAGTTGCCTGATCCCCAAGCTTTGGAGTTCCCTCCCTACACCTTTCCTATTTTCTAACTTCCCTCCTCTTCCACCAAGTTTCCAAGTACCCGTCCTAATATCTCGTTCTTTGACCCTGGTTACCTTCCTGTGAAGTTTCTGGCTGTGCTAAAGATGCTATGTAAGTGCACATTGGTGTTGCTGTTTATTCTCTGCTTGAAAGTGACTCCAGTATCTTCCTTATTACATTTCTGTTCTTTAAATGTCCTCCTTTCTTCCTGAGTTAAGTGTCCTGTGGGTGCTGCCTACCTTCACTGCCTCCTTTATCGCTGGTGGGCAAACCTAAACAGTGAGTAAGACAAGTCCTGGGGAAAAGCTAAAGCTGCTACTGCTTAGGAGTCAAGGGTGGCTTGCTTCCACGCTAGAAATGAATTCCGAGGAGGCCAATGCTTGACCCACGCTCTCCGTCACAGGTGGGGCAGATGGTGGGGGGTGGGGGGGGGGGGAGTGGGAAGGGGAGGGGGGGCAGATTGACAAGCGCTCCTCGCGCTGTTGTTACTTTCCTTCAGCTTGCTCTCGCCGGTGAAACGCGAGGTGTCGAGATCCTTCCCGGATCCTACTTCCTCCACTTCGGGCGGTTCTTGGGCCAGGCATTCCCAGGTGTTGGTGAAGATGGTCCACTTTATCAAGGAGACTTTGAGAGTGTCCTTGACGCGTATCCTCTGCCTTCCTGGGACTCGCTTGCTTTGTTGAAGCTCCGAGTAGAGAGCGTTTGTTTCTGGAGTCTTGTGTCAAACATGTGGGCGATATGGCTGCACCCGGCAGAGCTGACCGAGCGTGGGCAATGCTGGGGATGCCGACCTGAGTGAGAACGCTGACACTCATGCACCTGTGCTGCCAATGGATTGGCAGGGTCTTTCGGAGACATCATTGGTGGTGGGGCTGGTTTAGCACAGTGGGCTAAACCGCTGACTTGGCGACCACAGGCTTTGCACAGTGACTTCATTGAAGCCTACTTGTGACAAGCGATTATTATTGTAATTTCTCCAGGGTTTTGAGGTGCCTGCTGTACGGGCGGGATTCTGCGAAAACCGGCGGGGCGGGCAACTCCAGAGTGAAGGAGTGGCGTGAACCACTCCGTGTCGGCCCCCCCCCCCCCCCCCCCCGAAGGTGCGGAATCCCCCTAGGCCGGCCCCGGAGTGGTTTGCGCCGGCCGTCGCGGAAGGGGCTTGGTGCCACGTCAACCGGCGCCAAAGGGCCTCCGCCGGATGGCGCGAGTTGGCGCATGCGCGGGAGCGCCAGCGTGTGCTGCCGTCATCCCAGCGCATGCGCAGGGTAGGTTCATCGCCGCGCGGCCATCGCGGACTGTTACAGCGGCCAAAGCGGAGGAATAGAGTGCCCCCATGCCACAGGCCCGCCCGCGGATCGGTGGGCCCCGATTGCGGACCAGGCCACTGTGGGGGCACCTCACGGGGCTAGATCCCCCTGCGCCACCCTGAAGGCCGCCGGCGGAGCCAGGTCCTGTCGATAAGTACCTGTTGTAATTTACACCGGCGGGACCAGCCGAAAACGGGTGGCCATTCGGCCCATCGCGGGTCGGAGAATCGCCAGGGGGGGCGCTGCCAACGGCTCCCGACCGGCGCGCCGCAATTCTCGACCCCGCCAAATCCCTGGTGCCGGAGAATTCGGCAGCCGGCGGGGGCGGGATTAACGCCACCCCCTGGCGATTCTCCGACCCGGTGGGGGGGTTGGAGAATTCTGCCCCAAATCTCTTTTTTTTAAAATAATTTTTATTGAAGGTTTTCATAAAATATAAATAACAAAATGAGAAAGAAAAAAGAACCCAACAGGGTTAAGTACAAAACACAATCTAAAAAAGCAACCCCCCAAACCCCTGTACATAAATAATAAATTAACATTAACACCCCGACTTAACACAACAGGTGTATACACCCCCTCAGACCCTCCAGTGTAAATAACAGAAACAAAAATAAAGTAAACCCCCCCCCTCCCGAACTGCTGCTGCCATTGACCAATGTCTATCGTTCTGCCAGAAAGTCTAAGAACGGTTGCCACCGCCTAAAGAACCCTTGTACCGGCCCTCTCAAGGTGAATTTCACCCTCTCCAATTTAATGAACCCTGCCATATCGCTGATCCAGGATTCCACACTTGGAGGCCTCGTATCTTTCCACTGAAGGAGAATCCTTCGCCGGGCTACCAGGGACGCAAAGGCCAGAATTCCGGCCTCTTTCGCCTCCTGCACTCCCGGCTCCTCTGCCACCCCAAATATTGCGAGCCCCCAGCCCAGTCTGACCCTGGATCCTACCACCCTCGACACCGTCCTCGCTACGCCCTTCCAAAATTCCTCCAGCGCTGGGCATGCCCAGAACATATGGGTGTGATTTGCTGGGCTCCCTGAGCACCTAACACACCTGTCCTCACCCCCAAAGAACCGGCTCATCCTTGTCCTGGTCATGGGTGCCCTGTGCAGCACCTTAAACTGTATGAGGCTGAGCCTCGCGCACGAAAAGGAAGAATTCACCCTCCCGAGGGCATCTGCCCACGTCCCCTCTTCGATCTCCTCCCCTAACTCCTCCCACTTAGCATTCAACTCCACCACCGAGGCCTCCTCCTCCTCCTGCATCACCTGGTAAGTTTCCGAGATCTTCCCCATTCCCACCCATCCCCCCCGAGAGCACCCTGTCCTGTACTGTGTGTGGCAGTAGCCGCGGGAATTCCATCGTCTGGCAAACGCCCTTACCTGTAAGTATCTGAAGGTGTTCCCCGGGGGGAGCCCGTACTTCTCCTCCAGCTTACCCAAGCTCGCGAACTTCCCGTCCACAAACAGGTCCCCCAACTTTCGTATCCCTGCCCTGTGCCACCCCGAAAACCCTCCACCTGTTCTTCCTGGGGCGAACCGGTGGTTCCCCGTAATGGGGTCCACGCCGAGGCCCCAACATCCCCCCCTATGCCGCCTCCACTGCCCCCAAATTTTGAGGGCCGCCACCACCACCGGGCTCGTGGTATACCTCCTTGGAGGGAGCAGCAGCGGCGCCATTGCCAGCACCCCCAGACTCGTACCCACACAGGACGCCATCTCCAGCCTCTTCCATGCAGCCCCCTCCCCTTCCATCACCCACTTGCGCACCATTGTCGCATTGGCGGCACAGTAGTACCCACAGAGGTTGGGCAGCGCCAGCCCCCCCCCCCCCCCCCTATCTCTACTCCGCTCAAGGAACTATCTATCTTTATCTTAAAAACGTTTAAAGAAGGAGCCTCAACTGCTTCACTGGGCAAGACATTCCAGAGATTCACAACCCTTTGGGTGAAGAAGTTCCTCCTACACTCCATCCTAAATCTACCTCCCCTTATTTTGAGGCTATACCCCCTAGTTCTGCTTTCCCCGACCAGTGGAAACAACCTGGCCCGCATCTATCCTATCTATTCTATCAGCAAGTGAAGCAGTAGAGGCTCATTCATTAAATGTTTTTTAAGATAAAGGTAGATAGTTTTTTGAAGAATAAAGGGATTAAGTGTTATGGTGTTCGGGCCGGAAAGTGGAGCTGAGTCCACAAAAGATCAGCCATGATCTCATTGAATGGTGGAGCAGGCTCGAGGGCCAGATGGCCTACTCCTGCTCCTAGTTCTTATGTTCTTATATTCCCTTAATAATTTTATATGTCTCAATAAGATCCCCCCGCATCCTTCTAAACTCCAATGAGTACAGTCCCAGTCTACTCAACCTCTCGTCATAATCTAATCCCCTCAACTCTGGGATCAACCTAGTGAATCTCCTCTGCACTCCCTCCAGTGCCAATGTGTCCTTTTTCAGGTAAGGAGACCAAAACTGAACACAATACTCCAGATGTGGCCTCACCAACACCTGATACAATTGCAGCATAACCTCACTAGTCTTGAACTCCATCCCTCTAGCAATGAAAGACAAAACTCGATTAGCCTTCTTAATCACCTGTTGCACCTACACACCAACTTTTTGCGACTCGTGCACCAGCACACCCAGGTCCCTCTGCACAGCAGCATGTTTTAACATCTTACCGTTTAAATAATAATCCATTCTGCTGTTATTCCTCCCAAAATGGATAGCCTCACACTTGGCAACATTGAATTCCATCTGCCAGACCCTAGCCCATTCACCTAACCTATCCAAATCCTTCTGCAGACTTCCGGTATCCTCTGCACTTTTTGCTTGACCGCTCATCTTAGTGTCGTCTGCAAACTTTGACACATTGCACTTGGTCCCCAACTCCAAATCGTCTTTGTAAATTGTGAACAACTGCGGGCCCAACACTGATCCTTGAGGGACCCCACTAGTTACAGGTTGCCAACCAGAGAAACATCCATTTATCCCCACTCTGCTTTCTGTTAGTTAACCAATCCTCTACCCATGCTACAACTTTACCCTCAATGCCATGCATCTTTAGTTTATGCAGCAACCTTTTGTGTGGCACCTTGTCAAAAGCTTTCTGGAAATCCAGATATACCACATCCATTGGCTCCCCGTTATCTACTGCACTGGTAACGGCCTCAATAAATTCTACCAAATTAGTCAGACACGACCTACCCTTTGTGAACCCATGCTGCGTCTGCCCAATGGGACAATTTCCCTCCAGGTAACCCGCTATTTCCTCAACGATAGATTCCAGCATTTTCCCTACAACCGAAGTTAAGCTTACCGGCCTATAATTACCCGCTTTCTGTCGACCTCCTTTTTTAAACAGTAGTGTCACGTTTGCTACTTTCCAATCCTCTGGGACCACCCCGGAGTCCAGTGAATTTTGATAAATTATCACTAGTGCGTTTACAATTTCCCTAGCCATCTCTTTTAACACTCTGGGATGCATCCCATCAGGGCCAGGAGACTTGTCTACCTTTAGCCCCATTAGCTTGCCCAATACTGCCTCCTTAGTGATTACAATCATCTCAAGGTCCTCACCTATCATATCCTTATTTCCATCAGTCACTGGCATGTTATTTGTGTCCTCCACTGTGAAGACTGACCCAAAAAACCTGTTCAGCACCTCAGCCATTTCCCCGTCTCCTATTATTAAATCTCCCTTCTCATCTTCCAAAGGACCAATATTTACCTTAGCCACTCTTTTTTGTCTTATACATTTGTAGAAGCTTTTACTATCTGCTTTTATGTTCTGAGCCAGTTTACTTTCATAGTCTACCTTACTCTTCTTTATGGCCTTTTTAGTAGCTTTCTGTTGTCCCCTAAAGACTTCCCAGTCCTCTAGTCTCCCACTAATTTTTGCCACTTTGTATGTTTTTTTCCTTCAATTTGATACTCTCCCTCACCTCCTTAGATATCCACGGTCGATTTTTCCCCTTTCTACCATCTTTCTTTTTTGTCGGTATGAACCTTTTCTGAACACTGTGAAAGATAGCTCGGAAGGTTCTCCACTGTTCTTCAACTGCTTCACCATGAAGTCTTTGCTCCCAGTCTACCTTAACTAGTTCTTCTCTCATCCCATTGTAATCGCCTTTGTTTAAGCACAAAACACTAGTGTTTGATTTTACCTTGTCATCCTCCAACTGTATTTTAAATTCCACCATATTGTGGTCGCTCCTTCCAAGAGGATCCCGAACTATGAGATCATTAATCAATCCTGCCTCATTACACAGGACCAGATCTAGGACCGCTTGTTCCCTTGTAGGTTCCATTACATACTGTTCCAGGAAATTATCCCGGGCACATTCTATAAACTCCTCCTCAAGGCTGCCTTTACCAACCTGGTTAAACCAATCGATATGCAGATTAAAATCTCCCATGATAACCGCTGTACCATTTCTACATGCATCCGTTAATTCTTTGCTCATTGCCTGCCCTACCATCCTGTTACTATTTGGTGGCCTATAGACTACTCCTATCAGTGACCTTTTCGCCTTACTATTCCTGATTTCCACCTAAATTGATTCAACCTTGTCCTCCATGGCACCAATATCATCCCTTACTATTGCCCGGATGCCATCCTTAAACAACAAAGCTACACCACCGCCCTTACTGTCCATTCTATCCTTTCGTATAGTCTGATACCCTTGGATATTTAACTCCCAGTCGTGACCATCTTTTAACCATGTTTCAGTAATGGCCACGAAATCATAGTCATTCACGATGATTTGCGCCATCAACTCATTTACCTTATTTCGTATACTATGAGCATTCAGGTAAAGTACACTTATGCTGTTTTTTATGTCTTTGTTATGAATCCTAACACCTTGATCAGTAACCTTTCGCAATTTATTTTTCCTCTTACCCTTTCTCCTAATTTTCCTTGTCTTTGAACCCATATCTCTACATCATAACCTGTCACGTAACCTGCTGCCTTGATTTCCATTAACCATTATACTGTCCATAGCTTTACACTTCCCTTCCTCCCAACTTGCTAGTTTAAAGTCCTTGTGACCAACCTATTTATCCTATTCGCTAGAACACTGGTCCCAGAATGGCTCAGGTGAAGACCGTCCCAACGGTACAGGTCCCTCCTGCCCCAGTACCTGCCAATGCCCCATAAAATGGAATCCCTCTTTCCCGCACCACTCCTTTAGCCACGTGTTAACTTCTCTAATTTTCTCAACCCTATGCCAATTGGCACGTGGCTTGGGTAGTAATCCAGAGATTATAACCCTGGAGGACCTGTTCTTTAATTTAGTCCCTAGTGTTTGATAATCCCCAAACAGGTCCTCTTTCCTAGACTTACCTATGTTGTTAGTCCCAACGTGGACCACAACAACTGGATCCTCCCCCTCCCTCTCCAAAATCCTTTCAAGCCGATCAGAGATGTCCCTCACACTGGCACCGGGCAGGCAACATACCATGCGGGACTCTCGATCTGGCTTACAAAGGATGCCATCAATCCCCCTAATTATAGAATCCCCTACAACTACCACTTGTCTTTTTGCTCCCCCCTCTTGAATGGCTTCCTGTACTACGGTGCAGTGGTCAGTCAACGCATCCTCCCCACAGCCCTCTTCCTCATCCACACAGGGAGCAAGTACCTCATACCTGTTGGACAAGGTCAAGGGCTGAGGCTCCTCAACTCCTAAACTCAGGATCCCCCTACCTGCCTCCCTTGCAGTCACACCACTCTGTCCCTGACCACTGTCCGAATTAACAGAACTTATTCTACCAGGTGTGACTGCCTCCTGAAACAAAGCGTCCAGGTAATGTTCCCCCTCCCTGATGTGCCGCAGTGTGTGCAGCTCGGTCTCCAGCTCATCAATTCTGAGCCGAAGTTCCTCGAGCAGCCAACACTTGCTGCAGATGTGGTCACTGACATTCTCAATGGGATCAACCAGTTCCATCATCATATAGCAACAGCACATCACCTGTCCAGCCATATTCAACTAGTTAATTAATTTAAATATTTTTTTTAAAATTTTAAATTTTCTTTATAGAACCTCAAGGATAAACCCGAACACCAACAAAAACACAGCCACTCACCCGAACTCAGTCACTCACCTAAACTCAGATGCACTCTGTTCCAATCAGCACTCCGACTCAGTCACTCACCTAAACTCAGATGCACTCTGTTCCAATCAGCTTCCAATCAGCACTCCGTGTCTAAAGGCACTCCTGCCACACCTTTTGTGCACTCACCTCTCCCAGCACTGTCCCAGCTCTCTCCTCGCGCGCTTTTGAAATCTCCCGGCTCTCTCCTCCAGCGCTGTCTTCGCTGTCCCGGCTCTCTCTGCTCCCGCGCTGTTTTCGCTGTCCCAGCTCTCTCTGCTCCCGCGCTGTTTTCGCTGTCCCGGCTCTCTCCTCCCGCGCTTTTTAAATCTCCCGGCTCTCTCCTCCAGCGCTGTCTTCGCTGTCCCGGCTCTCTCTGCTCCCGCGCTGTTTTCGCTGTCCCGGCTCTCTCCTCCCGCGCTTTTTAAATCTCCCGGCTCTCTCCTCCGGCGCTTTTTTCGCTGTCCCAGCTCTCTCTGCTCCCGCCCTTGTTATCTAAGACTCCCTAAACTTCCCATACTTATCCTTCACTCCCTCAGGAACGTGACTTTCCTGAATCCTAATCAACTGTCGCTTGAAAGACACCCACATGTCTCATGTTGATTTACCCTCCAACAGCCACACCCAATCCAAATTCTTCAATTCCTGTCTAACGTTATCGTAATTTGCCTTTCCCCAGTTTAGCACCTTATCACGAGGGTTACCTTCATCCCTATCCAAAAGTACTCCAGAGCTTAATTTTATCTGGAATTGTGGTCACTACTCCCAAAGTGTTCCCCTACTGAAACCTCAACCACCTGTCCAGGCTCATTCCCCAATATCAGGTCCAGCACTGCCCCTTCCCAAATCGGACTATCTACATATTGCACCAAGAAGCTTTTCTGGATACACTTTACAAACTCTGCCCCATCCAAACCCCTAGCCCTAAGTCCCAGTAAATATAGGGGAAGTTAAAATCCCCTACCGTAACAACCCTGTTACTTTTGCACCTATCCAAAATCCCTCTACCTCTCTGCTCCTCTATCCCTCGCTGGCAGTTGGGGAGCCTGCAATAAATCCCCAACATTGTGATTGCCCCATTCCTGTTCGTGAGCTCTACCCAGATTGCCTCATTGTATGAGCCCTCCGAGGTGTCCTCCCACAGTACGACTATAATATTCTCCTTAACCAGTAATGTTACTCCCCCACTCCTTTTACATCCTCTTCTATCTCTCCTGAAGTCCAATGTTTGCTGCCAATCCTGCCCTTCCTTTAACCACGTTTCTATGATAGCCACAACATCATGGTTCCAAGTACGAATAAGTGCTCCAAGTTCATCTGCCTTAGCTGCTATACTTCTGGTTTTGAAACGAATACACTTCAAACCACTGCATTTGAGCAGACAAGGTGATGTTGTTCTCTTATTTTTGTTCTCTATTTCGTCTTCAATTATTACACCGTCTAAGCTAACGCTCTGGCTCCCACCCCCTCTGCCATACTAGTTTAAATCCTCCCGAGTGACTGTAGCAAACCTCCCAGCCAGGATATTGGTGCACCTCCAGTTTATATGCAACCCGTCCTCGTAAAGATCCCAAATAGCTATCCTCCTATTTCTAGCCTCACTGGCACGTGGCAAGGGGGTAATCCTGAGATTACAACCCTAGAGGTCCTGTTTTTTAGCTGACTGCCTAATTCCCTGAACTCCTTCTGCAGGACCTCATCGCTCTTCCTGTCTATGTCATTAGTACCGATGTGTGCTACGCCCTCTGGATATTCACCCTCCCCCTTCCGAATGTCCTGTGTTCGTTCAGAGACATCCTTGGCCCTGGCACCAGGGGGGCAATATACCATCCTGTAGTCTCTTCCACATCTACAGAAGCACTATCTGTGCCCCTTACGATAGAGTCCCCTTTAACTATCGCTCTCCTGCACTTTGCCCTCCCCTGCTGAGCAACAGAGCCAGTTGTGGTGCCACTGTTCTGGCTGCTGTTGTTATAAGAACATAAGAACTAGGAGCAGGAGTAGGCCATCTAGCCCCTTGGGCCTGCTCCACCATTCAGTGAGATCATGGCTGATCTTTTGTGGACTCAGCTCCACTTTCCGGTCCGAACACCATAACCCTTAACCCCTTTATTCTTCAAAAAACTATCTATCTTTATCTTAAAAACATTTAATGAAGGAGCCTCTACTGCTTCACTGGACAAGGAATTCCATAGATTCACAACCCTTTGGGTGTTTTCCCCTGATAGGCTATCCCCCCCAGCAGTATCCAAAATGGTATTTTTTTTTAGAATTTACAGTGCAGAGGAGGCCCATCGAGTCTGCACCTGCCCTTGGAAAGAGCATCCCACCCAAACTCACGCCTCCACCCTGTCCCAGTAACCCCACCTGACCTTTTTTTTTTGGACACTAAGGACAATTTATCATGGCCAATCCACCTAACCTGCACATCTTTGGACTGTGGGAGGAAACGGGAGCACCCGGAGGAAACCCACGCAGACACGGGGAGAACATTCAGACTCCGCACAGACAGTGACCCAAGCCGGGAATCGAACCTGGGACCCTGGAGCTGTGAAGAAACTGTGCAAACCACTGTGCTACCTTGTTAGAGAGGGGGAATAGCCACAGGGGATTCCTGCATTGACTGCCTGCCCTTTCTAGCGGTCACCCATCTGCCTGCGCCTTGGGTGTGACCACATCTCTATAACTCCTATCTATGACACTTTCCACTCCTCTGTGCATCCAACTGCTGCTCCAACCAAACCACATGGTCTGTGAGGAGTTACCATTAGTTACACTTACTGCAGACATAGTCAACCGGAACGCTGGAAGCGTCACGGATCTCCCACATCTCACAGTTAGAGCACTGCACCCCGCTGAGTGACATTAAAACACCAGTTAATTAATTTGAAATAAATACTTAAATTGTTATTAGATGAAGTTACAATTAACTATATGGACCCTGGCACTAGAATTTTACTGTTAAATTAAATGCTAAATACTAATCGCTGCCCTCAGGTTTCGTTACTCCTCTGTCGAATTAATTAATTAGTTTTAATTAGTTTTTTCAATGTTTTTGTTCAAATTTAACACATTCCCTGCCAGCCAATCAGGTCACAGCTTTACTGTGACATCACCTCTCAGTTTTGTCCCCCCCCACAAACTCCCCAAAACTCCCGGAGAGCCTGTAACGGAGTTCCTTGCCAGGCTCAGGAAATTGGCCGAGCCCCGTGAGTATGGGCCATCCCTGCAGGAGATGCTACAGGACCAGCTGGTATATGGGATAAACAGCATCGCGACACAGAGAAAACTGCTTGCCGAACCTGCCCTTGATCTTAAAAGAGCCATAGAACTGGCGCTGTCCCTGGAAAATGCCGAAAAAGGGGACCCAGCAACTTCAAAGTTCGATGGACTGCAGAGTGCTCAGTCTCGGACATCCCCCCATCAGAAAACTGGGCTCCCTGTAGACAGCAGCTTCGCGCCCCGCCCATCACCTGGTCACTACTCAGCTACGGCACGCAAGGACATGGACCAACGGCCCCCCAAATTCCTGGACTGTTCGAGAAGCTTCCCCAGAGAGCAACCACAAGAGTGCTGTACTTGCGGCTGAAGGATAGGCCCAAGGCAAGGCTGCCGGAATTATCAGTACGCGTACCACTCAGGCCGGAGGCCAAAGCTACCTCAGACCCGGGCCTTGCAAATCCACCAACCCGAATGGGACGAACTGATGCAGTTGAATAGCATCACCAAACTTGACCCGATCAGAATTAAACTTCAAGCCAACGGTCACCCCTTGGAAATGGAATGGGGACAGAGGCCGACGGCTCCATTCTGGGGGAACAGGCCGACAGATGCCTCCAAGCTGGCACCATGCCCATGTGGCTGCGGGACACCAGGGCCAGGTTGGCCACATCCACGGGGGAGCCCAGTCAGATGGCCTGACCTTCCCTAATTGCTGTGCACGCACCAGGTCTCAGTCTCTGGGTGGAGACTGGCTGAACAAAATCCAATTGGACTTTAGGCTGCAAACCGGGAGCCGATAGGAAGTCGTCGGGAAATATCCCAATATGAGCCATCTTGGTGGCTACAGTGATTGTGCGGTAAATGAAGCGGTTAAAAAGAACTACAGGTGCCAGGCTCTTGGCTCTAACTCCAGCCCCAGCAGTTAGAATGGCCGCTGGACCGGGAATTGCTTGAAATTTGAACCAGCAAAGTGTTGGTCCAGAAACAGCACCCCCAATGGGAATGCAAACCACATGTAATTCAGTCCGGACGTGAACAGTAATGGCGGGAATCTCCGTTAGTCCGACCCGCTGGCCCCAGACCACCCATCAGTTGTGTGGGCACGCTCCAGCACAACCAGTGCCTTCTTTTTAGCTGGGATAAGGGTGTGTGGCGGGTGTAATGTGTATACGCGGCTGCAGCTTCCCAGCCTCCTGAGTGACGATCACGGCCCAGCGAATCTGGGGCAGCACGGTAGCACAGTGGTTAGCACTGTGGCTTCACAGCGCCATGATCCCAGGTTCGATTCCCCGCTGGGTCACTGTCTGTGTGGAGTCTGCATGTTCTCCCCGTGTCTGCGTGGGTTTCCTCCGGGTGCTCCGGTTTCCTCCCACAGTCCAAAGATGTGCAGGTTAGGTGGATTGGCCATGATAAATTGCCCTTAGTGTCCAAAATTGCCCTTAGTGTTGGGTGGGGTTACTGGGTTATGGGGATAGGGTGGAAGAGAGGACTTAAGTGGGTCGGTGCAGACTCGATGGGCCGAATGGCCTCCTTCTGCACTGTATATTCTATGTACCGTTTTTCATTAATCAATGGTGTTCCACGCGCCACCAGTGCTCGCCCCTCAACGGTAGCCCAATCAGTCCAGGTGTGGCGCCAGTTTTTCTGTTGTGAAAGTCCACAAATTCTCCGTTGGCACCAATACTGTGGGCTGGATTCTCCAATTCTGAGGCTATTTCCAGAGGAAGTGTCCAGTTTTACACTGAGAAAGTTGGGGTGCCCCTGCACCAATGCTCCGCCCGGTGGGGGGCTAGGAGCCGCCCCACATGAAACTGCCGCCGTTCCCGACATAAACGGCTGGAGAATTGCCGGGTCCGGGACCGCGCATGCTCGCGGCGCCGACCTGCAGCAGTCACGCCATGGCGCCGGCCGTGCGCGGACCCGGCCGGCCAAATCGTGTCCCCCCCGGACCACCCCCCGGACCACCCCCCACCAGTCCTCCCAGCCCTCACCGATGGCCCCCCCCCCTGCCAGCAGCACCACTCCCGCCCGACTGTGGCAGCGCTAGACACAGTCCGCAGCCGCCACGCTGGGTTTACGCAAACTCAGCCCACACACGACCCGCGCAGTCGGGAACGCGACCCATCGGGGGGTGGAGCATCAGGGGAGGGCCTTCAGGTAACGTCCTGAGGCCATCCCAACGGCGTGCAATCCTCGATGACGCCGTTGTGGAGGAGGCGGAGCATCTAAAAACAGGCACCGCCCCTGATTCGGCCGTAAAAAGGGATTCTCCGCCCAATCACCGATCACGGAAATGGCGTTGCCAAGTGGCGAACCCTGCCCGATGTAGTTAATGGGAGGAGACAGGGGCTGAAGCAGTTTCTGGAGGTTCAGTTCAGTTCAGTGACCTGAGATGGGTTTTCCTTGAGTGAAGATAAATGATAGTAGTTAGGAATCAGTATTTCATTGTTTAATGGGCAATTTTAAGCTATTAAAGATATATTAAATTTGTGTTGTAATAAATTTTGTTTAAATACACCATATCCCTACTTTTGCGTGGAATCACTACTGGAGCAAAGTATGCATTCCACACAGTCTCACAAAATTAAAATAAAATATTGGGGTCTGTTCAGTATCCTAGCAACTATTGGGGTCTGGTCTGGGATTGTAATATGAAGATAGAGGCCGAAACTGGGCATCTGGAGTGCCTTTGCATAATGGGGCCGGTACAGTTTGAGGAATGGGCTGTGCCAGTGGTTCCAGCACTAAAACCTGACAAATTGGTCCGCCTTGACCGGGACCTCATGCCACATATCAAAGATCGCTACGCAAAGCTGGCTGGAGGCCACCTGTTTATCAAGTTGGATATGAGCCATGCACACCTCCAGCTAGAGCTCGATACGGTTTGTCAATCACCATCAACACCCATTAGAGGTTGTATGAATTATCCCGCCTGTCGTTTGGAGCATCATCAGTGCGTGCCATTTTTCAGGACGTAATAACAAAGCACAGGAACAGGTCCTTCAGCCCTCCAAACCTGTGCCGACCATGCTGCCCATCTGTCAAATGGAAAATATTACTCAAGAGCTCCCTAGGGTGGCAGTGTATCGAGGTGATGTGTTAATCACAGGAGCGATGGACAAAGAACACCTGGCAAACTTGGAGGAAGTCCTGCGATGATTCTCACACGCAGGCGCCCACCTCAAGCGGGAAAAGTGCGTGTTTCAGGGGGCAAGGTGACATACCTCGGATACTGTGTCGACAAAGATGGGCTGCACCCTCTCGAGGATAATGTGAAGGCCCATAACAGGGGCACCGTCCCCGCGTATAATTACGGAATTGGAGTTGTTCCTGGGCCTCCAATTATTATGGGAAATGTATTCCCAACCTGGCCACCTATCTGACACCCCTACATTGCTAAGTAAAACCAGGGATGGTGGTAGCAGACGCCACAGGACGAAGCATTCGCAAAAGTGAAGCAACAGCTGCTGTGGTCCAATATCTTGGTGCACTACGATCCCACATCACCACTGGTACTAGCACACAATTCCTCTCCCTACGGAGTAGGGGCAGTCCTCCCTCATCGTTAGGACGATGGCACCGAATGACCAATCACATATCTGTCATAAACTCGTGCACAAATCGAAAAAGAGGGTCTGGCCGTAATATTCGGAGTGAAGGAATTTCATCCATACAAAAACGGCTGACACTTTACGATAATCACAGACCACAAACACCTGTTGGGTCTTTTTTTCCAATTAAGGGGCAATTTAGCGTGGCCAATCCACCTACCCTGCACATCTTTGGGTTGTGTGGGTGAGACCAAGCAATGCTAACCACTGCGCTACCGTACTGCCCCCTGTTGGGTCTTTTTAAGGAGGACAAGACAATCCCACCCATCGCTTCGGCTCAGATTCAGAACCGGCCACTATTGTTGGCGACATACGAATACTCCTTCAAGCACTGCCCAGGAACGCACATAGCCAATGCTGCTTCGCCTACCGTCACCCATGAGCCTGGCCCCGCCAACACATCCCCCACACCAAGAATGGAGGAGGGCATTATGACTTTGAATTTTATGGACACCCTGACTGTGTCCGTCAGGCAGATACCAGACATGGACCCAGAAAATCCCAACCTTGGCAAAATGATGTCACATGCTTCTAAGCGACAGATTCCAGGGGCACCCTATGGAGGACCTGAAGCCTTTCCTATATATTGGGCAGCACGGTAGCATTGTGGATAGCACAATTGCTTCACAGCTCCAGGGTCCCAGGTTCGATTCCGGCTTGGGTCACTGTCTGTGCGGAGTCTGCACGTCCTCCCCGTGTCTGCGTGGGTTTCCTCCGGGTGCTCCGGTTTCCTCCCACAGTCCAAAGATGTGCAGGTTAGGTGAATTGGCCAATGATAAATTGCCCTTAATGTCCAAAATTGCCCTTGGTGTTGGGTGGAGGTGTTGAGTTTGGGTAGGGTGCTCTTTCCAGGAGCCGGTGCAGACTCAAAGGGCCGAATGGCCTCCTGCTGCACTGTAAATTCAATGATAATCTATGATTAATCTAGGACAAAGGTTCGGCACAACATTGTGGGCCGAAGGGCCTGTTCTGTGCTGTATGTTCTATGTTCTATATGTTCTATCTTAACGTCAGGAATTCAGCCTGAAAGATGGTACCACCCTATGGGGTGCCCAAGTAATTGTCCCTCACCCTAGCCAGCGCCAAATCTTAAAGGAGCTCCACAATGGTCACCCAGGAATCTCCAAGATGAAGATTTCTTTTCCCAATTAGGGGGGCAATTTAGCGTGGCCAATCCCCCTATAATAATAATAATCTTTATTAGTGTCACAAGTAGGCTTGCATTAACACTGCAATGAAGTTACTGTGAAAATCCCCGAGTCGCCACATTCCGGCGCCTGTTCGGGTACACTGAGGGAGAATTCAGAATGTCAAAATTTCCGAACAGCACATCTGTCCTGGTCCACCCACGTCGACGCTACCACCAAAAAAGCACAACAGCGCCTATACTTCCTCAGGAAACTAAGGAAATTCGGCATGTCCACATTAACCCTTGACAAATCCCAAATTTCTTTACCCGTCAGCCTGGCCTCAATAAAAGTCGAGATGGATTTGCAGGTACAGCATTAGTTATTTTATTTGGCTTGCAAGCCTGATTCATCTCAGAGGCATAAGACACATCCAGTCTCCTACACCCCGGAAAGCGAATGAACAAAGAGACAAAGGGACCTCTGCAAATCAATTCAAATGGTATCAAGTTTCACATACACGATTCCCATAGGTCATCCTATACCCCTCCTGACCTGGCCAGACATTCTGATTGGCTCACTTCCAATCCCTTCCTCTGGCCCCTATTACCCAGCATCCTTTTCTCCTCCTTTGGTGGACACACCTCCTCCTTGCTTTGCCATGCGGTCTGAAATCCTTTGTCTGTGAACTCACCAGGATGAGACTGGCCTATCTCTACATTACAGTAACTAATATCTCTAAAGTAACTATTTTATATCACATTCGTCACCCTTACCAACTTTTACAGACGCACCATAGAAAGCATCCTATCGGGCTGCATCACAGCCTGGTATGGCAACTGCTCGGCCCAGGACCGCAAAAAATTCAGAGAGTCGTGAACACCGCCCAGCCCATCACACGAACCTGCCTCCCATCCATTGACTCCATCTACACCTCCCGCTGCCTGGGGAAAGCGGGCAGCATAATCAAAGATCCCTCCTACCCGGCTTACTCACTCTTCCAACTTCTTCCATCGGGCAGGAGATACAGAAGTCTGAGAACAAGCACGAACAGACTCAAAAACAGCTTCTTCCCCACTGTTACCAGACTCCTAAATGACCCTCTTATGGACTGACCTCATTAACACTACACCCTGTATGCTTCACCCGATGCCGGTGCTTATGTAGTTACATTGTATATGTTGTGTTGCCCTATTATGTATTTTCTTTTCTTCCCATGTATTTAATGATCTGTTGAGCTGCTCGCAGAAAAATACTTTTCACTGTACCTCGGTACACGTGACAATAAACAAATCCAATCCAATCTTTCGGGACTTGTGGGAGGAAACCGGAGCACCCGGAGGAAACCCACGCAGACACGGGGAGAACGTGCAGACTCAGCACAGACAGTGACCCGGGGCTGGGATCAAACCCGAGTCCTCAGCGCCGTGAGGCAGCGGTGCTAGCCAATGCGCTATCCCTCCAAGGTGAAGATTCTTGCAAGGAGCTCTGTCTGGTGATCCAGGCTTGATTCTCACATTGAAAGTTTGGCGAAACAGTGACCGTTATGAAGGGGATCAGGCGGGCCTGTCGTCGGCCTTGCTGCTCTTGAATAATATTTTCCATTTGACAGATGGGCAGCATGGGAATGGCCAGGAAGGCCTTGGGTACGGATGCATGCCGAGTTTGCTGGGCCATTTATGGGGTCAATGTTTTTGATCTTGGTCGACGCCCTTTCTAACTGGATGGCACACATCGGATGTTCTCCATGGCTTACAGCACCACTACAGGAAAACCCCGACAATCATTTTGTACTCATGGGATACCGAAGTTCCCCATGTCCAACAACGGGACCCCCGCCAGCAGCGGAGAATTCCAGGAGTTTGCGAAGTCCAATGGGATAAAGCACATTCAGATGGTGCCCTACCACCTGTCCCCTAAAGGCTTGGCCGAGCGGGCGTTCCAAATGTTTTGAAACGGTATGAAGAAACAGACCACCAGCTCATTTGACACCAAACTGGCTCTTTTTAAAAAACTTTTAAACTAAAGAACTACGCCATATGTGACGACGGGAATAATGCCAGTGGAATTGCTGATGGCCCGAGGCCTCCGGACCAGACTCGGCCTCCAGTTTCCTAACCTAAGTGAGAGTCGGAGTCTAAGCAAGAGGCTCAAAAATAAATTTCAGGGGCGAAATTCTCCGTAATTGGCGCGATGTCCACCGACCGGCGCCAAAAACGGCACAAATCAGTCCGGCATCGCACTGCCCCAAAGGTGCGCAATCCTCCGCATCTTGAGCGGCCGAGCCCTAACCTTGAGGGGCTAGGCCCGTGCCGGACTGATTTCCGCCCCGCCAGCTGGTGGGAAAGGCCTTTGGTGCCCCCCCAGCTGGCGCGGAAATGACATTGCCAGGCATGCGCAGTGGAGGGGGTCTCTTCCGCCTCCGCCATGGTGGAGACCGTGGCGGAGGCGGAAGGAAAAGAGTGCCCCCACGGCACAGGCCCGCCCGCGGATCGGTGGGCCCCGATCGTGGGCCAGGCCACCGTGGGGGCACCCCACGCCCCCCCCCCCAGGACCCCGGAGCCCGCCCGCGCAGCCTTGTCCGGCCGGTAAGAGAGGTGGTTTAATCCACGTCGGCGGGACAGGCATTCTAGCAGCGGGACTTCGGCCCATCCGGGCCGGAAAATCGCCGGGGGGGGGCCCGCCAACCGGCGCGGCGCGATTCCCGCCCCCGCCGAATCTCCGGTGCCGGAGAATTCGGCAACCGGCGGGCGCGGGATTCACGCCAGCCCCCAGCGATTCTCCGACCCGGCGGGGGGGTCGGAGAATCTCATACCCAACGAGAGGACTTTCAGATATACCGGCCGAGATTCTCTGAAATCCCGGCCAAGTGTTGACGGCGACGTCAAAACGGGCGCGAACGACGCCGGCGTCAAAGGGACCCCATGGCCCTGTCATTCTTCCTTTCCTCGGGGGCTAGAACGCCGTCGGAGTGCTGTGCGCTGCTCCGGCGGCGAAAGCCGGCCCTACACGGCCACCGCGGGTTCACGCTTGCACGCCACGGCAGTCTCCGTGCCTGCCCCCGGGCAACATGGCGGAGCCCTATAGGGGCCTGACGCGGAGGAACATACGCCCCCTCCCCCCCCCCCCCCGGAATGAGCGCGCCCGCCGATCTGTTGCCCCCGATTGTGGGCCTGGCCACAGTGGAGGCCCCCCCCGCCGACCCCCCCCCCCCCCCCCCCCCCGCCGACCCAACGCGGGCTCGGAGATTCCCGGCCACTGTCTCTATATTCGCAATTCCAGGGGCTTGTCACCTTGGATCCCGGGAGGGGTAGTTGAGAAGATTGGCTACATGTCATACAAGGTCAAGACCTGGAAGAGGACTGAAAAAGAGCATCTGGGCCATCTTCGGAGCAAGGAACCCTCAACTACAGAGACCACTCAGGGTGGAGTGACGCCCTTGCGACCTACCACGATGCAGGGGACTCAACCCACGGTACACCCAACTGTCGTGTCCCAAGAGAATGAATACACAGGCATCGACATGGAAACTGAGTTGGCAGATCTACAGCCAGAAACCGAGGTTGGGGCAGAAACCCCATCAGTGGACCTTCGACGCTCAGCGAGGAGGCGACGATCCCCTATCCGCTCAACGCCCCATATCCGACTCCACTGATGACGGGCTCAAGGCCGTTTGGGAAGTGGCCATGGAGGCCTCATGGTAGCGGGAACAAGGGGGAGAATCTGGACTTTATGGGGGGAGGAATGTGATAACCCTCACGAGGACCACGAGGGGCTCATGGAGTACAAGTTTCCATGGTAACGGGTTAGGGTTAGGTGGGACTCGTTGTCAAACCTTTTAAATACTTACCCAGACCCGGATTGGGATGTCCTGTCAGGCCCGGGCTGTGTTGTAAGGCATGGGTGCGGCATTATTTTTGAGTTAAAATACATTTGGTTTAACCTTTATTTTCCATTCTCCTGGGTTACTACAATTATCACAGAACCACAGAATAATACAGTGCAGAAGAGGCCCTTCGGCCCATTGAATCTGCATCGGCGCATGATAAACACCTGCCCTGCCTACCTAATCCCATTGGCCAGCACTTGGTCCACAGCCTTGAATGTTATTACGAGCTGAGTGGTTATCCAGGTACTTCTCAAAGGATGTGAAGCAACCCACCTCGACCACACTCCCAGGCAGTGCATTCCAGACCGTCACCACCCTCTGGGTAAAAACATTTTCCCTCACATCCCCCTTAAACCCCCCCCCCCCCCCACACCTTGAACTTGTGTCCCCTGTAACTGACCCTTCAACTAAGAGGAATAGCTGTTCCCTATCCACCCTGACCAGGCCCCTCATAATCTTGTCCACCTCGATCAGGTCGCCCCTCAGTCTTCTCTGTTCCAGCGAATTCCCTGCCCAGTGAAGCAGTAGAGGCTCCTTCATTAAATGTTTTCAAGATAAAGATAGATAGTTTTTTGAAGAATAAAGGGATTAAGTGTTATGGTGTTCGGGCGGGAAAGTGGAGATGAGTCCACAAAAGATCAGCCATGATCTCATTGAATGGCGGAGCAGGCTCGAGGGGCCAGATGGCCGACTCCTGCTCCTAGTTCTTACGTTCTTATGAAAACAACCCAAGCCTATCCAACATCTGTCTTCATAACTTAAATGTTCCATCCCAGGCAACATCAGGGTGCTGGTTTAGCACAGGGCTAAATCGCTGGCTTTGAAAGCAGACCAAGGCAGGCCAGCAGCACGGCTCAATTCCCGTACCAGCCTCCCCGAACAGGCGCCGGAATGTGGCGACTAGGGGCTTTTCACAGTAACTTCATTTGAAGCTTACTTGTGACAATAAGCGATTTTCATTTCAACATCAATGTGAAGCAACCCCTCCAGAGCAGTCACATCCTTCCTTATGTGGCGACCAGAATTGCACACAGTGCTCCAGCTGTGGCCTCACCAATCTTCTATACAACTCCAACAACTCCTTACTTTTGTAATCTGTGCCTCGATTGATGAAGGCAAGTGCCCCAAACACCTTTTTCACCCCCCTATTAACCTGCCCTTCTGCCTTCAGAGATCTATGGACAAACATGCCAAAGTCCCTTTTATCCTCGGAACTTCCCAGTGTCAGCCCATTTATGGAACACAACCTTGTCACATTACTCCTTCCAAAGTGTAACACCTCACACTTCTCAGGGTTAAATTCCATCTGCCACTTATCTGCCCATTTGACCATCCCGTCTGTATCTTCCTGTAACCCAAGACACTGAACCTCACTGTTAACCACCCGGCCAATCTTTATGTCATCCGCAAACATACTGATCCTACCCCTACACAGTGTTCTATGTTGCTTATCGAAATGACAAACAATAGGGGACCCAGCACTGGACACTGGCTTCCAGTCACTGCCGTCTGTCATCACTCTCTGTCTCCTACAGCTCGGCCAATTTTGAATCCACTTTATCAAGTTCCCATGTATCCCATGGGCTTTTGCTTTATTTATACGTCTCCCATGTGGGACCTTGTCAAAGGCTTTGCTGAAATCCATGTAAACTACATCAACTGCGCTACCCTCATCTACACGCCTGGTCACATGCTCATTCGTTCGGCATGACCTCCCTCTGACAAAGCCATGCTGACTAGTCCTGATCACACCTTGCCTCTCCAAGTGGAGATAGATTCTCTGCTTCAGAATCTTCTCCAATGGGAGTGGGAGGGTTGAGGATTAATTGACTCCATTTCTCTCCGCATATGCTGTCTGACCTGCTGAGTTTCCCCCAGTTTTTTGTTTTTATTTCAGGTTTGTGCAAAGCCGGACTAGACCAAAAGGTTTACCATAGCTCTTAAGCTGTAGGCCTACCCATTGGGCAGAATTTGACGCTCCTCCCAATGCGGGTTCTGAGGTGGGGGATAGTGTAAAATTAAATGGACAGGATTTGCCCCGGGAACCTGCCTGCCAAAACCCAGATGCAGGCAGGGCCTCGGGCAGGAAACCCGCCTTTTCACCGATTTACATCCTTAAGAGGTGCCTTTCCCCTCCCTGCCTCTACTTTTAGGCTGATAGGAGCTGGTGCGGGTAGGGTGGTAAAACCTTTCTCCATCGCAGGCGGGAAGTTGAGGTCCTCTCAATCTGAAGGCACCTTCGGAGTTGGGGCATTCTGCCTTCCGGAACCTTGGAGATCCAGCCCTTCCTCCCCCAGTTGGCCGAACCCCGATGCCACGATCCCCTCCTGATCCACCCCTCTCCTGACCCCAATGGCATCCCCGACCCTCCCACCCCCGGGGCATATCTTGACAACTCTCTCGGGATTTAGTTCTGCTCACTGCAGCACTGTGCCTGGCCAGGCTGAAGATCTGACTGACAACAGCTCTCACAGGTGGGACTTCCTTCCCAGGGCGGGCAGAAGTCTCGCCCACCACCAAGCAATACTCAAGTGAGCATTAAACGGCAGTGGGTCCCCTGAGCGTCACCGGTCGTGCGTTACACACTGACTCTCGACGCTCGCCATCCTTAAAATTCTATGCATTAGCTCACTAACCTGATCGTGAGCAAAGAAACCTAAACAGTACAAAAGTTTGCAGCAGTGCTGGGTTTAGAACTTAAGGAAGATGAGAGTGCGAAAGCCAATTGATTGAATTTCTAGGATGTGTTCCTGGACATTTTGCTTCCAGCAGGATATTGAGTAGAGTTTCTGACAGTCTGGATTAAGTGAGAAAACAATGTTAGAAAAAGATATCCGGAGCTAAGATTTGCAAAACGCCAGTAGCTGACTTGTTTCCATCCCAGACAGTAGGTGAGGAAATTGCAGGTGCTTTACCGATAATATTCTGAAGCATTATCAATTCAAAATATTGTGGTGTCTGGGCAGAGAAACTGTCCCGAACGAGAGGCCAAAGACAAAAGGATCAAAGACCACATGAGGTAATAACTTGGACTTAGCGAATGCTGAATATCTGGAATGTACGGCCTGAGAGTGCGATGGGGAGGCTGGTTCAATCATGACTTTCAAAATAGTTACTGATGTACCGTCAATTACCACGAGGTGAGAATGGTGAGACAATCGAGGCTTTACTGCACAAGATGTTGTGCCTCCTGCAGCTGGAACCAGAATGGGAGCAGCGCAGGAGAGCTTACACTTTTATACCCCGCCTGCTGGGAGGAGCCAGCAGGCTGGGATTTACTGTGGCATCTGTAATACAGTGGCAGTACCGTAATACATGCAATGTGTTACCAGTGCTGTTTACCACAGTTACCTGAAGAGAAATCAAATTTGCAGGGCTATGGGGAAAAGGGAGGGTGAATGAGACTAGTCAGATTGCTCTCGCAGAGAGCTAGCACAGACACATCAGGCTGAATGGTCTCCTTCCCCTGTCCTCTAACTTCTATAATTCTATGCATTCAGAAATTGTGTCTTTACATTAAAAATTGCAACTGCAAATCTATTATTGAAGAACGGTGAGGAAGAATGGCCGAGAGATTGTAGACTTGATAGTCTAACATCCTCTGTGAGGAAGTTACTGAATCTAAATTAAGGCAGAATGAGTGAGCATTTACAAAAGTTTGAGTTGACCAGAGTTAGCAAGGATTTATAAAGGAAAGGTCAGGTTGAACAAAGCTCACTGAATTTTCAGATGAAGGCAGTGAAGTATTGAATGGGGAATGTTTCCGGTTATAGTTCATATGGACTTTCAGAAGCTTTTGATAAAGCTCCATGGAAGAGAACAGAATTGAAGGCAAATAATGTATCTGGTTAGGCGATTGATTAAGCAGCAGAGGACAGAGAGGAGGGATCATGTGTAAACACCTGAATTAGCAGGCAGTGACTAGCGGTGTCCCACACGGATCTGCACAGGAGCTTCAACAATCCACATTCACTGATTATGAATAGAGTCAAATTTCCAAGTTTACTGATGATACAAGGAGTGGTGATATAGCATGTAGCAAAGGTGGAAGCGTCAAAATGAGAAGAGATATTAATAGATTAAATGAGGGAGCATGCCGACAGTAGGCAGATTTCAGTGCAGCTAAGTGGGAGGTCATATAAGATAGATCCAATTATGATCCCAGCCCCTGGGTCACTGTCCGTGTGGAGTTTGCACATTCTCCCCGTGTTTGCGTGGGTTTCGCCCCCACAACCCAAAGATGTGCAAGGGAGGTCAATTGGCCACCCTAAATTGCCCCTTAATTGGAAAAAAATAATTGGGTACTCTAAATTTTCTTTAAAAAAGAATAGATCCAATTATTTTAAAATGGAAACAAAGTCACAAGCAGAGGAGGTACAAAGATTAAGGAATCAATGTACAAAATCATGTCAAAGAATTGTGAAATGTTAGCATCTGTAACTAGAGGCTAGAATATACAGGGGAGGAAGTTTTGGAAAGCTGTATCAGGCAGTGGTTAGACCACTTCTGCTGCATTGTGTACATATTTGGGAACCACACGATATTGCCTCCTCACCCCCACCCCACCCCAGCCCCGTGCTTACCTAGCCTTGAACCCCAGGACTTTGAATCGGGAGCCTGCTGATAGTCCCAGTCCTGACCACTGCTCCTGCCAATGTTGCTGAATGGCCTATAGCTCTCTGGTGTGGACCATCTGCCCGAGTGAGGGGCACAAATCCCACCTCCAGGTCACTGACCCTCCATGGAGAGTTAAATGGCTGCAGTGATGGCAGGGGTACATTGCCGAACAGCTGCGTGGGTGACAGGGCAGGAAGCCTGCATTAAAAAAATCATGCCCCAAGGGTTAGATTGTAGGAAAATATTGCATTAATTAATACATCCACGGGCAGCACGGTAGCATTGTGGATAGCACAATTGCTTCACAGCTCCAGAGTCCCAGGTTCGATTCCGGCTTGGGTCACTGTCTGTGCGGAGTCTACACATCCTCCCCGTGTGTGCGTGGGTTTCCTCCGGGTGCTCCGGTTTCCTCCCACAGTCCAAAGATGTGCAGGTTAGGTGGATTGGCCGTGATAAATTGCCCTTAGTGTCCAAAATTGCCCTTAGTGTTGGGTGGGGTTACTGGGTTATGGGGATAGGGTGGAGGTGTTGACCTTGGGTAGGGTGCTCTTTCCAAGAGCCGGTGCGGACTCGATGGGCTGAATGGCCTCCTTCTGCACTGTAAATTCTATGTACTGAATTCATGTTTACCTGTGAAATGAAATGAAATGAAAATCGCTTATTGTCACAAGTAGGCTTCAAATTAAGTTACTGTGAAAAGCCCCTAGTCACCACATTCCGCCACCTGTTCGGGGAGGCTGGTACGGGAATTGAACCGTGCTGCTGGCCTACCTTGGTCTGCTTTCAAAGCCAGCGATTTAGCCCTGTGCTAAACCAGCCCCTCATGATGAGAATGAGTGACGTGAGTGATGAGAATCTGAGGATAGGAAATACAGAAAAAGACCATTCAGCTCAACCAGTCCCTGCCAGCGTTTATGTCCCACTCATGCCTCCTCCTATTTTCCCACACATCTAAAGCTATGATTGGAACCTTTAAGTCCCTCCATCAGTTTTTCCCTGTCTACTTAACTAAACCTGTCACAATCATGATGTGGAGATGCCTGTGTTGGGCTGGGGTGAGCACAGTAAGAAATCTGTTGGTTAAAGTCCGACAGGTTTGTTTCGAATCACTAGTTTTCGGAGGGCAGCTCCTTCCTCAGGTGAAATGTTAGCATCATGAATGTTCCTCATTCACCTGAAGAAGGAGTTGCGCTCCGAAAACTAGTGATTCGAAACAAACCTGTCGGACCTTAACCTGGTGCTGTACGACTGCTTTCAGTGTCAGAATCGTGTCCACCTCCCTCTCTCGAACCTCCTCTCAATCTCTGCTGCTGTAGTGAGAACAGTGCCAACCTCTCCCACCTAATCTTGTGGCTGAACTCCCCCATCCCTAGAACCACCCCAGTTAATCACCTCTGCACCCCCTCAAGGCCCCTTGCATTCTTCCTAAGGCGTGATCGGAGCTGTCCACTATACTCGAGCTGTGAACGAACCAGAACTTCAGCATAACCTCCCTGCTTCTGGACTCAACGCCTCTATTTATGAAGTCCAAGATCACAGATGGTTTGCTAACCATTCTCTTTCAATATGTCCTGGTACCTTCAAACGCCATCTTGTATTCACATGCACCCCAGGTCTCTATGACACTGCACACTCTTTATAACTGTACCAATAAAAGTCTACATTGTTTCTCTGTCTCCCTTCTGTCAAAATTCTAGTTCTCTGCACTAAAGTCCATCCGCCCCTTTCCTATCCATTCTGCTCCTAACCATGTCTTGAATTCCTCCTCCTGTTCCGATGTTCCTAATCTAATTTTACCACTCATGCTGAAGTAATTTCTCCTGGAACAGTGGCACATGTGTAAAAGGTAGTTGTTTGACCCAATCAATTCATTTCAGATGCTGTGGCCAGGGTATTATTGGGGAGGGAATAGGGTTGGTGTAAGGGGATACACTTTCAGCAGCCGTGAAACCCAGAGTTGCGGCTAATCCAGCGGTCCGGCTGAAGGGAATGAATCCCAAAAGGCGGAGGGCAAGCGGGAAGGTTGGAGATCTGAGGCATCGGCCTTAAAGGCAGGCCCTCATTATTAGCGTCACTGTTGCAGAATGTTGATTCACCCAGATTGGCGAGGTTTCCACAGGTGTCACTTTAGGCCCAGACAAGCTGACAGAAACTGCAGTGCCCCATGTACAGATCAAAGTTCAGACAGCATCAGAGATTATAAATAACCCGTACACTGTTCAATCAGCACCTAAACCTTCTACGCTTCTGATTACATACTTCAGCATTCACCTCTATATTTACTGATCACTTGGTCTGAATGAACACTGTATGCAACAATACCCAATAACATGAACTAAATACATTCTCACAGAAATTTCACTTAAATGAGTAGAGTGTTTGATCAACAAAGTGGTAATAGTGTTTATAAAACCTCACTGCTGGTTGTAGAGTATATCTTTGAGAGTTGGGGTGATTGGGAATCCCGGGGAAAGGGTGTGACCATGTGAGGGAAAAGGGTGCGTCAATTCCTGGGGGTCCAGATCGTGGGTGTGGTCTGATTGTGAGTGAGCAAGGTCTGATTGTGAGTAAATGGGGTCTGATTATGAGCAGGGTCTGACTGTGAGTGAGCAAGGTCTGATTGTGGGTGAGTGGGGTCTGATTGTGAGCAGGGTCTGACTGTGAGTGAGCAAGGTCTGATTGTGGGTGAATGGGGTCTGATTGTGAGCAGGGTCTGATTGTGAGTGAGCAAGGTCTGATTGTGAGTAAATGGGGTCTGATTATGAGCAGGGTCTGACTGTGAGTGAGCAAGGTCTGATTGTGAGTAAATGGGGTCTGATTGTGAGCAGGGTCTGACTGTGAGTGAGCAAGGTCTGATTGTGGGTGAGTGGGGTCTGATTGTGAGCAGGGTCTGATTATGAGTGAGCAAGGTCTGATTGTGAGTAAATGGGGTCTGATTGTGAGCAGAGTCTGACTGTGAGTGAGCGGGGTCTGATGTTGTGAGTGGGGTCTGACTGTGAGCAGGTTCGATTGTGAGTGAGGGGGTCTGATTGTGAGCAGGGTCTGACTGTGAGTGAGCGGGGTCTGATTGTGAGCAGGGTCTCACTGTGATTGAGCGGGGTCTGATTGTGAGCAGGGTCTGACTGTGAGTGAGCAGGGTCTGATTGTGAGCAGGGTCTGACTGAGTGAGTGGGGTCTGATTGTGAGCAGGATCTGACAGTGTGAGCGGGGTCTGATTGTGAGCAGGGTCTGACTGTGAGTGAGCGGGGTCTGATTGTGAGTGAGCGGGGTCAGATTGTAAGCAGGGTCTGACTGTGAGTGAGTGGGGTCTGATTGTGAGTGAGCGGGGTCTGATTGTGAGCAGGGTCTGACTGAGTGAGCGGGGTCTGATTGTGAACAGGGTCTGACTGTGAGTGAGCGGGGTCTGATGGTGAGCAGGTTCTGATTGTGAGTGAGCGGAGTCTGATTGTGAGCATGTTCGGATTGTGAGTGTGGTCTGACTGAGTGAGCGGGGTCTAATTGTGAGCAGGGTCTGACTGAGTGAACGGGGCTGATTGTGAGCGGGGTCTGACTGTGAGTGATCGAGGTCTGATTGTGAGCAGGGTCTGATTGTGAGCGGGGTCTGACTGTGAGTGAGCGGGGTCTGATTGTGAGCGGGGTCTGATTGTGAGCGGGGTCTGACTGAGTGAGCGGGGTCTGATTGTTAGCAGGCTCTGATTGTGAGCTGGATCTGACTGAGTGAGTGGGGTCTGATTGTGAGCAGGGTCTGACTGAGTGAGTGGGGTCTGATTGTGAGTGGGGTCTGATTGTGAGCAGGGTCTGACTGTGAGTGAGCGGGGTCTGATTGTGAGCAGGGTCTGACTGTGAGTGAGCGGGGTCTGATTGTGAGCAGGTTCTGATTGTGAGTGAGCGGAGACTGATTGTGAGCATGTTCTGATTGTGAGTGAGCGGGGTCTGATTGTGAGTGAGGGGTCTGATTGTGAGCAGGGTCTGACTGTGAGTGAGCGGGGTCGGATTGTGAGTGTGGTCTGACTGTGAGTGAGCAGGGTCTAATTGTGAGCAGGGTCTGACTGAGTGAGCGGGGTCTGACTGAGTGAGCGGGGTCTGACTGTGAGCGGGGTCTGACTGAGTGAGCGGGGTCTGACTGTGAGCGGGGTCTGACTGAGTGAGCGGGGTCTGACTGTGAGCGGGGTCTGACTGTGAGTGATCGGGGTCTGATGAAATGAAATGAAATGAAATTAAAATCGCTCATTGTCACAAGTAGGCTTCAATGAAGTTACTGTGAAAAGCCCCTAGTCGCCACATTCCGGCGCCTGTTCGGGGAGGCTGGTACGGGAATTGAACCGTGCTGCTGGCCTGCCTTGGTCTGCTTTAAGGTGAGCAGGGTCTGATTGTGAGCTGGGTCTGACTGTAAGTGAGCGGGGTCTGATTGTGAGCGGGGTCTGACTGTGAGTGAGCTGGGTCTGATTGTGAGCAGGGTCTGATTGTGAGCTGGGTCTGACTGTGAGTGAGCAGGGTCTGATTGTGAGCAGGGTCTGATTGTGAGCTGGGTCTGACTGTGAGTGAGCGGGGTCTGATTGTGAGCGGGGTCTGACTGAGTGAGCGGGGTCTGATTGTGAGCGGGGTCTGATTGTGAACGGGGTCTGACTGAGTGAGCGGGGTCTAATTGTGAGCAGGGTCTGACTGAGTGAGCGGGGTATGATTGTGAGCGGGGTCTGACTGAATGAGCGTGGTCTGATTGTGAGTGGGGTCTGACTGAGTGAGCGGGGTCTAATTGTGAGCAGAGTCTGAATGAGTGAGCGGGGTCTGATTGTGAGCGGGGTCTGACTGAGTTAGCGGTGTCTGATTGAGAGCAGGGTCTGATTGTGAGCTGAGTCTGCCTGTGAGTGAGCGGGGTCTGATTGTAAACGGAGTCTGACTGAGTGAGCGGGTCTGATTGTGAGCTGACTCTGATTGTGAGTGAGCAGGCTCTGATAGTGAGCTGAATCTAATTGTGAGTGAGCGGGATCTGATTGTGAGTGGCTTTGATGGACAGAGAAACACATTTAGTGTTTCATGTTGTCGTGTCCCTGCCGCACACTGTGTGTTTAACCCTTGCACGGCCGACAAATAACTGCGAGTTGACTTTGTGTTAATTCAATCATTTTTATTCACACACACACACACAATGTTAATATTCATCAACTACACCATCAATATAAGTTAACCTACAGAGTACTGAAGTTCAATACCAGACCTTGACTTAACTTTGAATGACGGACGTGCCCAGCAGATATGGGCCTTTATCTGTGTGTCGGCTCCAGCAGTCCTTCGATGCTTGGTCCTCGGTCTGGTCTGATGCTCTGCTCTAGTCTTCCTTCTGTTGATGGCATGACTGCCCTCCTCAGAGATTTTACAGTGCAGAAGGAGGCCATTCAGCCTATCGAGTCTGTACCGGCCCTTGGAAGAGCACCCTACCTAAGCCCCACCCTACACCCTATCCCCCTTTATCCCCGTAACCCCACCTAACCTTTTTGGACACTAAGGGCAATTTAGCATGTCCAATCCACCTAACCTGCAAATCTTTGGAATGTGGGAGGAAACTGGAGCACCCGGAGGAAACCCATGCAGACACGGGGAGAACGTGCAGACTCCGCACAGACAGTGACCCAAGTCGGGAATCAAACTGTGATGAACGGTTATTGTATTACTGTACCCTTATCATCATGTCAGGTGATGTCCCCTTTAAGACCGGGCTTGGAACCCTGGGGGACTCCGCCTCTGGCTCCGTCCACCTGGAAGCCGTCCACCAGGCTAGTTCTTAGCTTATTAAATTGTTGTACCCTCAAAAACGATGCTAGAGAGTAAAACGGTAAAGGAGGCTTTAATAAACTAAGAACTAGCCTGGTGCCGAGACCGGGTGCTTACTGGATGCCGCCTGCAAGGCGACCCCTTATATACGGTACATCAGGATGGACGCAGGCCTAAAACCAGAGAAGCTCAATCTGGAAGCACGGACACCGGAGGCAAAGGAAATTTTCAAATACTGACTCCAATGCTTCGAGGCCTACCTGGACTCCTCAGAGACTCCCATCCTGGGACCAAGCAAGCTGCGCCTACTCCATGCCCGGGTGAGCCACAGAATCACCTCCACGCTCGAAAAGGCGACTACATACGAAGAGGCGGTCGAGATACTACGCAAGCAGTTTGTCAAACCCATCAACGAGGTACATGCCCAGCATCTGCTCTCGACCTGCCGGCAGCGCTCGGGGGAAACGCTAGACGAATTCGTTGAAAAACTCACCGCGCTCGCCAGGAACTGTGGCCATCAGGATGTGACGGGGGAAATCCATATGAACCTGCACATCAGAGACGCTTTCGTGTCCGGCATCCGCTCGACCTACATCCGGCAGCGATTACTCGAAAAAGGGGCAAAGGAGTTGGAGAGCTGCATTCAAACCAAGCAGATGTATACTGGTCTCTCTCTATCTCTTCCGGGTGCGGCGATGACCAGCTAAGTCGCACGTTTCGGCAGCTCCCGGTGGAACGGACTTTTGGGCTCTTAATAAGAGCCCCAACGGCAATTTTAACGGCTAAAAGCACTGTGCGGTAAACCAGAAGGGAATCCCCCCTGGATACGGATGGAAAAAGGAGAGGAAAGTGGCCGGATTGCGGTGGATCCCTTAGAGCAGCGGCAAGGAAGGCAAGCAAAAACCAAGATGGCGTCGGAAGGTGGTAGTTTAACATGGGGCCCTGAACAACAAGAGTTCTTGAAATGCTGTGTGGAAGAACTCAAAAAGGAAATGAAGAAGGAGCTGTTGGCCCCGATATTACAGGCGATAGAAGGGCTAAAGGATGAGCAAAAGACCCAGGAGCGGGAGCTTCGGGTCGTGAAGGCAAAGGCTGCCGAGAATGAGGACGACATACAGGGCCTGGTGGTGAAGACGGAGATGCACGAGGCACACCATAAACGATGTGTGGAAAGACTGGAGGTGCTGGAGAACAACGCGAGGAGGAATAACTTAAGGATTCTTGGTCTTCCTGAAGGTGCGGAGGGAGCGGACGTCGGGGCATATGTGAGCACGATGCTGCACTCGTTAATGGGAGCGGAGGCCCCGGCGGGCCCGCTGGAGGTGGAGGGAGCATACCGAGTGATGGCGCGAGGACCGAGAGCAGGAGAAATTCCTAGAGCCATAGTGGTGAGATTCCTCCGTCTTAAGGATAGAGAGATGGTCCTTAGATGGGCAAAGAAAACTCGGAGCAGTAAGTGGGAGAACGCGGTGATCCGCGTATACCAAGACTGGAGTGCGGAGGTGGCAAGAAGGAGGGCGAGCTTTAATCGGGCCAAGGCGGTGCTTCACAAAAAGAAGATAAAATTCGGGATGCTGCAACCGGCAAGACTGTGGGTCACATACCAAGGGAGGCACCACTACTTTGAGACGGCGGATGAGGCGTGGACTTTTATCGTGGAAGAAAAATTGGAATGATCGGGTTATTAAAAAAGAACGTTTGAAACAAAGTGGTGGGGCGAGTATGGGCCGAGTATGGGGGTAACTTTTCTCTCTTACACTGGTGGTGGTGGGGGGAGGAAAGGAGGTGGAGGAGATGGGGCGTTGGCCATTGGGGGCGGGGTCAAAGGGGAAGCGCGGGCTTGGTTCCTGCGCTATGATAATCATGGCGGGAATAGGGAAGCAGGAAGGAGGGGGCGTCGCACGGTGCGAGCCGAGGTCACGGGGGGAAGCCGAGGTCGGCCAGAGTTTGCTGACTTCTGGGAGCAACATGGGGGGTGTAACTACGCTAGTGGGGGATCTAGCGGGGGGGTGGGAGGGGGGAATTATTGGGTTGCTGCTGCTGGGGAGAGGGGGGAGCTGGTATGGGGTGGGATGGGCGGGAGGGCACCGCCTGGGGGGGACACAGCTGCGTGGGAACCGGGGGAGGAGCTGGAAAAAGGGGATGGCTAATCGACAAGGGGGGGGGGGTAAAAAGCCCCCCAACCCGGCTGATCACGTGGAATGTGAGAGGGCTGAACGGGCCGATAAAGAGGACAAGGGTACTCGCACACCTTAAGAAACTTAAGGCAGACGTGGTTATGTTACAGGAGACGCACTTGAAACTGATAGACCAGGTTAGACTACGCAAAGGATGGGTGGGGCAGGTGTTTCATTCGGGGCTGGATGCGAAAAACAGGGGGGTGGCTATATTAGTGGGGAAGCGGGTAATGTTTGAGGCAAAGACTATAGTGGCGGATAACGGGGGCAGATACGTGATGGTGAGTGGCAAATTACAGGGGGAGACGGTGGTTTTGGTAAACGTATATGCCCCGAACTGGGATGATGCCAATTTTATGAGGCGTATGCTAGGACGCATCCCGGACCTAGAGGTGGGCAAGTTGGTAATGGGGGGAGATTTCAATACGGTGTCGGAACCAGGGCTGGACAGGTCGAGGTCCAGGACTGGAAGGAGGCCGGCAGCAGCCAAAGTGCTTAAAGATTTTATGGAGCAGATGGGAGGAGTAGACCCGTGGAGATTTAACAGACCTCGGAGTAAGGAGTTTTCGTTTTTCTCCTATGTCCACAAAGTCTATTCGCGAATAGACTTTTTTGTTTTGGGAAGGGCGTTGATCCCGAAGGTGAGGGGGACGGAGTATACGGCTATAGCCATTTCGGATCACGCTCCACACTGGGTGGACTTGGAGATAGGGGAGGAAACAGAAGGGCGCCCACCCTGGAGAATGGACATGGGACTAATGGCAGATGAGGGGGGGTGTCTAAGGGTGAGGGGGTGCATTGAAAAGTACTCAATGATAATGGGGAGGTCCAGGTGGGAGTGGTCTGGGAGGCGCTGAAGGCAGTGGTTAGAGGGGAGCTGATATCAATAAGGGCACATAAAGGAAAGCAGGAGAGTAGGGAACGGGAGCGGTTGCTGCAAGAACTTCTGAGGGTGGACAGGCAATATGCGGAGGCACCGGAGGGGGGACTGTACAGGGATAGGCAAAGGCAACACGTAGAATTTGACTTGCTGACAACGGGTACTGCAGAGGCACAGTGGAGGAAGGCACAGGGTGTACAGTACGAATATGGGGAGAAGGCGAGCAGGTTCCTGGCCCACCAATTGAGGAAAAGGGGAGCAGCGAGGAAACTAGGGGGAGTGAGGGATGAGGAAGGAGAGATGGAGCGGGGAGCGGAGAGAGTGAAAGGAGTGTTCAAGGCATTTTATAAAAGATTATACGAAGCTCAACCCCCGGATGGGAGGGAGAGAATGATGGGCTTTCTGGACCAGCTGGAATTTCCTAAGGTGGAGGAGCAGGAGAGGGTGGGACTGGGAGCACAGATCGAAATAGCGGAAGTAGTGAAAGGAATTAGGAGCATGCAGGCGGGGAAGGCTCCGGGACCGGATGGATCCCAGTTGAATTTTACAGAAAATATGTGGACTTGCTGGCCCCGCTACTGATGAGGACCTTTAATGAGGCAAAGGAAAGGGGACAGCTGCCCCCGACTATGTCTGAGGCAACGATATCGCTTCTCCTAAAGAAGGAAAAGGACCCGCTGCAATGCGGGTCCTATAGACCTATTTCCCTCCTAAATGTAGACGCTAAGATTCTGGCCAAGGTAATGGCAATGAGGAGAGAGGATTGTGTCCCGGGGGTGGTCCACGAGGACCAAACTGGGTTTGTGAAGGGGAGACAGCTGAATATGAATATACGGAGGCTGCTAGGGGTAATGATGATGCCCCCACCAGAGGGGGAAGCGGAGATAGTGGTGGCGATGGATGCCGAGAAAGCATTTGATAGAGTGGAGTGGGATTATTTGTGGGAGGTGCTGAGGAGATTTGGTTTTGGAGATGAGTATGTTAGATGGGTACAGCTGTTGTATAGGGCCCCGATGGCGAGTGTGGTCACGAATGGACGGGGATCTGCATACTTTCGGCTCCATAGAGGGACAAGGCAGGGATGCCCTCTGTCCCCATTATTGTTTGCACTGGCGATTGAGCCCCTGGCAATAGCATTGAGGGGTTCCAGGAAGTGGAGGGGAGTACTCAGAGGAGGAGAAGAACACCGGGTATCTCTGTATGCGGATGATTTGTTGTTATATGTAGCGGACCCGGCGGAGGGGATGCCAGAGATAATGCGAACACTTCGGGAGTTTGGAGAATTTTCAGGATATAAACTGAACATGGGGAAAAGTGAGCTGTTTGTGGTGCATCCAGGGGAACAGAGCAGAGAAATAGAGGATTTACCGTTGAGGAAGGCTCCGACCACCGTGCTCCCTGATGTACCCTCAACTAAGACATCCGTGTCTGCCGCACCACCGCCCGAGCTGGGGAGGTTGATGAGGACGATCAGGCCTCCGAAACGAATGGACTTGTGATTCCCCTTCACCGCCGCCGGACTTCGTTTTTTAAAACGGGGTGAATGTGATGAACGGTTATTGTATTACTGTACCCTTATCATCATGGAAGGTGATGTCCCCTTTACCGGGCTTGGAACCCTGGGGGACTCCGCCTCCGGCACCCAGTAAGCACCCGTCTCAGCACCAGGCTAGTTCTTAGCTTATTAAAGCCTTCTTTACCGTTTTATTCTCTAAGCGTCGTTATTGAGGGTACAACACAAACCCAGGTCCCTGGAGCTGTGAAGCAACTGTGTTAGCCACTGTGCTACCGTGCTGCCCATGGTGAAGATCAGCGTTGTGCTGTTCCTGTTGCTGGCTGCTGCAGAGAGAGTTTCTTAGATGGTGCGGCACATTTCCCCTTTGTTGGTTTCGCACGCCTTTTGGCCGGTCCCTGGATCATCACCAATCAATTGATCACCCTGATCGATTAAGGTCAGTCAGGGGCTGCCACACTGATTTTGGGGTGGGCACTCAATGGCCATGCCTGCAAGTGTAGGGGGCACGTAGGCCCTTCCAAATAAGGAGTTTAGGTGCTGCTGTGTCTGGTAAACAAGGGTGATTGACTGGGCAGTTCTATTGTCCCTGGGAGGGCCTGGAGATGATCCTTTTACCTGTGTATTGCAATGTCCAGGCTGCAGCCTGCTCATCAATATTCATTTATACTGCAGCCTGCTTATCAATATTCATTTATACTGCAGCCTGCTTATCAATATTCATTTATACTGCAGCCTGCTTGTCCTTACACTTGGCCAATTTTCCCAGTATGCTTTGCAGAACACCATCTTAAGCGGCTGTTCGGCCACATGTCGAATATTTTCTGTTTGCATTGCAGATTTCCAGTATCTACAGTATTTTGCTGTGCATTGCCTTCAGTTTCCTGTTGGTAGATAAAGTGTATCTTGAAAGCACCAGAGTGACAGAAATAGAAATGACAGGATTAAACCCATAACCTTTTGACTCCGGCGCTAGACAGTACTAATATCTACACCAAATCGTAAAACTGAAATGATAAAGGATCACACCTAAACATCTTTGATGTTTCAGATATTAATTGGCCAATGTAGATTTTACACATTTCCTGGCATGGGAAGATGGAAATAACTGTTGGTGTGGAAGTGAGAAATGTATTTACTGGGTTGTAAAAGATTTTCTGGCTGCTATTTCACACAATCACAGAGTCGTTACAGTGCAGAAGAGGGCCCTTCGTCCCACCAAGTCTGCACTGGTTCATGAAAGAGTATTCTACCTCGTCCCAATCCCCTGCCTTATTCCCAAAGCCTTGCACATTATTCAGATTGTAATCCAATTCCCTTTCAATTACCTTGATCGAACCTCCACCACACGCTCAGGAAGTTTGTTCCAGACTCCAACAACCCTCTGGGTGAAAATACTTTTCCTTACATCACTTCTATTCCTTTTGAATCCGTGCCCTCTAGTTTTTGATGCTCTTGAGTGGTAACAGTTTCTCACTATTTACCCTGTCCCTACCTCTCAAGATCTTGAATCCCCCAGCAAGTCTCTCTGCGTTCTTTCCCCCAAGGAAAATAGACCCAACCTCTCCAATCTATCTGTCGTGTTGGGTGTTCCGATACACAAACAAACCAACACGGTTGTAGATGGTACAACGCTGTTTTATTATTCTGTACGATAATAACTATTAACTTCTGGCTGTGGTTCGTGCTTCACCAGCTAACCTGTGGACCCAGCCCTAGCGCTATCTTAGTGAGGCACTCAGCACATGGTCTATGTCTGAGTGGCGCGCTGTGAGCTCTGTGCTCTGAGCTATCTCCTGGTGGAATGAGCGGGAACTGTGGTGTTCCCTGTTTTATAGTGCGTGTGCTCTCACTGGTGATTGGCTGCGATGTTGTGTGTGAGCTGGTTGGTCCTACTGCATGTCCATCAGTGTGTGTGTGATTTCACCATGATATGTTCATGTGGATATCATGACACTATCCTCATAGCTCCTCCACTGAAAGGTGTGGCTCAGAGTTAATCTATTTAAAACAACTTGATTAATTTCTTCAGGTGAAATGCAGATAGGGGAATTTAGGGGAATCATTTGACTCGATTAAGCATCAGTTGGTCATCTATAAGCAACCACTTCTAGCCAAACACCTTCATCGGCGTTAAAACAGAAAATGCTGGAAAAACTCGGAAATTCAGAATGAGAGTGATATTGGACTTGAAATGTTCCTCTCGCAACAGATGCTGCCAGACCTCCTGAGTACTTTCTGTTTTTATGACAGATCTGCAGCATCTGCAATCATTTTTTTTTTATTTCTCAGGCAGTCTCTCGGGATTGGAGAGGACTTGCCTCCACTCTGGTTAACGGGCTCCGAGATGGACGATAAGTCCGATACATGGGCTTGGGGAATGAGTCAAATGGCCCACTCCTGTCCTATTTATGGCGTTGTCATCTTATGAGTCTGTGGTCAGGCATATAATCCCTTCGACTGTCAACAGATTAATTTCCCTGTACTGTAAATAAAAACATTGCAATCTGCAACAATTAAAATATACAGAAACACCCACCTTCCATCAGAAATTCTGGACCCACTAAGAGTTCTGCCAATCTGAAATGAAATGAAAATCGCTTATTGTCACAAGTAGGCTTCAAATGAAGTTACTGTGAAAAGCCCCTAGTCGCCACATTCCGGCGCCTGTTCGGGGAGGCTGGTACGGGAATTGAACCGTGCTGCTGGCCTGCCTTGGTCTGCTTTAAAAGCCAGCGATTTAGCCCTGTGCTAAACCAGCCCCTTCTACTTTCACACCAACAGTTATTTCCATCTTCACATACCGGGAAATGTGTAAAATCTACATTGGCCGATTAGTATCTGAAACATCAAAGCTGTTTAGGTGTGATCCTTTATCATTTCTGTTTTACGATTCGGTAGATTAGTAGATGTTAGTACTGTCGAGCGCCTGAGTCAAAAGGTTATGGGTTTAATCCTATCATCTTCTGCCTAAGTTACAGTTTTCTTCTCTTCTTCTCCGCCGATCACTCGCTAACGAGTTTAATTGTCCACATAAGAAACTCCATGGAACTGGCCATGGGTTCTGTGAGTCCTTGCATGGCTGGTGAACCCAATCCTGGGGTCGCATCTCTGAACGTACACTTGACGGTGTTTCCACGAATGGGATTGGTCCTTGTACCCGAGGCTGCTGGTATTCCTTTCTCAGGATCCTCTTCCTGACCTCTTGCTTTTGGGTGTTCCACCTGTCGTCTTTAAAATCTTTCCTACTTCAAGACTGTGAAGAAAACAACTTTACAACTCTGTTTCGATAAAACTAACTTCGTCTTTATTGACCAAAGTCTGCATGCAGTGTGGCAATAGGTTGAAGTGAGAGAGCAGTTAAGGCAAACTGCTAATTCTTCCTCAAGCTCGCAAAGACATGGAGAAAACGTTCAAAATTTATACAAAAGCTGTATCATTTTACAAAAACAGACCTTGTTCAAAAATGTCAATACAGTCATAACTTCTGACCAAACATGTTGTCATGGAAAGACCCTGTACACTTATTTGCAGTATTTTGTCTTTAGAGATGTGGTCCTATTTTGGTTTCACCTCTGCCCTCATGATGCCTTGACGCAGATGGACCTAGGTCATGAGGAGGTTGTGTTATTAGGACATGCCTAGATCGTGGCTTTGTTATCAGGTTTTACTAAGGTCAGGCACTATTTTCCCTCTTCTGGCCTTGTATGATGCGATTATGTGGATTCTTAGCTTTGTCTAGTTTGTCAGGGTCTGGTCTTGGCACTAGCTGACACAGCTTTCTTATACATGGTTACATAAGTTGGCTATTTTTCCCATCATGCTATTGCTGAGTTTGTACACTTTCACATTCCCTCCTGTTGTCCCATCAGGACAACCACTCAATTGTTCACATCGGGATAGTCAGGAGACGGGTGTAAATACATTGACACAAGCATCCAAGCAATCCTATTGCTAATAGTAATAATAGTAATAGTATGAAGGCCTTAAAGATCCAATCAAACAATCCATGTCCCAGCCAACCTAACCAACCTGGTGAGTTATAATTGTGAAATTCTTGGCCAATTTCTTGAAGTTGATCCGCCTGTCTTCTTATATGGTCAGCTAGGTTGGTAATATTTTCAGAGGCATCTGGGATATAAGTACAGCATTCCTGACCTATAATGGCACACGTTCCTCCCTGCGAGGCTAACAGATAATCCAGAGCCTTTCGATTTTGTAATGCCACAGTCCGGACAGCCACCAGCTCAGCCGAGACCTCGGCTAGTGCCCGTCCGGTTGCCCTGGATTCTGCTGCTGTTATGTTCGACAGTTGTTCCAATGCCGAGGCCATAAGGATCAGTTTGTTTGCTGCCTTGCCTGTTCCGTATTGTGGAAAGGCGATCATAAAGAACTCCTCGGTTTTACTAATGGTCCTCCTGATTCGTGAGGAGTGTTGTTTAAGGGAGAGTAGGTGGTGCATGCAGGATACGACATATCCTAGATAACAGGACCCTGTCCAATTTCTGGGAAGCCAGGAGTATGTTTTAGTGCCACATATGAAATAGGTCCCGTTATAGGCCGTAAAATTCTCAGCCATTGTCATCCAGGGTATCTGGGAATTATGCGTCCATGAGCTATTTGATGTTTTATTCCACACCCTGGACCAATCAAGAACAAACATACCCTTGTTGGAGAGGTTTGGTAGCGGTCCCTGACATTCGGTTGTAAGATTACACCTACTCTGCCCCATTGATGGTCCTTCTCCTGATTTACTAAAACATAGGGATCCTTGCGCAGTGCTCGATGGGATGGTAAGGGCAGGGGGATTCGAAACATGGGGATATCCAGGTTGATACCAGGCTGAAAATCTAGTCATCCCATAGCCAGCCGATCTCCAAATTTTCATATCTCCACCGAACCCCTGTGTTCGGTTTTGACGCAGTATCCACTCAACTGTTTCTGCTAAGTGGAATGGGAGTGATTGGAGAGGTAGCCCCTCCTTGGAATGGATGGGGATACGGGTACAAACCCAACAGTTACTTACATTCAATCTGTCAGCGTAAATATATGACATATATAGAAAGCTATTAGCACGCAGCTCTTTGTCAGTTTGTTCGCCTACTGTCGAATGGCCATTAAGACCAATTAGTCCAAATGTGATAATGAAGATCCTCATTCTGCGTCCTCGTTGGGGCTGGAACCAATCTTCTTACAATCCGATAGGTGTACCCAACTCGAACGTCCTTCGAGTTTAACGGCAGTCGGTGTAGTCAGCAATACTTGAAAAGGGCCGCTCCAGCGTTGCCCTATCTTCTCTCTGTCCCAATTCTTTATCAGCACGTAGTCTCCTGGTTTGACTACTGGATATTGAGGGATCTTTGTTCCGGCTGTTGCTGGGAGATGGGCCTGTTTTACCTGCGAGTGGAGAAACTTCAAAGAAAATGTTAATTGCTTCAAATAACTCAGCATTTTATCTCCCATAACGTGGAGGTCTACTCCCTCTAGGGGTTCTTCATGGGCATCCCAGGGAGTCCTCATTGGCCGACCGTAGACTATCTCTGCAGCTGACAGTCCGGACCGCGAATGTGGAGTAACCCTCATGGAAACAGTGCCAAAAGCAATACCTTTAGCCAATTTAATCCAGTTTCTTCGGTCAATTTAGATAATTTTTCTTTTCAGGTCCCATTTGCTCTTTCTACAATTCCTGCTGCCTGTGGATGATACGCGCAGTGCAGTTGTTGTTTAATTTTGAGTGCTTCGCACAATTCAGAATTGATTCGAGCCACAAAATGTGTTCCATTGTCTGAGCTCATCATTCTGGGAATCCCAAATCGGGGAATAATTTCTGTCAATAGTAATTTTACCACCGTATGTGCAGTACAGTTGGTGGTGGGGAAGGCTTCAATCCATTTACTAAATACATCAATGATCACTAAACAATATTTATAGCATTGTACTTAGGTAATTCAATAAAATCAAGCTGTATGCAGGCAAAAGGACCATCTGGCAAGGGGGTTGTTCCGGGAGGGCATTTAATGCCTTTACCCTTATTATTTTTCATGCAAATAAGACATCGATCCAGCCGCATTTGTGCTGCTGTATTCAGATCTGGGTGCCACCAAGTTTTCAAAAGTAGCTGTACCATTGCCTCCTTGCCAAGATGGGTACAAGAATGCAAATAATCAATAAGTATCGGCGATAACGAATCTGGAACACAAACTTGACCTACTGGGGTAAGCCAGAGGTTTTGTGTCAACGAGTGCGAACACCCCATTGACTTCCATAGTGTGCGCTCCGAATCAGAGGCGTCCCTCTGCAACCTTTGAATTTCAGCTAACTCTGGCATGCCCTTTGTTGCTAGAATAGGTAGCTGATTTAAAGCCTGTGTACCCCCTGCGGGAACAATCATAGAGGCTGATGCAGACGCTGCCTTAGCGGCTGAATCCGCACGGGCGTTTCCTAATTGCACAGGAGTGTCCCCAGAAGTGTGCACAGCACATTTAATGATAGCCAATTGACGAGGAAGTTGAATAGCAACGAGGAGATTTTTAACCCAAAGAGCATTTAGAATACAGTACGAAGTCTTACAACACCAGGTTAAAGTCCAACAGGTTTGTTTCGATGTCACTAGCTTCATTCACCTGAGGAAGGAGCAGCGCTCCGAAAGCTAGTGACATCGAAACAAACCTGTTGGACTTTAACCTGGTGTTGTAAGACTTCGTACTGTGCTCACCCCAGTCCAACGCCGGCATCTCCACATCATAGCATTTAGAAAGGGAGAGCCTGCAGAGGTAAGGAATCCACGTTGCTGCCAGAGGCGGCCAAAATCGTGGGTGACACCAAAAGCGTACCTAGAGTCTGTGTACACATTCGCACTTTGGTCTTTGGCCAGAACACAAGCTCTAGTAAGGGCGAATAGCTCAGCTTTCTGCGCCGAGACTGGAATCTGGAAAGCAGCTGCTTCCAGAATGTCAGTGTCTGTAACAATGGCATACCCCGATTGCGGGACACCCATTTGGGAAATAGAAGAACTGCCATCAACATAAAAAGTGAGATCAGGATTATCAAGAGGGTGGTCAGTTAAATCGGGACGAGGTGCGGTAAGGAAGTGATTCCTAAGCAAACAATCATGTGGTGGATCAACAAGTACATCAGGGGGATGTTCGAGGAATGCTGCGAGATTTAAAGTGGAACAGTAATGGAAAGACAGATATGGGTTCTGTAATAGTGAGACCTCATATCGGCTCAAGCGGGCCTGTGTCAGATGCTGGGTCTGCTGAGATGTAAGGAGAGCCACAACAGAGTGTGAGGTATACACATGCACGGGCTGATGAAGGGTTAGATTAGAGGCTGCCTGAGTTAACACATGTACAGCAGTGAGAATTTGAGTGCAGGGGGGCAAACCACAAGCTACTGGATCCAATTTAGTAGAATAATAGGCAACCGGACGGCGTTGGTCACCATGTTCCTGTGTCAAGACACCCGTGGCACATAGGTCAAGGACATTAACATACAACTGGAAGGGCCTGTCATAAAGAGGTCGTCCTAGAGCCGGGGCGGAAGCCAGCGCGTTCTTGAGAGTAACAAAAGATTGCTGCTAAATCGGGTAGTTCAAACTTAAGGGGTGAATTCTGGGAGGAATAAGGAGTAAGGTCCTTGGTATGAGCAGTAACATTCGGAATCCATTGTCTGCAAAAGTTCACTAAACCTAAAAAGGCTCTCATCTGCTTTGGCGAGGTAGGAAGTGCGGTTTGCAAAATGGGAGTAATACGATCCTGCGTAAGGGAACGTTCAGTAGCGCTTATCAGAACGCCCAGAAATTTAACCTGCCTCTGTCCTTTGTGTACTTTATTAGGTGGTATTACATAGCCCCAGGAATGGAGACGGGTGAGCAGATAAATGGAGTCGCGTTCGTTAGAAGCAAAGTCAGGGCTAGCAAGGAGTAAGTCATCGACATACTGTATAATAGTAGATCCCCCCGGGGGTGTCAAAGTAGCTAATTGGGAGTGCAGTGTCTGTGAGAAGAGTGTCGGTGAATGAATGAAACCTTGTACTGGTGCCCTTTGAATGTGAAGGCAAACAAATACTGGGATTCAGCGGCAAGGGGTATCGCAAAAAAGGCGTGTTGTAAGTCCACAAGGGTAAAGACAGCTGCCTCAGGCGGGATATTACTGAGGATTGTAGCCGGGTTAGTGACCAGGGGATGCAAGGGTTCAACGATTTGATTGATACGGCGGAGGTCCTGGACCAAACGCCATTCAGACGGCCGCCCAACCTTAGGAACCGGAAGAATAGGGGTGTTACAGGACGATTGGCACGGAACCAAAATTCCCTGTTGAAGGAAGGACTGTATCATGCTGGAGATTCCTTCCTCAGCGTCAGGGCGAATAGGGTACTGAGAAATGGAGGGCAGGGGCACACCGGACTTAACCTTAATGAGAACTGGAGGCACATTAGTAAGACCAACTTCGTGTTTGGACGCAGCCCACAAGTCTGCAGGAATCTCTGGGGATGGGGAACGGTTGGTCCGATGGTGGTTCAATGTACCATCAACACAAAAGGGCTGTGAAAAATACTGTAACGTGCCTTCAGGGAAGGTCTGTCGTCCAGTATAAAAAGGATCACATTTTCCTTGGAGGGTAGCAACCAGAAAGCCCAGTGACCTGGCACTGTAGCCTGCATTGACAGTGAGGGTAACGTGAGGTGCCACTAGTCCAGACTGATTCCAGAATACGAGGGGCACTTCAACAAGAAATGCAGAGCCCTCTTTTCCCTCAGCATGAGCGATGAAAGTAACCGCCACCGTGGACCCGAGGGAGTCCTGGTAGATGGTCTCCAAATCGGGCAAGCACCCCGTGTGGTCATAGCAAAGGGTCACGTGTGGATGAGGAACATGCAAGGGAGGTGAAACTTTGGAGGGATCAAAATCAACGGACCACCATTGGGGAGTGAAAAAAAGGGGTAAATTTTGAGGCTGGACTTGTGGAGCCGTGGAGATCGTGACGCCGTCGTCAAGGCAAACAATCTCAACTTGTAAGGGACATAACAGATCACGGCCAGCAAGATTAACACCGAGGGTACGCGTGACAGTGAAGGGAATACAACATTGACGGTCATTAAGTTGAACCAGAAGGGGTTTCGTGAGTTGGTATGTAGCCCCCTCACCCATAAAACCAGAAAGTTCCACATATTCGTCTGAGAGAGGAAAACAATATTGTTTAACTAACGTCAAATTCAACGTAGAAGCAGTTGCCCCTGTGTCAATGAGGAAGGGGACGGGAATACCCTCAATGTGAATTGTAGCTGTGGGTTCCTCAGAGTGGTCGCCAGAGAGAACCGGGAAATTGGAGCGGGCCAGTCAATAGGGGTGGGAGTCAGTGAAGGGAGCATACCGCCGTGGAGGGGGTGCCCTGTCTCTGCGTGATGCTAGGCAATCCCTAGCATAGTGACCCGTCCGTCTGCAATTAAAGCAAGTGACACTGTCTCGGGTTGGAGGACAAGGCCGGGGAGGGCCATGGTGACGTTCATAGGGTGGGGGGTTCCTGCGAGGGGGTCGCTGGACAAACTCCGACTTTATTTTGGGTGTAGGAGGGTCCCTTCCGAAAGCTTCGCGGTCACGGCCATTGCTCCAGTAATAAGAGATAGCACGTCGCATGTGGGATTTGGAGCTATCAGACCAATCCATATTATTAGTTTTAATACTGGTTGCGATGCGGTCAGGCACGACCTGCATAAGCAGCGCAATGAACTGGGGAGATTTCAAGCCCGCATTAAAACTCTCATCACCGGAATAAAGAGTGTAAATTCCACAAAAGCGGTCAAAAACTCAGGACCCTCCTCCTTAGGAGTGGGTGTACAATCAAGAATTTTGGAGATATCTACAGGTTTACGGAGAGAACGCTTAAGTGCTGGGAACATTAAAGCGAGTTGAGCCTCATCTGATGGATTGTTGGTTTTAAACGCATCCCATGTGGTCCCATGATCCCCTAATTCCCGTTTCCATTTCTCACCTAAATCTGGGGTTAGTCAGGCTTTCCAAGAATTAACTATCCGCACAGCACCGGTAGAGGAGCCTTTTCCACCACCGCCTCCCCCTGCAAATTTTCCAATCCGACGTCTCGTTAACCCTCGAGCGACTGATGACGACGACCAATTTATTGAGACATGGCAGGCTTTTAAACCTCAGGAGCTCTGTTTGATCATGGCTCACTGTCCGTCACATAAAACGGACCCAGGGGGCTTTACTGAATATCTGAGGAGAACTGCGACCGTGTATGGTGCTACCCCTAGGGATCAGTATTCCCTTATTTTTTCATCCCGAGGTGACGGGCTGATCGAGGAAGGGGGTTGGTGCTTTTGAGCGAGTGCGTGTTGCAACGGGAGAAATAGCAGCAGAGAGATTATCGGCAGCAAGGTTGTTACAAGGGGGAGGGTGAGAAGGGGGAGGGTGATTTAATTCCTCCTCATCCTCCTCTGTATCAACTGAATAGGGAAACAACGGCATGCCAGAGGTAGTGGGAGGATCCTCCTGATTTTTAATCTGATGGGCTATTCCGACCTGCTTACCACCCGATGCAGTATTATCCCCCCCCTTGATTCTTAGGATCTTTCCTGTCCCATAGTTCACATTCGAATTTCAACGTTTCCCAGTCTTTGGTTTCCCCGTCTTTATAATCAGCAATCCCTCTCCTACGGACATTGTCCCTCCAACTCATTAACAAGGACAGTTTGTGTTGTCTGTCTGATTCTTTTTGCCATTTGGCAATTAATTTCTTCCATTTGACTCCGGCATTCCTAGTCCAAATGGCTGTCTCTGCCGCGGTGCAGTTTTCTAAATTCCAGGTACCACCTAGTGGCCAAATTTCAGATCCGAATTTCTTATTTAAAGCTGAAGACAAGAGGCGTAAATTGCGTTCCGGGGGCGAAATTCTCCTACCCGCCCCGCCACATTTCTGCGCCGACCGGCCGGCGGGAGTCTCCGTAACACCGGCCGGTCAATGGGGTTTCCCATTGTGGGGCACCCCCACGCCGTCGGGAAACCCCCGAGCGCCGGCAGAACGGAGACTCCCGCCGGCGGAGAATGACGCCCCTGATCAGGGAACGCTTTGCACATAAAAAGCAAGGGAGAATTGTCCTCCGTTTTGTCCAGGCTCTGGCCCATGACTTTTTTAAGGAGTGGGGAAAAAGATTAAAAGAGAAAAAAAATGGGGGAAAACTGCATTGTAAATTTAAAAGTCAAAAATCAAAATCTGGTCCCTGACCGAGCCAAGCCTCTGTATCCCTGCCCTGGGGAGAAAAAAAAAAACAAGAGCAGGGGGTCCCTGACCTTAGGCTACGAACGACAACCGGGTCCCAGACCCTTAGAACTTTACTCACAGTCAAATTTAGATTCGAACACCGTCACCTGTCAGCGTTATCCGTCAGGGACGAGGGGTCACAGCACCGATCCGAGAGAGAGAGAGAGACCAAGGTTAAAGCTTACCTTGTTGCGCTGTCCGTCTCCGCTCTCCGGGTTCGTGCTCGATCACTTGTTCGGTCCCCCACGGAAGCCACTCAGGGTATTGGTGAGGGCTCGCAGCGCCAATGTCGTCTTTAAAATCTTTCCTACTTCAAGACTGTGAAGAAAACAACTTTACAACTCTGTTTCGATAAAACTAACTTTGTCTTTATTGACCAAAGTCTGCATGCAGTGTGGCAATAGGTTGAAGTGAGAGAGCAGTTAAGGCAAACTGCTAATTCTTCCTCAAGCTCGCAAAGACATGGAGAAAACGTTCAAAATTTATACAAAAGCTGTATCATTTTACAAAAACAGACCTTGTTCAAAAATGTCAATACAGTCATAACTTCTGACCAAACATGTTGTCATGGAAAGACCCTGTATACTTATTTGCAGTATTTTGTCTTTAGAGACGTGGTCCTATTTTGCTTTCACCTCTGCCCTCATGATGCCTTGACGCAGATGGACCTAGGTCATGAGGAGGTTGTGTTATTAGGACATTCCTAGATCGTGGCTTTGTTATCAGGTTTTACTAAGGTCAGGCACTATTTTCCCTCTTCTGGCCTTGTATGATACGATTATGTGGATTCTTAGCTTTGTCTAGTTTGTCAGGGTCTGGTCTTGGCACTAGCTGACACAGCTTTCTTATACATGGTTACATAAGTTGGCTATTTTTCCCATCATGCTATTGCTGAGTTTGTACACTTTCACACACCTAACCTGCACGTCTTTGGACTGTGGGAGGAAACCGGAGCACCTGGAGGAAGCCCACGCAGGCACGGGGAGAACGTGCAGACTCCGCACAGGTAGAGACCCAGCGGGAAATCGAACCTGGGACCCTGGCGCTGTGAAGCTGCAGTGCTAGCCACGTGTGCTACTGTGCTGCCCTTCATTGAAGGTAATTGAAGACTCGCCGTGGATTGGATAGGATGCTGGATCTCCACGTCGATGTCAGCCTTAGATCAAAGGTGGCTCCCAGGTATGGGAAACGTTCCATGTGCAGGCGGACTTCTCCGTTAATCTCTATGGAGGGAGAGATTGGATCTTGCACTGGGGTGGGTCCTCTTGAGCTTAAGGCTGGTATACTTTGCAAAGGCCTTAGGGATTCTCTTTTGAGAGAGCCGAGATGGCGATGTCATCTGCCTACTGAGATTTCACGAGCGATGTCAGTGTCGCTTTCTTCTTGACTTTCAACTGGTTAAGGTTGAAAGGTTTTCTGTTCAACCTTTAGACGATGTCCACTCCACTGGGAAACTTGTTCTTGACTGGGTGAAGCTTGACTCCAGTCCTGGCCCAAAAGGTTCCTCTCATATTTCCGTCGGTGACATCTACCGACATCGTGTTGTGGAGGAGTCGGTAGATGTTGATAAATTTCTCTGGCCAGCCTGCCTTTGACAGGGTCTTCCGTAGCACTTCCCGTGAGTCTAAAGCCTTGGTCAGATCGATGAAGGTCATGTAGAATGGTTGATGTTGCTACTGCATTTCTCTTGAAGTTGTCATGTCCATTGACCAGCATTTATTGCTCCTCTCTAATTACCCTTGAGAATGTAAGCCTACTTGGGACAATAAAGATTATTATTATTATATTATGATGGTGGTGAGTTGCCTTCTTGAACTGCTGCAATCCAAATGTTGTAAGTACACCCACAGTGCTGTTAGGGAGGGAATTCCAAGATTTGATTTCAGTGACAATGAAGGAACGGCGATATATTCCAAGTCAAGATGGTGAGTGACTTGGGCGGGAACTTACAGGTGGCGGGGTGCCCAGGTAACTGTACCTCTTTCCTTCTAGATGGTGACGTGGGTTTAGAAGGTGCTGCCGTGGAAGCCTTGGTGATTTCCTGCAGTGCATCTTGTAGATGGTACACACGGCCGTCACTGTGTGTCAGTGGTGGAGGGAGCAAATGCTTGTGGATAGGGAGCCAAACAAGCGGGGCTGCTTTGTCCTGGATGGTGTTGAGCTTCTTGAGTGTTCTTGGAGCTCAACTCATCCAGGCAAGTGGAGAGTATTCCACCACACTCCTGATGTGTGCCTTGGAGATGGTGGACAGGATTTGGGGAGTCAGGAGGTGAGTTACCTGCTGCAGGATTCCTAGTCTCCGACCTGCCCTAGTAGCCATAGTATTAATATGGCGAGTCCAGTTTCTGGTCAAGGGTAGCCCCCAGAATGTTGACAATGAAAGGTTCAGTGATGGTAATGCCATTTAATGTCAAGGAGCGATGGTTAAATTCTCTCTTGTTGGAGATGGTAATTGACTGGAACTTGTGTGGCAATACTGTAACTTGCCAACTGTCAGCTGTCAGCCTGAGCCTGGATATTGTCCGGGTCTTGCTGCATTTGGACATTGGCTGCTTCAGTATCTGAGGAGTCGTGAATGGTGCAGAACATTCCATGTGGAATTTGTACATTCTCCCCGTGTCTGGTGGATCTCACGCCCACAACCTGTGCAGGGTAGGTGGGTTGGCCATGCTAATATTGCCCCTGAATTGAAAAAGTTAAAATGATGGAAGGAAGGTCTCACTGATGCAGCTGAAGGTGGTTCATAGGTTATCATTGATTATCATAGAATTTACAGTGCAGAAGGAGGCCATTCGGCCCATCGAGTCTGCACCGGCTCTTGAAAACAGCACCCTACCCAAGGTCAACACCTCCACCCTATCCCCATAACCCAGTAACCCCACCCAACATTAAGGGCAATTTTGGACACTAAGGGCAATTTATCATGGCCAATCCACCTAACCTGCACATCTTTGGACTGTGGGAGGAAACCGGAGCACCCGGAGGAAACCCACGCACACACGGGGAGAATGTGCAGACTCCGCACAGACAGTGACCCAAGCCGGAATCGAACCTGGGACCCTGGAGCTGTGAAGCAATTGTGCTGAACAGAATGCTGACGCTACTCTGAGAAACTCCTGCAGTGATGTCCTTGAACTGTGATCATTGACCTCAAACAACCACAACCATCTTCCTTTGTGCCAGGTATGACTCCAACCAGCGGAGAGTTTTCCCCCTGATTCCCATTGGCTCCAGTTGTGTTAGGCTTCTCTGATACCACATTCAGCCAAATGCTGCCTTGTTTTCCAGGACAGTCACTCTCACATCACCTCTTGAGCTCAGCCCTTCTGCCCACTTTTGGAGCAAGGCTGTAATGAGGCCAGGGGCTGAGTGACCCTGGCAGAACCCAAACTGAGCAAGCCCATTGCTCAGCAAGTGCTGCTTGATAGCACTGTTGATGACCCCTTTCGTCCGTTTACGGCTGATCCAGTGTAAACCTATGGGGCGGTAATTAGCTGGGTTGAACTTGTTCTGTTTCTTGCGTACAGGACATACCTGGGAAACTTCCCACATTGCCGGGTAGATGCCAGTGTTGTAGATGTACTGGAACAGCTTGGCTGGTCTTCAGTACTATTGCCGGAATATTGTCAGGGCCCATAGGCCCATAGCCATTGCAGTATCCAGTGCCTTCAGCTATTACTTGATATTAAGTGGGTGTACCGCACAAAGACTCCGTGAGACGAATAGAGTGAAGTCGTTGAGGCTTTATTAAGCGTGTCTGTTCCCCAGCAGCCCGATAGTAAACTGGCCTGCGGGGGAAGACACCGGCTTCTTATACTTCGCCTTCAGGGCGGAGCTTGAGGTCAACGGCCAACCAGGACCCGGGATCTGTCAGCCAATGACATTAGGGCTTCCAGTCCCACATGACCCCCAATACATACTACCACATTCACCCCTTGTCAAAAATGAACCCGGCGGGGTGATGCTTCGTATGGTGGTAAGGGTTTACAGGGCTGGTCCTGGGAGGATAGAACAGTTACATGGTAGTACAGTATTGGGCAGTTTCGTCCTGTTACAACTATTTACAGAGGGTATAGGAAAAACAAAATGTTCATTGAACAGTCCATCTTTGTTTTACATCGACGCCACGAGTCGGTCGGGCGGTCTGGTCGTCCGTGTCGATCGCCTCGGCCCCGGCGGTGGTGGTGGTGCTTGTACCAGTGTTGTCGCCTCCGGGAGCCGCACGGTTTCAGCTGTCGGTGCAAAGGGGAGGGGGACTGATCCTCCTGGGAAGGGGGCGGTTGGGTTGATGGTGTCGGGGGGGTGTGCGTGGTGCCGGCGGGCGCCAGATCCCGCAGGGAGACCGTGTCCTGTCGGCCGTCGGGGTACTCCACGTAGGCGTACTGGGGGTTTGCGTGGAGGAGGTGAACCCTTTCGACCAACGGGTCCGCCTTATGTGCCCGCACGTGCTTTCGGAGCAGGATGGGTCCTGGGGCCGCCAGCCAGGTCGGCAGCGACGTTCCAGAGGAGGACCTCCTAGGGAAGACAAGGAGACGCTCGTGAGGCGTTTGATTAGTGCTTGTACATAATAACGACCGGATGGAATGGAGAGCGTCCGGGAGGACCTCCTGCCACCGTGAAACTGGGAGATCCCTGGACCGTAGGGCCAGTAGGACGGCCTTCCAGACCGTGCCGTTCTCCCTTTCTACTTGCCCGTTCCCCCGGGGGTTGTAGCTGGTCGTCCTGCTTGAGGCTATGCCCTTGCTGAGCAGGAACTGGCGCAGCTCGTCACTCATGAAAGAGGACCCCCTGTCGCTGTGGACGTATGCGGGGTAACCGAACAGCGTGAAGATGCTGTTCAGGGCTTTAATGACTGTGGCCGCGGTCCTGTCGGAGCAGGGAATGGCAAAAGGGAAGCGGGAGTATTCGTCCACTACATTAAGGAAATATGCGTTGCGGTCGGTGGAGGGGAGGGGCCCTTTGAAATCGAGACTGAGGCGTTCAAAGGGGCGGGAAGCCTTAATCAGGTGCGCTCCATCTGGCCTGAAAAAATGCGGCTTGCATTCCGCGCAGATGTGGCAGTCCCTTGTGACTGTACGGACCTCTTCTAAAGAGTATGGGAGATTGCGGGACTTGATGAAGTGGTAAAACCGAGTGACCCCCGGGTGGCAGAGGTCCTCGTGGAGGGTTTGGAGGCGGTCAATTTGTGCGTTGGCACATGTGCCGCGGGATAGGGCATCGGACGGCTCGTTCAGTTTTCCGGGCCGGTACAAGATCTCATAGTTGAAGGTGGAGAGCTCGATCCTCCACCTTAAGATCTTGTCATTTTTAATTTTGCCCCGCTGTGCATTATCGAACATGAAGGCTACCGACCGTTGGTCAGTGAGGAGAGTGAATCTCCTGCCGGCCAGGTAATGCCTCCAATGTCGCACAGCTTCCACTATGGCTTGGGCTTCCTTTTCCACTGAGGAGTGGCGGATTTCTGAGGCGTGGAGGGTTCGGGAGAAGAAGGCCACGGGTCTGCCCGCTTGGTTAAGGGTAGCCGCTAGAGCTACGTCGGAGGCGTCGCTCTCGACCTGGAAGGGGAGGGACTCGTCGATGGCGCGCATCGTGGCCTTTGCGATGTCCGCTTTGATGCGGCTGAAGGCCTGGCAAGCCTCTGTCGACAGAGGGAAGGTCGTGGTCTGTATGAGGGGGCGGGCCTTGTCTGCGTACTGGGGGACCCACTGGGCGTAGTACGAAAAGAACCCCAGGCAGCGTTTTAGGGCTTTTGGGCAGTGCGGGAGGGGAAATTCCATGAGTGCGCGCATACGTTCGGGGTCGGGGCCTATTATCCCATTGCGCACTATGTAGCCCAGAATGGCTAGCCGATCGGTGCTAAAAACGCACTTGTCCTCGTTGTACGTGAGGTTCAAGGCTTTGGCGGTCTGGAGGAATTTTTGGAGGTTGGCGTCGTGGTCCTGCTGATCGTGGCCGCAGATGGTTACATTGTCGAGGTACGGGAACGTGGCCCGTAACCCATGTTGATCAACCATTCGGTCCATCTCCCGTTGGAAGACCGAGACCCCGTTTGTGACGCCAAAAGGGACCCGTAGGAAATGGTATAATCGCCCGTCTGCCTCGAAGGCTGTGTACTTGCGGTCACTTGGGCGGATGGGGAGCTGATGGTAGGCGGACTTGAGGTCCACGGTGGAGAAGACTTTATACTGGGCAATCCGATTGACCATGTCGGATATGCGGGGGAGAGGGTACGCGTCTAGTTGTGTGTACCTGTTGATGGTCTGGCTATAGTCAATGACCATCCTTTGTTTCTCCCCTGTCTTCACTACTACCACCTGCGCTCTCCAGGGACTATTGCTGGCCTGGATTATGCCCTCCTTTAGTAGCCGCTGGACTTTGGACCGAATGAAGGTCCGGTCCTGGGCGCTGTACCGTCTGCTCCTAGTGGCGACGGGTTTGCAATCCGGGGTGAGGTTCGCAAACAAGGACGGGGGTTGCACCTTGAGGGTAGCGAGGCCGCAGATAGTGAGTGGGGGTATTGGGCCGCCGAATTTAAACGTAAGGCTCTGTAGATTACATTGGAAATCTAATCCCAGCAAGGTGGGGGCACAGAGTTGGGGAAGGACGTTAAGTTTGTAGTTTTTGAATTCCCTCCCCTGTACCGTTAGGGTAACTATGCAGAATCCCTGGATCTGTACGGAGTGGGATTCTGCAGCTAGGCAAATCTTTTGTGCGCTGGGGTAGGTAGTTAAGGAACAGCGTCTTACCGTGTCGGGGTGTATAAAACTTTCCGTGCTCCCGGAGTCGACTAGGCATGGCGTCTTGTGGCCGTTAATTAGGACCGCTGTCGTCGTCGTCTGGAGAGTCCGGGGCCGAGTCTGATCGAGCGTCACCGAAGCGAGCCGTGGTTGTAGTAGTGGGGTGAGGTCCGTTGTTGCCGTCCAAGATGGCGTCGGGGATGGACAAAATGGCCACCCCCATACATCGCACGTGGCTGGGGGGTCACAAGATGGCGTCGGGGTGGACAAAATGGCCGCCCCCATGCGTCGTACAGGTCGGGGGCGGTCCAAGATGGCGGCGCCCCTCCTCCCCTTGTGGTGGTCGGGACCCAAAATGGCGGCGTCTGCGGGTCGCACAACGGCGCCCCTCCTCCCCTCGTGGTCGTCGGGACCCAAAATGGCGGCGTCTGCGGGTCGCACATGGTGTGCTGGGGGGTCTGGGGAGCGCTAGGACCGCGCGGAGTTCCCTCACTGCGAGCGCCAGGGCCGCGGGCGCTAGGACCGCGCGGAGCTCCCTCGCCGGGGACAGCGGTGGTCGGGGCCCAAGTCGGCGCCGCCGGCGGGTCAGGCGTGGGGCCGCGAGTGCAAGGAGCGCGAGGAGCTCCCTCACCGGGGACAGCGGTGGTCGGGGTCCAAGTAGGTGGCGCCGGCGGGTCAGGCGTGGGGCGCGGGACGGGGGTGAGGGTGGCGTTCGGGACGCGAAAAACCCCTTCCTCTCCGTGGAGAGTGTTGGCCGGGACCCAAAGCGGGAGCGCCGGCGGCGGGTCGTACATGGGCTGCGGGGAGCGGGGTTGGGGAGCGTAGGCGGCGTGCAGGGCTCCCAGTTCTCCCGGGACCGCGGTGGTCGGGACCCAGAGCGGCTGCGCCTGCGGGTCGTACAAGGCGTGCTGGGGGGGTTGGGAGGCATAGACTGCTTGTAGGGCTCCCTGTGGCCCCGGGACGGCGGCGACCTCGCGGGATCGGCACACCACCGCATAATGGCCCTTTTTCCCGCAGCTTTTGCAGATGGCTGCGCGGGCCGGACAGCGCTGTCGGGGGTGCTTCGCCTGGCCGCAGAAATAACAGCGGGCGCCCCCGGTGCGACTCGGCGTTTGGACTGCGCAAGCCTGTGGGGTGTCCGGGGGGGGGGGGGGCGGTAGGGGGTTTGCCGCGACGGGTACGTACGGGGCCCAATGGCCTGTCGCGCGGTCGGGGCCGTAGGCGCGGGTATTACGCGCGGCCACGTCTAGGGAGGCTGCTAGGGCCCGGGCCTCTGAGAGTCCTAGCGACTCTTTTTCTTGAAGTTTTTGGCGGATTTGGGAGGATTGCATACCTGCCACAAAAGCGTCGCGCATTAACATGTCCGTATGTTCATTTGCATTCACCGACGGGCAGCTGCAGGCTCGTCCCAAAATCAGCAGCGCGGCGTAGAACTCGTCCATCGATTCTCCGGGAGCTTGCCGTCTTGTCGCGAGCTGGTAGCGAGCGTAGATTTGGTTAACTGGGCGAACGTAGAGATTTCTCAGTGCTGTGAACGCCGTCTGGAAATCGTCGGTGTCTTCAATGAGGGTGAAAATCTCCATGCTCACCCTCGAGTGCAGGACCTGCAGTTTTTGTTCGTCTGAGACTCGGCCTGTGGTCGATCTGATGTAGGCCTCGAAGCAAGTCTGCCAGTGTTTGAAGGCTGCTGCCGCATTCACTGCGTGGGGGCTGATCCTCAGGCATTCTGGAATGATCCTGAGCTCCATAGTCCTTTTTAGGCACGCTTAATAAATTGTAGCGCACAAAGACTCCATGAGACGAATAGAGTGAAGTCGATGAGGCTTTATTAAGCGTGTCTGTTCCCCAGCAGCCCGATAGTAAACTGGCCTGCGGGGGAAGACACCGGCTTCTTATACTTCGCCTTCAGGGCGGAGCTTGAGGTCAACGGCCAACCAGGACCCGGGATCTGTCAGCCAATGACATTAGGGCTTCCAGTCCCACATGACCCCCAATACATACTACCACAGTGGGATGGATTGAATTGGCTGGGAGACTGGCATCTGGAATGGTGGGGACCTCCAGAGGAGATCGATCATCCACTTGGCACTGATGGCTGAAGGTTGTTGCGAATGCTGCACCCTCATCTTTTGCACCAGTATCTTAGGCTCCCCCATACATAGATACGTAGAACATACAGTGCAGAAGGAGGCCATTCGGCCCATCGAGTCGGCACCGACCCACTTAAGCCCACACTTCCACCCTATCCCCATAACCCCATCTAACCTTTTTTTGGGGCACTAAGGATACTAAGGGCAATTTATCATGTCCAATCCACCTAACCTGCACTGTGGGAGGAAACCGGAGCACCCGGAGGAAACCCACGCAGACACGGGGAGAACGTGCCGACTCCGCACAGACAGTGACCCAGCGGGGAATCGAACCTGGGACCCTGGCACTGCGAAGCCACAATGCTAGCCACGTGTGCTACCGTGCTGCCCACATCATTGACGATGGGAATATTTGTGGAGCTTCCTCCTCCAGTGAGTTGTTTAACTGTGCACCACCATTCAGGACTGGGTGTGGCAGTACTCCAGGGCTTAGAGCTGATCCTTTGGTTGTGGGATCGCTTAGCTCTGTCCATCACTTGCTGTTTATGCTGTTTGGCATGCAAGAAATCCTGTGTTGTCGCTTTGCCAGGTTAACACCTAATTTTCGGTAAGCCTGGTGTTGCCCCTGGCATGCTCTCCTGCTCTCTTCAGGAGGTTCCCAGAGTCACAGGGACCATTTGCATGAAGGGGGCTGGCACTGTGTTTTTTATCGAAGTTAGCGCCTGGCTCTATCCAGGAGTCGGTTTGGAGTCGGTTGCAATCCTTTGAATATTAATGTCCCTCCTAACATAGGTGGCACTCAATAAAAGCAAATTACAATATATAGCACCTTCACCGTGAGAAACTATGGAAAGATGCTTCACAAAAGTGTAAATCAGAATCATAATTGGCACTGTAAGACCTCCCTTTTTTGTGTAAACGTCTCTACTCTTGATATCAATCGCACACAACTTGGGACGCTGTGAAGCACCTTTGTTAATTCCCTAAACAACTGTACATACAATGGCACTGGTTGCTTAGGAATCCCATGAACTGAGGTTCATCTGATGTGGTCAGTCCTTCAGCGGGTCTCCCAGCGTGACTTCAGAAAGTGGCTGTGGCAGACCATTACCTCCAGAAACTGCCCTGACCTGTCTGTCTGCATGTGTGTTTGTGTGTCTGTCTGCATGTGTGTCTGTGTGTGTGTGTGTGTGTCTGTCTGTTTAGTTGAAACTGTCTTAATTTTTAAAAGTTAAAAAAAAAATTAAAAACGATGACTTTGGTTCAAAGGTCTTCTTCGTAACTCCATCTTCTTACCCCCAGAAAACAAACTCTGCCCACAGGACCCCACCAAAACCATCTTACACTTATTGATGTGAAAGAAAGAAAAGCAGTTACACGATTAAACACAATTAATACAAGACTATTGGGCAGCACGGTAGCATTGTGGTTAGCACTGTTGCTTCACAGCGCCAGAGTACCAGGTTCGATTCCCGACTGGGTCACTGTCTGTGCGGAGTCTGCACAGGACCCCGTGTCTGCGTGGGTTTCCTCCGGGTGCTCCGGTTTCCTCCCACAGTCCAAAGATGCGGGTTAGGTGGATTGGCCATGCCAAATTGCCCTTAGTGTCCAAAATTGCCCTTAGTGTTGGGTGGGGTTACTGGGTTATGGGGATAGGGTGGAGGTGTGGACCTTGGGTAGGTTGCTCTTTCCAAGAGCCGGTGCAGACTCGATGGGCCGAATGGCCTCCCTCTGCACTGCAAATTCTATCTATGAAATTATGCATTGGCCGACAGCACTGAGCTACAAAAGGTGACATTAGGACAGATTGTCAAGGAGGTTGCTGTTAAAGGGGGTCCTGAAGGAGGAGTGGGAGGTGAGCAGGTTTAGGGAGGAGCAGCAATCATGCCCACCAATTCTGAAACAAAGCCAAGGCGACCAAATGCTGCATCTTACAATACTAACACCCTCAACAAACTTAATGCAACTCTAATACCTTGATAGCTACTCAACATTGAAAGGTAATGCAACAAAATAACCATTCAAAAGGTTTTGTGGCTGAACATCTCCAACCCCACTTTGCCCGAAACCTGTACCTCTTGATTCCCTCAGCGTTCAAAAATCTATCGTTCTCAGTCTTGAATATTGTTACGGATAGGAGGTGTGGGGTTAAATTAAACCGCATTAATTTCTCCTCTCACTACTCGTCGAGGAACAGAAAGGTATTTTGTTTCCCTCTTTATAAGCAGCAATGTATTTCCCAACCCCTCCATTTTTATGTAATTCAATTTTCTATGAATAACCTAAGAGCAAACTCAAGATAGGATGAACTCAAAGGGTTAGTTTATTTGCACACTCTAAAATATGGAAAGGAGAGTTGCAATGTCACCCCTTGCATTTATACAATAGCAAATGGATAGAGGGACAACCGTTTTGCAGCACAGATATTACAGAGAAAATAAATATTGTTTTAGGTGATCCAGAGTCCAGGTAGGTATTCCTTCACAGAGGTCAGTGGATTGAAAAGCAATGCTGTATAATTCACTTTTCTAGTGGTGCTGACTTCACACAATGAGGTGGGCACACAGAAAAGAGTCAATCTTGTAGGCGATAGTTCTGAATTTCCACCAGATGCAGTGTGGATGGGGCCAGGTAGTCCACCTGGGAAGAACCTCGTGTCTGTGAGTCTAATAGTCAGATGGTAAAGAGGAGACTGAACTCTTCAGCTCAGTACAGCAGTATTATTTGTACTCAAGCCAGAGGCCTATATCAGATGATCCCCCCAGTCCTCCATTTGGTCTCTAACAAAGGATATGTATTCATTGTTTGGGTACCATAGAGTTTCGAAAATTGCTAAATGTCTCAGCTCTTTCAAATTGGCTGAGCAGACTATTGCCTCCTTCTGGCCACTCTGGGTTTTTAAATATAGATGGCCTTTGTATAACTCCCATTGAAGCTGGACCTTACAATCCCCAGGTGATCATTAGAGGCTCCTCACAGATAATGAGATGTGAGATTTTCCAGCACTTTTGTTCTGGAGTCATGGAAAGATGGGCGCGATTCTCTCCTACCCGGCGGGGCGGGGGGTCCTGGCGGGATGGAGTGGCGTGAACCACTCCGGCACCGGGCCGCCCCAAAGGTGCGGATTTCTCCACACCTTTAGGGGCCAAGCCCTCACCTTTAGGGGCTCGGCCCGCGTCGGAGTGGTTGCCGTCCCGCCGGCTGCCGTGGAAGGCCTTTGGCGCAACGCCAGCCGGGGCCGAAGGGACTCCGCCGGCCGGCGGAAGTCCGCGCATGCACGGGAGCGTCAGCGGCTGCTGACGTCATCCCCGCGCATGCGCGGCGGAGGGGGGTCACCTCCGCGTCGGCCATCACGGAGGCTATGGCCAACGCGGAGGGGATAGAGTGCCCCCACGGCACAGGCCCGCCCGCGGATCGGTGGGCCCCGATCGCGAGCCAGGCCACCATGGGGGCCCCCCCCGGGGCCAGATCGCCCCAGGGAGGTGGTTTGATTCACGTTGGCGGGACCAGCATTACAGCAGCGGGACTTCGGCCCATCGCGGGCCGGAGAATCGCCGGGGGGGGGGGTGGCGCTGACCGGCGCGGCGCGATTTCCGCCCCCGCCGAATCTCCGAGGGGGGGGGGCGTGATTCACGCCGCCGTCCGGCGATTCTCCGACCCGGCGGGTTGTCGGAGAATCCCGCCCACGGGTTCAGGCATTTTAAAGATTATTCAGCCAAGTTTTAAATTTTGAAATGGCAATGAGGATACCTCTATATATTGTGTAAAAATATAGTGTGTGGTCTTAATCCCTCATGAATATACTCAACGGCAAACATCCAGCATTATCTGAGGTAGTGAGTTCCAGAGATTCAGATCTGCAAGTGAAGAAATTTCCCCTTGCCTTAGTCCTTAATGGCTGACTCCTTGGCCGGAATTCTCCGCCACCGGGATTCTCTGTTCCCGCTGGCAGTGTACCCACCCCCTGCCCCCCCCCCCCCCCCCCCCCCCCCGCTGGTTTCCATTGACAAGCGGCGGGAACAGAGAATCCCGCTGTCAGGAAATGGTACACCGCCACGAATGGCTGGGGGAGCGGAGAATCCATCTCCTTATCTCAAGAAATGATTATTGCGGTAGCCATGATCCCATGGTATATAGTTCTGGTAGCATTCAGTGTCTGCGCTTACACGTGAAGCAGCACTCTTTAGGTGAGAGTTACAGTGGGTAAGTCTTTGCATACATTTCTCCTCCATTTGTCACTCACTTATTTCTTGATCCTCTCAATAGAATGATTCATGCTTCGTTCAACATTCCATCAACCTGTGGATTTTTCCAAGTGCCTATATCTTGATATTCTGCCTGGGCCTGCCTGTAAACTGTGTCGCCCTTTATGCAGCCTACAAGCAAGTGAAACGCAAGAATGAGCTTGGAGTGTACCTCTTCAATCTAACCCTGGCTGACCTGCTGTACATACTAACGTTGCCATTCTGGATCGATTTCACTGTGCACAAAGACGACTGGCGAGCTGGCAACACAATGTGCCAGATCTGCTCATTTTTGACCCAGACCAATTTGTATGCCAGCTCCGTCTTCTTGTGTTGTATCTCTTTCGACCGATATCTCGGGGTGGTTCACCCCCTGCAGATGACTCGAGTCCGCACTATGCGAGCTGCGATCCTAATTAGCTGCTTCGTCTGGGCCAGCCAGTCAGCTTTCAATCTTGAGTTGTTGATCGAGTCAGAGGTTGACAAAGACACCGACCGTCACATCTTGTGTTATGACATCTACCCGATCGAGCCTTGGAAGGCCAAGCTGAACTATTTCAGGATAACCTTTGGCTTCCTGATCCCGCTCGTTCTGATCGTCGCCTTCCACTGCAGAATTTACAACGCGCTGAGGGACAATGTGGCCACTCTTCAGCACGAGAAGAGAAGGGCGGCGCAGCTGATGCTGGGCATCACGGTGGGCTTCACCGTCTGCTTCACCCCTTTCCATGCCATGCTCTTGGTCCGGAGCATCATGGAGAAAAACTGTGACGTTGCAAATTCCATCTTCATCCCTTACCGATTATCGGTCGCTCTGGTCTCCTTAAATTGCATTCTGGACCCCATCCTGTACTGTTTTGTGAGTGAGCTATCACGCAGGGATATCCTGTTGTTCACCTTGCGACGGAGCGAGACCAGGGCCAATGAAGTCAGCAATAATCAGATACGCAATATGTCAGCCACAATAATACTTTAATTTTTAATAAAACAGACAATGCTGAAAATACTTGGCCGGCCAGGTGGTCTTTGGGGGAAGTGAAACGGTTAACATTTCAGGAAGACTGAACTGGAAGAAGTTAGAGATTTAACAGTTTTTAAGAAAGTTCAAAGTTGGGAAAAAGGAGGGTTCGGAGGAGAAAGCATCGATAGATTCCAACGTGAGTTAAGATTGAAGAATAAAAATCAGTATATTAACAGGTCAAATGTTCTGTCCATTGGTTGATAATTCTGCAAACATGAAAGGAATTGTTGGATTCAACCCTTGAATAACCAGGTTAAGGCCCAGAATCCCAATTGTAACAAAGGTAACATTTGTCTTGCTCAGTCCTAGGAACCAATAGGTCTGCCCGTTTACCATCTCAGTTGCCTGCCCAGAAAGCTGTTTGTTTCGCACTGCTTGTGCCTGCTCTCCTCCATAAGCACGGTATAATTCATCAAGTTGCAAAGTTTTCAAACCTCTGGGAGGGCGAATGACGTATCCTCACCCATCCTGTTCAAATCATTTCATAACCCATTAAAACAACTGAAGCTACTACCTGTTTATTTACATCCCTGATGCAGTAAAATATCTATTAGTGTCACAAATAGGTTTACATTAACACTGCAATGAAGTTACTGGGAAAAGCCGCTAGTCGCCACACTCCGGCGCCCGTTCGGGTACACAGAGGGAGAATTCAGAATGTCCAAATCACCTAACCAGCACGTCTTTTGGGACGTATGGGAGTAAACCGGAGCACCCGGAGGAATCCCACGCAGACACGGGGAGAACGTGCAGACTCCGCACAGTGACCCAATTCGGGAATCGAACCCAGGTCCCCTGGCGCTGTGAAGCAACAATGCTAACCACTGGGCTACCATGGCGCCTTGTAGAGTATAGCACAGAAAGAGGCCATTCAATCTATCGTGTCTCTGCTGGGTCTTTGTGTCACGACCAGGTGGGAGGAGTGCGCAGTTTCTCTAGCCCCACTGCACCACAGGTCATATGAGTTTAAAAGTTTAATTCACTCACTAAAATGTCCAGTTATTTATCTTCGCTACTGTTAGACCCAGAATGGAAGAGACTTCAATCAGGCTTCTATCAATAAACTCAGAATGATCAATTTATTACAAAACCAAACTTCTTTTTAAAAGACATTCCAAGAACTGGTTAACACACAATTGTGACCTGGAAGTAGACCTATCCATTTTTAAAACTCCCCAACACACACACACACACACACACAGAGAAAGGACAGACAGGAGTCTCTGCACAGATGGGCAGTTGAGTAGATTTATAACAAGGAAGGATACAGCTCACAGGGTTTCGCCACTGTTGAGATCTGGGGCACACTGGTCTCAAGGCAGATCATTCGTCGCAGGAGAAGGCCTGGAGGTTCTCACCAACGGAGCTTCGCCATGGATGAAAAGAGCGTTGGATCAATCCTTCCCGTCTCGGATTTCCAAAGACAGACAAGTTGCACTGAGGTGAGGACTCCTGGATAGATACTGACAGTCACACGGTTTCAGGAAAGGCAAAGAGACTGTGAGCTGGGCAGCCTCTCAAATTCCCAGTTCAATCCCAACTAAATTCAAAACAACAAATTCAAAACTTAAATCTCATCCTTCTCCCGCGATTTCCATTAAATCACCAGCCTTTGCCCTTAAACCAGTCCTTTTTTCCATCAATTAAAATAATTGCAGTACAAACAAGCGAACAGTACACCCCTAACAAGGACCATGCTGGTCAGGTGATCCTTAGAGAAGGAATGTTTGCTCCAAAGCTGAATTTATGGGAAAACAATTTTCAAGAATTGTATTTTCCTGTTAAAATGTGTATTATTTGGACACTTGGATTATATCTTAAAAAGGTCATGGCCAGAGTTTTATGGACAAAGTTCAGACACCTGACCAGCCGCGTGTGAACTTGCACAAGGAGACACGTCCCGACGTCATCGCGCACTTTGAGTTATATTTTGGTCAGCGCGCACATGCGGGTATCGGTGGTGCGCCTGCTGATATACCAATAAGCCGATTTAAATATATCTCCACTCCCCCCCCCCCGTCCCCCCGTCCCTGGCACATCTGATGAGCAGTGGGTGAAACAGGGTGGCACCACTCGTGGCACTCGGAAGACTGCCAGGCCAATCTGTGCCAAAGGCCCAGGTCGCAGGGCGAGATACACAGCAGGTCCCCCCTTCTTCTGATGCACCGCCTGGGGGACCCACCAGAAGAAGCATTAGGGCCCGTCAGGCCAGAAAGTTAAACACCAGTTAAGTTGGCACGGGTGAAGCACAGGTTAGCCACAGGGGCCAGGGCACAATTCTTGTGTATATCACAATAAACATCTGTTCAACGATGTTCCGAACTGCCTCAGTCTTCTGAAGGGTGTGAGGGACGGGCTGGGCTGGAAGCAGTGTGTACTGGGTGGAGGGGGGAGTTGGTCGGAGTGGAGACCGGTGGTGTGGGGAGCAGGTGTTGGAGGTGGACACGGGCCAAGGCCCCCAAGGCAGTCGGAGGTTACTCCCAGGGTTTGCCCTTGGAGTCATCATGGGACGGGGCCAGATATCTGGGGGGCCATGTGGTAGGGCCTACCCAGTGAGGGACCCATAGAATCACAGAAATAATACAGTACAGAAAAGGATCTTTGGCCCATCCAAACTGCACCACCGCATGAAAGGCATCAACCAATCCTTATTCCATTTGCCAGAACGTGGTCCATAGCCTTCAATGTTATAGAACATAGATCATAGAACGACACAGCGCAGTACAGGCCCTTCGGCCCACGATGTTGCACCGAAACAAAAGCCATCTAACCTACACTATGCCCTTATCATCCATATGCTTATCCAATAAACTTTTAAATGCCCTCAATGTTGGCGAGTTCACTACTGTTGCAGGTAAGACATTCCACGGCCTCACTACTCTTTGCGTAAAGAACCTACCTCTGACCTCTGTCCTATATCTATTACCCCTCAGTTTAAAGCTATGTCCCCTCGTGCCAGCCATTTCCATCCGTGGGAGAAGGCTCTCACTGTCCACCCTATCTAACCCCCTGATCATTTTGTATGCCTCTATTAAGTCTCCTCTTAACCTTCTTCTCTCCAACGAAAACAACCTCAAGTCCATCAGCCTTTCCTCATAAGATTTTCCCTCCATACCAGGCAACATCCTGGTAAATCTCCTCTGCACCCGCTCCAAAGCCTCCACGTCCTTCCTATAATGCGGTGACCAGAACTGTACGCAATACTCCAAATGCGGCCTTAACAGAGTTTTGTACAGCTGCAACATGACCTCATGACTCCGGAACTCAATCCCTCTACCAATAAAGGCCAACACTCCGTAGGCCTTCTTCACAACCCTATCAACCTGGGTGGCAACTTTCAGGGATCTATATACATGGACACCTAGATCCCTCTGCTCATCCATACTTCCAAGAACTTTACCATTAGCCAAATATTCTGCATTCCTGTTATTCCTTCCAAAGTGAATCACCTCACACTTCTCTACATTAAACTCCATTTGCCGCCTCTCAGCCCAGCTCTGCAGCTTATCTATGTCCCTCTGTAACCTGCTACATCCTTCCACACTGTCGACAACACCACCGACTTTAGTGTCGTCTGCAAATTTACTCACCCACCCTTCTGCGCCCTCCTCTAGGTCATTGATAAAAATGACAAACAGCAACGGCCCCAGAACAGATCCTTGTGGTACGCCACTTGTGACTGAACTCCATTCTAAACATTTCCCATCAACCACCACCCTCTGTCTTCTTTCAGCTAGCCAATTTCTGATCCACATCTCTAAATCACCCTCAATCCCCAGCCTCCGTATTTTCTGCAATAGCCTACCGTGGGGAACCTTATCAAATGCTTTACTGAAATCCATATACACCACATCAACTGCTCTACCCTCGTCTACCTGTTCAGTCACCTTCTCAAAGAACTCGATAAGGTTTGTGAGGCACCGGTCTATAGTTGCCGGGGTTGTCTCTACTCCCCTTTTTGAACAAAGGGACCACATTTGCTATCCTCCAGTCCTCTGGCACTATTCCTGTAGCCAATGATGACATAAAAATCAAAGCCAAAGGCCCAGCAATCTCTTCCCTGGCCTCCCAGAGAATCCTAGGATAAATCCCATCAGGCCCCAGGGACTTATCTATTTTCAGCCTGTCCAGAATTGCCAACACCTCTTCCCTACGTACCTCAATGCCATTTATTCTAATAGCCTGGGTCTCAGCATTCTCCTCCACAACATTATCTTTTTCCTGAGTGAATACTAATGAAAAATATTCATTTAGTATGTGCCAAGTGCTCATCCAGGTACGTTTTAAAGGATGTCATGAGAATGTCACTTTAAGAAATGTTTGGCTGCTCATATTACTGCAGTGATGTCAGAGTGTGGGTGGAGCTGGGCTGCCTGTCAACTTTTTACTTTTGTTTTGGGCTGTTTGCTGCAGGGTGTGTTTTAGTTTCGTTTTCAGTGTTGGAGCTGAAGCCAGACAGAGCAGGTGTACTGTTGATCTCTCTGCCATGAAAAGACTATCTCTTGATCATTTGGTGAATTCAGAATTATAAATGTTCTCAGTAGCGAATGTAAACCTGGTGTGCTTCTGTTAAAAGGTATTTCTTTTGTCTTCTGGATGTTGTTTGGGAAGTTATTAAGGATTACTTAGTGTTATATTCTTTGGGGGTTGTATTTGAATTGATGGTTGCTAAGATGTTCACTGTATGTTTTAAAAAGTTAACTTGAGTTCATAGAATAAACATTGTTTTGCTTAAAAAAATACTTTTCCATTTCTGCTGTACCACACCTGTAGAGTGGGCCGTGTGCTCCCCATACCACAATCTATTAAAATTTGTGGGTCAGGTGAACTCCATGATACACTTTGGGGTTCCCTAAACCCTGGCCCATAACAAGGATGTGAGGCAAACCGCCTCTACCACCCTCCCAGGCAGGGCATTCCAGACCGTCACCGCCCCCTGGGTAAAAATGTTTTTCTGCCAATCCCCCCTGAACCTCCCACCCCTCACCTTGAACCTGTGTCCCCCTCGTAACTGACCCTTCAACTAAGGGGAACAGCTGCTCCCTATCCACCCTGACCAGGCCCCTCAGAATCTTGTCCACCTCGATCAGGTCGCCCCTCAGTCTTCTCCGCTCCAGCGAAAACAACCCAAGCCTATCCAGCCTCCCTTTATAACTGAAATGTTCCATCCCAGGCATCATCCTGGTGAATCTCCTCTGCACCCCCTCCAGTGCAATCACATCCTTCCTATAATGTGGCGACCAGAATTGCACACAGTGCTCCCGCTGTGGCCTCACCAACGTTCTATACAACTCCAACATGACCTCCCTGCTTTTGCAATCTAAGCCTCAATTAATAAAGACCAGTGTCCCATATGCCTTTTTCATCACCCTGTTAACCTGCCTTCTGTCTTCAGAGATCTATGGACAAATACGTCAAAGTCCCTTTGGTCCTTGGAACTTTCCAGTGTCAGGCCATTCATTAAATACTTCCTTGTCACATTGCTCCTTCCAAAGTGTAACACCTCACACTTCTCAGGGTTAAATTCCATCAGCCACTCTTCTGCTCATTTGACCATCCCGCCTATATCTTCCTGTAACCCCAGACTCTCAGCCTCACTGTTAACCACTCGGCATATCTTTCTGACATCCGCAAACATACTGATCACACACACCACCCCCCCCCCCATAGACATCTAAGTCATTTATATCAATGACGAATAGGGGACACAGCACAGATCCCTGTAGTACGCCGGATAAAAGCAAATTACTGCAGATGCTGGAAACTGGAACCAAAAGAAAATCTCAGCAGGTCTGGCAGCATTTGTAGGGAGAGAAAAGAGCTCACGTTCCAAGTCCAGATGAGCCTTTGTCAAAGCTAAAGGGGATAGAAAGCAGGAGATATTTATACTGTGGTGTGAGAGACTGAAAGATGAGTCATAGCCATAGAAACCAAGGGAATAAGAGTGCTAATGGCCACAGAAACCAAGGGAACAGAGTGCTAATAGCCACAGAAACCCAGGGAAACAGGGTGCTAATAGCCACAGAAACCATGGGAACAGAGTGCTAACAGCCACAGAAACCAAGGGAACAGAGTGCGAATAGCCACAGAAACCAAGGGAACAGAGTGCTAATGGCCACAGAAACCAAGGGAACAGAGTGCTAATAGCCACAGAAACCCAGGGAAACAGGGTGCTAATAGCCACAGAAACCATGGGAACAGAGTGCTAACAGCCACAGAAACCAAGGGAACAGAGTGCTAATAGCCACAGAAACCAAGGGAACAGAGTGCTAATGGCAGTCCCCAGAGAGAACAAAAGGTGTGAAAGTCCAGACAGCAGAGAAACTAAAATCAGAGGGTAAACTGTGACAGATGTAGATGTGGGGAGAGGGGGGACATGGGTGGGAGGGAGGTAAAATGAGAAAAAAGGGGGACGGGGGAAGCAAAAGGGAGAAAAGAGAAGAAAGATAGAGGGGAAATATATATATAAAGAAATGCAAGAAAGAAATAAAAGATAAAAGACAGTTCAAATGAAATGGAATGAAAACACTCTTTTCGCTTAGTTTCTGTGGCTATGACTCACCTTTCATTCTCTCACTCCACAGTATAAATATTTCCCACTTTCTATGCCACTTAGCCTTGACAAAGGGTCATCTGGACTCGAAACATCAGCTCTTTTCTCTCCCTACAGACGCTGCCAGACCTGCTGAGATTGTCCAGCATTTTCTCTTTTGGTCCCTGTGGCCACCACTGGTCACTGGCTTCCAGTCACTGAGGCAGCCGTCTGTCATCACCCTCTGTCCCCTACAGCTCAGCCAGCTTTGAATCTACCTTATCAAGTTACCCTGTATCCCATGTGCATTTGCTTTTTTTATAAGTCTCCCTTGTGGGACCTTGTCAAAGGCTTTACTGAAATCCATGTAAACTGCATCAACTGCACTACCCTCATCGACACACCTGGTCACAACCTGGTCACATGCTCAAAAAATTCAATCAGATTTGTTCGGCATGACCTCCCTCTGACAAAGCCATGCTGACTGTCCCTGGTCAGACGTTGCCTCTCCAAGTGGAGATAGTTTCTCTCCTTCAGAGGTTTTTCCATTAGTTTCCCCACCACTGACGTGAGACCCACTGGCTTGTAGTTCCCTGGCTCATCCCTACAGCACCATGCAGGGATCACCCGGGCGGACTGCGGAAAATGCTACTGAGGGCAGGACTCCGACCTCGTCAAATGAGGCGGAATACCGGAGCTCAACGCAGAGCATCCCGCTGATACTGCCAACTCAGGCACCCTGTTGTAAACTACAGCACCCCGTAGTAAAGCAGGTGGGAAGCACGTGTCAGGAACTCTCTTGTGAATCCTCGTTGGACTCGTTTCCTTTTAATTCCTGTTCGCTTGGCTGTTATAATTCCTGCCCCTGGGCATTGCTGTGGCCTACACCTTTAATTAAAGAAACAGCAGCAGGATGTGCTCTGACATCAGTGGTGACATGTTTGGACAGACTTTGCCAGTGACCAATCAACTCCATTGCAATCCCAAGTCCTCAAAGCGGATTGGTGCTTTTTATTTTGGAATGCCTTGCTCAGTGGCTGTGTGCGTTTCATTTCAGTTTTGATTGGAACTGCAGAGCTGAGCAGAATCCTGTTGAATCTGGCTCCCAGAAGGGGTGGAATTCTCTCTCAGTGGTCAGCTGGAACTCCCTTTCAGATAAACACAGCGGCGAGTGAGTTTTCACAGCCTGAAGAGAGAGCTGGGGAGGGAGAACTTTCCCCATTCCTCTCCCATTAAAGACCAATCGAAGGCCTCGCGAGAGCTGCTGCTCTGATATTCTGTTTAACTGAGACAAGGGGCGGGACTCTCCGTTAGCCGACGCCGAAATCGGGAAATGCGATTGGGTGGAGACTAGCTTCCGACGGCAAAATCGCGGCAGGCAGCGATTTGCCGTCACATTGCGATTCTCCGTCACCTCGAAAACGGCGTCAATGCGTTTCACTCCGCACGTACAGTTGGCACCGTTTGCACATCATTAACGGGCCCGACCCGGTATTCTCCGGCGCCTCAGAGATTCTGCCTCCGATGGGCCGGGTTCTGGACGGCGTGGGTCACTTGTGCTTTTAAAAATCGTGAAACCGGCTTGGCGGCTGCTGAGGGAGAGGGAGGGGGTACGGAAAGTGTCCAATATCGCCATAGCTTGCTGACAATTGTGCCGCTGGCCGGGGGGAGAAGTGAGGGTTGTGTTGTGTTCTGCTTCTTCGTGTAGCATAAGCTGCTTCCTTGATGTGCCCTCTGACAAAGGAAGGTTCAGACTTGGAGATAGGTTTAACACATTTATTGAGCAGTTAACAATTCTCCTACTTGAGTTCGACTCTCCTGTTAATCTTACTATAGTAACTCAGTCTAACTAACCAGTCTGCTCTAAGCCATGCGGTGGGTGTGATGCTCCCGACCTGCCCCTATGTCGCCTGTGTAAAGAGAAAGAGCATGTGTGCCCTGTCCTTTTATATGGGCTGCCCCCTTGTGGTAGTGTAACCTCTGGGTGTCTTGACAGCCCATTGGTCGTGTCCTATTCTATGTGTTCATTGGCTGTATGTCTGCATGTCATGACGTCTCTGGTGCTCCCTCTAGTGTTTACTTAGTCTCAGTGTATTTGCATTAACCCCTTGTGTATTTACAGTGATGCATATCACCACAGTGGCCAGGAGGTGGGCTGTGGGGTCCGGGTGGACAGGCAGGGAACACCATTGCCGCAGCTGGCAAGGCAGCCATGCAGCTGCGCACACAGCTAACAGCCCACTTTGGACCTGGTGGCATGGGTCACATAAGTGACCCCCTGGGTGCCCTCTGGCCCCAGCCAACCCATCAGCTGTCTGGCCGTGCTCCAGCACAACCAGTGCCATATTTTTGTCTGGGATAAGTATGTGTAGGGAGTATAATGCGAATGTGCGGCTGCAGCTTGTCAGCCTCCCGATTGTCGATCACGGACCCGGTTAATCCCGCACTGTTTTCCATTGGAATCGATTGTGTTCCACACGGCACCGGTGCTAGCCCCTCAGCGGTAGCGGAAACGGTCCACATGTGGCACTGGTTTTTCCATCGTAAAAGTCCACGGATTCTGCGTTGGTGTCAGCGCTTAGCCTCAGAAACGGGGAATCCTGCCCAAGGTGAGTCTGCTGAAGCTGACCACATATCCGAAACTGAGCAGACCTGAAGTGCATCTTCGTGGGTAAGGCTCAGCTCAGCAGCAGTTGCAGCATGTCCCCAGAGGGGATCCCACAGCTTGAGAATCTGGCCCAGCTTGAAGATCCAAACCCAGCCACGGTTTTCAACACCTCGCTTTCTGAAGAGATCACTGCCTACAAAGACCTCAGCCTCAGCAGCGCAGATCCTCGAGTCTCTCATACCATTTAATACCTGTTAGCTTGTAACCTTTCCTTTCCCCTCCACTGTGTGTCTGTCTTGTGTGTGTCTGGGTGGAGGGTGGGACAGGATTTGGGGAATAATTAGATAAGTGACCAGTGTTTCATTCTTACCATTGTATGTTCATCGTTTACTCTTGTTATAAATTAACAGTTTTGTTTATATTTTACTTACAAATCTGGTGCCTGTAACTCATTGGAGCAGTCAAAGGGCTCAGGATAATACACAAATTATTGGTTAATTCACTTATGTTGGGACTCTGGGGTATATGGGGCTTGAATTGACCGCACACTCACCCAGGGTGTCGTAACACATAGAGGGGGGTGAGGTGCCCTGAAGGGTGTGTGGGGGGTGGGGGGGGGGGCAGGGCGTGGAGTGCAGGGGGTGTAGCTGGCGTGGGAGTGGGCGGGGGGATGGTGGCAGGGCAGGATGTTCAAGCTGCCAGTGGCCAGGCACCCTGGTGGCGGCCCTGGCACACAGATTGTGCGGCCTCCTGCAGCTACCTAGGCCCCATGTCCCACCCATCCTGGCCCTCCTCTGTCTTCTCCTCATCGGACGAGACCTGGCGTTCACCCTCCTCCCTCAACGTGTCGCCCCCTCCGCTGCGCGATGTGGGGGAGGATGCAACAGAATACCACAATGTGGGAGACCCTCCCGGGGCTGTATTTGAGGGCCCCTCCAGAGCGGTCCAGGCACCTGAACCTCATCTTCAGGATGCCGATGCACCACTTGATTACGTTCCTGGTCACTGCACGGGTATCATTATCGTGGTTCTCCGCATTGGTCTGTGGTCTCTGGATAGATGTCATCAGCCAGGACCACAGCGGGTAACCCCTGTCACCCAGGAGCCAACCCCTCACCCAGGGGAGCACCTCGAAAGTGCCGGACATCTTTGAGTGAAAGGCGTTGTGTATGCTGCCTGGATATCGGGCACAGGCGTGCATGATGTGCAGCTGGTGATCACACACCAACTGCACATTGAGAGAATGGAATCCCTGCAGGTCCACATACGAGTGACGCTGCTGATACGCACAGGGCCTGATGTGACTGCGCTTTCCCACCTCCTCCTTGGCCTGCTGGGCGGCCGGCTCGCCTTTCTCACCAGCTGCCTCCTTCTCCTCTGGGGCAGGCTTCTGTTCTGCAGGCTCCTGTTCTGCAGGCTCCTGTTCTGCAGGCTCCTCCCCGAGCAGCACCTGCTCGTGCAGCCCCAGTGTGTCCGCTGGGGCTGCAGCGGCAGGGAGATGCCACCAGTCCTGGTTAGAGGCCAAAATCCATTTTCTGCAGAGGGTAAAAGGCAGGCATGTGAGCACGGCGAGGACTCCCATGCCCACTGGTCCAACGGGTACATTCCGCCTCCCATTCCCACCCTACCCCAGGCGTTCTCCCTGACACTTTACCCTCCGTACCACCCGTGGTTTTCCCAACACTTTGCTATCCAATTTGTCCCACTCATTCTCCAGAGCTGTGAACATTACTTTCCCGAAAGTATTTCTCCAATTCTCTTCTGAAATGTGCAATTTAATCTGCTTCCACCTCCCTGTGTGTTCCACAGAGTGTTCCAAACCATGACAGCTCACTGTGTACAAAACATGCTTCACTCTATCCCCTCCAATTCTTTTGCCAATCACCTTAAATCTGTGTCCCCTGGTTATTATCCCTCCTGTCAATGGAAACAGATCCTCTTTATTTATGCTGTCAAAAAAATTATGATTATGCACAGCTCTATCAAATCTACCTTTAAATTCCCTGCTCTGAGGAATAGAAGCGCATCTTCTCCATTCTCTCCACAGAGCTTCAGTTCCTCATTCCCAGGACCATTCTCTTCTGCACCCACTGCAAGGACTTGATGCCTTAAAACGTGGTGCCCGAAACCGGGCGCAATTCACCAGCTGAGACCTGTGACTTTGCGATGACGAAGCTAATAGATCTGCATTTCCCCACAGGCACAGGTTTTGCGGAGCACTATTTCAATGCAGACACTGCCCCTTTAAGAGGGCAGCAATAAAATGCTGCTTTCAGTTCAATGTTTTCTGTGTTGGACAACAGGCCGGCTGGCTTCTTCCCGCGTTGCCCAAATGAAGCAAGCAGATATCTGATATTGTGACATCTGTCTTGTCCTCTTGGCGCCTGCACCACACACACAGATTCAGCCAGGTTGGGCTCTTCTGCATTGCCTGAAAGCAGGTTGAACAATAACTTTCCAAAACTGAATTAGAGCAGTGGCTAAAGGAATGGATAAAGGGCGGCGGGGAATATGGGACTAAATTGGAGAGCCCTTTCACAGAGCAGCCAGAAACATGATGGGCCAAATAGCCTCCTTCTGGGCTGTAAGATTCAATGACCTGTTTTTAGCTTTGTGCCTGAGGGAGGGGTTGTCGCTGATACGGATCAGAGGTGAAAGGGGGTGGAGTCTTCTAATAGTTATTTTTTTGCTGCGTATTTTAAGGCTGGGGAAGAGGTAAAGGGCTTGCTTCCAAATCAGGGAATTGAAATAATGACAGTGCTTTTCCCCCTCTCGGCCTGCCCTGGCTCGAAGGCCCGACCCACTGCCAGGCAGAGCCTCACTGTTTGTGTTCAGCCTCGGGTGACGAAAGCGACAAGCAGCCCGATTGGCAAAGAGCTGTGAGCTTTGTAAATTTAGTGCACCCAATTATTTGTTTTCCAATTAAGGGGCAGTTTAGCGTGGCCACTCCCCCTACCCTGCACATCTTTTGGGCTGTGGGGGGGGGGGGCGAAACCCACGCAGACGCGGGGAGAATGTGCAGACTCTACACGGACAGCGACCCAGAGCCGGGATCGAACCCGGGACCTCGGTGCCTTGAGGCAGCAGGGCTAGCCACTGCCCCACCGTGCTGTGAGTTTTTTAAACAGTCAGTAAAGTGACCAGCGGGGCTGCCGATGCCTGCGGAGGTTGCGCGACACGCTATCGGAGTACACTCTACCGCCTATAACAAATGTTTAGAAAGTCTTGCATTCGTAGAGTGCCTTTCGTGAGCTCCGGGTGTCCCAAAGTACATTGAAGCCAAACACAGCCACATTGTGCACAGCAAAATCCCATACACAGCAATGTGATAACGACCAGATAATCTGCCTTCTCTCAGCGACGTTGTGGTCCTTTGGACACCAGGAGGTCTCTCCTGCTCTCCTTCCAAACAGTGGCCATGAGAACACTTATGTGTAGCTGAGGGTGCAGGTTGGCACAGTGGTTAGCACTGCTGCCTCACAGCTCCAGGACCCGGGCTCAATTCTGGCCTTGGGTCACTGTCTGTGCGTGGGTTTCCTCCGGGTGCTCCGGTTTCCTCCCACAGGCCAAAGATGCGCAGTTTTGGTGGACTGGCCATGCTAATATGCCCCTTCGTGTCCAAAGGTTAAGTGGGGCTACGGGGCCAGGGCAGGGGAGTGGGTCTGGGTCGGATGCTCTTTTGGAGGGTCGGTGCAGACTTGATGGGCCGAATGGCCCCCTTCTGCATTCTATGACGGGGCAGATGAGCCCTCAGTTAAACATCTCACCTGAAAGATGGTGCACTCCGCCGTTTTGGCTTGCATGGACGGGGAGGCAGAGGAGGAATGCCAGACTTACTGAGCTGACCTGATCGCAGAATTACAGGCAGGTTCCGATCAGGTCTGGCCGAGATTATTTCAGATCAAACGTCTACCTGACAGATACCCTGCTGAGTTGTGGATGGGGAGGGGAGATCACTGTACCCAGCCTGCAATACGATTAAAACAGAAACAGAACGTGCTGAAAATACACAACAAGGACAGTAGCTTCTCAAGAAGAGAAATGGCAAGTAAACATTTGGGGTAAAGTCCTCGGTCAGAGATGTTAAACAAGGGGCGGCTCGGTGGCATGGGTTAGCACTGCTGCCTCAAGGCACCGAGGACCCGGCTCTGGGTCACTGTCCGTGTGGAGTTTGCACATTCTCCCCGTGTCAAACCCCCACAAACGAAAAGGATGTGCAGGTTAGGTGGATTGGCCACGCTAAATTGCCCCTTAATTAGGAAAAAAGAATTGGGTACTCTAAATTTATTGAAAAAAAAAGAGATGTTAAACAAAGAGGGAAGGAGGATCATTATTTACCGCTAAAATGTATAGATAATCTCACAATAGTTAGAAAGAGGAAGCTATAGGTTAAAAGCATGGAAATAGATCTTTTATTTCAGATTACTGGCTGTTTTTTGCTGTTTCTCTGTTGCGCTCTTGCTGTGGTTTTCATTGTGCAGGAAGGACACCTAGTGGTGCAGAGGCAGAAATACACACGTGAAAGAAAGAAGCACTTGCATTTATATAGCACCTTTCCTGACTTTCGCCATCCCAAAGCCCTTCACAACCACTGAAGTACTTTTCAAATATTTTGGATGTAATATCGGAAAGAAAAGGCTTTCCTTTATAAGAAAGGCTTTTAAAAGCTTTTCATAGCCTTCCATAGAAAATTTATGACACAGCAGGAGGCCATTTAACCATTGCATCCATGCTAGCCAGAAAAGAGCTTTCCAGCCGAACCGTACTTGCCAACTCTTGCCCTTTAGGTTACGGCACTTCGAGTGCATGTTTGTAACTATTGTTTTAATTGAAATTCTGGTTTCTACCTTCAGGCAGTGGGCACCAGCCCCGCTCTAAGCTCCGGTGGAAACATTTGTCCTCGAGCCTTCAAAGCCTTCTACCAATGACTTTAAATCTCTGCCCGGTGCGTATTGATCTCGCAGCGCCAGGGACCCAGGTTCAATTCCAGACTTGTGTGACTGACTGTGTGGAGATTACAAGATCTCCCCGTGTGTGCGTGGGTTTCCTCCGGGTGCTCCGGTTTCCTCCCACAGTCCAAACATGCGCACGTTAGGTGAATTGGCCACAATGAATTGCTCCTTAGTGTCCAAAGATGTGCATATGTGGTTCTGGGATCGGGAGACAGAGGGGGCCTTGGTAGGGTGTTCTTTCAGAGAGTCGACGGGCCGAATTGCCTCCTTCCACACTTCAGGGATTCTATGAATTTCTATGAGAGAAGTTCTGGAGTTAACAGATGACAGAGGGTTTGACAGGACTGAGGTGCCAGCCAAGCCCCGAGTTCTTAAACAATAACTCAACCTACCACAAATCAACTGAAGAGCTGTTCCTGGTATTGGCAAGAAAAGCTGCTTATCCACCAGGTCCTTCCCTTGTTACTCACACCACCCGATGTGTTACTCACACCACCCGATGTGTTACTCACACCACCCTATGTGTTACTCACACCACCCTATGTGTTACTTCACCTCCCTCATCGATGCTCAGACTCACCGACTCCTCCCCCCAGACTCACTGACTCCTCCCCCCAGACTCACTGACTCCTCCCCCAGACTCACCGACTCCTCCCCCAGACTCACCGACTCCTCCCCCCAGAATCACTGACTCCTCCCCCAGACTCACCGACTCCTCCCTCCAGACTCACTGACTCCTCCCCCCAGACTCACTGACTCCTCCCCCAGACTCACCGACTCCTCACCCCAGACTCACCGACTCCCCCCGCAGAATCACTGACTCCTCCCCCAGACTCACGACTCCTCCCCCCAGACTCACTGACTCCTCCCCCCAAAATCACTGACTCCTCCCCCAGACTCACCGACTCCTCCCCCCAGACTCACTGACTCCTCCCCCCAGGCTCACCGACTCCTCCCTCCAGACACACTGACTCCTCCCCCCAGAATCACTGACTCCTCCCCCAGACTCACCGACTTCTCCCCCCAGAATCACTGACTCCTCCCCCCAGAATCACTGACTCCTCCCCCAGACTCACTGACTCTTCCCCCCAGACACAATGACTCCTCCCCCAGACTCACCGACTCCTCCCCCCAGACTCACCGACTCCTCCCCCCAGAGTCACTGACTCCTCCCCCCAGACTCACCGACTCCTCCCCCCAGACTCACTGACTCCTCCCCCCAGAATCACTGACTCCTCCCCCAGACTCACCGACTCCTCCCCCCAGACTCACCGACTCCTCCCCCCAGACTCACTGACTCCTCCCCCCAGACTCACCGACTCCTCCCAGACTCACCGACTCCTCCCCCCAGAATCACTGACTCCTCCCCCCAGACTCACTGACTCCTCCCCCCAGACTCACCGACTCCTCCCCCCAGAATCACTGACTCCTCCCCCCAGACTCACCGACTCCTCCCCCCAGAATCACTGACTCCTCCCCCAGACTCACCGACTCCTCCCCCCAGACTCACCGACTCCTCCCCCCAGACTCACTGACTCCTCCCCCCAGACTCACCGACTCCTCCCCCCAGACTCACCGACTCCTCCCCCCAGACTCACTGACTCCTCCCCCAGACTCACTGACTCCTACCCCAGACACACTGACTCCTCCCCCAGACTCACTGACTCCTCCCTCCACACTCACTGACTCCTCCCCCCAGTCTCACTGACTCCTCCCTCCAGACTTACTGACCCCTCCCCCAGACTCACTGACTCCTCCCTCCACCCTCACTGACTCCTCCCCCAGACTCACTGACTACTCCCTCCACCCTCACTGACTCCTCCCCCAGACTCACTGACTCCTCCCCCCAGACTCACTGATCCTCCCCCAGACTCACTGACTCTTCCCCCCAGACTCACTGACTCCTCCCTCCACACTCACTGACTCCTCCCCCCAGACTCACTGACTCCTCCCTCCACCCTCACTGACTCCTCCCTCCACCCTTACTGACTCCTCCCCCAGACTCACTGACTATTCCCTCCACCCTCACTGACTCCTCCCCCCAGACTCACTGACTCCTCCCTCCAGACTCACTGACTCCTCCCTCCAGACTCACTGACTCCTCCCCCAGACTCACTGACTCCTCCCTCCACCCTCACTGACTCCTCCCCCAGACTCACTGACTCCTCCCTCCACCCTCACTGACTCCTCCCCCCAGACTCACTGACTCCTCCCCCCAGACTCACTGACTCCTCCCTCCAGACTCACTGACTCCTCCCTCCAAACTCACTGACTCCTCCCTCCATACTCACTGACTCCTCCCCCAGACTCACTGACTCCTCCCTCCACACTCACAGACTCCTCCCCCAGACTCACTGACTCCTCCCCCCAGACTCACCGACTCCTCCCTCCAGACTCACTGACTCCTCCCTCCACACTCACTGACTCCTCCCCCCAGACTCACTGACTCCTCCCTCCACCCTCACTGACTCCTCCCTCCACCCTCACTGACTCCTCCCCCAGACTCACTGACTATTCCCTCCACCCTCACTGACTCCTCCCCCCAGACTCACTGACTCCTCCCTCCAGACTCACTGACTCCTCCCTCCAGACTCACTGACTCCTCCCCCAGACTCACTGACTCCTCCCTCCACCCTCACTGACTCCTCCCCCAGACTCACTGACTCCTCCCTCCACCCTCACTGACTCCTCCCCCCAGACTCACTGACTCCTCCCCCCAGACCCACTGACTCCTCCCTCCAGACTCACTGACTCCTCCCTCCAAACTCACTGACTCCTCCCTCCATACTCACTGACTCCTCCCCCAGACTCACTGACTCCTCCCCCCAGACTCACTGACTCCTCCCCCCAGACTCACTGACTCCTCCCTCCAGACTCACTGACTCCTCCCCCAGGCTCACTGACTCCTCCCCCCAGACTCACTGACTCCTCCCCCAGACTCACTGACTCCTCCCCCCAGACTCACTGACTCCTCCCCCAGACTCACTGACTCGTCCCCCCAGACTCACTGACTCCTCCCTCCACACTCACAGACTCCTCCCCCAGACTCACTGACTCCTCCCCCCAGACTCACCGACTCCTCCCCCCAGACTCACTGACTCCTCCCTCCACCCTCACTGACTCCTCCCCCAGACTCACTGACTCCTCCCCCCACACTCACTGACTCCTCCTTCCAGACTCACTGACTCCTCCCTCCAGACTCACTGACTCCTCCCCCAAACTCACTGACTCCTCCCCCAGACACACTGACTCCTCCTCCAGACTCACTGACTCCTCCCTCCACACTCACTGACTCCTCCCCCAGACTCACTGACTCCTCCCTCCACACTCACTGACTCCTCCCCCCAGACTCACTGACTCCTCCCCCCAGACTCACTGACTCCCCCCCCCAGACTCACTGACTCCTCCCTCCAGACTCACTGACTCCTCCCTCCAGACTTACTGACTCCTCCCCCAGACTCACTGACTCCTCCCCCAGACTCACTGACTCCTCCCCCCAGACTCACTGACTCGTCCCCCCAGACTCACTGACTCCTCCCCCCAGACTCACTGACTCCTCCCCCCAGACTCACTGCTGAATTAATTAATCAGATGCTGAAAATGCAAAATGCACATATCTAGTGTAGAGATAGGTAAGTCGATATTTAATCTATATATTTGTCTCAAAACAGAATTCCCGAATAACACGTTGCAGAAAAGGCCGTTCGGCCCATCGAGCCTGCACTGACACATGGAAAACACCTGACCTGCCCGCCTAATCCCATTGGCCAGCTCTTGGCCCTTTGCCTCGAATCTTGTGACTTGCCAAGTGCTCATCCAGGTAACTTTTAAAGGATGTGAGGCAACCCGCCTCTCCCACCCTCCCAGGCAGCGCGATCCGGACCCTCACCTCCCTCCCAGGCAGCGCGTTCCCGCCTCTCCCACCCTCCCAGGCAGCGCGTTCCCGCCTCTCCCACCCTCCCAGGCAGCGCGATCCCGCCTCTCCCACCCTCCCAGGCAGCGCGTTCCCGCCTCTCCCACCCTCCCAGGCAGCGCGTTCCCGCCTCTCCCACCCTCCCAGGCAGCGCGTTCCCGCCTCTCCCACCCTCCCAGGCAGCGCGTTCCCGCCTCTCCCACCCTCCCAGGCAGCGCGTTCCCGCCTCTCCCACCCTCCCAGGCAGCGCGTTCCCGCCTCTCCCACCCTCCCAGGCCGTGCGTTCCCGCCTCTCCCACCCTCCCAGGCAGCGCGTTCCCGCCTCTCCCACCCTCCCAGGCAGCGCGTTCCCGCCTCTCCCACCCTCCCAGGCAGCGCGTTCCCGCCTCTCCCACCCTCCCAGGCAGCGCGATCCGGACCCTCACCTCCCTCCCAGGCAGCGCGTTCCCGCCTCTCCCACCCTCCCAGGCAGCGCGTTCCCGCCTCTCCCACCCTCCCAGGCAGCGCGTTCCCGCCTCTCCCACCCTCCCAGGCAGCGCGTTCCCGCCTCTCCCACCCTCCCAGGCAGCGCGTTCCCGCCTCTCCCACCCTCCCAGGCAGCGCGTTCCCACCTCTCCCACCCTCCCAGGCAGCGCGTTCCCGCCTCTCCCACCCTCCCAGGCAGCGCGTTCCCGCCTCTCCCACCCTCCCAGGCAGCGCGATCCCGCCTCTCCCACCCTCCCAGGCAGCGCGATCCGGACCCTCACCTCCCTCCCAGGCAGCGCGTTCCCGCCTCTCCCACCCTCCCAGGCAGCGCGTTCCCGCCTCTCCCACCCTCCCAGGCAGCGCGATCCGGAACCTCACCTCCCTCCCAGGCAGCGCGTTCCCGCCTCTCCCACCCTCCCAGGCAGCGCGATCCGGACCCTCACCTCCCTCCCAGGCAGCGCGTTCCCGCCTCTCCCACCCTCCCAGGCAGCGCGTTCCCGCCTCTCCCACCCTCCCAGGCAGCGCGATCCGGACCCTCACCCCCCTCCCAGGCAGCGCGTTCCCGCCTCTCCCACCCTCCCAGGCAGCGCGATCCGGACCCTCACCCCCCTCCCAGGCAGCGCGTTCCCGCCTCTCCCACCCTCCCAGGCAGCGTGTTCCCGCCTCTCCCACCCTCCCAGGCAGCGCGTTCCCGCCTCTCCCACCCTCCCAGGCAGCGCGATCCGGACCCTCACCTCCCTCCCAGGCAGCGCGTTCCCGCCTCTTCCACCCTCCCAGGCAGCGCGTTCCCGCCTCTTCCACTCTCCCAGGCAGCGCGTTCCCGCCTCTCCCACCCTCCCAGGCAGTGCGATCCGGACCCTCACCCCCCTCCCAGGCAGTGCGATCCGGACCCTCGCCACCCTCTGGGTGAAAAGGTATTTCCTCAAATTCTCCCGAAACCTCCTGTCTCTCACCTTGAACAGTCCGCTTCTGACTGACCCCTTCAACTAAGGGGAACAACCGTTCCCTATCCACCCTGTCCAGGCCCCTCAAAGTCTTGTACACCTCGATCAGGTCACCCTTCAGTCTTCTCTCCTGCAATGAAAACCAACCAAGCTTATCCAAACTGTCTCCATAACTGAAATGTTCCATCCCAGGGAACATCCTGGTGGATCCCCCTCCACCCCCTTCAGTGCAATCACATCCTTCCTATAATGTGGCGACAAGAACTGCACACAGTGCTCCAGCTGTGGCCTCACCAACGTTCTATACAACTCCAACGTGACCGCCCTGCTTTTGTAATCTATGCCCCGATTGATAAAAGCAAGTGTCCCATATACCTTTTTCATTACCCTGTTAACCTACTCTTCCACCTTCACAGATCTGTGGACAAACACACCACGGTCTCTCTGTTCCTCAGAACGTGCAAGGGCCATCCCGTTCTTTGAATACTTCCTTGCCAAATTATTTTTTTCCAAAGTGTATCACCTCACACTTTTCAGGGTTAAATTCCACCTGTCACTTTTCTGCCCATTTGCCCATCCTGCCCAGGACACTCAATCCCACTGTTACCCACCCAGCCAACCTTTGCGTCATCCGTAAACGCTCTGATCCTACCCCCCACATAGTCATCTAAGTCATCTCTATAAATGACGAATAACAGGGGACCCAGCACAGATCCCTCTGGTTCGCCACTGGACACTGGCTCCTACAGCTGAGCCAATTTTGAATGCACCTTAACACGTTCCCCTGTATCCCGTGTGCATTTGCTTTATTTATACGTCTCCCATGTGGGACCTTGTCAAAGGCTTTGCTGAAATCCATGTAAACTACATCAACTATGTATAGGGGCAGCACGGTAGCATTGTGGGGCAGCACGGTAGCATTGTGGATAGCACAAATGCTTCACAGCTCCAGGGTCCCAGGTTCGATTCCGGCTTGGGTCACTGTCTGTGCGGAGTCTGCACGTTCTCCCCGTGTGTGCGTGGGTTTCCTCCGGGTGCTCCGGTTTCCTCCCACAGTCCAAAGATGTGCGGGTTAGGTGGATTGGCCATGCTAAATTGCCCATAGTGTCCAAAATTGCCCTTAGTGTAGGGTGGGGTTACTGGGTTATGGGGATAGGGTGGAGGTGTGGACCTTGGGTAGGGTGCTCTTTCCAAGAGCCGGTGCAGACTCGATGGGCCGAATGGCCTCCTTCTGCACTGTAAATTCTATGATACTATCTATGAACTGCGCTACCCTCATCTACACACCTGGTCACATGCTCCAAAAATTCAATCGAATTTGTTAGGCATGGCCCCCCTCTGACAAAGCCATGCTGACTATTTGTTCGCCGGCATGCACCTCCCCCCCCCCCCCCGCCCCACCACACAAATGGGAAGCCCCCTCCCCCAATGTAGAAAGGTTACCCAGGCAGACACGGGGAGAACTTGTGAACTCTGCGCAGACGGTGGCCCAAGCCCGGAATCGCACCCAGGTCCCTGGCGCTGTGAAACAACAGGTGCTAACCGCTGTGCTACCATGCCACGAATTTTACAGCTGGGACAATTTGGGGCATAAACTGTTTGACTGTGTTTGAAAATAAACTTGGGTTGAACTGTGAACTTGTGACCGGCCTTTGTTCATCTCGCTGGATAAAACGTTTGGATAATAAACGGGCTGAAGTGTCTGAATTTTACCGGCAACAGTGGCGTCTGCTGCTGGGTCCTCAATAAGAAGTGACTTGAGTTTCTCCGAATTCACCGACCGTGTATTCTCCAACACTCAGACTGAATTAAGAGGGCGGACACCCCACGTGTCAGCCAGGATTGAAGTGGGTGGACAAGAGTACAGGCATCCGACCAGCAAATTGGATCATAAACTAGGTGCCTGTAACACAAGGTGAACAAACTACATAGTCAGAACTAGGATAGTCAAGGGCATTGGGTAAATTCTGTGGGAGGAGATTTAGTATAAGCCGGACCCCCTACCCCGGTCGATGCCCAAACACTCGTGACGAACCCTGAGGAGCAGCATGTGCTTTGGGCAGCACAGTAGCACAAGTGGCTAGCACTGTGGCTTCACAGCGCCAGGGTCCCAGGTTCGATTCCCCGCTGGGTCATTGTCTGTGCGGAGTTTGCACGCTCTCCCCGTGTCTGCGTGGGTTTCCTCCGGGTGCTCCGGTTTCCTGCCACAGTCCAAAGACGTGCAGGTTAGGTGGATTGGCCGTGCTAAATTGCCCTTAGTGCCCAAAAAGGTTAGGAGGGGTTATTGGGTTACGGGGATAGGGTGGAAGTGAGGGCTTAAGTGGGTCGGTGCAGACTCGATGGGCCGAATGGCCTCCTTCTGCACTGTATGTTCTATGAGAGAGAGGGGGAGTTGAAAATGGGAAACCTTGCCGAATGGGAAGAAACACTCAGAAGATATTTGAACAGGAAATGGGTGGAATGGGGGAACGCCCCGATATCGGATCTGGGATCCAAAAGAAAGATTTGTTGGAACCATGCCCAATTAGTAGTTGGACAGACGGGCTTCCAAGTTAAGCAAAGAGATTGCGATCGCCTGTTGTTTGGAGCAGCTCTGCGGGAGAGAGGCGGAGAGTTTGAAATGTAAACAGGAGTTCGGTGATACTAGGCAGCAGATAGAGAAAGTGCAGAGCGAGTTAGAGGGGCTAAGCCAGGCTGCTGCGCAGGAGGCAGTTTCAGTGCGAGAGAGAGAACCATAAAGGTCAGCGATCCAGGATTCAGATGTGGCACAAGAGAGAGTAGATTAACTAAGGGACAAATGTAGCAACCTGCAGCTGTAGTAAAGGTCCAGGACGGGGAAGAGGATGGCGCTCACGCCACTGACCATTCAAAGTGGCTGCACGAGATCGAAAGATTATAATCCCAGTTCGTCCCTAAAAAAAAGGCATTATGTTCGTTTTAAGAAGAGAATCAGGGGATAGTGACGCAGGGCAGAGTGGGAAGAGATGGAGGAAGAAACCTGCGAATATGCTGACCCTGATAATGGATGGGGGCCCCCAAAGCCATTTCAGGCGGCAGAACCAACGTCACCCCAAGGAAATAACCCCGCCCCTATGAATCCGCTCACCACAGACGGCCAAACGGCCAGATCGCCAACGTTACAGATGTAACCCCATAGACCACAGCACAGAGCACTGATATCGCCACAGCAGCTGAGGTGTTTGAACCAACAGGGAATCCCAGCGCCGTCTTTGAAAAGTCAAACCAGCAGAGGGATTTACACCGGTGAGATGATGTGGAGGAGGCAAAAACTGATCTCTTTTTAAAATAAATTTAGAGTACCCAATTAATTTTTTCCAATTAAGAGGCAGTTTAGCGCGGCCAATCCACCTACCCTGCACATCTTTGGGTTGTGGGGGCAAAACCCACGCAGACACGGGGAGAATGTGCAAACTCCACACGGACAGTGACCCAGAGCCGGGATCGAACCTGGGACCTCGGCGCCGTGACCCACTGCGCCACCGTGCTGCCACGGCAAAACTGATCTTAATGTTTGTTGTGTTCTGCTTCTTCATGTAGCATAAGCTGCTTCCTTGATGTATACTCTGACAAAGGAAGGTTCAGACTTGGAGATAGCTTTCACACATTTATTGAACAGTTAACAATTCTCCTACTGGAGTTCGACTCTCCTGCTAATCTTGCTATAGTAACTCAGTCTAACTAACCAGTCTGCTCTAAGCCATGCGGTGGGTGTGATGCTTCCGACCTGCCCCTGTGTCGCCTGTGTAAAGAGAAAGAGCATGTGTGCCCTGTCCTTTTATATGGGTAGCCCCCTTGTGGTAGTGTCACCTCTGGGTGTCTTTTTTTTATTAAATATTTTATTGAAAATTTTTGGTCAACCAACACAGTACATTGTGCATCCTTTACACAATATTATAACAACACAAATAACAATGACCTATTTTATAAACAAAAAATGAATAAATAATAAATAACAAAAATGAAAACTAGCCCTAATTGGCAACTGCCTTGTCACAAGTAACACTCTCCAAAAATATAATTTAACAGTCCAATATATAATTATCTGTAGCAACGACCTATACATACTATACAGTATATATTAACAACCCTGAGAGTCCTTCTGGTTCCTCCCCCCCCCCCCCCCCCCCGATCCTGGGCTGCTGCTGCTGCCTTCTTTTTCCCATTCCGTCTATCTTTCTGCAAGGTATTCGACGAACGGTTGCCACCGCCTGGTGAACCCTTGAGCCGACCCCCTTAGGACGAACTTAATCCGCTCTAGCTTTATAAACCCCGCCATGTCATTTATCCAGGTCTCCACCCCCGGGGGCTTGGCTTCTTTCCACATTAGCAACATCCTGCGCCGGGCTACTAGGGACGCAAAGGCCAAAACATCGGCCTCTCTCGCCTCCTGCACTCCCGGCTCTTGTGCAACCCCAAATATAGCCAACCCCCAGCTTGGTTCGACCCGGACTCCTACTACTTTTGAAAGCACCTTTGTCACCCCCATCCAAAACCCCTGTAGTACCGGGCATGACCAAAACATATGGGTATGATTCACTGGGCTTCTCGAGCACCTCGCACACCTATCCTCCACCCCAAAAAATTTACTGAGCCGTGCTCCAGTCATATGTGCCCTGTGTAATACCTTAAACTGAATCAGGCTTAGCCTGGCACACGAGGACGACGAGTTTACCCTGCTTAGGGCATCTGCCCACAGCCCCTCCTCGATCTCCTCCCCCAGCTCTTCTTCCCATTTCCCTTTTAGTTCATCTACCATAGTCTCCCCTTCGTCCCTCATTTCCCTATATATATCTGACACCTTACCATCCCCCACCCATGTCTTTGAGATCACTCTGTCCTGCACCTCTTGTGTCGGGAGCTGCGGGAATTCCCTCACCTGTTGCCTCGCAAAAGCCCTCAGTTGCATATACCTGAATGCATTACCTTGGGGCAACCCATATTTCTCGGTCAGCGCTCCCAGACTCGCGAACTTCCCATCCACAAACAGATCTTTCAGTTGCGTTATTCCTGCTCTTTGCCACATTCCATATCCCCCATCCATTCCCCCCGGGGCAAACCTATGGTTGTTTCTTATCGGGGACCCCCCCAAGGCTCCAGTCTTTCCCCTATGCCGTCTCCACTGTCCCCAAATCTTCAGTGTAGCCACCACCACCGGGCTTGTGGTGTAGTTCCTCGGTGAGAACGGCAATGGGGCTGTCACCATAGCCTGTAGGCTAGTCCCCCTACAGGACGCCCTTTCTAATCTCTTCCACGCCGCTCCCTCCTCCTCTCCCATCCACTTACTCACCATTGAAATATTAGCGGCCCAATAATACTCACTTAGGCTCGGTAGTGCCAGCCCCCCCCTATCCCTGCTACGCTGTAAGAATCCCTTCCTCACTCTCGGGGTCTTCCCGGCCCACACAAAACCCATGATGCTCTTTTCAATCCTTTTAAAAAAAGCCTTCGTGATCACCACCGGGAGGCACTGAAACACAAAGAGGAATCTCGGGAGGACCACCATCTTAACCGCCTGCACCCTCCCTGCCATTGACAGGGATACCATATCCCATCTCTTGAAATCCTCCTCCATCTGTTCCACCAACCGCGTTAAATTTAACCGATTCAATGTGCCCCAATTCTTAGCTATCTGGATCCCCAGGTAACGAAAGTCCCTTGTTACCTTCCTCAACGGTAGGTCCTCTATTTCTCTACTCTGCTCCCCTGGATGCACCACAAACAACTCACTTTTCCCCATGTTCAATTTATACCCTGAAAAATCCCCAAACTCCCCAAGTATCCGCATTATTTCTGGCATCCCCTCCGCCGGGTCCGCCACGTATAGTAGCAAATCGTCCGCATACAAAGATACCCGGTGCTCTTCTCCTCCCCTAAGTACTCCCCTCCACTTCTTGGAACCCCTCAACGCTATCACCAGGGGCTCAATCGCCAGTGCAAACAATAATGGGGACAGAGGGCATCCCTGCCTTGTCCCTCTATGGAGCCGAAAATATGCAGATCCCCGTCCATTCGTGACCACGCTCGCCACTGGGGCCCTATACAACAGCTGCACCCATCTAACATACCCCTCTCCAAAACCAAATCTCCTCAACACCTCCCACAAATAATCCCACTCCACTCTATCAAATGCTTTCTCGGCATCCATCGCCACTACTATCTCCGTTTCTCCCTCTGGTGGGGCCATCATCATTACCCCTAACAACCTCCGTATATTCGTGTTCAGCTGTCTCCCCTTCACAAACCCAGTTTGGTCCTCGTGGACCACCCCCGGGACACATTCCTCTATTCTCATTGCCATTACCTTGGCCAGGACCTTGGCATCTACATTTAGGAGGGAAATAGGTCTATAGGACCCGCATTGTAGCGGGTCCTTTTCCTTCTTTAAGAGAAGCGATATCGTTGCTTCAGACATAGTCGGGGGCAGTTGTCCCCTTTCCTTTGCCTCATTAAAGGTCCTCGTCAGTACCGGGGCGAGCAAGTCCACATATTTTCTATAGAATTCGACTGGGAATCCATCCGATCCCGGGGCCTTTCCCGCCTGCATGCTCCTAATTCCTTTCACCACTTCTTCTACCTCGATCTGTGCTCCCAGTCCCACCCTTTCCTGCTCTTCCACCTTGGGAAATTCCAGCCGATCCAAGAAGCCCATCATTCTCTCCCTCCCATCCGGGGTTTGAGCTTCATATAATTTTTTATAAAATGTCTTGAACACTCCATTCACTCTCTCCGCTCCCCGCTCCATCTCTCCTTCCTCATCCCTCACTCCCCCTATTTCCCTCGCTGCTCCCCTTTTCCTCAATTGGTGTGCCAGCAACCTGCTCGCCTTCTCCCCATATTCGTACTGTACACCCTGTGCCTTCCTCCATTGTGCCTCTGCAGTGCCTGTAGTCAGCAAGTCAAATTCTACATGTAGCCTTTGCCTTTCCCTGTACAGTCCCTCCTCCGGTGCTTCCGCATATTGTCTGTCCACCCTCAAAAGTTCTTGCAGCAACCGCTCCCGTTCCTTACTCTCCTGCTTCCCTTTATGTGCCCTTATTGATATCAGCTCCCCTCTAACCACCGCCTTCAACGCCTCCCAGACCACTCCCACCTGGACCTCCCCATTATCATTGAGTTCCAAGTACTTTTCAATGCACCCCCTCACCCTTAGACACACCCCCTCATCTGCCATTAGTCCCATGTCCATTCTCCAGGGTGGGCGCTCTCCTGTTTCCTCCCCTATCTCCAAGTCCACCCAGTGTGGAGCGTGATCCGAAATGGCTATAGCCGTATACTCCGTTCCCCTCACCTTCGGGATCAATGCCCTACCCAGCACAAAAAAGTCTATTCGCGAGTAGACTTTATGGACATAGGAGAAAAACGAGAACTCCTTACTCCTAGGTCTGCTAAATCTCCACGGGTCTACACCTCCCATCTGCTCCATAAAATCTTTAAGTACCTTGGCTGCTGCCGGCCTCCTTCCAGTCCTGGACTTCGACCTATCCAGCCCTGGTTCCAACACCGTATTAAAATCTCCCCCCATTATCAGCTTTCCCATCTCTAGGTCCGGAATGCGTCCTAGCATCCGCCTCATAAAATTGGCATCATCCCAGTTCGGGGCATATACGTTTACCAAAACCACCGTCTCCCCCTGTAGTTTGCCACTCACCATCACGTATTTGCCCCCGTTATCCGCCACTATAGTCTTTGCCTCGAACATTACCCGCTTCCCCACTAATATAGCCACCCCCCTGTTTTTCGCATCTAGCCCCGAATGGAACACCTGCCCCACCTATCCTTTGCGTAGCCTAACCTGGTCTATCAGTTTCAGGTGCGTTTCCTGTAACATAACCACATCTGCCTTAAGTTTCTTAAGGTGTGCGAGTACCCGTGCCCTCTTTATCGGCCCGTTCAGCCCTCTCACGTTCCACGTGATCAGCCGAGTTGGGGGGCTTCCTACCCCCCCCCCCTTGTCGATTAGCCATTACCTTTTTCCAGCTCCTCACCCGGTTCCCACGCAGCAGTATCTCCCCCAGGCGGTGCCCCCCCCGCCCATCCTCTCCCATACCAGCTCCCCGCTCTCCCCAGCAGCAGCAACCCAGTAATTCCCCCCTCCCACGCCCCCCCCCCGCTAGATCCCCCGCTAGCGTAATTACTCCCCCATGTTGCTCCCAGAAGTCATCAAACTCTGGCTGACCTCGGCTTCCCCCCGTGACCTCGGCTCGCACCGTGCGACGCCCCCTCCTTCCTGCTTCTCTATTCCCGCCATGATTATCATAGCGCGGGAACCAAGCCCGCGCTTCTCCCTTGGCCCCGCCCCTAATGGCCAACGCCCCATCTCCTCCACCTCCCCTCCTCCCCCCATCACCACCTGTGGGAGAGAGAAAAATTACCACATCGCAGGATTAGTACATAAAACCCCTCTTTGCCCCCCACATTCGCCCCACCACTTTGTTCGAACGATCTTTTTAATAACCCGCTCATTCCAGTTTTTCTTCCACAATAAAAGTCCACGCTTCATCCGCCGTCTCAAAGTAGTGGTGCCTCCCTCGATATGTGACCCAAGTCTTGCCAGTTGCAGCATTCCAAATTTTATCTTCTTTTTATGAAGCACCGCCTTGGCCCGATTAAAGCTCGCCCTCCTTCTCGCCACCTCCGCACTCCAGTCTTGATAAACGCGGATCACCGCGTTCTCCCATTTACTGCTCCGAGTTTTCTTCGCCCATCTAAGGACCATTTCTCTATCCTTAAAACGGAGGAATCTCACCACTATGGCTCTGGGAATTTCTCCTGCTCTCGGTCCTCGCGCCATCACTCGGTATGCTCCCTCCACCTCCAACGGACCCGCCGGGGCCTCCGCTCCCATTAACGAGTGCAGCATCGTGCTCACATATGCCCCGACGTCCGCTCCCTCCACACCTTCAGGAAGACCAAGAATCCTCAGGTTGTTCCTCCTTGCGTTGTTTTCCAGTGCCTCCAACCTTTCCACACATCGTTTCTGATGTGCCTCCTGCGTCTCCGTCTTCACCACCAGGCCCTGTATATCGTCCTCATTCTCGGCTGCCTTTGCCTTCACGACCCGAAGCTCCCGCTCCTGGGTCTTTTGTTCCTCCTTTAGCCCTTCGATCACCTGTAGTATCGGGGCCAACAGCTCTTTCTTCATTTCCTTTTTGATCTCTTCCACACAGCATTTCAAGAACTCTTGTTGTTCAGGGCCCCATATGAAACTGCCACCTTCCGACGCCATCTTGGTTTTTGCTTGCCTTCCTTGCCGCTGTTCTAAAGGATCCACTGCAATCTGGCCACTCTCTCCTCCTTTTTCCATCCGTATCCAGGGGGGATTCCCTTCTGGTTTACCGCACAGTGTTTTTAGCCGTCAAAATTGCCGTTGGGGCTCCTATCAAGAGCCCAAAAGTCCGTTTCACAGGGAGCTGCCGAAACGTGCGACTCAGCTGGTCATCGCCGCACCCGGAAGTCACCTCTGGGTGTCTTGACAGCCCATTGGTCGTGTCCTATTCTATGTGTTCATTGGCTGTATGTCTGCATGTCATGACGTCTCTGGTGCTCCCTCTAGTGTTTACTTAGTCTTAATGTATTTGCATTAACCCCTTGTGTATTTACAGTGATGCATGTCACCACAATGTTCTTAAGCCCAGCGATATGCTCCGCCTTGCCCAACCCCCAAAATTAGCGGGAGTGACCCTAAAAGAAATGAAGGCGGAAATTTTGACTGCTGTAGGATAGGATCGAGGGGACCCAGTGGAAGGCCTGAATAAGTGTCGACAAAAGAAAGGGGAACACCCCGAGGGCACACAGCAGCTTCTTGTGGGATCAATGAATGGCAGTCATTGGGAGATTAGACTGAGCCCATTTGGGAGGTTAGAACGAGCACAACCAATCCACTTGGATGCGAATGCTAGTCTCGTGCGACACCGAAGGCAGTCGGAAGGCATGTGAGAACTTTGACCCAGCCGACGGCACACACGAGGGGTGGGCAATCAGGAGAATGACCCGAGCCTGGGAGAGGCAGGTACAGGTGGTAGACATTCCCAAACCCACGAGGATGGGTATGGCGGAAGGGTAGAAGCACAAATAGGGATAGCTGCAGAGGATACCTGCCCCCATATGCTCCTCCCAACCCTAAAACCAGAGATCAGCCCCAAGGGGACCCCAGGTTCTCACCTCCGCAGGGAGGGTGTTATAATTGCGGCCGGACAGGCCACGATGTTGGAGAGTGTCGGGCACCCTGCCAACAGCTGTGAGCACACCAGCGGTCTCCAGAACAAAGACCACGACCCATACCACTGGGAGGACCCGCCCGACAGCTAATCCCAGGAGAGGAAACCGACAATCCATCCAGCCTGTACCCCCAGCTAGGCACAGAACCGAGGGCGTGATGGTGTCACCGACGTGGGTGTGTAACACCAAGTGGGATAGTGTAGGGACACCCCGGGTACAAGGTGAGTTAGGAGGCCGTCCTTTCGAGTTCCCGTGGGACACAGGAGGATCCTGCACTGTACCCTCAATACATCGCGTGCCTTGGGCAACACCCACAAGAAGATCATGTCAAATGGTTTTATAGGCTACATACAGGAAGGGTCTGAGGTGGACCTACTACAATGCAGGTTGAGGGACCGTGGTGTGCTATCACCCAGCCACCTTAGTCAACTTCTACCTCGAAGCAGAACATATCCTGGGTTCTGATTTCATGCGGAAATGCAATCTGTCTTTCGACCCAGCGAATGGCTGACGGCACAGACAAATGGGGCAATGACAGGAGTAGCTATGGGGAACTACACAGGTAGGATTTCCACCACCAGGGAAGCATGTCCCGTGTCCCGAAGCGTGGTACATTGGCGAGACCTTGCAGACGCTGTGACAACGGATGAACGGACATCGCGCGACAATCACAAGGCAGGAATGTTCCCTTCCAGTCGGGGGACACTTCAGCAGTCAAGGGCATTCAGCCTCTGATCTCCGGGTAAGCGTTCTCCAAGGCGGCCTTCAGGACCCGCGACAATGCAGAATCGCCGAGCAGCAGCTTATAGCCAAGTTCCGCACACATGAGTGCGGCCTCAACCGGGACCTGGGATTCATGTCACATTACATTCATCCCCCACCATCTGGCCTGCGAAATCCTACCAACTGTCCTGGCTTGACACAATTCACACCTCTTTAACCTGGGATTATCCCTCTCTCCAGTTGCTCCGTCTAGCTCTGTAAAGACGTAATTACCTGCAAAGACTCACATTCAAAGTATCGTCTTGCATCTTTGACTTTGTCTAGATATATGTTTCTGGAACCCACCTCTTCCTTCACCTGAGGAAGGAGCAGCGCTCCGAAAGCTAGTGACATCGAAACAAACCTGTTGGACTTTAACCTGGTGTTGTCAGACTTCTTACTGTGCCCACCCCAGTCCAACGCCGGCATCTCCACATCATCACCATCAGGGAGTTATGGGTAAAACCCACTGACATGACGGATGACCTGGGTGCAGAGGGAATCCTTGTGAAGCACATGATGTGTCAGCAGGTCGGTTCGGTGTGGACTGCACTGGATGCAGCGATGCGAGAAACAGACGTCTAACACTGTAGAAGATCCAACACGGTTTTATTGAACGATTGAACTAACATACATATTTAACTGTGGGTGGACACTATACTGAACTGACTGGAGACCTTGCAGTAGCCTGACCAGACTTACCAGCTACCACATGGTGTTTGCACTGTGCTAGCTCGTGGACTCTGACTGTCTCAGTGGCTGGGTCCCGAGAGAGCGGGAAACCTAGTGCCCTCTGGCTTTATAGTGGTGGTGTCCTGTCTGGTGATTGGCTGCACTGTGTTGTGTGCTTACTGGTCATCCTGTGTGTCAATCACTGCCTGTCTGCACTTCATTATATACATGCGTGGATATTATGACAGCACACACAGGCATTCACCAGCCATAAACATGACAGGGACCGACCCAATCCAAAACCCCAAAGACAATGCGGCTTTCCCAAGGAGGCCGAGAGGAGGTGGACAAGTCAGCAACAGGCTATTGAACCAGGGACTCCTGCACCCCCTTTGCCTCCACCAATAATTCTTCACTTTGGCCGGTAAGAGAACTGGACGGGTCAGGGAGGCTGAGAATTGATGACCTGGAACTGAGCAGAACCGCCCCGATCACAGTGCCCATGGTAGAGACCGGCCCCCATAACAGGATGAGGCAGACCCCACACACCAAGTATTTCATGGTGCTGCACAACAGTACTCCCCTAGGCCGGTGCAGAAGGAGGCCATTCGGCCCATCGAGTCTGCACCAACCCACTTTCACCCTATCCCCGTAACCCAATTTAGCATGGCCAATCCACCTAAACTGCACGTCTTTGGACTGTGGGAGGAAACCGGAGCACCCGGAGGAAACCCACGCAGACACGGGGAGAACGTGCAGCCTCCGCACGGACAGTGACCCAGCGGGGAATCGAACCTGGGACCCTGGCGCTGTGAAGCCACAGTGCTATCCACTTGTGCTACCGTGCTGCCCTTGTCGGTATAAGTCTGCCTTCACCTTTCAGGGGCAGCAATATACTTGGGCACGTCTGCCGCAGAGCTTCCATAACTCACCCTCTATCTTTCACCAGAGATTCACAAAGGGTCTGGAAGGGTTTTCAAAACCCAAATGTTTGGTTGATAATGTAGATGATTTTCTCCTCCAGACCGAAACCTGGGGGGCGGGGTGGACATCTTAAACTGTTGAAAGAACTGCTGAATCTCCTCACTACGCTAGGCCTAAAAATAAACCCCAAGCAAGCCCAGATTATGAGATGGCAGGTCTCGTACTTGGAGACTGTAATGACAGAGGGGAAAGGAAGTGGATCAAGTCGGGAACATGCCGCCCCCTGCCCAAGGTCCTGAGCTCGTTGCACTCTTTTCTAGGCTTAATGGGGTACTGCCAAAACCACATTGACGGTTTTGCCGCCAAAGCCAGTAAAGTCCTAAAGAAAGGTGCCCCGTGGGAATGGACCGAGAACCACACACAGGCTGTCTCAGAGCTAAGACAGGCCCTAGCACAGGCCCCAGACCTACCCTTTGCGCTGGGCAGCCGCGGACAGCACACTGACAGTCGTACTTCTGCAGGATGCGACGGGAGACTCGAGCCGGTGGCCCCTGCCTCCTGGCCCCTGCCCCCTGTCAAACAGGGTTCCCCAGTGTGCGAAACGCACATTTTCCCAGTTGTCTGAGTGCTACAACCTTCCAGTTACATCTTTGGCCTAAATCCATTGCCCATTCTCACAGAGCACCCCCCCCTCATACATAGAACATAGAACATAGAACATAGAACATACAGTGCAGAAGGAGGCCATTCGGCCCATCGAGTCTGCACCGACCCACTTAAGCCCTCACTTCCACCCTATCCCCATAACCCAATAATCCCTCCTAACCTTTTTTGGACATTAAGGGCAATTTATCATGACCGATCCACCTAACCTGCACGTCTTTGGACTGTGGGAGGAAACCGGAGCACCCGGAGGAAACCCACGCACACACGGGGAGGACGTGCAGACTCCGCACGGACAGTGACCCAGCGGGGAATCGAACCTGGGACCCTGGCGCTGTGAAGCCACAGTGCTATCCACTGTGCTACCGTGCTGCCCGGTACAGTTAACGTTGGACGGCCGGGTTAAGGACGGGACAGGTAGTCAAAACCGTACAGCGCGCTGGACCCTCCTGCTCCAGAGCCGCGACATCGCGGCAAAACGTACCCCAGCCCCCGCCTTCCCAGCGGACAACTTGAGCTGCGGAGAAGAATCTCATGGGTGTCAGGTCAAGGCAATAAATAACCCCTAGGGGCCATTTGTGCCCAAACAAAAGAGGGGAGGGTCCAGGGACACAGACAAACAGGCCCTGAAAATATTTGTAGACGGATCCTCTATGGTGGAGGATGGGAACAGAACGACAGCATGCGGTGTCTTTGTGGAAGGCCAGCAAGCCCAGTGTCTGAGGGAGATAGCCTTAAAGCTTCCCACACAGAGATCTCTCCCAGGCTGCAGAGATAGTGGCTGTAACTCAAATGGTCAGCCACCCTGATCAGTTCCCCACACCAGCAGACATACTGTCGGACAACTTGTATGTCTGCAACAGTTTAACTGACTGTCAGTGTGGGAAGCGGGGGGGATTCATCTCGGCAGATGGGAAGCCTTTATTTTCCAGCCGGCCCAATGCCGTTAAGGCCCATCATAGAACCTCCCCAATTGGGAACATAAGGGCAGATGGATTGGCCAAACAGGGTGTCCAGGAGGGGGAACCATGCCAAACACCCATTACCCAGCAGATCGATGCTGTGACTAAGGTTGAAGACCTTAAACAAGCTCAGGGCAGCGACCAGGACCTGAAACAGATTTTGGAAGGAGTAGTCTCCGTGTCCTTTGACAAGTGGCGAGACGCCATTACAATAAAGGACGGGCTAGTGATTAAGGATGGCCGCTACGCGGTACCGACCAGCGACCGCAACCAAATTATTTGTCAAAACCATCATGTCCAGGGTCACCAAGGGGCATGAGCTGCGGGTCAGCGAGTTCAGGGATTGTGCTGGTGGGCAGACATAGTGCAGCATCACATCGATAACTAAATAGTCTGCACCCAAAACAATCCTGACAAGTATACCCACAACGGAGAACCGAGGCATATCCGGCTCGTGGAAGACCCCTGGACAAATCTGCAGATTGATTACATCAGTCCCCGACCGCCCGGAGGTTACAAATACATCCCGGTCGTCATTGACACTTTCAGTAAGTGGGTAGAAACCTTCCCCACTCAAATCACTTTGGCCAAAGTCTCGGCAGATGTCCTAGTGCAGCAAATCTTCACGAGCCAGGGTCTCTCGCGCAGTACCCATTCAGAGCAAGGCAACCCCTGCTTGGGCTGGATTTATCTGACCCCCGAGCTCGCAGCCCTTAGCCACGAGACCGCAGTAAAAACGCCGCTGGAGAAGGTTCAAGCTGCAGAGCTGGCAGCAGCTGTTAAAATGGGAAAAGGAAAGAAGCAGAGTGAGGCTGCCATTGACAGCAAGGGGAACCCCATTCAATATATGGTCAGGCAGAAGGTAATGCATCACGTTTTCCAGACAGGCACATTCCTGTCCCCCACATACACGGGACCCTACTCGGTGGTAATAAGGCGAGCCCATTCGTTTCCCGGGCACTGATGGATTCCGGGACAGCCGGATGGTATCCATGTGAACCAAGTGAAGGCATTCGGCTCCCAAAACAACAACCACCAACCATCGATCACTGTAGGGAATTGAGGTAGCGGGCCCCCACCCCGGGGTCCAGACCCTGGCCCCTTGCTGCAAGTCGCACCTCCAGAGATCCCAGATGCAAAACTCCATCTAACGTCCTGAAGGCGAAGGAACCGAGTTGTGATCAAGCCACGTACACTCGCGGGAACCTGGTGCAGGGATCCACGGAAACACCTGGTACGGTCCTTGGACAGGTCCCAGGTAGCTCGAGCTCACCACTTCAACAAAACAGCGCCTCAGGGTGGTAGGGGCCCCACCACCCCTAATTGTAAATGAAGCGTACTCAGCTGGAGTCTCGCTTCCTGAGACTAAGTGTTGACGCCGGGGCAGGCTACGTGGACTTCCACGACAGCAAACTGGCGCCGCACCAGGACCGACTCAGCGCCCATTGAGGGGCTAGCACCGGCGCCACATGGAACACAATCGATTCCAGTGAAAAATGATGTCCAATTCGCCGGGCCGGGATTAGTACTCGGGACACTGACAAGCTGCAGCCGCATATGAGGACCACTCCCCATTCACACTCATCCCAGCCAATAGGATGGCACTGGTTGCATTGGAGCGTGCCCATCCTGTTGATGGGTCAGCTGGGGGGCAGGCAGTACCCAGTAATGGTGCCATACGACCCATGGCACTACGTTTACAGCGGGTGCTCAGCGGCGTGCGCAGCTGCGTGGCTGCCTGGCGGGCTGCGGCAATGGTGTTCCGCGCCCGTCCATCCCGACCCCACAGCCCACCTCCCGTGACTCCCCCCCCCAGCCCTGGCAGAAGCCCCCCATCCTAACGGCACCACGACGATGTTGGACACGTTCCATACCCCCTCTCTCGCCCACAGCAGCCACGGGGCCTGGTTCCCGATTTTTGAAAGCACCACGGAAACCTGCCGTCGAGAATTCCCTCCGGTGGAGGTGGAGAATCGCGGCGTCACCGGGAATACCGGGTCAGGCCCGTTGATGATATGCAAACTGTGCGTGCAGAGTAGAATACATTGACGCCACTGTCGAGGCTCCGGAGAATTGAGATTTGGCGTGAACACGGCGCCTGCCACGATTTCAGTGATTCTCCGCCCAATCACCTTCCCCAATTCCGCGTCAGCTGACGGAGAATTGTGCGCATTGGGTTCCTTTCCCCCGGAACAGACCCCTTGTTTGCTTTCCCTTGATACACACTTTCCCCACTCCTTTAATCTCACTGAGGAAAATCTCTGTGAGGAGGCAGCAGATACTGGTTCCCATCAATGATTAAACGTCTTCCCCGTAAGTTTCATATCAGCTCGCTGCCTGTCACTCTGGGAGGTCTGTATAAACCTCCGCAAGCTTCCATCTGCAGTGCTGTCACCCAAATATGATTGGTATCAATTAGCAGCACGCCACAGTGCAATAAAGCCCGACTGGCATCAGCAGCAAACATACCCTCAGATAACCATCATCACCCTGCACTCTTCTGAGGTCAGCAAACCTCTGCCATCCTCGCTTCCCGTGCACGCGACTCCCACTTGTGCAACTCTGCATTGTGGTGTCGGCCATGTGGTGTTGGGTGCTCTGGTGCACAGATGAGCCAACACAGTTGTATGTGGTACAACTCTATTTTATTATAACTCTTATAATACAGTTCGTTCTGGATACTCTGCACGTGCTGTCTCCCTGAGTGTGTTTGGTAACAGATGTGTCCTGGTTCTCCTCTGCAGCTAATACTGACCACCGGGGGTCGTGTCTGTGCTTTTATATCTTTCTGTCATTGGTTGTGGTGTTGTGTGTTCTGATTTGTCTGTTGGTGTGTCTATCATGATGTGTGTGTTTGAATATCATGACATCCCCCCTTTTTACAAAGATATGTGCCTACGTGGTTATAAATATAATTGTCTCGTGAGTGCATCGAAGAGTGTGTGTGTGTGTTATGTACAGCGTGTGTATATGACGTAACTATTTACATGGGGCGATGTCGGGTGCGTCACACTAACAAGGTTGTACCATAACAAAACTTGGATGCGAGAGAAAAAAAAAAACTTGAACATTGGTCTGGTCAGACGATATCTGGAACAATAAACAACAACAGGTTATAATACAGAAGTGTTTGACTTTTTGAACGTATGAACAGCGTTATAAGTCCAGTCTAATGGGTGACCGCCTCAAGAATGGGCTGGTCCTCAAGCCGGTTCAGCTGTGGAGATTTGGGGTCACACTGGTTCACCTTGGACTGTTGGAGGTGATGCTGTTGCCGAAGTCTCTACTTTACCATTTGTTGTACTTCGTGCAGTGCTTGGTTTTTTCATTCGTGCAAATATAACATTCAACATCTTTGTTAGTGGTGCCTTGGCTGTGGTTTGGTTCTGGTGGCGATGGAAGGGGCATGATCCGTGGCATCTCCACGAAGTCATCCTTGGGAACCAGTGGAGGATCCGGCGTGTGCGTACGGTTCAGTTGCGAGCGTGGAAGGCGGCGCAAAGCTCGCTGATTGCGCCTACGCACCAATCCATCCGCCCTGCATGCCAGGAACAAGGTGGAGTCTTTTTCTTTTTATGTTTGTGGTGGACGGCATCTTGTAGCCGATGGGTCGTTGCCATCGAAGTAGCACCATCACTAATATCATGCAAGGCGATGACTGTGCCAGATGTGGAAGTTGGCCGAGACCGTGTACGCTGGTTCCGGCCACCTGCTGTGCCGGAAGGGCGACTCCGCAGAGAAACGTCGAAGCATGTCGCCTTGGAGAGAGAATTGTTGCTCGCATCAACGTCTGGCGATGGCGCGAATTGGTGTGTCCATCTTGGACCGCCGGTGCTGGTTGCCACTGCCGACCCAGTGGGACTGCCACGCGATCCATTCCCTGTCGCCGTGGCATCCGCCGTCACCCTGAGCGTGCCATCACCGAGGCCGCGACACCGCCCGTCCGGAGCAAGGTCTGGCGTGCGCGAATCAGAGTCGGCGCTTGGCTGCTCCCCATCTGGAGTCCGGTCTGCCTTCCGTCGATGCCCCCCGTCCGGAGTCCCAACAGGTTCACTGGAGGCAGCCGAGATTCCCTGAAGCTGCACTTCTGGAGTCGGAACATGCAGGAATGCACCAACCAGTGGAGAGGGTCGAGCCATCGAGGGTGGAGGCGGTGCGCTGCCACCGCAGTCGTCAGTGGTCCCACCGTGATCGTCGAGTGCCTCGGTACGCACTAGGCGAGGTCTGTCACCTTGCACCTTTTGCATGGGAAGTGGGATGCTGTCGTCACTCGTCTCACATCCCGTGGATAGATCCTCATTAGCAGCTTGCTGTTCACTAGGGTTGGGTAAATTGTCAGAGTTTTCATCTGGTGGTGCACACCATGTCGGTGGACTGTCATTGTCTTGCCGTTGTCCTTCATTTGGGCTTTTCTTCTTTGAAATTTTAAATCTTCCCCCAGACATTGCAGAACCTTGTTTATTACCCCCAAATTCTCCCATAGGTATGGTCTCGAATATAGGATCCAATGTTTCTATCGACATTGTACTATTTTCCAAAGAACATTCCGTTTCACTTTTCTTCTCAGGTGCCTCATATGTATCTTTGTCTAATGTACATGCCTTCATGGTCTCTGGGTCTGATTTTGCTGGGACTGGCATGGTCACAGTCTCTCTTTTACTGTTCTCAATTGCCCACATTATACTCCCCATACATAACTGCTTAATCACTGGGGTTAGTGTGGTACAATGGATAATCGGGTCGACCTTATCTGCATCTTCACCATTAGTGGAAAGCACACTTGGTTCACTTGAAACTGCTGTGGGTTTTAAATTCGTTATCTGGCTACTCGATGTCGGTGTCCTCAGGATTCTTGCTCCAATGTTCTGCTCAATAATCAGTGGAGTGTGTATAGGTTCAATGCAATTAATGTTCCCCTCAAGGTTTGAAGAGTCATTACTGACTAACTGCTGGTCTCCGAAGTTGGGATTTTGCGGTGTTGTGTTGAAGGGAGACATTTGTCCCTGCTGTAGATATGATTCAGGTTGTGTTATTTCCATTACCTGAGGATCAATGTCTTGTCCATTTTTTCGATCCGTACTAAAACACTGGCAATTCTCAGTCTGCTCCTTGCAAGTTAAACATTCAATTAATTTCGTTAGCAAATCCTCAGCATCCTTCTGTGGCCGTGCAGCATTATTAATCTCTGTTCGGCTATAATGATCCTGAAGGTCAGCGCATAAACCTTTTTTCTTCGGGCTTGGACGAGGCGATTCCTTTGGCTTGTCTTCAGTTGGGCTTGAACAGTCTTCAGCGCTGTGCCCTTCATTGTAGCATGAGAGACCGTCATGTTCATGCTGCTGTGTAGTGGAGCATGGTAGGCTGTTATAGCCTTCTTGCTGTTCACGTGAGCATGGCAGACTTGCATCGTCTGCCGCTGGTTGGTCAGGAGAGGTTGCTAGACCCTCATGGTCTTGTTCCTGCAAGGACTGCGCTCTGGAGTCTTGCGTTCCTTCCATCGTGGAGTCCGTCCACGAGCTCTCTGTGGAGGCTTGTGACACTGGAGTCACTTCTTGTTCGTGCAAGGACTGCGCTCTGGAGTCTTGCGTTGCTTCTATCGTGGAGGCTGTCCACGAGCTCTCTGTGGAGGCTTGTGACACTGGAGTCACTTCCTGTTCGTGCAAGGACTGCGCTCTGGAGTCTTGCGTTGCTTCTATCGTGGAGACTGTCCACGAGCTCTCTGTGGAGGCTTGTGACACTGGAGTCACTTCTTGTTCGTGCAAGGACTGCGCTCTGGAGTCTTGCGTTGCCTCTATCGTGGAGGCTGTCCACGAGCTCTCTGTGGAGGCTTGTGACACTGGAGTCACTTCTTGTCCGTGCAAGGACTGCGCTCTGGAGTCTTGCATTTCTGCAATTGTGGAGTCTGTCCACGAGCTTGCTGTGGAAGCTTGTGACACTGGAGTCACTTCTGGTTCATGCGAGGACTGCACTCTGGAGTCTTGCATGTCTTCTTTCATAGAGTCGGGAACGTTGAGCGGGACGTGGACCACGCTCTGTGTGGCAGCAGGGCACTCTCCGTGTGCTTGCACCGCTCCCTGTCTGTTAATGTCAGGCTGCAGCATCATCCGGCACTGATAAGTTGGAACGTCATATCTGCTGGATTGAAGATCCTCAAATCCGAAAAATGAATCCGCATCTGCGTCGGATTCAATGTGGGGGCCGCAAATGTGCAACACGAAAGGTTCGTCTGAGTCATAGTCATATAGGACCACGGAGCTATCATTGGGCTCGCGAGGTCCGGAAACACTGTAAAGATCGTCATCGAAGTATTCAAGGTCGGAATCATCGGCTTGTGCGTAGGTAACTGCTTGTCGGAGGGTTCTTCGGAGGTCAAATTCATCTCCTGGGTCAATTTGCGGCACTGTGCTGTCATTCCAGGTGAGGGAAGGTTGTTTTACAGCTTTAACAGATTTTTGTTTTTTTGATTTGGGACGTTTCCCTTTTAAATTGGATTTGGGACGTTTCCCCTTTAAATTGGTGCAGTCTGGGGCCTCTGACATCCTGACGCTCGGTATGCAGCACGTAGGAAGCGACTGCGCATGCTCAGATCGCTGTTCCTTTACCGATGGCCGTTTTCTTGACTGCGCATGCGCAGCATCTCGCGCATGCGCAAACGAAACTTCCGGTTCTGCGCACTGCTCGCGCAACTGTGCTAGCGTTATACCTTTAGCAAGATGGCCGCCGACCTCGACCCAGCCTTTTCTCAGGCCCGGGATTTTGGCTTCTGGGAATTCGGGCTCCGGGATCCCAGCCACGAGGTGAGTACTGCAGCTTTTCTTACCTTTATTTGCCGATTGGATTGCGTTTTCTTCACAGTACTTGGAGAATTTGTCCAGGACTGCCTGGTAATCGTACCTTTGCTGCCTCCTGAAGAACCTGAACCTTGTGAATATTTCTCTTGCCCTTGCACCGGCGATGGTGAGGAGAAATTCAATTTTTTCGCTATCATCCAGGTCTTGGAGTTCAGCTGCCACCAGGAACAATTCGAACATTTGCCGGAATCGCCGCCAGTTTTCGCGGAGATCGCCGTAGCACTGGAGCGGCTGCGGAACCGGGAGCTCTATCATTTTGCCTGGGCACTGCTGGTTGTCTCTGTACACTGAGGTATGCCGGCAGGTATCGATCCACTCCTGTACCATGTGGTGTTGGGTGCTCTGGTGCACAGATGAGCCAACACAGTTGTATGTGGTACAACTCTATTTTATTATAACTCTTATAATACAGTTCGTTCTGGATACTCTGCACGCGCTGTCTCCCTGAGTGTGTTTGGTAACAGATGTGTCCTGGTTCTCCTCTGCAGCTAATACTGACCACCGGGGGTCGTGTCTGTGCTTTTATATCTTTCTGTCATTGGTTGTGGTGTTGTGTGTTCTGATTTGTCTGTTGGTGTGTCTATCATGATGTGTGTGTTTGAATATCATGACAGGCCACACAGCTCATCGGACCCAGAAGACGTTAAATTAAACACGGGTGCCGGGCAACTTCACATTCCAGGATAAAGGTGTCGGTGACGAGCATAAACCAGCTTCAGATATTGGGAATAATAACAGATGCTAGCCTGATCCCTTTACGGAATGTATTGCACACTGGCGGTGAGCTGCTTAGTCGAGGAATGGACACGAGGACACAGACCCCACAGAAGAAAGGACCCGCAACAGCAAGATGGAATTAGCAAACCCTGGAGAAGGGGCCAACGCAGTGCCTGGATGTGGAAACCGCGATCCGTCCCCGCGCCAAAGGGGCACATTAAGGACTCTCGCCTCCAAAAGTTATTTTTTTGTATTTAGCTGTTTTTATATTTATCTGTATTTCCTACAGTTTATTTTGATATATGAACAGTCTAATTTGTATTCTATTGATGATGTCTCCAGAATGTATATATGTTGGGTTCGGGATCCGGGTGGTTTGTCTGAGATTCTGATGCATGCCCATCCGGGAACTCGGTGACCGTTTTCCAAGAGGAGGGACTGTGGTAAAATGGGCAATGTCCCGAGTCTTAGGCCCAATACAGATTTGGATGCTTTAAATTCAGAATTGGGCACTTTAAATTAAAGGCACAGTCAAAACCACAGTCCGGAATGATGGGAAGTCAAACAGCAACTTCAAATACATTGGACTGAGACAGGCTGCCGGGGCAAGTCTGGGATGTCCTGCATTGGAAGATAACCGGCCCCTTCAAATGGATCGATTGCTGTGGATTGCCCAGATGAAGCCAGACTTTCTGGCACCTAGATCACCTTATATGGGATAAGGTTATGTGCAGACAACGCACCTGAGGATGGACCCCTGGGGGTGAGTTCCTGGTGTCCTGCATTGTTGCAATTGGCAACTCCTTTGGGTGTTGCGACCCCTGCCCAGCGACCTCGTTGGCTGAGGGCCAGAGAGGCTTCTGGAAGGGCACGAAGAGGGTGAGAAGAAAAAGGCGTCCAGAGAACCTCCCCAGTGGAGGCAACGCAGAGGCAGCGGAGAAGATTCAATGGCGGACCCGAGGACAGAAGGAAGCAGCGTGTGAGAACCACCTTCACAGACAAAGGCCCTTAGGCGACGGAGACTCTGATGATTGGACCCACAGCTCGATCCAGTTCATCGGCACGGGTAGTATTAATAACCTTAGGTGTATTATATAGTTGGGATAATTTGGGGGATAAACTGTTTGATTGTGTCTGAAAATATGCTTGGGTTGAATTGTGAGCTTGACTTTGTCCTTTGCTCATCTCGCAAATAAGGGCACCTGGATAAAACATCTGAATAATAAACTGGTCGAAGTGTCTGAATTTTACGGACAACAATGGCTGGTCACATGGGCCATGCTAGAAGTGGCGAGTGACACAACATGCACTAGGAGAGTGATCAGCCTCCATAACAGTGTCACCAGGTCTGTGACCTTTTGGTGCCAAACTAAGCTCTCACCACAGGGTGGCCTCACTTGGACGTTGCACTGAGCTGTTTAGCTCGGTGAAAGCAGCAAAGTCCCAACCACCACAGTGTGCTATCAATAGAGTGGAGCAACCAGAGCTAGAAAGGTGCAGACTGGGATGGGTGCAATGCGTCAAACCTTTCGAACCTAGATTCAAATTTAACGCCATTTGTTCTTGGCACCTGGGAAGCCACTTTCTTTGGCACAACAGAAATTCACCCCAAGGAGGAGGAAACATGCTAAGGCATCCATGGCTCAAGGACAGGATAAATGAAAAAGCATACAAAGTGGCGAGGATTAGTGGGAAGCCAGAGGATTGGGAAGCCTTTAAAAGCGATCAAACGACAACTAAAAAAGCAATAAGGGGGGAGAAGATGAAGTACGAGTGCAAGCTACCTAGTAATATAAAGGAAGATAGGAAGAGTTTTTTTTTCAATCTATAAAAGGTAAGAGAGAGGCATAAATAGACATTGGATCACTGGAAAATGTGGCTGGAGAAGTAATAATAGGAAACAAAGAAATGGCAGATGAACTGAATAGTTACTTTGCATCAGTCTTCATGGTGGAAGACACCAGTGGGATGCCAGTACCCCAGGAGAACAAGGGGGCAGAGGTGAGTGCAGTGACCATTACTAAGGAGAAGGGTCTGAAGGTGGATAAATTACCTGGACCAGATGGACTACACCCCAGGGTTCTAAAAGAGATAGCTGAGGAAATTGTGGAGGCATTGGTGGTGATCTTTCAGAAATCACTGGAGAACTGGAAAGTGGCTAATGTAACACCCCTGTTTAAGAAGGAAGGGAGGCAGAAGATGGGAAATTATAGGCCGATTAGCCTGACCTTGATCATTGGTAAGATTTTAGAGTCCATTATTAAAGATAAGTCACAAAACGTTGGTTTACAGGTGCAACAGGGGATTAAGAAGGCGAATGGAGTTTTGTCCTTCATTGCTAGAGGGATGGAGTTTAAGACTAGGGAGGTTATGCTGCAACTGCATAAGGTGTTAGTGAGGCCACATCTGGAGTATTGTGTTCAGTTTTAGTCTCCTTACCTAAGAAAGGGCGTACTGGAGCTGGAAGGTGTGCAGAGGAGATTCACTAGGTTAATCCCAGAGTTGAGGGGGTTGGATTACGAGGAGAGGTTGAGTAGACTGGGACTTTACTCATTGGAATTTAGAAGGATGCGGGGGGGATCTTATAGAAACATATAAGATTATGAAGGGAATAGATAGGATAGATGCGGGCAGGTTGTTTCCACTGGCGGGTGAAAGCAGAACTAGGGGGGATAGCCTCAAAATAAGGGGAAGTAGATTTAGGACTGAGCTTAGGAGGAACTTCTTCACCCAAAGGGTTGTGAATCTATGGAATTCCTTGCCCAGTGAAGCAGTTGAGGCCCCTTCATTAAATGTTTTTAAGATAAAGATAGATAGTTTTTTGAAGAATAAAGGGATTAAGGGTTATGGTGTTCGGGCGGGAAAGTGGAGCTGAGTCCACAAAAGATCAGCCATGATCTCATTGAATGGCGGAGCAGGCTCAAGGGGCCAGATGGCCGACTCCTGCTCCTAGTTCTTATATTCTTGTGTTCTTATGAGATCGCGGAATATTTGGAAGTGCATGGTAAAATAGGACTGAGTCAGAACGGCTTTGTTAAAGGGAGGTCATGCCTGACAAATCTGTTAGAGTTCTTTGAACAAGTAACAAGGAAGTTAGACAAAAGAGAACCAGTGGACGTGATTTATTTAGATTTCCAGAAGGCCTTTGACAAGGTGCCGCATCGGAGACTGTTAAATAAGTTAAGAGCTCATGGTGTTCAGGGTAAGATCCTGGCATGGATAGAGGATTGGCTGACTGGCAGAAGGCAGAGAGTCAGGATAAAGGAGTCTTTTTCAGGATGGCAGTCGGTGACTAGTGGTTAACCTCAGGGGTCTGTGCTGGGACCACAACTTTTCACAATATATATTAATGATCTGGAAGAAGGAACTGAAGGTGCTGTTGCTAAGTTTGCAGATGATACAAAGATCTATAGAGGGGCAGGTACTATTGAGGAAGCAGGCGGGCTGCAGAAGGCCTTGGACAAGCCAGGAGAGTGGGCAATGAAGTGGCAAATGAAAGACAATGTGGAAAAGTGTGAGGTTATGCACTTTGGAAGGAGGAATTTAGGCAAGACTATTTTCTAAAAGGGGAAATGCTCAGCAAATCAGAAGCACAAAGGGACTTGGGAGTCCTTGTTCACGATTCTCTTAAGGTTAATGTGCAGGTTCAGTCGGCAGTTAGGAAGGCAAATGCAATATTAGCATTCATGTCAAGAGGGCTAGAATACAAGAGCAGGGATGTACTTCTGAGGCTGTATAAGGCTCTGGTCAGACCCCATTTGGAGTATTGTGAGCAGTTTTGGGCCCTGTACCTAAGGAAGGATGTGCTGGCCTTGGAAAGAGTGCAGAGGAGGTTCACAAGAATGATCCCTGGAATGAAGAACTTGTCGTGTGAGGAACGGTTGAGGACTCTGGGTCTGTACTCGTTGGAGTTTAGAAGGATGAGGGGGGATCTTATTGAAACTTACAGGACACTGCGAGGCCTGGAGAGAGTGGACGTGGAGAGGATGTTTCCACTTATAGGAAAAACTAGAAGCAGAGGACACCATCTCAGACTAAAGGGCCGATCCTTTAAAACAGAGACGAGGAGGAATTACTTCAGCCAGAGGGTGGTGAATCTGTGGAAGTCTTTGCCGCAGAAGGCTGTGGAGGCCAAATCACTGAGAGTCTTTAAGACAGAGAGAGATAGGTTCTTGATTCATCAGGGGATTGGGGGTTACGGGGAGAAAGCAGGAGAATGGGGATGAGAAAAATATCTGTCATGATAGAATGGTGGAGCAGACTCGATGGGCCGAGTGGCCTAATTCTCCTCCTATTTCTTATGGTCTTATGGTCCCATGATGGTAGTAGTGAACCTTCCCTTTAAACTGCGAGCTCTTGTTTTCCTGCTGCCACCATCCTCACTTCTGACGCCTTAAGTACGAAGAGCTGATGAAGTTAGAGACACTACATTCTGCGGCCAGACTTCTCACCTTTCCCAACTGCCCTTACTCAGGATTTCAATCCCCATATTTCCCTGTCTCCCTCTCCTCCCACAAGAACAAAGAACATAGAACATACAGTGCAGAAGGAGGCCATTCGGCCCATCGAGTCTGCACCGACCCACTTAAGCCCTCACTTCAACCCTATCCCCTTAGCCCAATAACCCCTCCTAACTTTTTTGGTCACTAAGGCCAATTTATCACGGCCAATCCACCTAACCTGCACATCTTTGGACTGTGGGAGGAAACCGGAGCACCCGGAGGAAACCCAAGCAGACACTTTAAAAAATATATATATTCATTAAAGTTTTTTAACACAATTTTTCTCCCTTACAAACAATAACCCCCCCCCCCGTAACAAAAAAAATGAGAAATCGCGCAGAGCAAGATATATCCATGGCAAAATGATATATTTACACAGCTTTGTACACTGGACCTCACCCGTACGTGCCAGTTTCCCCAACCCTTCATGTTATCTCCCGCTCATCCACCCTCCCAGGCAGTCCCCCCTTTTCCCCCCCCTCCCCTCCCCCTCCCAGGGCGTCCCCTCCACCCACCCCACCCCCCACCCCCAAGGTTGCTGCTGCTGCTGACCGACCTTCCTCTAACGCTCCGCGAGATAGTCTAGGAACAGTTGCCACCGCCTGTAGAACCCCTGCGCAGACCCTCTCAAGGCAAACTTAATCCTCTCCAACTTAATGAACCCAGCCATATCGTTTGTCCAGGCCTCCAGGCTGGGGGGCTTCGCCTCCTTCCACATTAGCAAGATCCTTCGCCGGGCTACTAGGGACGCAAAGGCTAGAATGCCGGCCTCTTTCGCCTCCTGCACTCCCGGCTCGTCCACTACTCCGAATATTGCTAGCCCCCAGCTTGGCTTGACCCGAACTTTCACCACCTGAGATATTGCTCCCGCCACTCCTCTCCTGAACCCCTCCAGTGCCGGGCATGACCAAAACATATGGACATGGTTCGCCGGGCTCCCTGAACACCTTCCACATCTGTCCTCTACCCCAAAGAACCTACTCAACCTCGCCCCCGTCAAGTGCGCTCTGTGGACCACCTTAAATTGTATCAGGCTGAGCCTGGCACACGAGGAGGAGGAATTAACCCTACCTAGGGCATCAGCCCACAGACCTTCCTCGATCTCCTCCCCCAGCTCCTCCTCCCATTTACCCTTCAACTCTTCTACCAGCGCTTCCCCCTCTTCTTTCAACTCCTGGTGTATTTCCGACACCTTGCCCTCCCCAACCCATACACCCGAGATCACCCTATCTTGAACTTCTTGTGCCGGGAGCAACGGGAATTCCCTCACCTTTCGCCTCACAAAACCCCTCACCTGCATATATCTAAAGGCATTTCCCGGGGGTAACTCGAACTTCTCCTCCAGTGCCCCTAGGCTCGCAAACGTCCCGTCGATGAACAGGTCCCCCATTCTTCCAATCCCCGCCCGATGCCAGCTCTGGAACCCCCCGTCCACCTTCCCCGGGACAAACCGGTGGTTACCCCTGATAGGGGACCACACCGATGCTCCCATTACACCCCTGTGCCGTCTCCACTGGCCCCAGATCCTTCGCGTTGCCGCCACCACCGGGCTCGTGGTATACTTTGTCGGCGAGAGCGGCAGCGGTGCCGTCACCAACGCCCCCAGGTTCGTTCCTTTACAGGATGCCATCTCCATCCTCTTCCATGCCGCCCCCTCTCCCTCCATAACCCACTTGCGGATCATCGCCACATTTGCTGCCCAGTAGTAGCTCCCCAGGTTTGGCAGCGCCAACCCTCCTCGGTCCCTACTGCGTTCCAGGAACCCTCTCCTTACCCTCGGGGTCTTATTCGCCCACACAAACCCCATAATACTCCTACCTACTCTCTTAAAAAAGGCCTTAGTGATCACGATGGGAAGGCACTGAAACACAAACAGAAACCTCGGAGGGACCACCATTTTGACCGACTGCACTCTACCCGCCAGCGAGAGCGGTAACATGTCCCATCTTTTGAAATCCTCCTCCATTTGCTCCACCAACCTCGTCAGATTCAGTTTATGTAGGGTCCCCCAACTCCTGGCTATCTGGATCCCCAGATACCGAAAGCTCCCCTCCGCCCTCCTCAGCGGTAGGTCCCCGATCCCTCTTTCTTGGTCCCCCGCCTGTAATACAAAGAGCTCACTCTTCCCTACATTGAGCTTATAGCCTGAAAACTTCCCAAACTCCCTCAGAGTCTGCATGACCTCCACCATCCCCTCCATTGGGTCTGCCACGTACAGCAACAGGTCATCCGCATATAGTGACACCCAATGCTCTTCTTCCCCTCGGACCACCCCCCTCCATTTATTAGACTCCCTCAATGACATGGCCAATGGTTCGATCGCCAATGCGAACAACAGGGGGGACAGGGGGCACCCCTGCCTCGTCCCTCGGTACAGTCGCAAGTACTCCGACCTCCGCCGGTTCATCACTACACTCGCCACCGGGGCTCTGTAAAGGAGCTTAACTCAATTGATAAACCCTACCCGAACCCAAACCTACGCAGCACCTCCCAGAGGTACTCCCACTCTACTCGGTCAAAGGCCTTCTCCGCGTCCATAGCTGCCACTATCTCCGCCTCTCCCTCCTCCGATGGCATCATTATCACGTTTAAGAGCCGCCGCACATTGGTGTTTAGTTGCCTGCCCTTTACAAATCCCGTCTGGTCCTCATGGATTACCCCTGGGACACAGTCCTCGATCCTCGTGGCCAGCACTTTTGCCAGCAACTTTGCATCCACATTGAGGAGCGAGATCGTCCTGTACGATTCACATTGCAGTGGGTCCTTGTCCCGCTTTAGGATCAAGGAAATTGTCGCTTCCGACATTGTCGGGGCAGGGTCACCTCCTCTCTTGCCTCATTAAAGGTCCTCACCAGTAGCGGGGCCAACAGGTCTGCGTACTTCCTGTAGAACTCCACCGGGAATCCGTCCGGTCCCGGGGCCTACCCCGCCTGCAAAACCCAAGCAGACACGGGGAGAACGTGCAGACTATGCACAGACAGTGACCCAGCGAGGAATCGAACCTGGGACCCTGGTGCTGTGCAGCCACAGTGCTAACCACTGTGCTACCGTGCTGCCCCAAGATGTTCCTTATACTCTTACCTCACTGACCAAGATTTTGGTCACCTCTCCTACTATCTTCTCATGTGGCTTAGTGCTAAATATTGTCTGATATCTCTCCTGGAAAGTGCCTTGGAATGTTTTTAGGATGTTAAAGGATTGATTGATTGATTTATTGTCACCTAACGAAGTGCAGCGAAAAACATTTTTATGTGGCCAAGGGAAAGTACACAGTATGTACATAGCAGACAAAAAGAATAATCAACAAAGTACATCGACAAACAGTGATTGGTTACAGTGCGGAACAAGGCCAAAAAAGCAAATACATGAGCAAGAGCAGCATAGGGTGATGTGAATAGTGTTCTTACAGGGAACAGATCAGTCCGAGGGGGAGTCGTTGAGGAGTCTTGTAGCTGTGGGAAATCTGTTCCATGTCTGGATGTGCGGGTCTTCAGACTTCTGTACCGTCTGCCTGATGGAAGGGTCTGGAAGAAGGCAATGTCTGGGTGGGAGGAGTCTCTGACAATGCCGTCTGCCTTCCTGAGGCAGCGGGAGGTGTAGACAGAATCAATGGGAGGGGGGCAAGCTTGTGTGATGCGTTGGGCTGAGTTCACCACATTCTGCAGTTTCTTGCGATCTTGGACCGAGCAGTTGCCATACCAGGCTGTGATGCAGCCGGATAGGATGCTCTCCATGGCACATCTGTCGAAGTTTGCGAGAGTCGATGCAGACATGCCAAATTTCTTTAGCTTCCGTAGGAAGTAGAGACGTTGTTGGGCTTTCTTGACTGTTGCATCAACGTGAGTGGACCAGGACAGAGTGTTGGTGATGGTGACCCCCAGGAACTTAAAGCTATCGCCCATCTTCAGAGCCATTGATATAGATGGTGGGGTAGGTCGCGCTACATTTCCTGACGTCGATGATCAGTTCCTTGGTCTTTCCGACATTTGAGAGTGGTTGTTTTCGGTACACCATGCAACCAAGTGATCTATCTCCCTTCTGTTGTCTGATTCGTCGTCGTTTGAGATACGACCCACCACAGTCGTATCATCCGCAAACTTATAGATCGAATTGGAGTCGAATCTTGCCACACAGTCGTGAGTTTATAGGAATGGTGATAAGAGAGAATAGAAAAAGTTCTGGGTGAGAGAGCTCGCAGAGAGGCGCCAGGCTCCGGCGCCATCTTGTTCAGTTCAGGGGCTATATAAATGCAAAGTTTGTTGTTGCTGTTAGCTGTGTCAGTTGTGGCCTCAACCTCATACCATGGGCTTCTCCCCATTTTGTAAATCCTCATTAATCTCATCTCTAAATAAGGCACATCAGACAGACCCAAGGTTTCCCTCCAACCCATTACCTGCCCACACTTGAACTTTGTCTGCTGATCGTAATGTCTCCATTGTCTGTCATTCTTGTCTGCCCTCCAATTTTCCACTAACTCCACCCCTTCAAAGAAAACACCCGCACCTCCCTCTGTCCTCTTCAACTTTCCTCTCAGTTCCACACTCACCTTTTTCATTGTTCCTTGTTAAAACTGCTCCCGTCAGGTTTCTGGTGGACATGCATCAAGTTGCGATCGTGCCCTTTGTCCTTCGAAAACCGGCCACTGTATTTGACAAGAACAGCCACCAACGTCCCCTCCATCTCCCACCCTCCTTAGGAGCAGGGAAGGTTAAGGGCAAATCTAACAGAGGCTTTCAAAACGATGAGGGGCTTTGATCGAGCAAGTAGGGAGAAACAGTTTGCAGCGGTGAAGAGGCGAACACCGAAGGTCACAGGTGAAAATAATTAGCATAATTCCAGGAGGGAAATGAGAAACATTTCTGAGCACAGGATTCTTAAGATCTGGAATTCCCAATCTAAACGCCTGGTGGGATCAGATTCCAGAGGAACTTTCAATCCACAGTTGAGTATGTATTTGAAGATGACATCGGAATTAGGAGCGTAACTAGACCATTTAGCCCTTTGAGCTGCACCGCCATTCAATGGCTGATCTCTTCCTGGTCCCAAATCTACTGCCCTGCCTGTTCCCATGTCCTCTTAACCTATTTCTTTAAATCAGAAATATATCTATCTCCTTCTTAAAACCATTCAATGATTCGGATTCCACCGCACTAGGGGGAAGTGAGTTCCACAAATTCACCACCCTCTGCGAGAAGTAGTTCCTCCTCATCTCGGTTTTAAATCTACCGTCTCTCAACCCCTATCCGTGACCTCTCGTTCTAGATTGCACCACAAGAGGGAACATTTGTCTACGTTTTCTTTATCAATCACTTTTAGTATTTTATACACCTCAATCAGATCCCCTCTCATTTTTCTAAATAAGCGCAAACTGTTCAATCTCTCCTCGTACGTCAACACTTTCATCCCCGGAAATCAATCGGGTGAACCTCTTCTCAACCGCCTCCAATGCCACCACATCCTTCCTCAAATAAGGAGACCCAAACTGGACACAATACTCCAGATGTGGCCTCACCAACACCCGATACAATTGCAACAACACTTCTCCACTTTTATACTCCGGTCCTTTTGCAATAAACGCGAGGTTAATTACAAGCTGTACCTGCAAACCGACTTTCTGCGATTCATGAACAAAGACGCCCAGATCCCTCTGTCCAGACGCATTTTGAATCTGCTTTCCATTTCGGTAATAATTCGCCTTTCTATTTTGTTGGCCAAAATGGATAACCTCACACTTATCCACGTTAAACTGACGATGCTGAAAAAAATCAAGGCGTGAACCTGAATTGAATATTTCTTTCAAATAGCCCAGCACTGGTCTCCTTCTGTTATATCTATCATTGCCACTCCTCCATAGCCTTCCTTGTGACTCCATTCCTGCTTTCCCCAACCCACTTCCGACTTGATGTTCCCCCATGCATTGTGACCCCAATAAGAAACAGCAGGTTCTCCCTCAACACTCAGTGGTGGTGATTCCAGTAGAGGTCCTCAGATTGTCCACCATGACCTTGTTGGAGGACCAGTGCCGTTTATGCCAGTTTCTCTGCACTCGCCATGTATCTTCACAAGTTACATTAGACCGTGAGACATGTCCCTTATCCATGAAACAGATTCATAAAGTTAGAGACCGTTTTTAGAATTCACTGCATTTGTGGTTGTGGCTCTGTGGGTAGCAACCCACGCCTCGAGGTCAGAGAAATTGTCGGTTCAAGTCCTATTTAGAAACATGAGCTTAAAAATCAAGACTTCCTCTCGCAGTGCAAAACTAAGGGACCACTTGTACTGTCAGGCGCTGTTTTTGTGGATGGGGTGAACATTAAAGTGATGTCCTATCTGCCCTTCCACATCCTGCCAATCTTGGCCAATATTTATCTCTCAGTCAACATCACCAGTGGACTATCTGCACAAATCCGCATTTCTGTTTGCGGGATCTTTCTATGCAAATATTGTCTGCCATGTTTCCGACATTGCAACAGCGATTGCAGTTTACATACTCCTTTCAGTCTAAAGAAATTTGAAAAACCCTGAGCTCTTGAAAGACCCTGTGAAAATGTAAGTTCTTTCTTTTCGTAGGACCTTTGGTGGGGAACGGGAGGTTGGAGATCAGATGGTAGTCTGCAGGGACGACAGGGTTAAGAATTGCTTTCTTTGAGGAGATTGTGATGACAGCAGATTTAACTTCGGAACAGGAGTAGGATGTTCGGCCCATTGGGCCTGCTCCTCCATTCAGTTTGATCCACCTGAACACCATTGGTCATTGGCCTCCAGAAACCTATTGATTTCTGTCTTGAACATGCTCAGAGTTTCCACAGCTCTCTTTGGCAGAGAATTTCCAAGATTCGCCACCCTCTGAGTGAGGAAATGACCCCTCAAGTCAGTATTAAATGGCCTGCCCCTTATTCTGAAATTATGCTGTCTGGTTTTAGACTTGCCAGCCACAGGGAACATCTTATCCAAATCCAATCTCTGTCACGTCCTGTGAGATTTTCATATGTTTCAATGAGGTTACCCCTCATGCTTTGAAACTCTCGGGAGCACAGACCCAGTCTCCCCAATCTCTCAAAGGAGGAAGGGTGAGCATCGAAAGAGAGAGTGTGATTAACAGTCACAGCGAACATGGGGACTGGCAAGGGAATTTGTTGGTCAACAGTTTATTGGGAGTAAGGTCAAGGGAACTGGAGATTAATTTCATGATGGACAAGGTGAGCTCACAGAAGGCAAGAGAAGAACTCGCCGCGAAATGTTCTACTTCCTGTTGAATGTAAAAACAATGTGAGTTGTTCTGACCACTCAGTTGTTCTAACAGATTGCCAAACAGTGAGAGGCACCATGGTTTTCACACCATTACTGTTACTTCCTATCATTGCTTTCCCCCCAAGCATATATTTCTGTTGCAAACACCGTTTGATGCATGCTCTCTTAGCAACCTTTAATATTGCAACAATCTAGGGCAGCACGCGGCACAGTGGTTAGCACAGCCGCCTCACGGCGCCGAGGCCCCAGGTTTGATCCCGGCTCTGGGTCACTGTCCGTGTGGAGTTTGCACATTCTCCCCGTGTCAGCGTGGGTCTCACCCCCACAACCCAAAGATGTGCAGAGTAGGTGGATTGGCCGCGCTAAATTGCCCTTTAATTGGAAAAAATTAATTGGATACTCTAAATTTAAAAAAAAATATTGCAACAATCTCCAGCCCTCACGCTCGCCCCTTGCTGTGGTATAAAGCAGTGATTTTCAAACTTTTTTTCTGGGGACCCATTTTTACCAACCGGCCAACCTTCGCAACCCACGCCGGCCGACCTGCGCGACCCACGCCGGCCGACCTGCGCGACCCACCATTTCCGTACCAGCCTCCCCGAACAGGCGCCGGAATGTGGCGACTAGGGGCTTTTCACAGTAACTTCATTTGAAGCCTACTTGTGATAATAAGCGATTTTCACTTCATTTCATTTTCATTTTCTCTTCCTTGTTTGCAGCTGACGAGAATGGAGGAAATGGTTTTGAGTCCCTTTGGCCCTCGTACACGCTCCTCCAATGGAACCTGTTGGATGAAGGTGAAGCCTTCCGGTGTCGGAAAATATGGAGTCTCCATCTGTCCACAGTTCTGCATTTTCTTCCCGTAAAAGTTCATCAAATAAAACCCCACCAAACTTGTAAAAAAAAAAGTGAAAAAAATGAGAATAAAATAAACGAATAAAATGAATAAACCCCCCCCCCCCCAAACTTGTAAAACAAAAAGCTGCGACCGTTTAGAAAAGAGGCGGCCACACTACGAATGCATGCCCGATCATCGGCGCGCATGCGCAGGTCAGCCGCATTTTGTTTACATGTTCGTGGCCATTTTGAAGGCCGCTTGCAGCCGGTGTTATTTACAGCCAGCTGCTGCGGCTGTTGTGCGTAGATTTGCACAATGGGAGTGCCGTGGCGGACGGCTCCGCGACCCTCCCGACACCCGCCTGCGACCCTCGCAGGTTGCGCCCCGGAGTTTGACAATGCCCGGTATAAAGTCTGTGTTTGAAAGGTTATGCATCTGACAAGCAGAATATCCTCTCTCTTCAGTTAACTTGTTGCTGTGCTGGATATGAATAAAGTCTGGTCCAGATGCTCCAACCACTCTGAAGCATCTGGTTCATACGTAAGCGTATCTTTGTGAACTATAGTAAGAAGGAGGTTTACTAACACTTGATCCAATGTGCCACAGTTAGTGAGTATTAATTTATTCACCTTCAGGCCAACAGTTGAAATATTAAGATGTGTTTCGGTCCAGCATTCTGCCCGTGACAATCAGCCCTGTTCATGGTCAATGAGAAGATGCTCTGTATCTCCTCCGTGACTGCCTCTCAGAGGAAACCCAACGGAGCAGCAATGAATCACAAAGTTACTCTGAAGGCACAGCAACCAATTAGGAAGGCTAATGGGAGCGGAATATAAAAGTAGGGAATTCTACTGCAGCTGGACAGGCATTGGTGGGACCTCACCTGGAATATTGTGTACAGTTTTGTTCTCCTTACTTGGAAAGTAAAGGATATAATTGCGTTAGAAACAGCTCAGAGGGGGGCAGGGTCAAGGGACATGCCGATTCGGGGGAACCACAGATTTGAGCCAGGGAAGTGGGATGGAAATTTTCAAAGATGGGAGGAGAAGGGGATTAAGACACTAAAAAGTTTGTTTCTTGGAGGTCGGTTTACAGGATTGAAGGGGCTGGGAGCGAAGTATGGGCTGGGTCTCCCCTTCATAACCCAAAGATGTGCAGGTTAGGTGGATTGGCCACGTCAAATTGCCCCTTAATTGGGAAAAAGAAATTGGGTACTCTAAATTTATTTTAAAAATAGAATCCACTCAACTCTCCAAAGCTGCTGTGACCTATTTTATAAAAAAAACTCTTTCTGCATTTTAACAATTGTAAAATGTGAATTTCAGTCAAACAGAATCCATCACTTCTCTAGAGATTGCAAATCTCAACATCAAGTACTTTTGAAAGCACACATTTTTCCCGAACAAAGGAGCAGAAATAGGTCATTTAGCCCCGTGAGGTTTTTGAACCATTCGATAAGATAATGACTGATCTTCCACCTCAACTTCCCCCGTCATCTCCATATCCCTCAACTTCCCTCTATCACCTCCATATCCCTCACCTTCCCTCTATCACCTCCATGTCCCTCACCTTCCCTCTATCATCTCCATATCCCTCACCTTCCCTCTATCACCTCCATATCCCTCACCTTCCCTCTATCACCTCCATATCCCTCACCTTCCCTCTATCCCCTCCATATCCCTCACCTTCCCTCTATCTCCTCCATATCCCTCAACTTCCCTCTATCACCTCCATATCCCTCACCTTCCCTCTATCACCTCCATATCCCTCACCTTCACTCTATCACCTCCATATCCCACACCTTCCCTCTATCACCTCCATATCTCTCACCTTCCCTCTATCACCTCCATATCCCTCACCTTCCCTCTATCACCTCCATATCCCTCACCTTCCCTCTATCACCTCCATATCCCTCACCTTCCCTCTATCACCTCCCTATCTCTTAACTCTCTTAGTTCCCTAAAATCTACCAATCTCTTTCATAAATCTATTCAATTACTGAACATCCATAGCATTCCAGAGTAGAGAATTCCAAAGCTTATCATCCCTGTGAGTAAGAAAATTCCTCCTTCTCTCAACCTGAAATAATGGTCCTCTTATTTTGAGACTGGAACCGTTCAAAAGCCCATTGACTTTGGTGGGACCGTCAAATCCCACCGGCATTAAAACCTGCCCATCGGTGTTCTGGATTGACCAGACAATGCAGATATTTTCGCAGCATCTGCACCGTCAAACTCCTGCAAAATTTCAAATGTTTCAATTAGATCAACTCTTAATCGTCTAAACTTCACGGAATACTGGCCTGGTCTCATCAATCTCTCCTTATTCCAACAACCAGTCCAGTGAACCATATTGGCCTCCCTCTGGGACAAGTATAAGAACATATTGCCACAAGACAAACATCGGAGCAGAAGTAGACCATTCGGCCCATCGTGTCTGCTCCACCATTCCATAATTGTAATAATCCTCAACCCTAATTTCCCGCCTTATCCCCGGAACCTTTGATTCCCTTCCTGATCAAAACCTGAGTATCTCAGCCTTGAACATACTGAACAACCCAATCTCTACAGTGGTAAAGGATTCCACAGTCACTCCCCTCTGAGAGAAGAAATTCCTCCTCATCGCTGTCTGAAATGGGTGACCCCTTACTCTGAGATTATGACCCTCGGGCCCTAGACTCTCCCAAAAAATTCACGTTCTTTCAGCATCGACCCTTGTCAAGCCTCTGAGAATCCTATAACCTCTCGATAAGGTCGTCTCTCATTCTTCTAAACAATGAGTACAGGCCCAACCTACTCAAAGAGAATCCCTCCATTCCTGTGCTCGGCCTAATCAGTGAACCTTCTCTGGTCTGCCTATAATGCTAATATATCTTCCCTTGGTACAGCCCAGGTGGATACCAACCTTCCCACGGTGACCTCGAGGCACTCACATGTCGCAGTTACAACATCAGACAGATTCCTCTGTCGCTCATTCTTGTCTGGTGAGTGATTCGTGAATCTCTGCCTGGAACAGCCCAGGTCGCTAGTACGTGGGGGGCTGCTGGAGCCCAGCCACCCACTCCATCCCAGACAGACGATGGCCCGCTGGAAGCGGCTGCTAGCTGAATAGTGGCGGTGCGAAGGGAGGCAGCGGAACACCAGGCAAAGATTCAGGAGTCACTCACCAGACGAGAGTGAACAATGGAGGTGTCTGTCCGTGCTCTGCCTGATGTTGTGGCTGCCTTGAGGTCACCGTGGGACGGTTGGCATCCACCACGGGGCTCTTGGTACATCAGGTCTTGCTGGCTTTGCGCTCAACCCTGTTCAGCATGGCCACGCACTCAGGGTATCGGCAATGTGGTGATACGCATTACTGTAAATACACAAGGGGTTAATGTAAATACACTACGACTAAGTAAACACTAGAGGGAGCACCAGAGACGTCAGGACATGCAGACATACAGCTAATGAACACATAGAATCGGACCCGACCAATGGGCAGGCAAGACACCCAGAGGTGACACTACCACAAGGGAGCATTACACAACCCATATATAAGGACAGGGCACACATGCTCTGTCTCTTTCCACAGGCGATACTTAGAGAGAAGGACAGGGGCAGACCAGAAGCATCTCACCCACCCCGTGGCTTAGAGCAGACTGGTTAGTTAGACTGAGTTACGATAGCAAGGTTAGCAGGAGAGTCGAACTCATAATTAAATCACGTTGAACTTACTTCAAAGTCTGGAGTAGATTTCGGTCAAAGCTGCATCGGGTTGCAGCCTGTGTTATCCCAGAGTACATAACACACCAGGCAGCACGCTGACCAAAGCTGAGATCATGTCCTAACAAGTCATGAGGCCAGAACACATGAGTGAGAATGCAAGAATCATTCTCTCAGCAATTGTTTGGCCATCCTCTGAGGGAACAGGAACTGGCTTTTAGAGCTGGTGGAGATGAAGTCATATGAACTCAGTGAACCTCAGTCTTCCCGGAACCTGTCAGCTATTAAAGTATCCCAGGTATAATTGTATTAGAAACAGTTCTGAGCAAACCTGATATAATGATGGGCAGTCCTGTAAAAAACATTGTCACTTCCTTTCTGCATCAATGCGGACGGAGCGATGCTGCACAGGCCTCCTGTTGATCGCTGGAAAGAGCCAGAGGAAAATTGAATGCTGCCCGCCAGCAGGGGGAAGCCGCCAACCCCACGTGGCATCAGGTCTTCGCAAAGAAAGTGGCTCATGTTGGGGTTCCGAAACCGGGTTCAGCAGAACCTCGGACAGTCAGCCAATCAACCTCCAGTACTCGGGCAGGCTGAGCTCTGAGTGGCGCAGAAAGGTCCGCAGACAACACTGAAGGATCGAGGCTGAGGTGGGAAAGGAGGCAGTGAGAAGTGGCAGCGAGGGGCAAGAGTTGTCAGCGAGAGCCAGTGAGGAGAGGCGCGGTGGTGGCCGGTGGGTTCGGGTCTCGGAGAGAGGCAATTGTGTGAGGGATGAATGGGTTCTTGTGAGAGAGGAATGTGTGTGTGTGAGGGAGGGTAGAATGTGTGTCCGTGTGTGCCATTGTACCATAGAGTGTGTGTGAGACGTATGAGTGTGTGTGTCAATGTGAGGGAGCGGTGAGTGCGTGTGAGAGAATGTGTGTGTCGGAGAGGGATGAGTATGTGAGAGAGGGATGAGGGCGTGTGTCTGTGTGAGAGGGGTGACTGTGTGCGAGAGAGGGATAAGTGTGTGTGTCTGTGTGAGAGGGGTGAGTGTGTGCGAAAGAAGGATGAGTGGGTGTGTGACTGTGAGAGAGGAATGAGTAAGTGTGTGTGAGAGGGGTGAGGCTGCAAGAGAGGGATGAGTGTGTGTGTCGCTGTGTGAGCGGGCTGAGTGTGGGCGAGAGAAGGATGAGTGGGTGTGTGTCTGTGAGAGGGCAGAGTGTGTGTGAGAGATGGATGAGTGTGTGTTTGGTGTGAGAGATGGGGTGAGAGAGAGATTAGTGCGTGTGAGATGAATGAGTAAGTGTGTGTGAGAGGTGAGTGTGCGGAAGAGGTATGAGTATGCATGGGTGAGTGAGATGGGAGTGTGTGAGAAAGTATGAGAGTGTGAGAGAGGATGAGAGTTTGTGAGAGAGGGATGAGTGTGTGTGTCTGTGTGAGAGAGGATGAGAGTTTGTGAGAGAGGGATGAGTGTGTGTGTCTGTGTGAGAGGGGTGAGTGTGTGAGAGAGGGATGAGGGTGTGTGTCTGTGTGAGAGGGGTGAGTGTGTGCGAGAGAGGGATGAGGGTGTGTGACTGTGTGAGAGGGGTGAGTGTGTGAGAGAGGGATGAGGGTGTGTGTCTGTGTGAGAGGAGTGAGTGTGTGCGAGAGAGGGATGAGGGTGTGTGTCTGTGTGAGAGGGGTGAGTGTGTGAGAGAGGGATGAGGGTGTGTGTCTGTGTGAGAGGGATGAGTGTGTGAGAGAGGGATGAGGGTGTGTGTCTGTGTGAGAGGGGTGAGTGTGTGAGAGAGAGATGAGGGTGTGAGAGAGGATGAGAGTTTGTGAGAGAGGGATGAGTGTGTGTGTCTGTGTGAGAGGGGTGAGTGTGTGCGAGAGAGGGATGAGGGTGTGTGTCTGTGTGAGAGGGGTGAGTGTGTGAGAGAGGGATGAGGGTGTGTGTCTGTGTGAGAGGGATGAGTGTGTGAGAGAGGGATGAGGGTGTGTGTCTGTGTGAGAGGGGTGAGTGTGTGAGAGAGGGATGAGGGTATGTGTCTGTGTGAGAGGGGTGAGTGTGTGAGAGAGGGATGAGGGTGTGTGTCTGTGTGAGAGGGGTGACTGTGTGCGAGAGAGGGATAAGTGTGTGTGTCTGTGTGAGAGGGGTGAGTGTGTGCAAGAGAGGGATAAGTGTGTGTGTGTCTGTGTGAGAGGGGTGAGTGTGTGCAAGAGAGGGATGAGGGTGTGTGTCTGTGTGAGAGGGGTGAGTGTGTGAGAGAGGGATGAGGGTGTGTGTCTGTGTGAGAGGGGTGAGTCTGTGAGAGAGGGATGAGGTTGTGAGAGAGGATGAGAGTTTGTGAGAGAGGGATGAGTGTGTGTGCCTGTGTGAGAGGGGTGAGTGTGTGAGAGAGGGATGAGTGTGTGTGTCTGTGTGAGAGGGGTGAGTGTGTGAGAGGGGGATGAGGGTGTGTGTCTGTGTGAGAGGGGTGAGTGTGTGCGAGAGAGGGATGAGGGTGTGTGTCTGTGTGAGAGGGGTGAGTGTGTGAGAGAGGGATGAGGGTGTGTGTCTGTGTGAGAGGGGTGAGTGTGTGCGAGAGACGGATGAGGGTGTGTGTCTGTGTGAGAGGGGTGAGTGTGTGAGAGAGGGATGAGGGTGTGTGTCTGTGTGAGAGGGGTGAGTGTGTGAGAGAGGGATGAGGGTGTGTGTCTGTGTGAGAGGGGTGAGTGTGTGAGAGAGAGATGAGGGTGTGAGAGAGGATGAGAGTTTGTGAGAGAGGGATGAGTGTGTGTGTCTGTGTGAGAGGGGTGAGTGTGTGCGAGAGAGGGATGAGGGTGTGTGTCTGTGTGAGAGGGGTGAGTGTGTGAGAGAGGGATGAGAGTGTGTGTCTGTGTGAGAGGGGTGAGTGTGTGAGAGAGGGATGAGGGTGAGAGAGAGGGATGAGGGCGTGTGTCTGTGTGAGAGGGGTGACTGTGTGCGAGAGAGGGATGAGGGCGTGTGTCTGTGTGAGAGGGGTGACTGTGTGCGAGAGAGGGATAAGTGTGTGTGTCTGTGTGAGAGGGGTGAGTGTGTGCAAGAGAGGGATAAGTGTGTGTGTGTCTGTGTGAGAGGGGTGAGTGTGTGAGAGAGGGATGAGGGTGTGTGTCTGTGTGAGAGGAGTGAGTGTGTGCGAGAGAGGGATGTGGGTGTGTGTCTGTGTGAGAGGGGTGAGTGTGTGAGAGAGGGATGAGGGTGTGTGTCTGTGTGAGAGGGGTGAGTGTGTGAGAGAGGGATGAGGGTGTGTGTCTGTGTGAGAGGGGTGAGTGTGTGAGAGAGAGATGAGGGTGTGAGAGAGGATGAGAGTTTGTGAGAGAGGGATGAGTGTGTGTGTCTGTGTGAGAGGGGTGAGTGTGTGCGAGAGAGGGATGAGGGTGTGTGTCTGTGTGAGAGGGGTGAGTGTGTGAGAGAGGGATGAGGGTGTGTGTCTGTGTGAGAGGGGTGAGTGTGTGAGAGAGGGATGAGGGTGTGTGTCTGTGTGAGAGGGGTGAGTGTGTGAGAGAGGGATGAGGGTGTGAGAGAGGGATGAGGGCGTGTGTCTGTGTGAGAGGGGTGACTGTGTGCGAGAGAGGGATGAGGGCGTGTGTCTGTGTGAGAGGGGTGACTGTGTGCGAGAGAGGGATAAGTGTGTGTGTCTGTGTGAGAGGGGTGAGTGTGTGCAAGAGAGGGATAAGTGTGTGTGTGTCTGTGTGAGAGGGGTGAGTGTGTGCAAGAGAGGGATGAGGGTGTGTGTCTGTGTGAGAGGGGTGAGTGTGTGAGAGAGGGATGAGGGTGTGTGTCTGTGTGAGAGGGGTGAGTCTGTGAGAGAGGGATGAGGTTGTGAGAGAGGATGAGAGTTTGTGAGAGAGGGCTGAGTGTGTGTGCCTGTGTGAGAGGGGTGAGTGTGTGAGAGAGGGATGAGTGTGTGTGTCTGTGTGAGAGGGGTGAGTGTGTGAGAGAGGGATGAGGGTGTGTGTCTGTGTGAGAGGGGTGAGTGTGTGCGAGAGAGGGATGAGGGTGTGTGTCTGTGTGAGAGGGGTGAGTGTGTGAGAGAGGGATGAGGGTGTGTGTCTGTGTGAGAGGGGTGAGTGTGTGCGAGAGACGGATGAGGGTGTGTGTCTGTGTGAGATGGGTGAGTGTGTGAGAGAGGGATGAGGGTGTGTGTCTGTGTGAGAGGGGTGAGTGTGTGAGAGAGGGATGAGGGTGTGTGTCTGTGTGAGAGGGGTGAGTGTGTGAGAGAGGGATGAGGGTGTGAGAGAGGATGAGAGTTTGTGAGAGAGGGATGAGGGTGTGTGTCTGTGTGAGAGGGGTGAGTGTGTGAGAGAGGGATGAGGGTATGTGTCTGTGTGAGAGGGGTGAGTGTGTGAGAGAGGGATGAGGGTGTGTGTCTGTGTGAGAGGGGTGAGTGTGTGAGAGAGGGATGAGGGTGTGTGTCTGTGTGAGAGGGGTGAGTGTGTGCGAGAGAGGGATGAGGGTGTGTGTCTGTGTGAGAGGGGTGAGTGTGTGAGAGAGGGATGAGGGCGTGTGTCTGTGTGAGAGGGGTGACTGTGTGCGAGAGAGGGATACGTGTGTGTGTCTGTGGGAGAGGGGTGAGTGTGTGCGAAAGAAGGATGAGTGGGTGTGTGACTGTGAGAGAGGAATGAGTAAGTGTGTGTGAGAGGGGTGAGGCTGCAAGAGAGGGATGAGTGTGTGTGTCGCTGTGTGAGCGGGCTGAGTGTGGGCGAGAGAAGGATGAGTGGGTGTGTGTCTGTGAGAGGGCAGAGGTGTGTGTGAGAGATGGATGAGTGAGTGTTTGGTGTGAGAGATGGGGTGAGAGAGAGATTAGTGCACGTGAGATGAATGAGTAAGTGTGTGTGAGAGGTGAGTGTGCGGAAGAGGTATGAGTATGCATGGGTGAGTGAGATGGGAGTGTGTGAGAAAGTATGAGAGTGTGAGAGAGGATGAGAGTGTGACAGAGGATGAGAGTGTGTGAGAGAGGATGAGAGTGTGAGAGAGAGGGATGAGGGTGTGTGGGAGAGGGATGTGTGTAAGTTAGGTGTGTGTGTGTCTGTGTGAGAGGGGTGAGTGTGTGCGAGAGACGGATGAGTGTGTGTTTGGTGTGAGAGAGGGGTGAGTGTCTGTGAGAGTGGAATAAATGTGTGCGATAGAGGGATGAGTGTGTGTGGGAGAGGGATGTGTGTGAGAGAGGGTGTGTGTGTGTCTGTGTAAGAGAGGAATGATTATGTGTGTGAGAGGGATGAATGTGTGTGGGACACGTATGAATGTGAGGGAGAGATTGGTGTGTGAGAGATGAGTGAGTAAGTGTGTGTGAGAGGAGAGTGCACATAGGAGGTATGAGTATGCATGAGTGAGTGAGATGGGAGTGTGTGAGAGAGGATGAGAGTGTGAGAGAGGATGAGTGTGTGAGAGAGGATGAGAGTGTGAGAGAGGATGAGAGTGAGAGAGAGGATGAGAGTGTGAGAGAGGATGAGAGTGTGAGAGGATGAGTGTGAGAGAGAGGATGAGAGTGTGAGAGAGGATGAGAGTGTGAGAGAGGATGAGAGTGTGAGAGAGGATGAGTGTGTGAGAGGATGAGAGTGTGAGAGAGGATGAGTGTGAGAGAGAGGATGAGAGTGAGTGAGGATGAGAGTGTGAGGGAGGATGAGAGTGTGAGAGAGGATGAGAGTGTGAGAGAGGATGAGAGTGTGAGAGAGGATGAGAGTGTGAGAGAGAGGATGAGTGTGAGAGAGAGGATGAGAGTGTGAGAGAGGATGAGAGTGTGAGAGAGGATGAGTGTGTGAGAGAGGATGAGAGTGTGAGAGAGAGGATGAGAGTGTGAGAGAGAGGATGAGAGTGTGAGTGAGGATGAGTGTGTGAGAGAGGATGAGAGTGTGAGAGAGAGGATGAGAGTGTGTGAGAGGATGAGAGTGTGAGAGAGGATGAGAGTGTGAGAGAGGATGAGAGTGTGAGAGAGAGGATGAGAGTGTGAGAGAGGATGAGAGTGTGAGAGAGGATGAGAGTGTGAGAGAGGATGAGTGTGTGAGAGAGGATGAGAGTGTGAGAGAGGATGAGAGTGTGAGAGAGGATGAGAGTGTGAGAGAGGATGAGAGTGTGAGAGAGGATGAGTGTGTGAGAGAGGATGAGAGTGTGAGAGAGGATGAGAGTGTGAGAGAGGATGAGAGTGTGAGAGAGGATGAGAGTGTGTGAGAGAGGATGAGAGTGTGAGAGAGGATGAGTGTGTGAGAGAGGATGAGAGTGTGAGAGAGGATGAGAGTGTGAGAGAGGATGAGAGTGTGAGAGAGGATGAGAGTGTGAGAGAGGATGAGAGTGTGAGAGAGGATGAGAGAGTAAGAGAGGATGAGAGTTTGAGAGAGGATGAGTGTGTGAGAGAGGATGAGTGTGTGAGAGAGGATGAGAGAGTAAGAGAGGATGAGAGTGTGAGAGAGGATGAGTGTGTGAGAGAGGATGAGAGTGTGAGAGAGGATGAGAGAGTAAGAGAGGATGAGAGTGTGAGAGAGGATGAGTGTGTGAGAGAGGATGAGAGTGTGAGAGAGGATGAGAGTGAGAGAGAGGATGAGAGTGAGAGAGAGGATGAGAGTGTGTGAGAGGATGAGAGTGAGAGAGAGGATGAGAGTGAGAGAGAGGATGAAGTGTGAGAGAGGATGAGTGTGTGAGAGAGGATGAGAGAGTAAGAGAGGATGAGAGTGTGAGAGAGGATGAGTGTGTGAGAGAGGATGAGAGTGTGAGAGAGGATGAGAGAGTAAGAGAGGATGAGAGTGTGAGAGAGGATGAGTGTGTGAGAGAGGATGAGAGTGTGTGAGAGGATGAGAGTGAGAGAGAGGATGAGAGTGAGAGAGAGGATGAGAGTGAGAGAGAGGATGAGAGTGTGAGTGAGGATGAGAGTGTGAGAGAGGATGAGAGTGTGAGAGAGGATGAGAGTGTGAGAGCGAGGATGAGAGTGTGAGAGGATGAGAGTGTGAGTGAGGATGAGAGTGTGTGAGAGAGGATGAGAGTGTGAGAGAGGATGAGAGTGTGAGAGAGGATGAGAGTGTGAGAGAGGATGAGAGTGTGAGAGAGGATGAGAGTGTGAGAGAGGATGAGTGTGTGAGAGAGGATGAGAGTGTGAGAGAGGATGAGAGTGTGAGAGGATGAGAGTGTGAGTGAGGATGAGAGTGTGAGAGAGGATGAGAGTGTGAGAGAGGATGAGAGTGTGAGAGCGAGGATGAGAGTCTGTGAGAGGATGAGAGTGTGAGAGAGGATGAGAGTGTGAGAGAGGATGAGTGTGTGAGAGAGGATGAGTGTGTGAGAGGATGAGAGTGTGAGTGAGGATGAGAGTGTGTGAGAGGATGAGAGTGTGAGAGAGGATGAGAGTGTGAGAGAGGATGAGAGTGTGAGAGAGGATGAGAGTGTGAGAGAGGATGAGTGTGTGAGAGAGGATGAGAGTGTGAGAGAGGATGAGAGTGTGAGAGGATGAGAGTGTGAGTGAGGATGAGAGTGTGAGAGAGGATGAGAGTGTGAGAGAGGATGAGAGTGTGAGAGCGAGGATGAGAGTGTGTGAGAGGATGAGAGTGTGAGAGAGGATGAGAGTGTGAGAGAGGATGAGAGTGAGAGATGAGTGTGAGAGAGGATGAGAGTGTGAGAGAGGATGAGAGAGTAAGAGAGGATGAGAGTGTGAGAGAGGATGAGTGTGTGAGAGAGGATGAGAGTGTGTGAGAGGATGAGAGTGAGAGAGAGGATGAGAGTGAGAGAGAGGATGAGAGTGTGAGAGAGGATGAGTGTGTGAGAGAGGATGAGAGAGTAAGAGAGGATGAGAGTGTGAGAGAGGATGAGTGTGTGAGAGAGGATGAGAGTGTGAGAGAGGATGAGAGAGTAAGAGAGGATGAGAGTGTGAGAGAGGATGAGTGTGTGAGAGAGGATGAGAGTGTGAGAGGATGAGAGTGAGAGAGGATGAGAGTGAGAGAGAGGATGAGAGAGTGAGAGAGGATGAGAGTGAGAGAGGATGAGAGTGTGAGAGAGGATTAGAGTGTGAGAGAGGATGAGTGTGTGAGAGAGGATGAGAGTGTGAGAGAGGATGAGAGTGTGAGAGGATGAGAGTGTGAGTGAGGATGAGAGTGTGAGAGAGGATGAGAGTGTGAGAGAGGATGAGAGTGTGAGAGCGAGGATGAGAGTGTGTGAGAGGATGAGAGTGTGAGAGAGGATGAGAGTGTGAGAGAGATGAGAGTGTGAGAGGATGAGAGTGTGAGAGAGGATGAGAGTGTGAGAGAGGATGAGTGTGTGAGAGGATGAGAGTGTGAGAGAGGATGAGTGTGTGAGAGAGGATGAGAGTGTGAGAGAGGATGAGAGTGTGAGAGGATGAGAGTGTGAGAGAGGATGAGAGTGTGAGAGAGGATGAGAGTGTGAGAGAGGATGAGAGTGTGAGAGAGGATGAGAATGGAGAGAGGATGAGAGTGTGAGAGAGGATGAGAGTGAGAGAGGATGAGAGTGTGAGAGAGGATGAGTGTGTGAGAGGATGAGAGTGTGAGAGAGGATGAGAGTGTGTGAGAGAGGATGAGAGTGTGAGAGAGGATGAGAGTGTGAGAGAGGATGAGAGTGTGAGAGAGGATGAGAGTGTGAGAGGATGAGAGTGTGAGAGAGGATGAGTGTGAGAGAGGATGAGAGTGTGAGAGGATGAGAGTGTGAGAGAGGATGAGAGTGTGAGAGAGGATGAGAGTGTGAGAGAGGATGAGAGTGTGAGAGAGGATGAGTGTGTGAGAGAGGATGAGAGTGTGAGAGGATGAGAGTGTGAGAGAGGATGAGAGTGTGAGAGAGGATGAGAGTGTGAGAGAGGATGAGAGTGTGAGAGAGGATGAGAGTGTGAGAGAGGATGAGAGTGAGAGAGGATGAGAGTGTGAGAGAGGATGAGAGTGTGAGAGAGGATGAGAGTGTGAGAGAGGATGAGAGTGTGAGAGAGGATGAGAGTGTGAGAGAGGATGAGAGTGTGAGAGAGGATGAGAGTGTGAGAGAGGATGAGAGAGTGAGAGTGAGAGTGAGAGAGAGGATGAGAGTGTGAGAGAGGTGAGAGTGTGAGAGAGGATGAGAGAGAGGATGAGGTGAGAGAGAGGATGAGAGTGTGAGAGAGGATGAGAGTGTTGAGAGAGGATGAGAGTGTGAGAGAGGATGAGAGTGTGGAGAGGATGAGAGTGTGAGAGATGAGTGTGAGAGAGAGGATGAGAGTGTGAGAGAGGATGAGAGTGTGAGAGAGGATGAGTGTGTGAGAGAGGATGAGTGTGTGAGAGAGGATGAGAGTGTGAGAGAGGATGAGAGTGTGAGAGAGGATGAGAGTGTGAGAGAGGATGAGAGTGTGAGAGAGATGAGAGTGTGAGAGAGGATGAGAGTGTGGAGAGAGGATGAGAGTGTGAGAGAGGATGAGAGTGTGAGAGAGGATGAGAGTGTGAGAGAGGATGAGAGTGTGAGAGAGGATGAGAGTGTGAGAGAGGATGAGAGTGTGAGAGAGGATGAGAGTGTGAGAGAGGATGAGAGTGTGAGAGAGGA